>NC_143020.1:9279600-10027100 GCF_055824585.1 Amblyomma mixtum
TCGTCCCTTGTCCGGCTCGACCACTCTACCTGAATCCCAAGAGCACACAGGGTCCACAAAACTTTCTGCGATGCAATTCTTATTATCATAGCATCGGTTACCGGTCCTCCTCCTCTTGACCAGCCGCTTTGAGGCCCTGAAGGACCTTCCTCGTTTTGGAGGGGATACGACACCAGCATGCATGACCTGTTCTCTTAAGTGCAGCAATGCATTCTGACCCTAATACGCCAGACTTTCGTCCACTTTAGCCCTACACTACATTTCAACAGCAATGTGTCCACTCTGTAGAGCTCACCAGGATAGCTATAACTACAGCGTATTTATTTTACAACACAAACAGTATGTGCATGGCTATGCTCCATGTAAACTTCACACACGGCCGCGTAAAAAGGAGGACGGGTTATTAATGTTGTCCATTCAAACTCGGAAAAAAGAAAGGTGCAGAAGAGGAAGAGGGAGTGGGAGGTGAAGATAGCCTCGATAGATTGCAGTAAGTTCTGTGGCCAACCGTTAGAAACGCATTTTAGCAGCAATCCAGCAATCGCTTCCAAGCGATCTGGAATTTCTCGCGTGCACACTTGTGTCATAATATCTTTCGCCACATCTTTCGCCCCGTCAATGACGTACTGCAGCTAAGTGAAGAACCCTTTGGTTTTAATTGAAATGTGCCGATATTTCACAAGTACAGTTTGCTGGGCTGGCTACCGTCACCTTGTTAACCACCGCTTAGCAAAAGCGTGAAACAACACTTAATCCCATTACCCAGTTCAGATGGGCACGCATAGCAGCCCGCTGTCTCTCTCTAAACGAAAGCACGAGCCGTTGCTTGGTCGTAGGCGTGAAGCTGAGTACGCAAAATAAGGACCCAACATGAAGAAGTGGCTCTACAGAAGCAAAAATTGTTAATAAATGCAGCCCATAATAAAGCTCAAAAGTAGACACGGTACAACTTAATGTAAAGAAACACAATGGAAGGTCAGGCTCCCAAAAGTATTGAAGAATAAGTGTAAGAATTAGACACTTCGGCGACTGAAGTGGTGCAAGGCGAAAGCCTGAGTACAGCATTCTGTCAGGAATGTGGTTGTAAATGATGATTCGAGTAGAGGCGGACGACTTCGACAGAGAAGGCTCCTGGGAGGATGACCCAAACCGCGGGAAGAAGCATTAGTGACAATAAAGTTTTCCCTTCCCTTCCTTCCTTCGAGTAAAGTGCCTGCAGCGAATGACACGTCCATTGGCTGTCTGCTTGAGTCACTGATGTGTGGTTAAGACGTTAAGCTTCGCCTGTAAGAGTGGAACGCGACAGCATCTTGCAACGCTGCCAGGGAGTCCACAGAACGCCATCGCTCATTTGGCTCTACGCCTTGCTCGGCGGTAAATTTGTTTTTGAGGAAAGGAAATTATCTCTCTCGCATATGTCGGTGGACACCTGAACCTCTCCGTAAGGGACGCCGTATTAGCTAGACGCGCCTTTGTTCATTCTAAACCATTGAGCTGGCAGGGCGGAGTGGCTAGCGTGGTCGTGTCTACTCCGGAGACCCTGGTTCATTTCCCCAACACGACCAATTTCGTACTCGGTTTTATTGATTTATGTGGTCTCACTAGAATGGTTAATTAGGCTAATTGATATTTAGATTATTCAATTCCATCCATGATATTCTGTCATTGACTTGTCAAATGTTGGAACTGTGTAGAATGTTCGACACAGTATATATGAAACGTGTAGAACTCTGACCGTATCTTTTTTTCAGCCAGCGTCCGTTCCGGCGGACGCGGTTGTTGCGACGCGCGTCTTTATTTTCTCTTTTACTCTGTCCTGTTATCTTTCAACTCTCTTCTGTCTGCACGTGGCAGCGGTGGTGGCTCGGCTTGAGCCAGTTGGCAGGCCCGTGCACTTTCCTTTTCATCCTTCTCTCAGTCGCAAGCGCAACCAACCTGAAAGGTATCTGTTTTTCTAGCCGGCGTCCTATTCGGCGGGCGCGGTTGTGACGCACTTGTCTTGTTTTCTGTTCTTTTTTCAGTGTCTCTGCACGTGGTAGCGGCGGCGGTGGCTCGGCTTGGGGAAGTCGGCAGGCACGTGCATTTTTCTCCTCCTCCTCCTCTCAGTCGCAACAACAACGTAAAACTATTAATGATTGTTAATAGGGGTGTGCGAATATCACATTTTTCGAATACGAATCGAATACGAATACTTCGTGCCGAATATCGAATCGAATATCGAATAATCAAGGACAGATGCATTTAACCGCTACAAAACATTATTTGAGCACCCAAAAACATCCCAGTTCAACTATCAGTGATGAAATGAACACAAAAGATGTGTGTGGCTGCACAAAAGTATCAAAGTCTCGAACATTATTCATAGAAGAGTGGAAATATCAGAGAAGATGGCTAGTACACAGCATTGATTAAGGCTAGCTTGGCTTAAGCACAAAAGCGCGTTGCTGGGATGAACATAAAAAGTTGTCGTGAAGGAAAACCGGCTGCTCCACACGGTCAGGCAGAAGTAGTTAGTTCCCTTGTGCCTGAAGCGACTTCTCCAGCCACAAAAATGCCCTCTCACTTGGCACTGAACTGGCACGTATTGAGAGGTATTTCGTGCAGAGCTCTGACTATACCAGCTTCTCAAACATAGCCACAAAGAAGCACACCAGCGTAGTCAGCTACTGCATGGCCCAACGTTACGCATTGCTCTGGGCACCGCTATATTGTTATGTCTCTTTTAATAGGACTTGCGGACCGAAATGAACGCCGGTGCTCGCAATAGAATATTCGGCTGGGTACGAATATTCGCGTCGGATCGAATATTCGAAACAACTCGAATACTTAGATTTCGAATCGAATATGAATACTAAAAGTATGCTGTTCGAATTATATTCGAAAATTTCGAATATTCGCACACCCCTAATTGTTAAGCATGACGCACACTTCGTGACAGTTAACGCGACCTTAATTAGTACACTAATTAATTAGTGTTAGTTAAGGTACACCCGCAGTGCACAGTCCCACATGCCACTTCTTAACTGCTACTAATTACCAATTACTCATTTAGTCATGCCCATATAAGGCATGCATCCGAAACGCGGACAGAGTTGCTAACAGGTCTTGGTTACGACAGTATGAGGAGTTAAAGGCGTTCGCCTTAAAATGCGCGCGCACTGACGTCAACACTTAGACCAATCTGAAACGCGGACAAATTTGCTGACAGATCTTGGTCACGACAGCATGAGCCTTTGAAGGCTTTCGCCTTAATGGCTCACGGCGGGGCGACCACCGGGGACTATCGCGTCCACAGCGATCGCCGATGGTTTTGGAAAGAGAGTCGGGGCTTACGTCTTCGCATGACAAATCGGAGTCGAAGGTGTCGTCTACCGACACACGCCTGGCTTGTGTCTCGGCCAGCGGAGGGGCCCTGGGGGACCTCGGTCCTGGAGTCATGGGGACCTGGGGGACTCGTATCCTCGTGGACCCGGGTCCTGCGGGACCTGGGGGTCGAATTGAGGTGGAGGGCTTCGACGGGTCCATGCTTTGGTCCTCGTGCGACGCTGGGACCTGCAGAACTAGTGATGACGGAACAACTGCCGGCGAGGAAACGGTCAGCCAGGCTGGCGGCGCAGTCGAACGGCGGCGCGTGAACGACACGAGCGAATGCCGTGACGTAACTCACGAGCGATGCAAAGGAGAAGGAAGCGCCATGTAGACGAAGAAAAAGTGGAAGGAGCAAGGAAAAATCTCTGCCTCTCCCGTAAACGAGAGTAGAGTAAGCATGAAATGTTTACTTTTGAGGAAAGGAAATGGCGCAGTAATTCTCTGCCATCTCGGTGGACACCCGAACCGCACCGTAAAGGAAGGGAGGAAGCCACCACCCGTTCGGCACGATGCCTTGCCCTTTGAACGCAGCGCTTCTCCCCCGGATCACGTACGACAACGAAGTGCAACATGCAATTTATGTGCTTTTTGCAGGCGTTATTAGAAATCGGAAATTATAATTCCGTGCGTTATCAAACGCACAGCGCGACTGATATCTTGATAAACATTGAGAAGGCACTGGCAGCAGTTATTTTTTGTGACTCGTTTGGAGACCAACCGTTGCTTGCATGCCGGTCGCCTAGGAGGGCTTAGAGAGTCTCGTTAAATCTCGTTAAGTCTCGTACGGTGCCCGGATGTTCTCGTTTCAGAGCCCGGATGACTCGATTTCAGTGCCCGGATGACTAGATTTCAGTGCCCGGATGACTAGATTTCAGTGCCCGGATGACTCGATTTCAGTGCCCGTATGACTCGATTTCAGTGCCCGGATGAGTGGATTTCAGTGCCCGGATGACTGGATTTCAGTGCCCGGATGATGGCTCTCGGTCTCGGCGTGACGTCACCACACTGCCGACAACGGGGGCTAAAAGCATTTCATGCTTAAAAATGTGCATATAGTGCCATTAATTGTTATCCAGACACTAAACGGCTTACAGACACTAAACGGCTGCCGTCTTAAGCTCTGCTCTTTCTCATGATCAATATTTCTCTGCGACGAAAGCTTTCCGAAACATGGAATATTTAGCCATTTTTCTATTTCAGTCACCGATCTCACAGTATTTGTTTAGCCTATTTCAATTACACGTCTCAGTTTCTTTCATTTATTTCCTATTTATTATTATTATTATCATTAATACCATTATTACCATTTTTTCCCTCATTTATTTACTTGTTTATCATTCGGAGTACCTACCAGTTGCCGCCTGTGCCTTGGCCAATCCCGCACAGTGGGTACGCGCCATTATTTGGAGGACAACAACAACAACAATAATTGTTGCTGTTGCAATTTAACGATCGTTGTCCGTTCCTGCTACGGTACACAGTTGGAATATTCGTTGCCGGTGATTCGAAAGCATTGCTAGTGCTTACAAATTTGCCGCCATCAGGCATTGTTGCTGGAACGAGAAATATGCAGCTTGTAGGCGTAACAGTTATTTTTGCTGTGTAATCTTTTCTAAATATTAACCAATTACTACTATTACTCTAAGCACTTAAAACTGTTCAAACATTTTTTTAAATGCAGCATTGAACTATATATTCTCTTCCTTGTCATGTTATTGGATTCATTTATTATACAAGGTGCAAGATTGCGATTTTTTTTAGTGAAAGTTTTGCACCTTTAAAAGTAGTTTGTCAATTTGTTGGCGTATGTAGATATAATGTTTATCACACCTCTCCTGCATACATTTATTCTTTATCCTTTATTCATTTTATACCCCGCTTAGCCCGAAGGCGCTAAAGTAAAGTAAGGAAAATGAATGATTTGCAGTGTCCTGCCACGTTTAATGTCATGTATCCATTGGTTTTGGACTCGAATTAATGCATTGGACCTTTGCTTGTTTGTGTTTATGTGTAATTGTTGATCGGCTGTTTGGGTCACGTGCTTGTTTTCCATAAATGCTTGTACCCGTTCCATAAATTCCGTCTTTTGTCCCAGCGTACGTTGAGCCTTGTGCTCATGCGGCCGCCTCGGCTGGTACTACAGGACTCTACTGTGCTGAAAATTGCAAATTTAAATTATCCCCACTAAGCGGACTGAGCTACCCGTTGTTCCCTCACCAGCATGATCATCATCGCCCTCAGCCTAACTATGCCCCACTGCAAGACAAAGTCCTCTCCTATATACATCCGAATAACCCTGTGCTGAGCCAGCTGCGGCCACCTTTTCCTAAAGATGGCGCTAGTTGCTGAATGTCCAGGAAAGGTGCACATGTATTTTTTTCTTATTTCCAAGTCCGTCTAGATTTCTGTTTTCTTTCAAAGTGGCCTATGCGCATCTTTGGAGACAACTTCGTCGGCCATTGAACAGCAGCGCATCTGTTGGTGCTATATTTTTCTTGATGGAACTCCTCCTTGCAGTTTTGTTTCTCGCTCTTTAACGGAGAGTGGGCCTCGTGCGTCTTGTGCATCAGGTACTAAGGTTAGCATGAACAATCAGTGGTGTGTAGGCTCTACGGCACGGCTGTTTGTATACGCCTAAAAGCTTCATATTTCTTGTAGAGGGTGCTTGATCAGCCCTATGAATAGAGACGTTGGCGACAATAAAGGGTATTTGGCTTCCGGTCTTGAGAGCGTTAATTGCTGCGGCTCCGTCCGCTAACATGGGTCCAGGCTAGGCCTAGTAGCAGGCCCAACTCTGCAACCTTGCCCCTCGGCAAACTCTACATGGTGTCAGAAGTCTTTGGATTCTGATTTTTCTTTTTTTTTGAAATCCATAAACCATCTCAGACCATCTCAAGACCAAGACTGTCTGCAGCACCATGGACACGTTGTCTTCGACTGAGACGCAACCTCGATTCGCGGGTTTGTCTGGCCTAGAGCCGCCACCAGCGGTCGACTTCGATGACCCGGCCTCCTGGTCATCGTGGGCGAAGCAATTTCAAGATTTTGCTGTCGCCACGGGTGCATCTTCAGCAACGGATGAAGCAAGGATTCGCACACTTCTTTATTGCATAGGTGTTCAAGTGCGCCGCATCCTCTCTTCTCTTGGGCTCACCGAGTTGGAAAGCGTGTCGTATGCCAAGTTAAGCAACGCTTCACGGCTAACTTCATTCATCCAGTGAACGAAATTCAAGAAAGTTTTCCCTTCCATAAGCGTGTACAACAACCATCCGAGCGTGGACGCGTTCTATTCCGCCCTGCGCTCGATGGTAAAAAAATGTAACTACGGCTCTTCCAGCGTCGAAGACAGGCTGGTTGTGGTGGTGGAAAACATTTATGTACAGGTATAATACAGGAGGTTATGCATGAGCTGACCCAGAGGGAGCCAGCCCTTACAAATACTAGGTGGAGGTCCCTAGTTCGGGACCCCAGTGGCATCGGCCGCCGCCCAGGCTCGCGCGACCAAGGCCCGTTGGGCCTGCAGGTCAGAGCAGCCGAGCAGGGCCGCCTCCCTGTCCTCCCGGGTTGGGTTGGGGTGAGGGGGGATAGCAGGGTTGGAGGGGCAGGCCCACACCATGTGGTATATGTCCGAAGACTTCTCCGCACAGTGCGGACAGCTGCCCGAGAAAGAAGGGTTGAAGTGTTTCAGAGCTGCCGGGCACAGCAAAGTATTAGTATACAGGCGGAGCAGAAGCCGCTCCTCCGCCTTTGACAGACCTTTACACGGGCGGGGTTAAAGACCATGGCCAGACTGATAGAATAAAACGATGTCTTTGAAGGTGTAAGCTGGAATAAATTCGAGTTCCTGATCGTCAGGGTCGGAGGGGAATGTCCGGTGAGAGAGCGCGCGGGCGGCGGCGTCCGCTGCCTCATTTCCCTCAAGGCCCATGTGAGCGGGAGCCCAAACGATACGCCGGTGCGCGGGGTCACCGGTGTAGACGCTGTTTTGAAGAATGCGGTAGGCTAGATACGGTACCCAGCCCTGCTCGACGTTCCGACATGCCCCTCGCGAGTCGGAAATAATTGTTTTTGAATTGCAATCAGATGCAGCCAACGCAATGGCGACCTCCTCCGCGTGTGTTATGTCACGGGCTCGGAAAGTAAGGCCGTTCACTGTTTTGGATTGGTGGATGACTGCGGCTGTGTACCATCCCCCATGGTGGGGGCCTGAGGCATCCACATAGAATACGCCGGGTTTCGATCCATAGTGGCGGGCCAGGGCTTCCGCCCGCGCCAGGCGCCGGCCATTATGGTCCTCACGGTTCATGTTCGCGGGAAGAGGGCGCACGTGGAGGGCGCATCTCCATTGGGATGGAATACGTACGCGCTCTTCCATGAGAGTGGTATGTTGGATGTGTAGTCGGGCAAGGAGGCGGCGACCCGACGATGTCTTCGAGAGACGTGTGTATTGGTTAGTCAAGTGGGCTTCCCGGAGCTCTCGAAATGTGTTAACCATGCCTAGCCACAGGAGGCGCTTGTTGGAGGTGGTCACGGGGAGGCCTAGAGCCCGCTTAATAATTTTGCGGAGGATGACTTCGAGTGAAACCTCGTCTTGCTTCCGCATGTGGAGGTACGGAGTCGAATATAGAATTCGACTGGTTACAAATGCATGCGCCAGCCGCAAGGCGTCCTTACATCGTAACCCCCCGCGCTTGTTAGAAACCCGGCGGACCAAGCGGCCCACCTGGTCCCCCACCTGACGGAGTTTGGCCAATGTTGTTTCTGACCGTCTGTCTTGATGTATAAAGAGCCCCAGTACCCGGACTTCGATATTTTCAGGGATTGGACCTGTCTCGAGAGACAATGAAATTTTGGCTGTGCACTTTGGTGAGGGGCGTATGTGCACAAATTCAGACTTTTGGGTGGAGCATTGGAGGCCGCAGCGGCGAGCATAAAGGTCCACTATGGTCGCCGCCTCCTGCAGGTTAGCCTCAATGTCTGCAAGGGAACCCTGCGTAGCCCACAGGGTGATATCATCAGCATACAGCGCATGCTGCACACCGGCGACAGTGCCCAGCTGGGCCGGTAGGCGCATCATAGCCAAATTGAATAAGAGGGGAGAGAGCACCGCGCCCTGGGGTGTACCCCTGCTTCCTAAATGAAAAGGGTCATGTTCTTTATCCTGGATCCGAATGTAAGATTGTCTGTCGGTTAAAAATTGCCGAATGTATTGAAAGGCATTTCTGCCGCAGTTAGTTTGAGAGAGGTGGGTGAGAATGATCTCGTCGGTAACGTTGTCGAATGCACCCTTCAAATCCAAGGCGAGTACGACCTTGTCATTGTGAGGGCATTCCACGGGGTCGAGGACAGCCCGATTGAGTTGTAGCAGGACATCTTGTGCAGATCTGTGTGGGCGAAACCCGAACATGGTGTCTGCGAAAAGGTGTTTGGATTCCACGAACTCGGACAACCTGTCACGTACCATCGTCTCCATGAGTTTGCCCACACAGGAAGTCAGAGAGATTGGGGCGGAGGTTGTCCGTGTTGATGGCCTTGCCAGCTTTAGGAATGAAGGTGACCAGGGCGGTCTTCCACTCGATGGGTAGTGGCACTTCCCCAAGCCAGATTGAGTTAATGTAATTCAATAAAGACAGGTATGCTGGGTCGTGGAGGTGGCTAATAATTTGACTGCAATTTTGTCCCGACCCGGAGCGCTGCCGCGTTTCATTTTTGCCAGGGCCGCCTTCAGGTCGTGGAGCTGGAACGGTTGATCCAGCTCAACGTTCTCAGAACCTGCATAAGAGTACGCCGGCCCGCGGGAGTCCTGGGTGGTGCACAAGTACTGGTCCCGGAGCTTGTGCGCCAATTGATTTGTGTTGCCCTGAAAGCTGTGTATTGCTCTTTGGAGGTGTTTTTGAGTTTCCGTGCGTGTTTGCGTTGGGTCAATTAGGGCGCGAAAGAATCGCCACGTGTTCCGGCTGGACATTTGCCGCGCGGCCGTATTGCATCGGGCCACCCAGTTGGAGTCGGCGAGTTGGGCCGCATACTCAGCCGCTCGTTGAGTGAGCTCAGCGAAGCGATCTTTAAGGTTCCGGTTGTGCTTTTGCCGGCGCCACCGACGGACAAGGCAATGCCGGGCCTCCCAGAGATGGAGCAGGTGGTTGTCCACATCCGAGACCGCCTCTGAGAGCTGAATTTGAGTTTCGGAGGAGCGAAGGCCAGAGACCAATTGTTGTGACCAAGACTGGTAGCCCTGCTCATGTATGGGTGTGACATTGTTATAATTCTGCCTGAACTTGGTCCAATCTGGAAGTCGGGCTTGTGTTGTTGGTCGCGCGAAAGGAAGGGTCCTAATCGTAGTATTTAGGAGGCAGTGGTCGCTGCCGAGGGTTTCCTCGGTGTTGACCCAGTCTGCATATTGAATGTTGCGGGTGAAGGTCAAGTCCGGACATGTATCCCTAGTCACGGAGTTGCCTATACGAGTTGGATGGACTGGGTCAGTGTGAAGACTGAGGCCCAGCGTTGACGCAAGCTCGGCCAACGTGCGTCCCCGCTTCTCTTCACGGCAGTAACCCCACATCCGAGCGGGAGCGTTGAAATCGCCCACAATCAGGAGGGGGTCTCGACCCGCAAATCTCAGTGCGCGGCTAAAGAGGTCCGCAAATGATACATTCGGCAATTTCGGATTGCAGTATACATTGAGTATGTGTAGTGGTGGGTCCTGTTTGCGGAGTGGGAGGAGGGTCACCATTACATAGGAGTATTCAAGTTGCATGTCTAAGTCGACTTGGTTGGCTGTATAATTTCTATGGACTAATTGACAAGACGAGGGATCCTGCTAGAACGTCGTATAATTTGTTAGTACGGCGCCTTTCCCTGGCTCTTGGAGGGCAACTACGGCAGGCAAATGCTGAAAGGTTGAAAGGAAAAGTCGGAGGTCGGCCCGCTTGGAAAGGGACCGGAGCCCCCGACAGTTCCATTGAGTAATCGTAATGGGGGAAGCCGATTTGGAAAGAGGGGAGCGCCTGCACCGGTGGTGTCCCGCCATGATCAGATTTAGAGGTGAGAGGTGGAAGTGAGGTTGCCACCGAGCCAGATACCAGGGGCTGAAGCTCAGCAACTGGAAGGGGGCAGCTGTCTTCGTCATCGTCAAGGTCATTTACTCGGCGGGACAATCTGGAGGGCCGACCAGATACGTCCTTAAGAGGACCGGTTCTGCGAGAAAGGCGGGTGTTAGTCGCGTCGTGTTGAGCGATCATAGAGGGGATGGCCTCCATGACTCTAGCGATGAGGCGTTCCATCGCAGTTTCCAACAGGGTGTCAAATTTGGCATTAAGACGGGCTTCGAGTTCGGCAAGGGAAGTTTCCAGAGCCGGCGCCACCGCCGTCTCGCTCTCCATAGCGTCCGTGTCGGGGGTACTAGGGGGAGGGGGAGTTGTTTTAGCTTCTAAGGCTTCAATTTTGGCGAGTAGGATCTCGTTTTGTGCCCGGAGAGAAGCTACAAGGTTGTGGAGCTCAGCGTCAGCCGCCGAGCGAGGGGGAGGGGAGAGGGGGTGGGAGGAGGAGGCAACCCTGCCTGAACCGCTCACCTGTTTGCCATTTTTGACGACGCTGGCCCAGGAACCGGCCGCGCCATTCTTGTCCTGAGAGCGGGCTTGCTTCTCCTGGCCGCCGTGTGGAGGCGGTGGTTGCACTGGACAGCTCTTGACGTCCTTCCCGCTAGTAGGCGTCTCTCGTTTTGAAGCATCGCTGCTTGGGTGACGTGGCTGCCTGCCCGTCCCGCTGGATTTCCCGCCCTTAGGGGCGGCTGGCTTGGTATGCCGATATTTAGCACTGCAGTCCCGCGAGTTCGTGGCATGGCCACCACCACAAACCGCACATTTTTTGGCATACACTGGTGAGGGGCCCGCACCCCCTCTTTTACGGGTGCCTGCTGTCCACACAGGCCACACTTTATTTTTTATTCCAGCTGTTTGCCATCAGGCATAATGAAAAAGGAAAGAAAGTTATAAAAAGGAGTGCAAACAAGCCTCGCTTAAAAAGCGGCAAAAGTTCGTGATATAGCGATTATCTAGAGTCCACTTGGTATAGTCGTCTGCAACGTCCCATCGCAGGCCAACCTTTCTTAGTAAACGTCGTCGCACGGAAGCTGTAGCCGGGCAAGTCCACAGCAAGTGTTTTTCATCACACTGGTCGGGCGCAGCACCACAATGAGGACACTTGTCTGTCACTTCGTAACGTTTGTCACGCCATCGATGACGCACAGAAGGAGTCAGAGCCGCTCCTGCCCGAATCCGGCGCACAGATACCTCCTCCTCCCGAGTGAGACTCCGGGGGAGAGGGTACGAACACGGAGGAATTAGAGCGCGTGTTCGCTGACGCAAAGACTGTTTCTCGGAAACATGGGACAGGAACGGATCTGAGGGAAGAGGGAAAGGTGGCGGGATATCGGATGTGTCAAGGTGTGTCATTGCATCCACATGGATATTATGCGGATCCTGGGCATGCTCGCGAATCCACACACACACTTGTCTTGTGTTGGGTTGGGACAAGAGTCCGCCCGATGGCCGACAGTTCCACACAAACTGCAGGCCGGAATAGTGCGCAAATATTGGTGCACTGTGACAATCTCAGAGTTGTAGTGCACGTATCGAGGCCTCACCGTGCCGGCAAAAGTGAGCCGAGCCTTGTTTGAGGAGCCGAATTTGCGGATATCGAGTAAAGTGCCGCTCCTCCACTGCACGCAAGGTTGGAGAGACTCAACGTCTCTTGGTTGGCCACCGTAATGACCCCATAGCAGACGTCCGCTTCGTGTTCTTTGAGATGGCCGGCGAGAGGCACATCTCCTTTGGTCGATTTGATAGAAAAGTCGCCTAGCAGACGGTCTGCGACGTGAGCGTTCCGGGTGCTGGCGAGGATCAAATTTTGTTCCTTGCTTAAAAGGAGGCTCAACTCGGCTGCCTGAGGCGCCGCGAGGAAAGCGCCGAACGCGGCACCGAGCTCGCCGCGTTGAAAGGCGTCCCGGATGGCCAACGATTTCCGGGGTTTGATCACGATGACAAAGTCGTCCTTTTGAAACTTTGGTAAAGGCTTGGGCCTCCACTTGGTCACTGGGCTGCGGCCCTTACGGCCGGAGTCCTTTGCCGCTTGCGAGGCGGGAGCTTGGTGGGTAGCAGTTTCGGCGGTTGCCGAGGCGTCCGCCGCGATTTTGGCCTCTCGACTGGAGCGACGCTCAAGTAGACGGAGGAGAGATTCACTGCGGATCGGGTCCGCGGGTGCCGATTTGGGTTCCACAGTGACGGGAACGGTCGACCAAGACATGGCCTCCGGGTCATAACCGCGTTGAACGGGCGTCTCCGTCATCTTGCTGAAAGCAGGAGCTCCCTCGCAGCCGAACGCCGGCGCAGCCGTTAGGCTTAGCGTCGGCGCCGGAGGCGGCAAGGAAAACCCGCTTTAAAATTTGAAAACCTGGGCCCACCTGAATAAAATTGGTGTCCACGAATGCCGATCAGCTTGCCGAATCCAAAGTGAGCAAAATTGATGAGGTCCGACGACTTCAGTCGTGGCTCCTGTCAAAAAATGACGGAGCCGAAGCGCCACAAGTCTCACAGACGCGATACGCTGCCGCCTGCCGACAGGCTGGTTCGTGACCTGGTTCGTGACCGCTTCGTTGTTGGCCTGTTCGATACTAAGCTTTCGGAACAGCTTTGCCGAACGCCGGATTTGACTCTCGAGAAGGCGCTTTTACATGCCCGCTTGTATGAGGACGCGCAGAAGGAAAGCAAGGAACGAGCGCAAAAATTTGGAGTGACTTTGGCGACTAAAGTGGTGCAAGGCGAAAGCCTGAGTACAGCATTCTGCACACGAATGTGGTTGTGAATGATGATTCAAGTGCTGCCAGCGAATGACGCGTCCATTGGCTGTCTGCTTGAACACTGATGTGTGGTTAAGATGTTATGCTTCGCCTGTAAGAGTGGAACGCGACAGTGTCTTGCAACGCTGCCAGGGAGTCTACAGAACGCCATCGCCAATGCGGCTTTACGCCTTGCGGGACGGTAACTTTATTTTTTGACGAAAGGAAATGTATCTCTCTCGCATATCTGGGTGGACACCTGCACCTCGCCGTAAGGGAAAGGGGGAAGATGGGAGTGAGCTAGACGCGCCTTTGTTCATTCCAAACCATTCATCTGGCATTACGGAGTGGCTAGCGTGCTCGTGTCGCACTCCGGAGACCCTGGTTCGATTCCCCAACTCGACCAATTTCGTTCTCGGTATTGTTGATTTATGCGGTCTAACTAGAAAGGTTAATTAGGCTATTTCATATTTTTTATTATTGCAATTGTATCCATCGTGTTCTGTCGTTCACCTGTCAAGTGTTGGAACTGTCTAGGATGTTCGACACAACGTATATGAAACGAGCAACGTCGAACTGAGTGGGGAAGTGCGTGGTGGTGGAGCGAACGCGGCTTCGTACTTATGTTTTTTTCAGCAGCGTCTCCTTCCACGGACGCGGTTGTTGCTGCGACGCGCGTCTTTCTTTTCCTCTTTCTTCTGACCTCTTCATTCTCCTCTATCGTAATTAGGCTAATTGATTAATTAAGCAATTAACTAAACTCAGTCCCACTTAGTTGGAGCATCACTATACGATCCCTTTGATTGGTTGCTTGGTTACTAGCCAAAATACAACTGGCCCCATTTGAAATTCGCGCACTGTGACGTCACGAGCATTTCGACCAATTGAAAAGCGTGACATTTTCTGTCGACAACTCCTGCTTACAACGATGAGGCATTAAAGGCTTCCGCCTTAAAACGGTGGTTTGCCTGTGCATGTGGACGCCACCGCGCGTCGCAAATCCTTTCCGAGAGACGCTCGTCGATACGCTTCGAAAAAACCCTGCAACTTCTGCGGACGCGAGGCCCATACACGTGATACCTGCCCTGCGCGGAACGCTGCATGCAGGTTCTGCAAAAAGAAAGGTCATTTTGAGAGCGTCTGCGTCTCCAAGCAACGCTCATCCGCAAGACACTCGCACTCCGTTTCTGTGCATCCTATCAAGAAGGAGAAGACGGAGAACGCCAAGTTCGTGTGTGTCAAGGTCAACGGACTTCCTCTTCAATTTAAAGTGGACTCTGGTGCAGAAGTGACTGTGATTCCGGCCACCTTTCCAGGCATTCCATCGCGGCTGGACGCGCCGGAGGGTCGCCTCACCGGGCCAGACAACCGGCAGTTGAGGGTTGCTGGTCAATTTTTAGCTACCCTCGAATGGAAAGGTCGCACTTCGTAGCAGTGAGTCTACGTCCTGCCGTCGCAGTCTGGATAACCCAGAAGTGGCGTCCACTTCTGGGTTATCCAGCCATCACAGCTCTTGGAGTTGTTCATTTCGTTGATGCTCTGACACGTTCGCAAGTAAGTCAGGCTCCTCCTCCTCATTCTCCTGGTCAGTTGCCGACACCGGAAATTTTTGAAGGCTTAGGGACTTTTGGTGCGGAGTACACTATCCGACTAAAACCGAACGCTGTACCTTTTGCTCTGAGCGTCCCACGTAGGATTCCCCTGTCCCTCCATAAAGTGGTTAAAGATGAACTTGACTCGCTTGAAAGACTGAGAGTTGTTAGGCGTATTGACAAGCCAACGGCATGGTGTGCAGGCTTGGTGGTAGTTCCTAAAGTTTCAGGTGGATACCGCCTCTGTGTGGATGTGACCAAACTTAACAAGGGGGTTCTTAGGGAAAGGCACGTTTTACCTACGGTTGAATGGGTCCTAGGACAACTAGGTGATGCCAAAGTTTTCTCAAATCTGGACGCCACTGCTGGATTTCATCAAATCCGTCTTTCGGAAGATTGTCAGGAAATCACTACATTCATCACGCCTTTTGGTCGTTACTGCTACTGTCGTTTACCGTTTGGAATAACATCTGCTCCGGAATTCTTTGAAAGGGAAATGGTTAGAATCTTGGAAGGCCAATCTAACGTTGTTAATATCAGCCAGGACACTAGCTTGGGCATGTTGGTTATTCATTTGTGACGGAACAGCGCAAAACACCGGCACGAGAGACAAGCGCTTGTTAATAATCACAGTTGTTAATATGATTTGTGACATTCTGGTTTTTGGGAAAGATAAAGAGGAACACGACCAGAAGTTATCTGAAGTTCTGGATTGTCTACGCAAAGCAGGTGTAAAGCGTAACAACAACAAATGCTGTTTTGGCCAACGGCAAATAGAATTCCTAGGCGTAGTTGTGAGTGAAAACGGTATTTCTCCGAGACCTGACAAGCTTGAAGCTATCCGTTCTTTACCAACTCCGACAGATGTTCATTATGTCCGCCGGTTTCTCGGTATGGTGAATCACATTGGTAACTTCCTTCCAAATATGTCACAGGCTACAGCACCAATTAGAGAACTCCTAAATAAGCATAGCGACTGGTACTGGTGTACTATGCAAGAGTTAGCTTTCAACAAGGTCCAGTCAATGCTCACATCTTCACTGTGTGTGGCTAAGTATCATCCAAGCTACAACACAACTCTGTCATGTGATGCCAGCTCTTTTGGCGTTGGCACAGTTCTTTTGCAAGAACAGCCCACTGGTGAGCTACGTCCTGTAGCATTTGCGTCTCGTGCTCTGTCAGAGGCAGAAAAACGCTACAGCCAGACCGAAAAAGAGGCTCTAGCAGTGACATGGGCAATTTACCGGTTTTACCAGTTCATTCGTGGTATCTCATTTATTGTGGAAACGGATCATCAACCTCTAGTAACTCTTCTAGAGAAATCATATCTTGACATGATGCCACCTAGGATTCAGAGGTTTCGTATCAAATTGATGCGATATCAGTTCCGAGTGGTTTATGTTCCTGGCAAGCAGCTGGCTACTGCAGACACGCTGTCTCGCACTCCAGTAGCTCCACCTCCCCAACAAGTGGATATGGTCGAAAAATTCTTACAGCTGCATATTTCAGCAATTACTGAGACTCGTCTAATTAGTCTTGATTATGTTCGCAGCCATCAACAGCAGGATGGAGAATGCACTTTTTTAGCTCAATACTGTACTCAGGGTTGGCCGCGTAAGGAAAGGCTTCCACAATGTATGAAAAATTATTGGGAGTATAGAGGTGACTAGTCTCTCATAGATTCTCTTCTCTTTCAGGACCATACACTTGTGATCCCTGCTTCTCTCCAAAAGGTGACATTAGAACTTCTCCACGAGGGTCACCAGGGTATAAATAGAACACGTCAACGGGCGCAAGAAGGTGTTTGGTGCTTTGGCATGTCTCAACAGATCCGTGACAAGGTACTGATGTGCCGACAATGTGTTTCAACACGAATCCCTCGTCAGGAGCCACTTATGGTTACAAAAACCCCTTTGATGCCATGGGAGGAGGAGGTTGGCATAGATTTGTTCAAGCACAGAGGTCATGATTATCTGTTGGTAGTCGATTATTACTCGAGATATCCAGATGTCATTCACCTAAAGAATAGGTTGGCTTATGGGGTTTAACGTCCCAAAGCGACTAAGGCTATGAGAGACGCCGTAGTGGAGGGCTGCGGAAATTTCGACCACCTGGGGTTCTTTAACGTGCACTGACCCTTCTGTTGACGTTATAAATGCCATCAAAAGCATCTTTGCTCGCTTCGGCATACCCAAGCTAGTAAGAAGCAACAATGGACCTCAGTTCTCTTCAAAGCTCTTTTCCTCCTTCGCGGGTCAGTATGGTTTCGAACATAGAACGTCAAGCGCTAATTACCCGCAATCGAACGGTGAAGTTGAGCGAATAATTCGCACCATCAAAGACATCTTCACCAAGTCTTCAGATCCATTTCTGGGATTGCTGGCCTATCGTAATCCTCCGGGTGTCACGGGTTACAGCCCAGAGCAGCTGTTGTTATGTAGAAGACTAAGGACAAGATTGCCAATGGCTAAGTGCCAGTTGAGACTAAAATGGCCGTCATCTACGATTTTCCACTCCAAGGATCGGCAGGCTCGCCAGCTTCAGAAGAAGCATTACGACAAAAGACATGCAGTCAGTCGTCAGAGAGACCTAGAAGCTGGGGATCGTGTTTGGGTCCGAGATGTAAAAACTAGCAGGGGTGATTGCACTAGCAGCCGTCCCTCATATATGGGTGACTAGTGCCGCAAAAGCGATAACAGTAACGTAGTTTTCCGGTAGCTTCCGGTCACACTAGGCCGATATGCGACGCCGATCGACGGTCGGTCGGCTGGTCGGTATGCAGATGCCGTATATCTCACGCACCGGTATGCAACGCTGGAACCGACAACGACGCCAGCACGACCAACGACCTCGTATCATAGTAGTGTAAAGGGTGAGCTTCGGTGAACTTTTGCCAGATTCTTAAATTTCGGTGGACGGCAGACCGCCGGCCCCTTGCCCCTTTGGTGACGAGGCCTAGCGAGTCCCCAAGATTCGTGTGTGCGATTTCGGCGATTGCAGAGAGTGAATTCACAGCTCTTAGCGCATGCAAACAGCCGCCGAGTGTAGTTTTGCCTACTGTGACTTCAAAGCAACGACTGCCTACGTCGCAGGACGCCCGTACAGTAAGGGAGAAGTGCCGATGTGACGCGGTTTGCACAGCATGTACGTTGAAGGTTGGCAGCCGGCAGCAGTCGTCGGCGTCGACCATGGACCAAAAATGAGGCTGTTTTCATTAATGCAAATGGTGTCGAGACGTATTTTCAGGTAAAGGGATTTAAAATCAAGCATTGGTGACATCAGAGGAAGCACATACAAATATAAGCAAGAAGCGCCGTACGTACGTGAAACATTGCTCAAGCAGGAGATAACAGCGTCGGCTCTTATTGCAGTTTTATCGTAGCGTGTCAACGAGTGAAAGTGCATTTTCTAAGCAAGAGTAGATAATATTTAACATATGGAGAGCCCACCTTGTGTCATGCCAAGCAAACGATCAGTACTGTTTGAGCACAGCTATTCAAACAACCTCAGCGCGGGGCTGCAGCAATTGTAATCGTCGGATTCCTGGCGGACTTAGCGCAGGCAGAATAAATGCTAAATGATGCACTATTATCTTGAAGCACTCATTTGGGGGGCGGCGACTATTCGTCTCTGCGGGAAGTGAAACATTCGAGTCGTGTTAACTTCTGCTCCCTTGTTGGTTCTGCAAACGGGTTCTACGAGCCGAAAGAAATGCATGTTCGACTTAAACACACGCACACACACGCAGCGGGGAGGCATTTGGCACTTTTCTCCGTTCCTTTCGTGCCGCAAGCTTACTCTAGTGCGACCTTGTGATAATGTGGGGTTAATTATCGAGCCGACGAATAGCGGGCAAGAACAGCCAGCGACAAACCGCCACGCTGTTCACGGCGCACACCTGCGAAGGAATGCATGGCACGTGCCGTTTTTCGCACACCGGAGCAATTCACTGTTTCCAAATGTAATACAGGGACACATGTCCGTGGCGCGGAGCAACCCCCACGATATATCACATCACATGGGAATGCGAACGTAACAGAGCATTTCACAAGCTAAATGACCCGAATGCGGAACAATGGGAGGGCCTGCTGACCAGCAGCGAGCTCACGGCCCAAAGGGCACTGGTGCAGCACGCCTGCGAAGCAGCAAGACTCAGGGGTGCCCTGGAATAGGGGCGCCGACCTTGTGAGGAGGCCGAAGACATGAAGACATCGGCCCACCGCTAAAACCTGATTTTTGGAGCATTAAATGTTTTTCACTCACTCACTCCAAATGTAAATAATAAAGCAGGGGTGCACCAATTTTTGTTTGCTCAATAATAAGAAAATGTGCGCCTCGAGCAAGTCCACTTTCTCAAGGATCTCCAAGCTCGCGTACTAAGCTGAAGGCTTCCAAAAAGAAAACACGGTAAATGCATTTTATTTCGCTAAGCTAAAAGACAAAAAAACCTTTTCGGGCAGCCGCCGTCCACAGTGTGCGAGCACCTCAACGCAGCGAACAGCGCGCAGCAGACGACGCGGGAAGGTACGCCCTTTTGACGTCACCGATCAGAGGTTACCAGACCAGCAAGCAGCTCCAAGAGCAACGAAAAAAAAATCGTTTTAGATATACTTACCGCACAGAATCAACTGAAACTTCGGGAAATAGTAGTTTAACATTTCGGGAATAATATGCAATAAGCAGGGTATGCGAGAAAATAGGCTGTCATGGCCGCTTCGATATGTGCCCAGTCAATTTTTATACGCGCCCTTAAGAACGGGGACTATCCTCGGGCCACAGTGGAGTGGTAGGCCTCAGTTCCCACAATATTCCCAACTATGACGAAGTGAAGCCGCGAGGAAACAAATCGAAAAAGAAAAATGAAGCCTGCTTCCGACGCTAGGGCAAAGTCTACAGATGTCGCTGCGCCTTTCCTGTCCCGCTAGAGAGATACCGTGGCTTTTCTTTTTTTCTTTTTATAGCCGTCTGCAACAATGCCTAAATTTTTTGCTGATTTGTTCAGAGTTTCAGCCCTGCCATCGCCGCACTACTCATTGGTTATCTTGCGTTGACCCAAGATTTCGGTGACGTACATAAAACCTGTAAGAGGCAGGCATACAACTGATTGTGTTTAACATTTTAGAGTCGCCATTTTTCTTGGTTTTGGTTTTGTAGCACGCATAATAAAACCTCCGTTTGACCACATGAAGCAGATAAAGGTCTTGATTTCACAGGATAGTTACGAAACTTTTTATTCCAGCCGCGACTTTTACTCGATGGCACAAGTTTTAGCGGCCATTTCTGCTTCGATGTTACCTTAAGGGTAACGGAGTGGATTCCAAGAGAAGGCGAGCGTAGCAGGGGGCGGCAGAAAGTTAGGTGACCCGATGAGATTAAGAAGTTTGCAGGGATAGGGTCGCTGCAGCTGGCGAAGGACAGGGTTAATTGGAGAGACATGGGAGAGGCCTTTGCCCTGCACTGGGCGTAGTCAGGCTGATGATGATGATGTTGATGATGATGTCCACAATTCCTTCTCGTCCCGTGCTGGCCTAGTTGGTGGATGGAAGGCGGGGACGTTTCATCCGACGTTGGCGGGGGGGCTCCACGCGGATGTGCTCCTCGCGATCGCTGTTGTGCGCGAAAAGCTACTGGCAGAAGCCGCATATGAAGCGTCCGCCCGTCTTGTGAAACTGCTTGTGTGCAGCCGCAGTGGCTGCGCAAGCAAACTCTGCTCCGCACTTCACGCACAGAGCATCTCCCCGATGCGAGTCCCAGCGTGCAGAGTCATAGGTCGTTTGCTCTTCACGGCACCAGGCACAGACGACATGGCCCTCTTCTTCCAGACGCGGCGGCTTCGTTGCCCTGATGCCGGTACACACTGTGCGCAATGAATTTGCTGGGAAGGTGGAAGTTCTTCTCGCAATCCTCGCAGCGATGCATGGTAGCCTCCCCGTCGGGCCGAATGTGGGCGATTGTCCATTGCTGGATGGATATTTCATACCACTGCATGGAGACAAAACAGGTTGATTAGTCAGTGCGGTACAGTGTCGCGTTCTCTCGCGGCCTCTGAATCCTACCTGCTGTCGTTATTTGTTCGCCCGGTACTACTAGCTGCTCTATTACCCCGTTGGCTGTAAGAGTACCATTCCGTTTTCGACTGTCAGATGGCGCTATGACTGATTGTGGTATGTCTTGCGCAGAGATCATGTGACGCAGTGGTCAGGTCCTTCATTAACCTGTAGCCGTCACGCTGTTTGTTTCCGCACACAAGAGAGCAAACGGTGTCTGAAACAGGTAATGAATACACCACGGTTTAAGTTTTCTGCTTGATATTTTGTTCGTGTGTCGTGAATCCGGCTCCGAGGTTCCAGCGCTTAGACAGCTACCGATAAGCACCCATCGCCTTAAAAAGAAAAGTGGTACTCTTATGCGCACGCTCCCTTCCTGCTTAATCGCATTAAAACGCGTACTACCTCGACCGGGGTAACCACGGCGGCAAAGGCAAGCCTCCGGTTGGAGACCACATGACGAAGACAGCTCTTAAGGCTCGCCGCAATGGACCTCCCATAGGCGACCCGAGTGTCAGCTAGGTCCAATCTCGATGTTTGACCGCGGCATTCCTCGTTTAAGGAGCGGTTTCTCTTCACCGCATTGCTGTGCACGTGGCCCTGGGCCTTGTCCTCTTGCACTCATGAAGAGCAAGTGCAAGCCACTTGTGCGGCCGCCAGCAGATCGTAGGGACGCCACTCACGCTGCCTACGCGACATAGATGGCATCCTCCTCATCCTCAAGCTCAGCACGTGGATGAGGCGTGCCCACTGGAGAGAATGTGTGTGATTAGTGCCGGAGTGAGCTTTTCGGGGCACGCGTTCTTCTGGAGCCCCTGCCTCCATCCAGGCGTTTCAGGGAAGGAAGAGCCCATAAAACTCGGCATCGAGTGCTACCCAGAGGCTACCGTTTGCTCAGAAGCGACCTTTCTTTTTTTACTAGTACAGTATGGAAATAGTCTGCATAAAGTTTTCCGTGTTTTCTTCATAACGACGTCTCCGTCTTCCTCGTCCCTTGTCCGGCTCGACCACTCTACCTGAATCCCAAGAGCACACAGGGTCCACAAAACTTTCTGCGATGCAATTCTTATTATCATAGCATCGGTTACCGGTCCTCCTCCTCTTGACCAGCCGCTGTGAGGCCCTGAAGGACCTTCCTCGTTTTGGAGGGGATACGACACCAGCATGCATGACCTGTTCTCTTAAGTGCAGCAATGCATTCTGACCCTAATACGCCAGACTTTCGTCCACTTTAGCCCTACACTACATTTCAACAGCAATGTGTCCACTCTGTAGAGCTCACCAGGATAGCTATAACTACAGCGTATTTATTTTACAACACAAACAGTATGTGCATGGCTATGCTCCATGTAAACTTCACACACGGCCGCGTAAAAAGGAGGACGGGTTATTAATGTTGTCCATTCAAACTCGGAAAAAAGAAAGGTGCAGAAGAGGAAGAGGGAGTGGGAGGTGAAGATAGCCTCGATAGATTGCAGTAAGTTCTGTGGCCAACCGTTAGAAACGCATTTTAGCAGCAATCCAGCAATCGCTTCCAAGCGATCTGGAATTTCTCGCGTGCACACTTGTGTCATAATATCTTTCGCCACATCTTTCGCCCCGTCAATGACGTACTGCAGCTAAGTGAAGAACCCTTTGGTTTTAATTGAAATGTGCCGCTATTTCACAAGTACAGTTTGCTGGGCTGGCTACCGTCACCTTGTTAACCACCGCTTAGCAAAAGCGTGAAACAACGCTTAATCCCATTACCCAGTTCAGATGGGCACGCATAGCAGCCCGCTGTCTCTCTCTAAACGAAAGCACGAGCCGTTGCTTGGTCGTAGGCGTGAAGCTGAGTACGCAAAATAAGGACCCAACATGAAGAAGTGGCTCTACAGAAGCAAAAATTGTTAATAAATGCAGCCCATAATAAAGCTCAAAAGTAGACACGGTACAACTTAATGTAAAGAAACACAATGGAAGGTCAGGCTCCCAAAAGTATTGAAGAATAAGTGTAAGAATTAGACACTTCGGCGACTGAAGTGGTGCAAGGCGAAAGCCTGAGTACAGCATTCTGTCAGGAATGTGGTTGTAAATGATGATTCGAGTAGAGGCGGACGACTTCGACAGAGAAGGCTCCTGGGAGGATGACCCAAACCGCGGGAAGAAGCATTAGTGAAAATAAAGTTTTCCCTTCCCTTCCTTCCTTCGAGTAAAGTGCCTGCAGCGAATGACACGTCCATTGGCTGTCTGCTTGAGTCACTGATGTGTGGTTAAGACGTTAAGCTTCGCCTGTAAGAGTGGAACGCGACAGCATCTTGCAACGCTGCCAGGGAGTCCACAGAACGCCATCGCTCATTTGGCTCTACGCCTTGCTCGGCGGTAAATTTGTTTTTGAGGAAAGGAAATGTATCTCTCTCGCATATCTCGGTGGACACCTGAACCTCGCCGTAAGGGACGCTGTATTAGCTAGACGCGCCTTTGTTCATCCCAAACTATTCAGCTGACAGGGCGGAGTGGCTAGCGTGGTCGTGTCGCACTCCGGAGACCCTGGTTCATTTCCCCAACTCGACCAATTTCATACTCGGTTTTATTGATTTATGTGGTCTCACTAGAATGGTTAATTAGGCTAATTGATATTTAGATTATTCAATTCCATCCATCATATTCTGTCATTCACTTGTCAAATGTTGGAACTGTGTAGAATGTTCGACACAGTATATATGAAACGTGTAGAACTCTGACTGCATCTGTTTTTTTCAGCCAGCGTCCGTTCCGGCAGACGCGGTTGTTGCGACGCGCGTTTTTACTCTCTTACTCTGTGCTGTTATCTTTCAACTCTGTTCTGTCTGCACGTGGCAGCGGTGGTGGCTCGGATTGAGCCAGTTGGCAGGCCCGTGCACTTTCCTTTTCTTCCTTCTCTCAGTCGCAAGCGCAACCAACCTGACGGGGTATCTATTTTTCTAGCCGGCGTCCTATTCGGCGGACGCGGCTGTGACGCACTTGTCTTGTTTTCTGTTCTTTTTTCAGTGTCTCTGCACGTGGTGGCGGCGGCGGTGGCTCGCCTTGAGGAAGTCGGCAGGCACGTGCATTTTCCTCCTCCTCCTCCTCCTCTCAGTCGCAACAACAACGTACAACTATTAATGATTGTTAAGCATGACTTGCACACTTCGTGACAGCTAACGCGACCTTAATTAGTACACTGAATAATTAGTGCTAGTTAAGGTACACCCGCAGTGCACAGTCCCACATGCCACTTCTTAACTGCTACTAATTACCAATTACTCATTTAGTCATGCCCATATAAGGCATGCATCCGAAACGCGGACAGATTTGCTAACAGGCCTTGGTTACGACAGTATGAGGAGTTAAAAGCGTTCGCCTTAAAATGCGCGCGCACTGACGTCACCACTTCAACCAATCTGAAACGCGGACAAATTTGCTGACAGGACTTGGTCACGACAGCATGAGCCACTGAAGGCTTTCGCCTTAATAACAAAAAAACGATACCTCGTGATTTAGCATTGAGCGCTGGCTTTATCTGCCCTCACCTCAAAGCCCGTCAGAATCTATCCACTTGTGGCGAATGATCTGCATCAGCAGTCTAGACAGCGTGGGCATAATTTGGTATTAAGTGAGCAATGAGGGCATCGACGTAGAGAGATCAAAGTCAGTCGCTCACATCTTTCTTCATTCCTCCCCTCGCTTTCCATGTTACGCTATATCGACGTTGCGCTGCGGATACTTTATGATTGTCCGTTAATTATGCCGACCGTCCGTGCTAGGGCGCCAGAGAGGAGTGAAAACTGGTCTCGTTCTTTTTCCGGCGACTGAAACCTTCGTTTCGTGTCGACGGCCCAACACGGCTTTTTAACCTCGTTGCAGGAATGTAAACGCAGGCGGGGCGACCACCGGGGACCATCGCGTCCACAGCGATCGCCGATGGTTTTGGAAAGAGAGTCGGAGCTCACCTTTTCGGGTGACAAATCGGAGTCGAAGCTGTCGTCTACCGACACACGCCTGGCTTGTGTCTCGGCCAGCGGAGGGGCCCTGGGGGACCTCGGTCCTGGGGTCATGGGGACCTGGGGTACTCGGATCCTCGTGGACCCGGGTCCTGCGGGACCTGGGAGTCGAATTGAGGTGGAGGGCTTCGACGAGTCCATGCTTTGCTCCTCGTGTGACGCTGGGACCTGCAGAACTAGTGACGACGGAACAACTGCCAGCGAGGAAACTGTCAGCCAGGCTGGCGGCGCAGTCGAACGGCGGCGCGTGAACGACACGAGCGAATGGCGTGACGTAACTCACGAGCGATGCAAAGGAGGAGGAAGCGCCATGCAGGCGAAGAAAAAGTGGACGGACCAAGAAAAAAAATACGCAAATAGTGGCCTTAATTGTTTCTGTTGGGATTTAACAATCGTTGTCCGTTCCCGCTACGGTGCACAGTTGGAATATTCGTTGCCGGTGATTGAAAGCATTGCGAGTGCTTGCAAATTTGCCGCCACCAGGCATTGTTGCTGCAACGAGCAATATGCAGCTTGTAGGCGTAACAATTATTTTTGCTGTGTATTTTTTTCTAAATATTAACCAATTACTACTGTCACTCTAAGTACTTAAAACTGTTCTAACATTTTTTTAAATGCAGCATTGAACTAGATATTCTCTTCCTTGTCATACTAATGGATTCAATTATTATACAAGGCACAAGATTGCGATTTTTTTGTTGAAAGAATTGCACCATTAAAAGCAGTTTGTCAATTTGTTGGCGAAGGTAGATATTGCCACGCGCCTACGCGCCGCGGGGCCTCCGCGCTGAGTCGAAGACGACGACGAAGCGGCGGTGGGCTCTCGTGGCGCGCTGTTCTGTCCTGTGTCGTGGAAGCTGGCTCCATAATTGAAAAAGAAGGCTCCCAGCCTTGAGTTCTTCCCGACGTCTACCTTCACGTCTCCTCTGGTCGTGACAATATAATGTTTATCGCACCTAGCCTGCATACATTTTGTCGAAAGGAAAGTAAATTAATGATTTGCAGTGTCCGGGCACGTTTAATGTCATGTATCCGTTGCTTTTGGTTTCGAATTAATGCATTGGACCTTTGCTTGTTTGTGCTTATGTTTACTTGTTGATCGGCTGTTTGTGTCACGTGCTTGTTTTCTATAAATGCTTGTACCCGTTCCATAAATTCCGTCTTTTGTCCCAGCGTGCGTTGAGTCGTGTGCTCATGCGGCCGCCTCGGCCGGTACTGCAGGACTCTACTGGGTGAAAATTGCAAATTTAAATTATCCCCACTGAGCCGACTGAGCTACCCGTTGTTCCCTCACCAGCATGATCATCATCGCCCTCAGCCTAACTATGCCCACTGCAAGACAAAGTCCTCTCCCATATACATCCGAATAACCCTGTGCTGAGCTAGCTGCGGCCACCTTTTCCTAAAGATGGCGCTAGTTGCTGAATGTCCAGTAAAGGTGCACATGTATTTTTTTCTTATTTCCAAGTCCGTCTAGATTTCTGTTTTCATTCAAAGTGGCCTATGCGCATCTTTGGAGACAACTTCGTCGGCCATTGAACAGTAGCGCATCTGTTGGTGCCATATTTTTCTTCATGGATCTCCTCCCTGCAGCTTTGTTTCTCGCCCTTTAACGGAGAGTGAGCCTCGTGCATCACGTGCATTAGGTACTAAGGTTAGCATGAACAATCAGTGGTGTGTAGGCTCTACGGCACGGCTGTTTGTATACGCCTAAAATCTTCATATTTCTGGTAGAGGGTGCTTGTTCAGCCTTATAAATAGAGACGTTGGCGAAAATAAAGTGTCTTTGGCTTCCGGTCTTGAGAGCGTTCATTTCTGGGGCTCCGTCCGCTAACATGGGTCCAGGCTAGACCTAGTATCCGGCCCAACTCTGCAACCTTGTCCCTCGGCAATCTCTACATGGTGTCAGAAGTCTTTGGATTCTGATTTTTCTTTTTTTTGAAATCCTTAAACCATCTCAAGACCATCTCAAGACCAAGACTGTCTGCAGCACCATGGACACGTCGTCTTCGACTGAGACGCAACCTCGATTCGCGGGTTTGTCTGGCCTAGAGCCGCCACCAGCGGTCGACTTCGATGACCCGGCCTCCTGGTCATCGTGGGCGGAGCAATTTCAAGATTTTGCTGTCGCCACAGGTGCATCTTCAGCAACGGATGAAGCAAGGATTCGCACGCTTCTTTATTGCATAGGTGTTCAAGTGCGCCACATCCTCTCTTCTCTTGGGCTCACCGAGTTGGAAAGCGTGTCGTATGCCAAGTTAAGCAACGCTTCACGGCTAACTTCATTCATCCAGTGAACGAAATTCATGAAAGTTTTCCCTTCCATAACCGTGTACAACAACCATCCGAGCGTGGACGCGTTCTATTCCGCCCTGCGCTCGATGGTAAAAAAATGTAACTACGGCTCTTCCAGCGTCGAAGACAGGCTGGTTGTGGTGGTGGAAAACATTTATGTACAGGTATAATACAGGAGGTTATGCATGAGCTGACCCAGAGGGAGCCAGCCCTTACAAATACTAGGTGGAGGTCCCTAGTTCGGGACCCCAGTCGCATCGGCCGCCGCCCAGGCTCGCGCGACCAAGGCCCGTTGGGCCTACAGGTCAGAGCAGCCGAGCAGGGCGGCCTCCCAGTCCTCCCGGGTTGGGTTGGGGTGAGGGGGGATAGCAGGGTTGGAGGGGAAGGCCCACACCATGTGGTAGATGTCCGAAGACTTCTCCGCACAGTGCGGACAGCTGCCCGAGAAAGAAGGGTCGAAGTGTTTCAGAGCTGCCGGGCACAGCAAAGTATTAGTATACAGGCGGAGCAGAAGCCACTCCTCCGCCTTTGACAGACCTTTACACGGGCGGGGATAAAGACCATGGCCAGACTGATAGAGTAAAACGATGTCTTTGAAGGTGTAAGCTGGAATAAATTCGAGTTCCTAATCGTCAGGGTCGGAGGGGAATGTCCGGTGAGAGAGCGCGCGGGCGGCGGCGTCCGCTGCCTCATTTCCCTCAAGGCCCATGTGAGCGGGAGCCCAAACGATACGCCGGTGCGCGGGGTCACCGGTGTAGACGCTGTTTTGAAGAATGCGGTAGGCTAGATACGGTACCCAGCCCTGCTCGACGTTCCGACATGCCCCTCGCGAGTCGGAAATAATTGTTTTTGAATTGGAATCAGATGCAGCCAACGCAATGGCGACCTCCTCCGCGTGTGTTATGTCACGGGCTCGGAAAGTAAGGCCGTTCCTGTGTACCATCCCCCATGGTGGGGGCCTGAGGCATCCACGTTGAATATGCCGGGTTTCGATCCATAGTGGCGGGCCAGGGCTTCCGCCCGCGCCAGGCGCCGGCCATTATGGTCCTCACGGTTCATGTTCGCGGGAAGATGGCGCACGTGGAGGGCGCATCTCCACTGGGATGGAATACGTACGCGCTCTTCCATGAGAGTGGTGTGTTGAATGTGTAGTCGGGCAAGGAGGCGGCGACCCGACGATGTCTTCGAGAGACGTGTGTATTGGTTAGTCAAGTGGGCTTCCCGGAGCTCTCGAAATGTGTTAACCATGCCTAGCCACAGGAGGCGCTTGTTGGAGGTGGTCACGGGGAGGCCTAGAGCCCGCTTAATAATTTTGCGCAGGATGACTTCGAGTGAATCCTCGTCTTGCTTCCGCAGGTGGTGGTATGGAGTCGAATATAGAATTCGACTGGTTACAAATGCATGCGCCAGCCGCAAGGCGTCCTTACATCGTAACCCCCCGCGCTTGTTAGAAACCCGGCGGACCAAGCGGGCCACCTGGTCCCCCACCTGACGGAGTTTGGCCAATGTTGTTTCTGACCGTCTGTCTTGATGTATAAAGAGGCCCAGTACCCGGACTTCGATATTTTCAGGGATTGGACCTGTCTCGAGAGACAATGAAATTTTGGCTGTGCACTTTGGTGAGGGGCGTATGTGCACAAATTCAGACTTTTGGGTGGAGCATTGGAGGCCGCAGCGGCGAGCAAACGGTCCACTATGGTCACCGCCTCCTGCAGGTTAGCCTCAATGTCTGCAAGGGAACCCTGCGTAGCCCACAGGGTGATGTCATCAGCATACAGCGCATACTGCACACCGGCGACAGCGCCCAGCTGGGCCGGTAGGCGCATCATAGCCAAATTGAATAAGAGGGGAGAGAGCACCGCGCCCTGGGGTGTACCCCTGGTTCCTAAATGAAAAGGGTCATGTTCTTTATCCTGGATCCGAATGTACGATTGTCTGTCGGTTAAAAATTGCCGAATGTATTGAAAGGCATTTCTGCCGCAGTTAGTTTGAGAGAGGTGGGTGAGAATGAATGCACCCTTCAAATCCAAGGCGAGTACGACCTTGTCATTGTGAGGGAATTCCACGGGGTCGAGGACAGCCCGATTGAGTTGTAGCAGGACATCTTGTGCAGATCTGTGTGGGCGAAACCCGAAAATGGTGTCTGCGAAAAGGTGTTTGGATTCCATGAACTCGGACAACCTGCCACGTACCATCGTCTGCATGAGTTTGCCCACACAGGAAGTCAGAGAGATGGGGCGGAGGTTTTCCGTGTTGATGGCCTTGCCAGCTTTAGGAATGAAGCCGACCAGGGCGGTCTTCCACTCGATGGGTAGTGGCGCTTCCCCTAGCCAGATTGAGTTAATGTAATTCAATAAAGACAGGTATGCTGGGTCGTGGAGGTTGGCTAATAATTTGACTGCAATTTTTTCCCGACCCGGAGCGGTGCCGCGTTTCATTTTTGCCAGGGCCGCCTTGAGGTCGTGGAGCTGAAACGGTTGATCCAGCTCAACGTTCTCAGAACCTGCATAAGAGTACGCCGGCCCGCGGGAGTCCTGGGTGGTGCACAAGTACTGGTCCCGGAGCTTGTGCGCCAATTGATTTGTGTTGCCCTGAAAGCTGTGTATTGCTCTTTGGAGGTGTTTTTGAGTTTCCGTGCGTGTTTGCGTTGGGTCAATTAGGGCGCGAAAGAGTCGCCACGTGTTCCGGCTGGACATTTGCCGCGCGGCCGTATTGCATCGGTCCACCCAGTTGGAGTCGGCGAGTTGGGCCGCATACTCAGCCGCTCGTTGAGTGAGCTCAGCGATGCGAGCTTTAAGGTTCCGGTTGTGCTTTTGCCGGCGCCACCGACGGACAAGGCAATGCCGGGCCTCCCAGAGATGGAGCAGGTGGTTGTCCACATCCGAGACCGCCTCTGAGAGCTGAATTTGAGTTTCGGAGGAGCGAAGGCCAGAGACCAATTGTTGTGACCAAGACTGGTAGCCCTGCTCATGTATGGGTGTGACATTGTTATAATTCTGCCTGAACTTGGTCCAATCTGGGAGTCGGCCTTGTGTTGTTGGTCGCGCGAAAGGAAGGGTCCTAATCGTAGTATTTAGGAGGCAGTGGTCGCTGCCGAGGGTTTCCTCGGTGTTGTTACGTCTCGCCTTCGTCGTGGGGAAGACAACGGCATGGCTACAGCGGAACGCCGACTAACCCCGAGACGCGCGTTGGATGAGCACCTGGATTGCCACGGAAGCCGCGTCCGTCTGCCCGGTTGAGCGAGCGTTTCGCCTGCACCGAGTGTGAACGCGCGTTCGAAATGCGCGTGAACGCCGCTCATGGACATTCCGGCGTCTGCGCTACGTGGATGGCATCGTTTCCCCTCTCCCAGCGCGTGACGGCGGTGTGATCTCTCGGGAGTGAGTGAGTGCGTGTGTGTCTGTGATTGGTGCCAGTGAGAACTTCCTTCCCCTGCAGGCCCGGCCCCCATCTAGGGACCCTAGGGAAGGGAACTCTTAAAAACCCCGACAGCGGCACGGCCGAGGAGCTTTTTGTCATCATGGTCTCCTGTTGAGCTGTCGTGATGCAGCGTTCCTGCAGCTCACTTGTAAATATTCCTGTATAAAGTCATCTAATTGTCTTTTCCAGCAGCCTCGTCTCAGACGTCCCTCATTCACTCTCCGGCACACGACCATGCTACCTCGTCTGTAACAAACTGGTGGCAGCGGTGGGATGCTGCTACCTCGTCCTTAACAAACTGGTGGCAGCGGTGGGGTGCTGCTACCTCGTCCCTAACAAACTGGTTGGCAGCGGTGGGACGCGAAACATCGGACACCAGCGGAGAGTTGCGGACAACGGGACGCTGAGCAGCAGAACGGCGAGTCGGGGGCAGTGCAACAGCCCTTTGTGATGACTGGTTGCCTGCAGCGGAACGACTGCGCTGGATTCTTGGCTGCGAGGTTTGGTGAGTGCGGGACTTTCTTCTGCTGAGTTTTGCCAGGCTTTTGTTAGTGTCAGGAACAAAGCTGGTAATTGGGTTGTCGTTGCTGCTGGGTTAGTTGCAGCAAGACAATAGCGGGCAGTAGAGAAGCAGCACTCGGAGCAGCCATGGATTTGAAGACGCTGCGCAAACCAAAGTTACTGGAGCTTGCGAAAGAGTTGGGTCTGGAGGTATCAGACAAATTCCGAAAACCAGAACTGCTGAAGGCTATTCTTGCGTTAGAGGCTGAAGATGATGACCTAGCGGAATGCCTTGAGACCATTGAGGAGAGGGAATTGGCAACGAAAAAGGAACAGGAACGCGAAAGAGAGGAGCGGCGACAAGAACGCGAAAGACAGCTGCGGGAACAGGAACGCGAAAGAGAGCAGCGGCAACAGGAATACGAAAGAGAGATGCGGGAACTCACGCGTGAACTTAACACGCTCAGAAGTATTAGAACGCGATCTCGCTTAAGTGTTTTCAGAAAAGACGAAAATTTCGGAACTTTTCTGGAAAATTTTGAGAGAATTTGCATGGAGGAGCAGCTTGACCAAAGTTATTGGCCAACTCTGTTGATGGGATTTCTCCCATGTGAACCTTGTAATGTCTGGGCGAGGTTGTCTGACGAGGATGCCCACAAGTATGCAATAACTAAAAGTGCGCTCCTCCGATACTTTCGAATTCCCGCGGAGGCAGATTTAGAAGGCCAAATTGACGGTGGTAAGCTACACCGCGAGAGTGTCAGGGACCGAGTTAGGAGCTCCGCTCAGTCGCCGGATGACACGAAGGCTGTGCAGAAGTGGCGGTATAGGACAGGTTTGGTCCAGGAAAGAAAGGCCACCTCGGCAGCGAGGACCGATGAGTTCGGTCGAAAAGCTAGCGAAGAGTGCAGATCCACAAGCCGTGAGGGTTTGGGGGATAATGTAGGCACTAAGGCTAGCAACGAGGAAGAGTGCAGATCCGCCAGCAATGAGGGCTCGGGGGATAATGTAGGCACTGTTAAAAATAAGGAAAGGGGCAATGCGTTGGTTTTGAGCCCAGAGAAGCATGCACTTTCCGGGAAGGAGGCTGATTGCTGCGATCGAGAAGGTAGTACCCAGAACAATAACGCTACGTTAGCCGAACAGCGTCTTATAGTTCAAGTTCCGGGCAAGAGCGTTAGGGTAGTAAGATCGATTAGCAAGCCTCAGGAGAGCACGTTATGCTCAGCAGGAGGTAAAGTGCTGTCGGGACAGCTGGCTACTGCGACCTGCGGTGACTCACCGAAAGCACGAGCCGATAATTCGAACTTAAGAGGGTTCACCAGTGGCAGTGTCCATAGGAAATACATGGGAACTTTCAGAAGCTATACCGTGTCTAAATATGGCTCGATTTTCATGAGGTTTGTGGCAGCGTTTTCTTCTTGAATGAATAAAGGAAATGTTGCGGGCAGATTTTATTGTTTAAGTTTCACTTTTTTACCAATTAGACGCAAAGTTCCAGAAAAATGGTGCTTTTAGATATGTAGGTCTTTCATGTCATCTCGTGAAAACCAAGCCAAAAATCAAAATTTCGTCCGCAACATTTCCTCCCTTTTTCTTTCTTGATTGTTAAGACACAATTTTTATCCATATCGAAGTTAGTGTTAGCCTTTTACAGGCTCTGAAAGTTGTGTATGTATTTTCTGAGGGGATTTGAATTTCGCGCCAAAATTTACTAGCGCGGCGTGGCTCCATCTGGCGACAGAATATTTTGTCGCTACTGCACTCTACCACCAACTTCTTGCTTGTCTGTGTTCGTGCGCATGCGTTTTTCTTAGAACCCGGACGAACTTCATTTCTTTCTTTCCTTTTTTCTTGCTTGGGCTGTATTTCTAAAAGATTCCTGCTTTTCTTTTTTTCTCGAGCTGGTGGTGCTAAAAAGAAGTGAGATGCAAGGCCACACCTACAAGCTACCCCCCCCCCCCCCTACACACACAGTAAGGCACTGTTTGCACCAAAACGCAGGTGTGTCGAGTTATCCGGCCAAAAACCGGTTACTGGGTTCATGTAAACGCGCCGTGTCGGGTCAGGAGTCGGGACCAGTCAACTCCGCGCAAAGGGGTAGGTTGACTCAACTCCTCCCTGCCCCGATGTGCTTGTAAACGCTGTCGAGCCGAAAAAACGGAGGGGAAAGGATAAGCGCGAAATTGTTTTTGCTTGCGCCGTCGCATCTCCGAAGCAGCGGTGGCGTGCCTCAATCTTGGATATGTTACCACTGCTCGCTTGCAATGCGAGGCTCGAAGCTTGGTGTCGCTGCAGTTGAACCGGTCTTCACTCGCTAAAATCGAGTTTATGCAAACACGCGACGTCTGGTCCTTCTTTTTACTTTCTTATTACCAATAATTACAGTGTTGTAGGCGTTACCGAAAAAAAGTAACTAAATACGTTACTCGTTACACTAAAAAAAAGGAACGCGTTACCGTTACCGAAAAAAAGTATCGCACGTTACTTTGCCGTCACTCCATGGCCATAAATTTTAATCAGTGCGTCTTTGCTGTAAGAACTCAAGATAACAGTTTTATAAAGCTCATACCTCATATAATTCCAACTTCACAAAGAAAACATAGCTGAACTGAGCAAATTTACAGTAATTCTGGTGTGCTTCTGCTTACGAAATTACGCGGAAATTGTGTAGCAACAAAGAAATGTAAATGTCATAGTTCCTGAAAAAATATATTTGCGCACATAAAAAATTTTTTTTTACTTGAACCTTCGTAATTATCGCAAAAATGCGAGTGTTTACGTCAAGGTGTTCAAGGTCAGCTTCACTCGCTTAGGAGCTCAATAACGAGAAACGTAGCCGGAGTTGCAGATAGAAACAGCTGGTTGACTGCGATCCCCTTTTGTGTGCTGTACCATTGTACTCTTTCCACGGCTCTCTTAGGGCCACCTTGAAGTAAACTGGCGACATTCCTGAGTTTTCTCAGAAGAGGGAACTTCTTCCACAAAGAATGCGAGAGTGTCACCTGGGAACGAGACACTGACTTACAGATTTCTGCAAATGGTTCATTGGTGGCTTGGCATGCGTCCACTCTTTAGAGAGATGTGTGTGTGAGTGGTTTGGGGGCGAAGACAAGTTTGTGACTGCGTGTTCGTGCTTTTTTTTAGTTGAGTGCGTCGTCAAGGGCAGGTTTTTTTTTGGCATGCATGCGAGCCGCAACAAGGGTCGTCAAGAACACCGGTAGATTTTGTTTATTTGCAATATTATTTTTGGCGTTTTTTTTTCTGAAAGAGAGGCGGAGAAGGACAATTGAATTAAGAAGTAACCAGTAACATGACACCTCTAATTACCGAAAGTACGTTACCCGTAACAATTTCAAATGGTAACGAGTACGTTACTATGTTACCGAAAAAAGTAACGCGTTGCCGGTAACGCCGTTACTTGTAACGCGTTACTGACAACACTGCCAATAAATAGCCACTAACAACACGCGTTGGTCGAGTTGGGTTGACCTTGCGCAGCCCGACTCAACCTGACGTTATTGGTTCATGGAAACAGGGCTAAGCAAGAACTCGCTTATGCAATGACAAAGTTTGCGTCCGGCCACCATGCATAGCTGCAGGACGCTCTCGGTGCTTTTGCGAGCCACACTTCCCGTCCTCTTCAGTTTTCTCTAACTCTGATTTATTTCTTTGTGGAATTATAAGCAGGGAAGGAGGTATCAAAGCAAGTAAATCTGTTATAATTTAAATATTTTCACGAGGTGGTGAAAATGCCGTGAAAACACAGACGAGCAGATTAACGTGGTACTGAAAGAAGCTCTTTATTGGGCTGCCGTAGAATAGGCGTCTCCACCCACACACGGTCACCTGGCTTGTATTGTGCGTGGAGACGGCGGAGACTGCAGCGTTGGGCGTACGTTCGCTCTTGGTCTGTAATGCGTAGCCGGGCAACTCGTAGAGCTTCTGCACGCTGCAAGCAGGCGGTGACGTCAAGTATGTCCTCATTGGTGACGTTTGGCAGCATGGCGTCCAGCGTTGTGGTTACTTTTTGCCGTAAATGAGCCTAAAATGTGTCACATAGTACTGGTCTCAATAAGTGCGCTGTAGTAGACGAACATGACGTACGGAAGGAAGACATCCCAGGCCTTGTGTTCTGCGTCGGCATGCATGCCGAGCTCGTCTGCAATGGTTTTGTTCAAGCGCTGCATGTGGCCGTTCATCTGTGGATGAAACGCGTCATCGTCCGACGGCACCTATACTGTAGCGCAGGATGGCTTGCGTCAGCTGCACAGTGAACGCAGTTCGTGTGTGTCGCGCGGGACACAGTGAAAGAAGGAAAAGCGAAACGCACGCTGTAGCCAGAATGGGTGTTCTAGGCGGTTTCTTGGCTATCGTCATTTTCCGACGTTTCCTTCAAAGGTCGCTTGAGCGAGCGAGCCTTTTGTGCTTCGAGAATGTAATCAGGCTCACGAATTGGAAGGCCACGGCTCCTCCTTGGGTCCACGAGCTCAGGCAGCAAGCAGTACATATAAAATTTTTTGAGCCGCGGCAACATCTCGTCCTCCCAAAACGATTGATTCCTGGAAATCACTTCAGTGCTGATGCCTTTTTTGGTCCACAGCACAAACAAGCACTTTTTACGGCGAGCAATATTCAGCTGTCCTTGCACTTGGTACCAGTAATTACTTTTTGTCTTCAGCTGCAATCTCCCGCTCTTGTTTTCCTCACAACAGACTATTTTTTTGGCGCGAACTCCTTCTAGTGGAGTAAGGTCCCTCGCTGAGTAAGGACACTTGACTTCAACAAGAACGTCCTCCCCAATGAGTCCGTCCGGGGAAGCGCCAAGAAAGGGGTTCTCCTGGTCAACAAACAGGCCGCACTCCTTCACCACGACGTTGCACTCATTTTCGATTTGCTTGAGTGCTAAGCACTCGTCTTTTCCATACCGAATCGCTTCGGAAGTTATTTCCTTGTACAGGATTTCGCCAACTGTCCGCCCACATCCCGTCGTTGGTTTCATTTTACAAATAGCACCAAACAATGATGCTGTCAATCTCTTTCGCCTTTCTTGTTTCCACAGAGTGCATCCACTCTGCTTCGACGTTGCTCGCTGCAGGTCTTCGATGTTGGTTGCTGATAGCGAAAGCGATTTCAGGAAGGTGTCGGAAGTAGATTGAAAAGCACCGGGCTCCATGTCTGGTAAGCCGTAATCAGCATCGGCACCAGTATGTCGCTCCTTTTCTCTGCGCTTGCAGCGTGAAGTGGTTGGTATCTTCTTTTTCGGTAGCTTTCGCTTTGAATTCCTCCTAGAAACTATCGCCTTCACAAATGATTCTGTGCATCCTCCAAGCTGCCCTCCCGAAATCCTGCGCGTGATTTTTTCGTGGTATGTTCCTCGGCAGTTGAGCGATAAGGAGGCTGCAAAACACCTTGTCTCGTAGGATCTTTTCAAACAATAGTTTATCCTCTTTCCTCCTACAAATTTCGCCACAATGGAGTTGTAATGTTCGGCAGCATTGTTATCGACGTCCATTATTAGGCTCGCCGTGTTTGCAACCACTCTGCTCATGGCAACACAAATTTCTTCAAAGATGCCTTTTTGAACTATTTCAGGAAATATATTTTCTTCTCCCGCTTTGCTTCCGGAACAGAAGTAATCAGCGCAGTTAGCGTGGTCTCCGAACACATGATTTGGGCCGTTCTTTATGTCATGAGCAAGACGGTCTATTTTTTCAGAAAACGATGCCTCTTCAGAGCTTCTAACTTTTATTGCTGTTGCAACTCCATGCCGTAGGCGAACAGCTGCTTGGAGAATAGAGTTCTTTAATTTAGGAGGAATTTTTTCTAGCCGCTTCTTCTGAGCGATCTCTCTTATTTTTGCTGCATAGTTTCGAAGTAGGTGGTTCCTGCACTCAATTTTTTCAACCCGCTGGTTGCCATACGGTGCTGCTGCTACGATAGATCTGTAAGTGCTGGAATCGCCATCAGCAATAAGTTTTGTATATTTGATGCCATGTAGCTCAACGCTTTTCTTGAAGCCTTCCACCACAATAGCTTGCTCCATGCTAGTTGAGCTTCCCTGCCAGTTCTTGTGGCACTGATGCTGTTTCGGGGTGGCACCTTGTGGAGTCCGGCCACACATTGCGCATATCTTGTTTTTCACGCCAAGGTACAGGACCTTTCCAGTTCTGTGACCAACGATAGCAGCCTGAAAGAGTAAGACCAATATTAGTCAAGAAGCTGCCCTACTGGCTGCACTGCTAATCGCTCGAACATATAGGTATTTCAGCTTATCATGCCTGCTATTCAAGTGCTACTTTAAAACTACCTCTAGGCAGTTTGATGCCTTTCGATCACAACGGTACATAGCCCCGTGTACATGCAGCTAGGTTATGAAAGCGCGGATCTTTTCCATACCTCCCCAATTAGCCGAAAGAACAAGTGTGAAATATTTCAAGTACAAAATGCAGCGCTTTTTACCGCTATGGCAACTAAATAAATTCGTGCACTCACCACGCCTGACGGAGCGTCATATTTGTTCCTGTAGGATCTCTTTGACCACGCACCATCTGCGATGACTGCTATCGTGGGTGTACCGTCACTGTCAATGTCGCCGCATTCTCTTGCCAGCCTTGCCTCCTCTGCGCCCGCTGTTTTCATTTCCTCCCAGGCGGCTTGATTGATAATGTTGCCAACGTCGTCCTCTATTTTCGTGTAAGTGTCCGATGACATTCTTGGGATGTTCATAGACGCAAGCAGTTCGTTAAGGTTTGAGAAGCCACAGCCAATTGACATTATTCCACACACCGCTGATGTGTTTATATCACCGCAGCCGCTGGAAGCTTGCGCATCAGATGGCGGGTCTGTGTGGATGACATCCTTCCTTCGGCACATCCTGCATACAAGAGTCAACGTGCTTCGTAGACCTTGCTTTCTTTCAGACACACAGTCCATATCCGCCAAAGTGCAGTTGAAGGGAACATGGAGGGCGGTCTTTTGCAAGCTGGTCAACAGGTACTGAAGGCTAACAATGCGCCGCCCTTGAATTCCAGCATTTGCACTGCCGCTCTTTACGGTGGTGATCGCGGGACCTCCATTAGCAATATCTTCGTCGCACGACTCTGTTGTGCTCATCACTGAAGATGACAGGGCACTTCCTGACACCTCGGATTCTTTGATGGGGGCTTCAACGTCTGCCGGCCTTGGGTTGTGCTCGTTGACTTCTGGGGACGCAGAATCTTCAGCAGGGTGGGCAAGGTCGCCACCATAGAGGGGATAGTGTGTTTTGCACGTAGGAGGTTCGTTATCACGAGCTTGCCTCTTTCTGGTGTTCGCAATCAGTGCACCTGCACGTTTACGCTTCCCGTACCTGAAATTCTTTGCTGGCATTTTCTGCTGACTTGTTGCCTGCTGGTATTCAAGCACCTTGAGACAAATCAGGGAACAAAGTATGGCGCACAAAAGTGCCACAAGATGATGGCTACCGTCAGAACAAGCCAAACTCAAGCCTTGTTGGTGCTGAGAAGCGGAAGATGGGTGTCCGGCCCTGGGAACGCTCGTACGAGACTAGGCAAAGTAAGCTGCACGCTGTCACTACAATCGAGGACATCCTTCTGCAGCTATTTAAGGAAGGCTACGCGGGAAAGGGAAGAAGACCAGCCATGAGCCTTGTGCTTGTAACCAGCCGGAGGGACGACGCTTACAGCAGCATGGTCAGTGCAAGAATGAACCACTGTTTATTGAAGGCACAGCTTTTATAGGCACGAGCAAGAGCGCTGTACCGGAGGGACGACGCTTGCCGGCGTTCTGGGCCAGCCGAGTGGGACGCGCGCCGGCGTTCTGGGCGAGCCGAGCGGGACGCGTGCCGGCGTTCTGGGCAAGCCGAGCGGGACGCGCGCCGGCGTTCTGGGCAAGCCGAGCGGGACGCGCGCCGGCGTTCTGGGCGAGCCGAGCGGGACGCGTGCCGGCGTTCTGGGCAAGCCGAGCGGGACGCGCGCCGGCGTTCTGGGCAAGCCGAGCGGGACGCGCGCCGGCGTTCTGGGCGAGCCGAGCGGGACGCTGTAACCTACTGCGCATTACTGTTGCGCATCGGCGCGATGCAATCACTGATGCGCGGCACTGATACGAACACGACACGTGTCCGTTACAGTGCTAGGAGCTCCTTTCTTTCCTTTTATTTAGAGACTGACTACATAGGTGTTCAACACAATGGAACCTTTTCCGGGTAATGTCCTGCGGATGCACCAAGCCATTTTAACCGACCACACCTGTCTGCTCAGGCGAAACCAGTCACCCCACCTTACCATTGTAAAAGAATTTTCGCAGAAAAGACTGAAGGAAGCTTAGGCGACCCAAACCAGAAACGCTAAATTGGTGGGTTACTGGGAAATGGTCCATTGTATGACCCCCACATCCTTCTGTGCTCAATGGCTTGAGAGGGGGGTCAACTTTTTTGTGCTTCGGTCTCTGGAACCTTGGCCGCATACCTACAGATAGTTCTGGGCTCTACTTTGTGTACGCGGAAGAACGAATACTTTTTTTCGTGTCGCGGTGTAGTTTACACACCTGGAGGGGGAATAGAACTTCCCTCCTTTTTGGGGTACTCAGGTGCTGCCATCTATCGACAGAAAAAGTTCAAATCTGAGTTGCCTTGTAGCTGGTGAGCCCTCTTAAGGGGGAAATACGGCTCGGTGCTGCGTCAGCGAGAAGATGCGGAGGGTGAGGACACCGCGAGAAAGGGAGGCGCGCAGGGCCGTTCTGCGAAGGCAGTTTTAGGAAAGGGGCCGCGCTCAGAGAGAGCCAAGCCAAGGGGTAGACCGCAGAAAAAGGACGAAGGACGGGCCCAAACCATTGTAGGGGTTAAGGCCGGTCATCACCGTATTCGTCGGATACTGCCACCGCGGCACTCCAGATGCGACAGGCACCGCACTAGGGCCAGACTAGCTCGGCGTGTACAGACAGCGCGAAAGCCACCTGACCCATTGTGGGGACGCTACGGTAGTAGGACGCGTAAAACTCGCAGCGGGCCGCAGAGGACGCCCAGCTACCGCATGGAAGAACGCCGCAGAACGCGTTCCAGTCGAAGGACGCTGTTGAATCGAGAAATGAGTTCTCGTAGGCGTTTCTTACATACGCGACCGTCATCCCCTCGCATTCAAATGTTCAGACGCTGCTCAGGTGTTGGAGATACGCGGCCGGGGTGCGGAACAAATCAATGTTGCGTGGCGTCTGAGGCTCGCAGGTGTCAAAGTGGAGTTAAACCCTTCGGTTTTGTGAATTGTCGGCTGCTAAAGCCACTGTTGGTGTGCGACCGCGAAGGGCGCGGTTGAATAGGCGACCCCTTTGAGCCGCGGCGCGGCTCGTTAGCAGCGGATTCCGAGTATGTCTCTGCTGTTTGATTTTTCTTTTTTGAGCGATTCCTGCTGAAAAAAAAAGTTTAGCAGAAAATGAAGGGGAGCAAGCGCGTTCGTAATTGTCGGGGTCATTATGAATCGGAATACATCACAAAAAGGGGAGTCTCAAAGGTAATGCCGATAGCTTAAGTTGAGGTCCCTAGCGCAAGAGTCAGCATCATGGTTGCAGTTTGCTGGTCTTTTTCTTTCTGATGTAGGATTTTGAACCAATTGGTTTTGTTTATTGTTTTAAATTTGAGAGGCGCTTTGTGGTGTAATGTGCCGATCTGTGGGCATTTTCTCAGTGCTGCTGAACTACTCCCAGGGGTTAATTGGCTTTGTAAGAGAGAAAGAGCCTGGCATCGCTTAGTGGGGATTGTGTCGTGCTTGCTGACTGAGCGGTTGGGTTTTCGGCGTGGTTCTAACGCTAGTGGAGCACGAGTCAGTTTGCAGTGCCCTTTATGATCCTGCACGTGGAAAGGAAGCCTTCGGGGCGCGCTGAGCTCTAGAACCGCCGAGAGACAACCGACTCCGGTTGAGACCAGCCTCAAGCGACATCCCTCCGGACAGCGGATGCTGTCCCCTGTCCATCGGGATCTTCTTCCCCCGGCGGGGCAGTCTGTTACGTCTCGCCTTCGTCGTGGGGAAGACAACGGCATGGCTACAGCGGAACGCCGACTAACCCCGAGACGCGCGTTGGATGAGCACCTGGATTGCCACGGAAGCCGCGTCCGTCTGCCCGGTTGAGCGAGCGTTTCGCCTGCACCGAGTGTGAACGCGCGTTCGAAATGCGCGTGAAGGCCGCTCACGGACATTCCGGCGTCTGCGCTACGTGGATGGCATCGTTTCCCCTCTCCCAGCGCGTGACGGCGGTGTGATCTCTCGGGAGTGAGTGAGTGCGTGTGTGTCTGTGATTGGTGCCAGTGAGAACTTCCTTCCCCTGCAGGCCCGGCCCCCATCTAGGGACCCTAGGGAAGGGAACTCTTAAAAACCCCGACAGCGGCACGGCCGAGGAGCTTTTTGTCATCATGGTCTCCTGTTGAGCTGTCGTGATGCAGCGTTCCTGCAGCTCGCTTGTAAATATTCCTGTATAAAGTCCTCTAATTGTCTTTTCCAGCAGCCTCGTCTCAGACGTCCCTCATTCACTCTCCGGCACACGACCATGCTACCTCGTCTGTAACAAACTGGTGGCAGCGGTGGGATGCTGCTACCTCGTCCTTAACAAACTGGTGGCAGCGGTGGGGTGCTGCTACCTCGTCCCTAACAGTGTTGACCCAGTCTGCATATTGAATGTTGCGGGTGAAGGTCAAGTCCGGACATGTATCCCTAGTCACGGAGTTGCCTATACGAGTTGGATGGACTGGGTCAGTGTGAAGACTGAGGCCCAGCGTTGACGCAAGCTCCGCCAACGTGCGTCCCCGCTTCTCTTCACGGCAGTAACCCCACATCCGAGCGGGAGCGTTGAAATCGCCCACAATCAGGAGGGGGTCTCGACCCGCAACTCTCAGTGCGCGGCTAAAGAGGTCCGCAAATGATACATTCGGCAATTTCGGATTGCAGTATACATTGAGTATGTGTAGTGGTGGGTCCTGTTTGCGGAGTGGGAGGAGGGTCACCATTACATAGGAGTATTCAAGTTGCATGTCTAAGTCGACTTGGTTGGCTGTATAATTTCTATGACTAATAGACAAGACGAGGGATCCTGCTAGAACGTCGTATAATTTGTTAGTACGGCGCCTTTCCCTGGCTCTTGGAGGGCAACTACGGCAGGCAAATGCTGAAAGGTTGAAAGGAAAAGTCGGAGGTCGGCCCGCTTGGAACGGGACCGGAGCCCCCGACAGTTCCATTGAGTAATCGTAATGGGGGAAGCCGATTTGGAAAGAGGGGAGCGCCTGCACCGGTGGTGTCCTGCCATGATCAGATTTAGAGGTGAGAGGTGGAAGTGAGGTTGCCCCCGAGCCAGATACCAGGGGCTGAAGCTCAGCAACTGGAAGGGGGCAGCTGTCTTCGTCATCGTCAAGGTCATTTACTCGGCGGGACAATCTGGAGGGCCGACCAGATACGTCCTTAAGAGGACCGGTTCTGCGAGAAAGACGGGTGTTAGTCGCGTCGTGTTGAGCGATCATAGAGGGGATGGCCTCCATGACTCTAGCGATGAGGCGTTCCATCGCAGTTTCCAACAGGGTGTCAAATTTGGCATTAAGACGGGCTTCGAGTTCGGCAAGGGAAGGTTCCAGAGCCGGCGCCACCGCCGTCTCGCTCTCCATAGCGTCCGTGTCGGGGGTACTAGGGGGAGGGGGAGTTGTTTTAGCTTCTAAGGCTTCAATTTTGGCGAGTAGCATCTCGTTTTGTGCCCGGAGAGAAGCTACAAGGTTGTGGAGCTCAGCGTCAGCCGCCGAGCGAGGGGGAGGGGAGAGGGGGTGGGAGGAGGAGGCAACCCTGCCTGAACCACTCACCTGTTTGCCACTTTTGACGACGCTGGCCCAGGAACCGGCCGCGCAATTCTTGTCCTGAGAGCGGGCTTGCTTCTCCTGGCCGCCGTGTGGAGGCGGTGGTTGCACTGGACAGCTCTTGACGTCCTTCCCGCTAGTAGGCGTCTCTCGTTTTGAAGCATCGCTGCTTGGGTGACGTGGCGGCCTGCCCGTCCCGCTGGATTTCCCGCCCTTAGGGGCGGCTGGCTTGGTATGCCGATATTTAGCACTGCAGTCCCGCGAGTTCGTGGCATGGCCACCACCACAAACCGCACATTTTGGCATACACTGGTGAGGGGCCCGCACCCCCTCTTTTACGGGTGCCTGCTGTTCACACAGGCCACACTTTTTTTTTTATTCGAGCTGTTTGCCATCAGGCATAATGAAAAAGGAAAGAAAGTTATAAAAAGGAGTGCAAACAAGCCTCGCTTAAAAAGCGGCAAAAGTTCGTGATATAGCGATTATCTAGAGTCCACTTGGTATAGTCGTCTGCAACGTCCCATCGCAGGCCAACCTTTCTTAGTAAACGTCGTCGCACGGAAGCTGTAGCCGGGCAAGTCCACAGCAAGTGTTTTTCATCACACTGGTCGGGCGCAGCACCACAATGAGGACACTTGTCTGTCACTTCGTAACGTTTGTCACGCCACCGATGACGCACAGAAGGCGTCAGAGCCGCTCCTGCCCGAATCCGGCGCACAGATACCTCCTCCTCCCGAGTGAGACTCCGGGGGAGAGGGTACGAACACGGAGGAATTAGAGCGCGTGTTCGCTGACGCAAAGATCGTTTCTCGGAAACATGGGACAGGAACGGATCTGAGGGAAGAGGGGAAGGTGGCGGGATATCGGATGTGTCAAGGTGTGTCATTGCATCCACATGGATATTATGCGGATCCTGGGCATGCTCGCGAATCCACACACACACTTGTCTTGTGTTGGGTTGGGACAAGAGTCCGCCCGATGGCCGACAGTTCCACATAAACTGCAGGCCGGAATAGTGCGCAAATATTGGTGCACTGTGACAATCTCAGAGTTGTAGTGCACGTATCGAGGCCTCACCGTGCCGGCAAAAGTGAGCCGAGCCTTGTTTGAGGAGCCGAATTTGCGGATATCGAGTAAAGTGCCGCTCCTCCACTGCACGCAAGGTTGGAGAGACTCAACGTCTCTTGGTTGGCCACCGTAATGACCCCATAGCAGACGTCCACTTCGTGTTCTTTGAGATGGCCGGCGAGAGGCACATCTCCTTTGGTCGATTTGATAGAAAAGTCGCCTAGCAGACGGTCTGCGACGTGAGCGTTCCGGGTGCTGGCGAGGATCAAATTTTGTTCCTTGCTTAAAAGGAGGCTCAACTCGGCTGCCTGAGGCGCCGCGAGGAAAGCGCCGAACGCGGCACCGAGCTCCTTGCGTTGAAAGGCGTCCCGGATGGCCAACGATTTCCGGGGTTTGATCACGATGACAAAGTCGTCCTTTTGAAACTTTGGTAAAAGCTTGGGCCTCCACTTGGTCACTGGGTTGCGGCCCTTACGGCCGGAGTCCTTTGCCGCTTGCGAGGCGGGAGCTTGGTGGGTAGCAGTTTCGGCGGTTGCCGAGGCGTCCGCCGCTATTTTGGCCTCTCGTCTGGAGCGACGCTCAAGTAGACGGAGGAGAGATTCATTGCGGATCGGGTCCGCGGGTGCCGATTTGGCTTCCACAGTGACGGGAACGGTCGACCAAGACATGGCCTCCGGGTCATAACCGCGTTGAACGGGCGTCTCCGTCATCTTGCTGAAAGCAGGAGCTCCCTCGCAGCCGAACGCCGGCGCAGCCGTTAGGCTTAGCGTCGGCGCCGGAGGCGGCAAGGAAAACCCGCTTTAAAATTTGAAAACCTGGGCCCACCTCAATGAAATTGGTGTCCACGAATGCCGATCAACTTGCCGAATCCAAAGTGAGCAAAATTGATGAGGTCCGACGACTTCAGTCGTGGCTCCTGTCAAAAAATGACAGAGCCGAAGCGCCACAAGTCTCACAGACGCGATACGCTGCCGCCTGCCGACAGGCTGGTTCGTGACCTGGTTCGTGACCGCTTCGTTGTTGGCCTGTTCGATACTAAGCTTTGGGAACAGCTTTGCCGAACACCGGATTTGACTCTCGAGAAGGCGCTTTTACATGCCCGCTTGTATGAGGACGCGCAGAAGGAAAGCAAGGAACGAGCGCAAAAATTTGGAGTCACTTTGGCGACTAAAGTGGTGCAAGGCGAAAGCCTGAGTACAGCATTCTGCACACGAATGTGGTTGTGAATGATGATTCAAGTGCTGCCACCGAATGACGCGTCCATTGGCTGTCTGCTTGAACACTGATGTGTGGTTAAGATGTTAAGCTTCGCCTGTAAGAGTGGAACGCGACAGTGTCTTGCAACGCTGCCAGGAGTCTACAGAACGCCATCGCCAATTCGGCTGTACGCCTTGCGGGACGGTAAATTTATTTTTTGAGGAAAGGAAATGTATCTCTCTCGCATATCTGGGTGGACACCTGCACCTCGCCGTAAGGGAAAGGGGGAAGATGGGAGTGAACGAAGACGCCGTATTAGCTAGACGCGCCTTTGTTCATTCCAAACCATTCAGCTGGCATTACGGAGTGGCTAGCGTGCTCGTGTCGCACTCCGGAGACCCTGGTTCGATTCCCCAACTCGACCAATTTCGTCCTCGGTATTGTTGATTTATGCGGTCTAACTAGAAAGGTTAATTAGGCTATTTGATATTTTTATTATTGCAATTCTATCCATCGTGTTCTGTCATTCACCTGTAAAATGTTGGAACTGTCTAGGATGTTCGACACTACGTATATGAAACGAGCAACGTGGAACTGAGTGGGGAAGTGCGTGGTGGTGGAGCGGGCGCGGCTTCGTACTTATCTGTTTTTTCAGCAGCGTCTCCTTCCGCGGACGCGGTTGTTGCTGCGACGCGCGTCTTTCTTTTGGAGTGGCTAGCGTGCTCGTGTCGCACTCCGGAGACCCTGGTTCGATTCCCCAACTCCACCAATTTCGTTCTCGGTATTGTTGATTTATGCGGTCTAACTAGAAAGGTTAATTAGGCTATTTCATATTTTTATTATTGCAATTCTATCCATCGTGTTCTGTCATTCACCTATAAAATGTTGGAACTGTCTAGGATGTTCGACACAACGTATATGAAACGAGCAACGTCGAAATGAGTGGGGAAGTGCGTGGTGGTGGAGCGAACTCGGCTTCGTACTTATCTGTTTTTTCAGCAGCGTCTCCTTCCGCGCACGCGGTTGTTGCGACGCGCGTCTTTCTTTTTCTCTTTCTTCTGACCTCTTCATTCTCCTCTATCGTAATTAGGCTAATTCATTAATTAAGCAATTAACTAAACTCAGTCCCACTTAGTTGGAGCATCACTATACGATCCCTTTGATTGGTTGCATGGTTACTAGCCAAAATACAACTGGCCCCATTTGAAATTCGCGCACTGTGACGTCACGAGCATTTCGACCAATTGAAAAGCGTGACATTTTCTGTCGACAACTCCTGCTTACAACGATGAGGGATTAAAGGCTTCCGCCTTAAAACGCTGCTTTGCCTGTGCATGTGGACGCCACCGCGCGTCGCAAATCCTTTCCGAGAGACGCTCGTCGATACGCTTCGAAAAAACCCTGCAACTTCTGCGGACGCGAGGCCCATACACGTGATACCTGCCCTGCGCGGAACGCTGCATGCAGGTTCTGCAAAAAGAAGGGTCATTTTGAGAACGCCTGCGTCTCCAAGCAACGCTCATCCGCAAGACACTCGCACTCCATTTCTGTGCATCCTATCAAGAAGGAGAAGACGGAGAACGCCAAGTTCGTGTGTATCAAGGTCAACGGACTTCCTCTTCAATTTAAAGTGGACTCTGGTGCAGAAGTGACTGTGGTTCCGGCCAGCTTTCCAGGCATTCCATCGCGGCTGGACGCGCCGGAGGGTCGCCTCACCGGGCCAGACAACCGGCAGTTGAGGGTTGCTGGTCAATTTTTAGCTACCCTCGAATGGAAAGGTCGCACTTCGTAGCAGAGAGTCTACGTCCTGCCGTCGCAGTCGACGCCACTTCTGGGTTACCGAGCCATCACAGCTCTTGGAGTTGTTCATTTCGTTGATGCTCTGACACGTTCGCAAGTAAGTCAGGCTCCTCCTTCTCATTCTCCTGGTCAGTTGCCGACGCAGGAAATTTTTGAAGGCTTAGGGACTTTTGGTGCGGAGTACACTATCCGACTAAAACCGAACGCTGTACCTTTTGCTCTGAGCGTCCCACGTAGGATTCCCCTGCCCCTCCATAACGTGGTTAAAGATGAACTTGACTCGCTTGAAAGACAAGGAGTTATTAGGCGTATTGACAAGCCAACGGCATGGTGTGCAGGCTTGGTGGTAGTTCCTAAAGTTTCAGGTGGATACCGCCTCTGTGTGGATCTGACCAAACTTAACAAGGGGGTTCTCAGGGAAAGGCACGTTTTACCTACGGTTGAATGGGTCCTAGGACAACTAGATGATGCCAAAGATTTCTCAAAGCTGGACGCCACTGCTGGATTTCATCAAATCCGTCTTTCGGAAGATTCTCAGGAAATCACTACATTCATCACGCCTTTTGGTCGTTACTGCTACTGTCGTTTACCGTTTGGAATAACATCTGCTCCGGAATTCTTTGAAAGGGAAATGGTTAGAATCTTGGAAGGCCAATCTAACGTTGTTGATATCAGCCAGGACACTAGCTTGGGCATGTTGGTTATTCATTTGTGACGGAACAGCGCAAAACACCGGGACGAGAGACAAGCGCTTGTTAATAATCACAGTTGTTAATATGATTTATGACATTCTGGTTTTTGGGAAAGATAAAGAGGAACACGACCAGAAGTTATCTGAAGTTCTGGATTGTCTAAGCAAAGCAGGTGTAAAGCTTAACAACAACAAATGCTGTTTTGGCCAACGGCAAATAGAATTCCTAGGCGTAGTTGTGAGTGAAAACGGTATTTCTCCGAGTCCTGACAAGCTTGAAGCTATCCGTTCTTTACCAACTCCGACAGATGTTCATAGTGTCCGCCGGTTTCTCGGTATGGTGAATCTCATTGGTAGCTTCCTTCCAAATATGTCACAGGCTACAGCACTAATTAGAGAACTCCTAAATAAGCATAGCGACTGGTACTGGGGTACTATGCAAGAGTTAGCTTTCAACAAGGTCAAGTCAATGCTCACGTCTTCACTGTGTGGCTAAGTATCATCCAAGCTACAACACAACTCTATCATGTGATGCCAGGTCTTTTGGCATTGGCACAGTTCTTTTGCAAGAACAGCCCACTGGTGGGCTAGCATTTGCGTCTCGTGCTCTGTCAGAGGCAGAAAAACGCTACAGCCAGACCGGAAAATAGGCTCTTGCAGTGACATGGGCAATGCACCGGCTTGACCAGTTCATTCGTGGTATCTCATTTAATGTGGAAACGGATCATCAACCTCTAGTAACTCTTCTAGAGAAATCATATCTTGACATGATGCCACCTAGAATTCAGAGGTTCCGTATCAAACTGATGCGATATCAGTTCCGAGTTGTTTATGTTCCTGGCAAGCAGTTTGCTACTGCATACACGCTGTCTCGCACTCCAGTAGCTCCACCTCCCCAACAAGTGGATATCGTCGAAAAATTCTTACACCTGCATATTTCAGCAATTACTGAGACTCGTCTAATTAGTCTTGATTATGTTCGCAGCCATCAACAGCAGAATGGAGAATGTACTTTTTTAGCTCAATACTGTACTCAGGGTTGGCCGCGTAAGTAAAGGCTTGCACAATATATGAAAAAGTATTGTGAGTATAGATGTGATTTGTCTCTCATAGATTCTCTTCTCTTTAAGGACCATAGACTTGTCATCCCTGCTTCTCTCCAAAAGGGGACATTAGAACTTCTCCACGAGGGTCACCAGGGTATCAATAGAACATGCCAACGGGCGCAAGAAGCTGTTTGGTGGTTTGGCATGTCTCAACAGATCCGTGACAAGGTACTCATGTGCCGACAATGTGCTTCAACACGAATCCCTCGTCAGGAGCCACTTATGGTTACAAAAACCCCTTTGATGCCATGGGAGGAGGTTGGCATAGATTTGTTCAAGCACAGAGGTCATGATTATCTGTTGGTAGTCTACTATTACTCGAGATATCCAGATGTCATTCACCTGAAGAATACAACTTCTGTTGACGTTATAAATGCTATCAAAAGCATCTTTGCTCGATTCGGCATACCCAATCTAGTAGGAAGTGACAATGGACCTCAGTTCTCTTCAAAGCTCTATTCCTCCTTTGCGGGTCAGTATGGCTTCGAACATAGAACGTCAAGCCCTAATTACCCGCAATCGAACGGCGAAGTTGAGCGTATGGTTTGCACCATCAAAGACATCTTCACCAAGTCTTCAGATCCATTTCTGGGATTGCTGGCCTACCGCAATACCCCGGGTGTCACTGGTTACAGCCCAGAGCAGCTATTGTTAAGTAGAAGATTGAGAACAAGGTTGCCAATGGCTAAGTGCCAGTTGAGACTCAAATGACCGTCATCTACGACTTTCCACTCAGGGATCGGCAGGCTCGCCAGCTTCAGAAGAAGCATTACGACAAAAGGCATGCAGCCAGTCGTCAGAGAGATCTAGAAGCTGGGGATCGTGTTTGGGTCCGAGATGTAAAAACTCCTGCGGTGGTACTTAGTCCAGCAGCGCGACCACGCTGCTACGTGGTGGAGACTCCGACTAAGATTCTAGTCCGCAACAGGGTTCATTTGATGCCTTTTGTCAATGACATTTCTGTTCCGCAGTCGACAGAGCTTGTGTGGAATGACAACGGCCACTCGACCTTGCCTACTCAAACACAAGCACCATCAGGGGAGTCCTCGGGCACAAGCACTGAACCTCAGTGTTCAATCACGCTGTCGTCTCCGACAAGTGCACTTAACAGAAGCCCTGTTTCTACACCACCTCGAGGGTTGCACGGTCCCTCACCTCATCGTGAGATGCTTCAGTCTTCGCCAGAAGAAGTCCTGGACGCTCTCCCCTCTTCATCACCACCTGGGCGCACTACAAGATCCGGCCGACGTGTGAGGACACCTCGCAGACTGAACCTGTGGTGCTACAAGACAGTGAGCTGTGTTGTTTGCGTGATGGGGGTCAATGTGTCGGGAAGGGGAGATGTAGAGGGCGCTGGTTCAGCCCTATAAATAGAGACGCTGGCGACAATAAAGGGTCTTTGGCTTCCGGTCTTGAGAGCGTTCACTGCTGCGGCTCCCTCCGCTGGCATGGGTCCAGGCTAGGCCTAGTAGCCGGCCCAACTCTGCAACCCTGCCATCTCGGCAATCTCTACAACCTGGACAGTGCTTTGAACAACGTTCTCGAATGATGCGTCCAATGGGGTATGATTCTGAAAGGTGATAAATAGAGGCCGGATTTTTAGGCACTAAAAAGCACGTTTTAGGCGCCATAAATAGGCGGCTAAAATTGCATTTTAGGCACCTAACGGAGAAAAATAGGCACTATAAACTTTATCAAAAGTGCACACAGTTCCGAACTTCAGCGCGCAATATCTGACGTAAAATAAAACAAAAAGACAGCACGAATGATTTGAGACCTTAAACAAGGTCCGAACATTAGAAGCCGTTTTATTTAAGGCTGTCGCGCAACTTTTCGTACAATACACATGCTTCAGCAGAGCTAAAGGGACGGTTACCAACCCTTTTAAAACACTTTGGTATTCCTCGAAACAAACAATTCACTTGTCGTGTACAAAAGTAGAAACAATGAACACCTTAACAGAAGGCCATGTATTTATAAATTGATAGAAACATTGTCAATTCAAAGCATCTGACAAATGAGTTCAGTCTTCGCTCACACAGGAATTGAACTTATTCATTGCAGGCATACACGATGCTTCAACATTAAGAAATATGTTGTCATTTGTGTAAACAGTGTTTTATAGTTTGTGGCTTCACGTGTCTGGAGCCACGCGACTATCAAATGGTGCTTGTCATTAGAAGGGTCTGTAAACCATAAATACGAGATGCTAGAAAATGTTACAGTGCCGCTTGATGCGGAATATACCGAAAAGAATCATAGTTCTGCACGGGCCTACGTACATCCACGAGGATCCATGGTAAAATAAACATCATCCATCTAGAAATCACTGTTAAAGCTACGGACGCAGTAGCAGACAAGCACCATCCGGGGCACAAGGAACGAAAATAAAGCAGGTTACCCAGGTGGAAATTTTAATCAATTAAACTGTTTCTGGCAGGATTATGGAACATTTTACAGTTGGTTTCAATGGGAATCAACAGGAATTATTTGGACGAACCTATAAATTGCTCCGTATACTTTCCGAAATGTGGTGCCATCTGGTCAACTATCACTTTAGCGGCCGAAGTCATCAACAAGCTGCCACGATAAAATGGCAGAAAATAGGAAAAAGGTTGCTTCGATATTTTCGGCTGACGTGGTTCGTATTGTGTACACAGCCGGCGTAGGTTCAGTGCACAACCAACTGACGAGGTCATCTAATGTTGCCACGTGTGTGTTCTACTCAAAACCGAAATGGATTCGAAAGCAAACAGAATCTGAAAGCAAGACACAGCGTATTTCAGGCCCCTTTTCTGTAAAATAGGGCTTTTTTAGGCACCGACGTCGGAAATAGGCATTTATAGGCACTATAAAAAGAGTATTAAACATATTGTCAGCACTTAATTCGTGCTCATATGTAAAAATGGTGCGCCTAGGAAGCGTTGAAAAAAATAGGCATTTGCCTAAAATCCGGTCTCTAGTGATAAAAGTGTGTATTCCGATAACTCGAAAAACGTTGCGTCATAGCTGCACATATAAATTAGGCTCTCCCCCTCTTCAACAAGTATCCAACTAAATACCTAGGAGTAACCATAAGTAGCAAACTATCGTTGAATTTGAACATAAACATTGTATGCTCTGCTGCATTTCGAAAATTGTGCTGCTTAGTACATAAACTAAAAAATACCCCATCTAACATTAGGCTACTTTGTTATTCTTCAATAATTAGACCTAAACTGGAATATGCATTCACAGTGTGGGACCCGTATACTAAATCTAACGCAAAAAACCTGGAAAGAATACAAAGAAGAGCGGTCAGAATTATTTTTAATAAATATCCAACGACTGACTTCCCAAAATAGAGATTAATAAAGTTGAACGTCGAAGAATAAAGCTTAGGTTAGAATTTCTTTCCCTCTTATTACATAACAAAACTGGTTTATATCCCTCATCATACTTAATGCCGGCACCAACCAGACAAACTTGTCAACGCCATCCCAGTTCTCTAACCCTTATATTCGCTAGAACAGACACTAATTCGCGTTCTTTCCACGCACAGTAACAGATTGGAATTAGCTAATTAAGCCATTTTCCCATGAGTTTTAATCAATTAGTGTTATATTGTGGTGTTTTTTTTTTGAAGTGTTGCGTTTTTCGTGGTTTTACTTCTTCGGCCACCCTCCTTGGACTCAGTGTCTGCAGTATTTTGTAAATAAATAAAGAAAAGTACCCATCTTGGGACACATGATGGAGATAGGCTCCCGAGGCACATTATCTGCATTAAGATTGTGAGAAACAAACAGTGAGCGGGACAAGCCAAGATCAGTGTAGCGGGGCAACTGAGGACTCTTTAAGTACTCGCGCTGTATGGAACCTCTTAGACGGACCTGACGAGCTCTTTGCCTAGTCGTCTGCCAGTCACCGTCGTCGTGGTGCCCACAGCGTGGCGTCGTCGAAAGTCTCTCTGCCGATTAGGCGACTCTTCTTCCGATCAGACCCTGCACCCAGAACTCCCTTGAACGCCAGTTGCTCGCCCGTATCACACATGCCGCGAAAGCCATTTTCCGTGAATAATGCCGAATCACGTTAGGCTTTGACGTAGCGCATCTTTGTATTCCGTCGCACCGCATCGTCGCCTCTCTTGATTCGAAACTTCCTTGCGCGCTCGGCCACATTGTGCTTTGTCTGCCTGGTAACTACTTGAGTCCACCGAGTCGGTGTCACTGCCTCTGCATGGCTCCTAAATGTGCAGGATAATTGGGGAGGGCCTCAAGAACAAGTATTCGTAGTAGTATGCCTTTCTAATCTCCTTCCTCGCATCCTGGCTAGCACCGGCTCAACAAGTGGACGAGCTGATGTACGGGCTCCAAACCGTCGGTACCTTGAGCACTTAAAGGGGCCACGACCAGGTATTTCTTTATCTTGCAATCCTGTAATTCAGCAATACAAGAGCCTCTGTATCAATTTCCAAAATTTGGGCGCCCAGGGCGCACTCTATATTCGAAAAAATGCGATCGAAATTGGGACCGGAAAGCTCCTCCCACAGGCGACGATGGCCATAATGAATGCTCGCATGACGCCAGTAGGGCGTATGCGGAGAAATGTCGTCTGGTATCGTTTATGCAACGCGGGCAGCGAGGTCTCTTGTGCCCTGCACTTTCGCGAGCGATCGCAGTTGCAGCCATCCCTCATATATGAGAGGCTAGTGCCGCAAAAGCGATAATGAACGTAGTTTTCCGGTAGGGTCCGATCACACTACGCCGATGCGAAGCCGATCGACGGTCGATGGGCTGGTCGGTATGCAGATGCCGTCGCTGACGCATCGGTATGTCACGCTGGAACGTACGACGACGCTAGCACGACCAACGACCACCTATCGTAGTAGTATAAAGCGGGAGCTTCGGTGAACTTCTGCCCGATTCTTAAATTTCGGTGGTTGGCTGACCGCCGGCCCCTCGCCCCTTCTGTGACGAGCCATAGCGAGTCCTAGAAGAACTTGTTGTTGGGCTAGTTGGTAGTTATTCATAATTAAATTCAAAGGCGCCAAACCATAAGCACACACACACACAGGAGAAGAAAGACGAGACGAGTCCGCAGGATTGGTGTGTGCATTTCGGCGATGGCGGAGAGTGAATTCACTGCTCTTAGCGGATGCAAATAGCCGTCCAGCGTAGTTTTCCCTACAGTGACTTCAAAGCGACGACTGCCTACATCGCAGGATGCCCGTACAGTAAGGGAGAAGTGCCGATGTGACGCGGTCTGCAGAGCATGTGCGTTTAAGGTCGGCAGCAGGCATCAGTCGTCGGCGTCGACTGTGGAAAAAAAATTTGGATATTTTCATTAATGTAGGCGGTGTTATAAACGTACTTTCAGGTAAAGGGATTTAAAATCAAGTATTGGTGACATCGGAGGACGCAGATACAATTAGCAAGAAGCGCTGTACGTACGCGAAGCCTTTCCCAAGCAGGTGATAGCAGGATTGGCTCTTATTGCAGTGTTATTGTAGGGTGTAAGCGAGTGAAGCTATATTTTCTAAGCAAGAGCAGATAATATTTAAGATATAGAGAGCCTACCTTGTGTCATGCCAAGCAAACTATCAGTACCGTTCGAGCACAGCTATGCAAACAACCTCAGCGCGGGGCTGCAGTAGTCATAATCGGCGCATTCCTGGGGGACTTAGCGCACGCAGAGTAAATGCTAAGTGATGCACTATTATCGTGAAGCACTCATTTAGGTGGCGGCTACTATTCCTCTGTGAGGGAAGTGAAACATTCCAGTCGTGTTGGTTTCTGCTTGCTGCTTGGTTTTGCAAAAGGGTTCTACGAGCCGAAAGAAATGTCGGACTGAACAAGCGCACACACGAGCGGGTAGGGAGTCGCATTTGGCACTTTTCTCTTTTCCTTTCGTGCCGCAAGCTTACTCTAGCGCCACCTTGTGACAATTTGAGTTTAATTATCGAGCCGACGAATAGCGGGCAAGAACAGCCAACGACAGACCGCCACGCTGTTCACGGCGCGCATCGGCGAAGGCGTGCATGGAACGTGCCGTTTTTCAAATAATGCAGCACTTCACTGCTATGAAGTGCAAATTATAAAGCAGGGGTGCACCGATTTTTGTTTTCTCAATAATTAGAAAACGTGCGCCACGAGCAAGTCCACTTTCTCAAGGATCACTTAACTCGTGTACTAAGCTGAAGGCTTCCGAAAAGAAAACACGGAAAATGCATTTTATTTCGGTCAGCTGAAAGAAGGAAAAAAAACTTTCGAGCAACCGGTGTCCACGGTGTGCGAGCAAAAACCTGAACGCAGCGAACAGCGCGCAGCAGACGATGCAGGTATGCCCTTGTCACGTCACCGGTCAGAGGTTGCCAGACCAGCAAACAGCTCGCAAGAGAAACGAAAAAAATTCGTTTTAAATATATCTACCGCGCAGAATCAACTTCAACTTCGGGGAACTGCAGTTTAACGTGTTGGGAATTATATGCAATAAGCAGTGTATGCGCGAAAATAGGCTGTCATGGCCCCTTTGATATGTTTCCTCTCACATTATACGCGCCCGTAAGAACGGGGACTATTCTCGGGCCACAGTTGAGTGGTAGGCCTCAGTTCCCACAATATTCCCAACTTTGACGAAGTGAAGCCGCGACGAAACAAACCGAAAAAGAAAAAATAAAGCCTGCATTCGACGCTGTGGCAAAAGCTACAGATGTCGCTGCGCCTCTCCTGCCCCGTCAATAGACGCAATGGCTTTTTTTTATAGCCGCCTGCAACAATGCTCCAATTTTTGGCTGATTTTATTCGAGTTTCACTCCTGCCATCGCCGCGCTAGACATTGGTTATCTTGCGTTGGCCCACGATTTCCGTGACGTACATAAAAACAACTTATTCCGGATAACATTTTAGAGTTCCCATTTTTCATGGGTTTGGTTTTGTAGCACGCACAAGAAAACCTCCGTTTGACCACATGGAACAGATAAAGGTCTTGATTTCACAGGATAGTTAGAAAACTTTTTATTCCAGCCGCGACTTTTACTCCATGGCACAAGCTTTAGCGGCCATTTCTGCTTCCATGTTACCTTAAGGGTAACGGAGTGGATACCAAGAGAAGGCAAGCGTAGCAGGGGGCGGCAGAAATTTAGGTGACCCGATGAGATTAAGAAGTTTGCAGGGATACGGTGGCTGCAGCTGGCGAAGGACAGGGTTAATAGGAGAGACTTGGGAGAGGCCTTTGCCCTGCACTGGGCGTAGTCAGGCTGATGATGATGATGTTGATGATGATGTCGACACTGCCTTCGCGTCCCGTGCTGGCCTAGTTGGTGGATGGAAAGCGGGGACGTTTCATCCGACGTTGGCGGGGGTGCTCCACGCGGATGTGCTTCTCGCGATCGCTGTTGTGCGCGAAAAGCCTCTGTCAGAAGCCGCACATGAAGCGTCCGCGTTTTCTTCATAACCACGTCTCCGACTACCTCGTCTCTTCTCAAGCTCTATCACGCTACCTGAATCCCAACAGCACACAGGGTTCACAAAACTTTCTGGGATGCAATTCTTATTATGAAAGCATCGGTTACCGGTCCTCCTCCGCTTGCCCACCCGCAGTGAGGCCCTGAAGGACCTTCATCGTTTTGGATGTGATACGACGCCAGTATGCACGACCCGTTCTCTTAAGTGAAGCAATGCATTCTGGCGCTAATACGACAGACTTTCGCCCACTTCAGCCCAACACTTCATCTCAGCAGCAATGTGTCTGCTCTTGAGAGCTCACCAGGATAGCTATAACTACAGCGTATTTATTTTACAAAACAAGCAGTATGTGCATGGCTATGCTCCGTGTAAGCTTCAAATTTGCGCGCCTAGAAAGGAGGACGGGCTAATAATGTTGTCCAGGTCAACTCACCAAAAAGTTAATGCGCAGAAGAGGAATAGGGAGGAGGAGAAGAAGATAGCCACGATAGACTGCTGCAACTTCTGCGGCCAACTGTTAGAAACGCATTTTCGCAGCAGTCGCTCCCAAGGTATCCGCTATTTGTCGCGTGCACATTTGTGACGGAATATCTTTCGACGCGCAAATGACGTACTACAGTTAAGTGACGCACCCTTGGGTTTTAATTGAAAGTGCAGCTAATTGGAAAGTACAGTTTGCAGGGCTGGCTACCGTCATCTCGTTAACCGCCGATTAGCAACAGCGTGATACAACGCTTAATCCCATTACCCAGTTCTGATGGGCCCGCACAGCAGCACGCTGTTTCTCTCTAAACGAAAAAACGAGCTGTTGCTCGCCCGTAGGCGTGAAGCTGAGTACGGGAAATAAGGACCGAACATGAAGTCGCTCTACAGAAACAAAAATAATCAATAAATGCTGCCCACAAGACTCCCAAAAGTATTGAAGAAAAAGTGTTACAAAAAATCGATAACTCATGCTTTGGCATTGAGCGCTGGATTTTCTCAGCCCTCACCTCAAAGCCTCTCAGAAACTATCCAATTGTGCCGAATGATCGGCATCAGCAGTCTAGACAGGATAGGCGTAATTTGGTATTACGGTCATTTTTTTTCCTACACTGGCTTCACTAGCGTAGCTAGTGTATTACAATTTTATGATACATTTGTTACACCAGTGTAGCCAGTTTAGGTAAGAAAAATGACCCTATTAACTGAGTAATGAGGGTACCGACGTAGAGATTTATCAAAGTCAGTGGGTCACATCTTTCTTCATTCCTCGCCTCGCTTTCCATGTTACGCTATATCGACGTTTCGCTACGGATACTTTATGATTGTCAGTTAACTATGTCGACCATCCGTGCTGCGGCGGCAAAAAGGAGTGAAAACTGGTCTCGCTCTTGTTCAGGCGAGTGAAACCTTCCCTGTGTCGACGGCCCAACTCGGCTTTTGAACCTCGTCGCGGGAATGTAAACGCAGGCGGGCGAACACCGGGGACCATCGCGTCCACCGCGATCGCCGATGGTTTTGGAAATAGAGTCGGGGCTTACGTCTTAGGATGGCAAATCGGAGTCGAAGCTGTCGTCATTCGACGCGGGCCTGGCTTGTGTCTCGGCCAGCGGTGGGGAGCTGGGGGACCTCGGTCCTGGTGGACCTGGGGGACTCGGATCCTCGTGGACCTGGGTCCTGCGGGACCTGGGAGTCGAATTGAGGTGGAGGGCTTTGACGGGTCCATGATTTGGTCCTCGTGCGACGCTGGGACCTGCAGAACTATTGGTGACGGAACAACTGCCAGCGAGGAAACGGTCAGCCAGGCTGGCGGCGAGGTCGAACGGCGGCGCGTGAACGACACGAGCGAATGGCGTGACGTAACTCACGAGCGATGCAAAGGAAGAGTAAGCGCCGAGTAGACGAAGAAAAAGTTGAAGGACCAAGAAAAAAAAGTTTGTAGTGCCATTAGTTGTTTCTGTTGCGATTTAACAATCGTTGTCTATCCCTGCTACGGTGCACAGTTGGAATATTCGTTGACGGTGAATGGAAAGCCTTGCGAGTGCTTAGAAATTTGCCGCCACCAAGCATTGTTGCTGCAACGATAAATATGAAATTTGTAGGCGCATAGAAACATGCCATTCAACCATTCAACATGAACATACAATTCGCATACCATTCAATATGAACCAACCAGCCCGACTAATCCCTCTCCTTGATAGAAACAGCCGTGCCGCACAGCCTACACACCACTGATTTTTCATGCTAACCTTAGTACCTGATTCACAAAATGCACGAGGCCCACTCTCCTTTAAAGGGCGAGAAACAAGGCTCCAACGAGGAGTTGCAAGCAGAAAAATATGGCACCTACAGTTGCTGTGCTGTACTGACCGAAGAAGTTCTCACCACAGATGCGCATACGACATTTTTGAAATAAAAGAGAAATGTAGACACGCTTACAAATAATACAAAAATACATGCCCAGCTCTCCTGTTCCAAGTATGTGCATGGATAAGGGATTGAAAAAAATGTAATCCATTCTCTTCCGGTACTTGAAACAAAGCTCTGTGGACAACATTATCTATTTGTGAATAAAGCAATGTAGTTGACATTGATGGCACGTATAGATAAGTCATGACTGAAAATGTCCTCATGATGCACCTCAATCGAGAGGTGAATATGCTGCTAGGTACTAACGCCGTGCATCCGCGGCCCTTAACGTCCCAGCCAGCTCCCAGGTCCTCTTCGCTGGCCGAGACATCAAGCCAGGCACGGGTCGGAGGACGAAAGCTTAAGATTGAGACCTGTCCTCGGGGTCTGTTCCGAAAACCATCCGCGATCTAGTCGACTCAATGGTGGCCGGTGGCTCCCCTTCGTACGTTTAGATTCACGCGACCTGTTTACGCGACCCGCTGCGCCTCTTTCTTCGGGATTTCTTAATTCCTTTTCTTAGTGCCAAAATAATTTTTCTTTCTTCGCGAGTGCCGACGGTACTCAGTTGGATGACGCGAAGAAATGGCCGCGAAGCTTTCAATTGTCTGAACAAAGGCGTGACTAGCTTGCACCGTTAAAAAAGCTCCGCAAAACGCAGTCTCTAACTCATTAAGGTGCGCTCTCCTTTGTGTGGTCCTAGCATGGATGTTCGACCTAATAAGCGGACCGCCATTAGGTACGCGTAGGTTAAAATAAACAAAAGGGAAACGACTAAAGACAAATTTTATGTCACCATCAGACATTTGTATTTCTGTGGGTACTCATACCGAATTATTCTTATGCAGTCTACGACTGTTGATCCCAATCACACTGCGCACTTGGATTGGTTTCTATCGCCAAAATACGGGTTCACATTTTGCGATTAGAGTTTTTCTTTTTTATTTTTTGGTAGCCTAGACTTATTTTCTCTACGTCACCTTAAGTGAGACCGTATATTTACTTTTTAGCTTTATTTCGGCAGGCATTTTTTAACTAACAATTTTTACTTTTGTACTGCCACTGCTTTATAATTTACCCTTATTAGTTTGCGTAGTCAGCTTTGCCCCTGCTTGTGACCACTGTGACCATTGCTTGTGCGTATCTGTTCGTACTCTCGGTCGGAGAGAAACAGCGGCGGCACTATGGGCTAATAAGACTTGGGAAATCGCATTAAACGTTGTTTCACGCCGTCTGAGATCAGTGCTTATCGAGTTGGTGCTGCCAGCCGAGAAAACTACTTAATGAATGGCTTCACATTTGAACAAAATCACTGAAGTTTGGCCGGGAAGTGTGAATGAGGCAGCATCTCGGTGGCAGCGGTTGTCGCTCGCTCTCCGTGCCGAATGCTTAAGAGTGAATGAGCCATCTTAAGGCCAGTGACAGCACCATCGCTGTCCGTGCCGAAGCGGAGAGACTGTTTTGCGCGAGAAAAAGGCTTAATAGTACCGAACCGACCGGGAGCTAAAAAAATGCATAACCAATTACTTGGAGCTTCAATACGTTTCGAATATGAGTTAAAAGGCTGAGTGTTCTCAAGCGAGTATACGTAGTTTTATTTCGTTCCCGTTTGTTTACGAGCTTCACTGATGGTGTGTATGTGCCAGCGACACTTCGCGAAATGGTGAGCGGCAAAAATTATATCCCCCATGCCGCTGCTTGCCAGTAACAACACGAAGTGATCCACGGCCTTCGACACCACATCTCAACAAGCAGCAATGTACAAATGTCTAGATGCTACAAACAAGGCAACCTTATCCGCAAGGATCTAACGGAAAAACCAGCGGGTGGACGCTGACACAAAGAGGGACACAGGACGAGGCTGGTCCTGTGGTCTGTGGTCCTGTGTGTCCCTCTCTGTGTCTGCGTCCTTCCGCTGTTTTTTTTTCGTTAGAAGTATGCACCAACTGGCCCTGCTCTAACCATACTGAAAACAAGGAGTTGTGATGATTGCTAAGTACCGGCAAGAATGTATGCATGGTTCGACCCCTTTTTTTTTTGGTCAAAGCCGTGATTTAAACCGCTCTGCGTATGCTTTAAAGGGCCAGTCTACTGAATTTTATCGGCCATGTTTTCTTTGCGGGAACTGATAGCCCTTTACCCAAATTACCGTTTAGCCAGGTGTGGTGCCAAGAAGTGCGGTAGAACATTTTAAAATAGAATTGATCGATGTATGAACACACCTGTATGAGATGGTATACTCATCTGGCAACCATGAAAATACAAACGTGATAGCAATTTATCAAGTGCAGTTTTCGAGTGCTAAGATGATTAAAAGAAATCGCCACTGAAAGGACATTGGTTATTTATGTCGCAGTTACGAGAAGCAGTGTTTTATCATTAATAAAATACAGGAACGTGACCACCATGATCCTGAGAGGGAGCGGCAATCAGTCCAATCCAAGACAAAGTGGCGTCGATGTGCACATGGTATCTTGTTTTATAGGCAGTATGTCAAGCTTGCAGAATCTGAGTGAAGTTGAAAAGAGAATATTGTAGCGTGCAACGCGAAATAGAACACCGGAGCTGAGACGACAAAACTGCGGCGGTCCCTCAGTGGCCAAGCGCGCGAGCGAGAGCGAGCTAACTCCTTCCTCTTCTCGTGCATGCACTACTTCTTTCTCTTCGAATGCATGTATCACTGCCCCCTTCTTCTGCAGCATCGACACGATGCGGCTAGGAGAGAAAAGTCACCGAAAGGGGAGAACACAGCTGCAGTGGACGGCAGTTCAGTCAGGTAGCCGGTCGTGGTAAGGCTTCATGCGAACAACGTGTACGACTTCAGTTCGGTGCGACCGGCGCGATGAACAGGCTGTCGGGGTGGGAGCAACTGCATAAGTCACATCACTGATGCGGCGAACTACTTCATAAGGGCCGAAGTATCGGCGCAGCAGCTTTTCAGAGAGCCCGCGGCGACGAACAGGTATCCAAATCCACACAAGGTCGCCGGGAGCATAACTGACGAAACGGCGTCCACAGTTGTACCTAGTGGCGTCAGCCTCCTGTTGACGGTGGATGCGCAGGCGGGCCAGTTGACGCGCTTCCTCAGCACACTGAACGAAGGTATCTACGTCGATGTCAGCGTCAGAGTCGCAGTAAGGGTCAACGGGCAACATAGCATCCAACGGAGTGGTCACCTGGCGACCGAAGACAAGCTGAAAGGGGGTCAGTCGGGTGGTTTCCTGCAGGGCGGTGTTGTACGCAAACGTTACGTAAGGCAGAATGGCGTCCCAAGTTCGATGCTCGACGTCAACGTACATTGATAGCATGTCGGCTAGTGTGCGGTTGAGTCGCTCTACCAATCCGTTTGTCTGCGGGTGATACGCCGTAGCACGTCGGTGGCTCGTGTTCGTCAGAGTCATCACGGACTTGGTTAAGCGGGCCGTGAAAGCAGTTCCCTGGTCAGTAACAACAACGGCGGGTGCTCCATGACGCAAGACAATGTTGTGGACGAAGAACTGCGCCACTTCAGCAGCAGTGCCTTTGGCAAGAGACGTGGTCTCAGCGTACCGTGTGAGGTAGTCAGTCGCAACGACTATCCAACGCTTTCCAGACGAAGACTTCGGAAATGAACCAAGGAGGTCCATGCCCACTTGATGGAAAGGGGTCTTCGGTGGATCGACGGGGTGAAGAAATCCGGCCGGTTTCAATGGAGGAGTCTTCTGACGTTGGCATTCACGGCACGTTTTTACGTAGGCCCGCACCGATGGGAGTAACATGTGCCAATAATACTTTTGTCTAATGGGCGCGAGTGTACGGCTGACTCCAAGGTGGCCGGCGGATGGTGCATCATGACAGGCACTCAAGATCTCAGACCGCAGCTGTGATGGTACGACAAGTAGGAACACTTCCTCGCTGTTGGCAAAATTGCGCTTATAGAGAACACCAGACCGTAAAGTGAAGGTGTGTAGCCCTCGAAGAAAAACACGCGGAATGGGAGCTTCACTGCCTTCGAGGTAATCGATGAGCGGCGCCAACTCCGTGTCCGCCCTCTGAAGCTGCGCCATTTGGGTGGTACTAACAGAGCCCAGGAAAGGAAAATCATCGGTGGTTTCTTCGGTATACATGCGCACACTTTCGTTCGTGCGCTGATTTCGGGAGTGCAGCGCAGCTTCAGCCTTCTCCCGGCGGTCAGCGTTGGGGAACGTGGCCAGGAGACTCCGGCAAAACGCCTGCCAGCTGGGAAGGGTAGCCTCGTGGTTCTCAAACCACGTCCTGGCAGACTCTTCAAGGGCAAAGTAGACGTTATTGAGCTTGCGCTCGTCGCACCAACCGTTGTAGCGTGCCACCCGCTCGAAGGCCTCCAGCCAATCCTCAGCGTCTTCGAACACGTCACCGTGAAAAGATGGCGGTGTTCGCGGTGGGTGGCAAAGGATCGGCGCCAGGGGCCTGGTGTCAGCGGCCATGGCAGTTGGATTCGACGGTAGAGGCTGGATCGGCGGCGGGGGCCTGGTGTCAGTGGCCATGTCAGTTGGGCTCGGCGGTCGAGGTTGGGTCGTCCTTGTTGGCGGGGGGAGGGGCCCAAATTCAGGCGACTCTCCGCGGAGACGGCGGCTGGGTCGCTGGTGAACCGGTGTGAGGTCCGTAGTGACGCTGTACGGAGTGCGCGGCTCGGGAAGCGTACCCAGCACCTCTACCAAACTGTAGCGTGCAACGCGAAATAGAACACCGGAGCTGAGACGACAAAACTGCGGCGGTCCCTCAGTGGCCAAGCGCGCGAGCGAGAGCGAGCTAACTTCTTCCTCTTCTCGTGCATGCACTACTTCTTTCTCTTCGAATGCATGTATCAATATTGTACAGGATGAACGAACAAAACATTGACCCATATGAGTCAACTCTTCCACCGTGGTCAACTCCGAATGAACGCGGTCGCGACATTAATTCATTCTGAATGAATGAATGGAATGAATGACGAGAGCAGCAACGATCCCGACGCATTCCGCCGCGCAGCGACTAACATGGCGGCGCCCTTCGAAATCGGACCCCTCGCTTCGGACTGAATTCTCGTTGTTGTTGCCTTTTTCAGTGCTTTCACTGGCCATAAATGGGGCACCGGTTTTCGCTTCATCTCACCTCACCTATAAGCGAACGTATAAGTGATAAATTTGGATTATTTGTTTAATGGGAGTGGCCATTCTGCCGATTGTAGTTTCAACAGGAGAATCGGTTTGTTTACAGTAATGGTTCCAGTCCTGAAAACCAGATGGCGGCACTATTGGCTGAGTTTATTTTTGCGTCTCTGCTAGCATACACTGAACTAAAAGTGGGAATGTGCCTGTGTTTAGCCTACGTATAAATATAAATATTCATGTGATTTAGAGAGAACGCGAGGGGTACGCATTCTAGAGTATACTAGAACAAAACGTACGTTTCTGTGACACTGGGGCATGGTCACGGTACATAGTATATTCACTTATGCTTCTACAAAAGAAGTCTATCACCTGCTGCAACAAAAGGCACATTTGGGGTCAACACCATGCATTTTTACGCGACTTTTATCGCCAAATTAAAATACAAATTCCTGCCTAAACCAGGAGCAGTTCCCTCATTATTGACGCTACAGGGTGCCAACTACCAGAATATGCCATTATTTATAAGTAGACTGACCCTTTAAGGCTTGCCGTAGCTTGCTCCAAAATCAAATGACAGCAAAATCACGAAACTTTGCTCTGACCGGCAATATGTTTCGTAAAACTGCGAGCGGTAAACCGAAGTAATGCGTGTGCTTTGTATATAAGGGTCGTTTAGTTTCCATTATGCACCGTCTACTTTGGATGGCCTGGTCACATCCGTGCTCGGTTCCCAATCCAAATACTGTGGGGTCGTATTCTGGTATTTTCATGTGTGTTTATTCCTGTTTCCTTTCTTGTTGCGTGTCATAACTGCTTCCGCCCAGACTATCCCGCTCTAATTTCGGCTGGAAATCGCGCTTCGTTTGCATTATTTCTGTAAAGAGCTGCTTCCAGGGAGTAACTGTTGCACCCCTTTCCTGGGTGCCAACAGTGCTTCCTTCTGCAGTTGGTCCCGAGAACGTTCAATACTATGCTTCCTTTTTGGGCATCTTTCTGCATGTTCAGAATCCTTCAGACAAAGCTTTCTTCTGCGTCAGCACCATCGCCTACCCCTCCTGCAAAGCCCGGCTTTGTTCCCACTGCATAAAAAACGATCCTTCGCCGCTGGACGTCATTAGTTTGTTTGGTTTCCAGCGTTGCCCTGTGTACTTTTCCTGCTCGTGAACACGTCCTTTCCACTGGATTTCCACTTACCATGCACCAACTGGCCCGAGAAGCTACGCTTCTTCAAGACTAATAGTTGTCGTAAATCTGTTGGCCCCCAGAAAGACTAACCTCTCTATCCCCCTGCTAGTCTCTTTCGGAATGTATTCCGCATCGGTTAATATGAAGAATTGGTCATTCACTACTTTGAATTCATCGATATGGGGGTCTGCATTCCACGCCTGGCGTGATGGTGAAACAGTTAAGCGACGTGCAACTGCCTCGGCAGGTGGCTGTTTCAAGCACAGCCAACGGTGGGTGTTACAAGGACCCACGTTACTTTTTTTCCCCGAGCAACCTCTCTTGACCAATCGTTAATTTAGTTACAACCTGCCGCGGTGGGCAGTTTGCTCACAATCCGGTCGGCAGGTTGCCGCCAGCAGCAATGGGCAGGTTGTGATGACGTCACAAAGTCACTTGACCTAGGTGGCAGACGGGCCACCTGCCCTTCTCGACACGCCGATGAAGCAAAGGTTGCCGCTGGACGGGGCGTTTAGTGTTATAGCGTTAAAACAAAACGTAAAGTGTCGCGACGGCCAACACGAAAGGACGATTAAGGTATGAGTACAGCGAATGTCTCCGAGCGAACAGTTAGTTGGTTAGCAAAATTGGCAGAGTGCGCTTAGCAAGATTCATTATCTCCAATGCAACCAGGGATGCGCCTTTCAAATGCTTACCGCCGTCTTCTGAAGAGAAAGTCGCCGCGTTATAACCTTTTGGTCGCGCGCAATGATTTCAGACTGCAATAATATACGCCTTACGCGTGCACTACTCTTGGAAGTAAAACTTCTGCGGGTGTAGGTTATGATGCAGAAAATATCAGCAATTCATTTGAGAATCATGTTCTCACTTAGAATCTCGCAGTTAAGGTGAACTAAGGACAGTGAACACCAAATATTGTAAACAAGAGGCGAAAGCGTCAGGCTACAAAACTGGTGCTTCTAAACACCGGGAGTATGACGTTGAGTAGTTTTGACATGATTTCAGGTTCTTCGGACGGCTCAAGAGAGATACTTGCTGCGGTATTTCTGCGGCTGCGGTGTTTGACTGCTGAAGGCACGTTCACGGGTTCGATCCCGATTGCATTCAGTTGCTGGCGAATAAAACAACACTTCTCTACCGACAATTACGTTCGCTTGAAAGCAGTAGGGGTGCCGAATTCTTTTGCAATGCAGAAGCGCGCCGTCGGTACTCACCTAGCGGTGTTCCAGTCCGAAAAAAAAACACACTGTGGTTTATGGCTCTGGCTTTTAGTATCAAAAATCAAGCGGCACAAGAGGTGCGGAAAAAGTTTTATCAAAGTGAAGTTACCTTGAGTGAAGGAATGTTAGTTCATTTTGCTGGCTGTACATTATGGACACATCGTTAGCGACACTGATGTCGACCTTTGTCATCTCGAAGCAGTGCGAAGGAGCTTGTGCGAGGACTCAGGGGTGAACAGGACGGACGCTAACATTAAACTTTAACCAGCCGACATGCTGTATGCAACCACCGAGTGAACAATATACAACAAGGTGAGAATGTGCATTGCGAAACAAGGAAGAAGCAAGTTTTCTTGTATTGCTGGTTTTGTTTTGTCGCACTTCTGGCGCACTATTTGTTTTCTTTTTTATGCTTGAGCATTAGAGGAAACATGCCGAGGGAAAATTTAAGCCCAAGGATTGAAGCCCTGCTCACCTTATTGTGAGCAAACTACCCACCATGGCAGGGGACGGTAAATTAATGACTGGCCACTAGAGGTTCCCCGGGAAGAGCAACCGGGGTCGCAAAAGTCCCTTCTGTGGCAGCACCCACCATCGCGGGGGAGGGGCGCATCGCTTAACCTCAGCACCACTGGCTGCAGAGTGTGACGCTACTGCAACTGTCGTGTATATGTGTTTCTGTGCTTTTGCTGAAATGTTATTATAAAGTTTACTTCTTCTGATTTTCTGTCTCTCGTTCGTTCGTCCATGGTCCAGCTGCCTGATACGCGTCCGCAGCCAAATCACGTGTATCTTGAAGACTCTGTTCTTCATGCTACCCGTGTTCGTCCCAAATCCACGCTGCCGCCGCTCTAACTCTCAGCGTTACATGCGTTTTCTCTCCCATAGCTCGCTGTAGTGTCGTTAGGCAAGATGCCTCAGTTTTATTTTTTTTTGTGATTTGCTGCAGCAGATGAACAACGTAGCATATTTTATGTTTCCGTGTCCGAGCTCTCACTACAGGAGTGCCTACGCCCTCCAATAGAAATTACGTCTAGGGGTGCTGGGTATGGTTCAGTCTGGTTGGAATATAGGGCAGCTGAAACCAACTTCTATAGATGGCTAAAACAGCAGACGAGTGCGTACTGTTAAAGACCAGATAGCACGGTCGCGCCGGAGAGAGAATGAGGGAGGTCGGAGACGAGGATGCGGGAAAAACAAGGAGAGAAAACTTTGTACAATTAAGTTTACATTATTTACAAAGGAGCTCGGTGACGAGACGCTCTATGCTGGAATGCTGCATGAGGAGAGCACATGATGAGACCATCTGATGAGACCTGGAGATGAGACCCCTCGGCCGTACTCGCTGCCGAGGTTTTTAAGTGTTCCCTTTCCCTAGGTTCCCTAGAAGGGGGCTGGGCCTGCCGAGGAAGGAAGTTCCCTGTGGCACCAATCACACACACACTCTCCTGAGGGATCACGCCGCCGTCACGTGTTGGGAGAGGGAGAAAGATGCCATCCACGTCGAGCAGACGCTGGAATGGCCACGAGCGGCATTCCGGCGCATTTCATGCGTTCGAACGTGCGTTCGCACTCGGTGTAGGGGAGACGCTCGCTCAAAACTTCATCCTGTCAGACGGACGCGGCTTCCTGCGGGTAATCAAGGCGTTGACCCAACGTGCCTTTCGGGGCTAGTCGGCGTTCCGTTGCAACCATGCCGTTTTCTTCCACACGACGAAATCGAAACGTAACAGTACTAAAAACGTAAGAGATGCTGACTTTCAACTAAGCATTTATTGTAAAGAGCCCAAATATAAACCAACAGCTGAGGCGACAACATCACAAAGAAATGACAATATCCCGGACTGTCCAATGCAAAGGCAGTGACACTCATATGTCAATGAGAACGCAGTTTCTTGATCTGTCACAAGCGCGGTCTCGGCTCAGACATTGAGATCCACATTCTGTGAAACGGAGTGAAACGCTTCTCGTGAACATAACATCACTGCGCAAATTAAAGAACAAAGACTCTTGGTGATGCTTTTCCGTCCTGTCAGTATCCTTTCGTGGTCCGTTGTATTTCTTAGTGTTAGTTACCACGTTTCCGCCAATGAATGACAGCACACAACTCCACGAAATTCAAACATATATGGCTTTGTGAATGGTTCTTGAAGCATGCCCTCTTATTCTATTTATTTGCTTATTTATTCAAACAAGTTCGCAGAACGTCCATCAGCTATTAATATTCGAGCATTAATATTTTTCTGCCTCCCTATTACGTAATGCTCCAGCGGGAAAAGGCAGATAAATTATGATGAGGGTACTGAATTGCAAAAAGCATCGCGAATAGGAGAGTGTTCACGCATGCCGGCGTTCGCCGCTGGACGTGTTGGCAGCACTGGCGGCAGCGGCCACGGCCACGGCGGAGTCCATGTTGAGCAGGAAGGCGAAGATCTTGCGCACCGTCTCCGGGGAGACGACGGCCGCCACGATCATGGCGACGCTGGCGAGGGTGACGAAGGCCAGCACGGCGTACACGCACGCCCACGAGTCTCCTTCGTCACCCAGCAGGAGCAGCCGGAGTCCGCCGCCGAAGCCTCCGCCAGGGGCGCCACTGCCGGTCCACTCGCGTCCGGAGGTGCTCGCCGACCAGATGGGTGAGGCGCGCGACGCGTTCTTGTCACTGCTCTTGTCGCTGGTGCGCTCCGAGGTGCGGTCGGAGACCCTGTGACACCAAGAACACAGCTTAGCCCTTATGAAAATGGTCTGTATACATGATGTAAGAAGACCCTGTGACACCCAGAGCACAGCTTAGCCCTTATAGAAATGGTCTATATACTCTCGATATACACTCTCCATGGACCAGTATATGGGACAAAAAACATTTAAAATACACTATAAGAGAAATAGAGCAAAACGTTACAAAACGAAGGAACGAACAGTTAGATATTTTAATCGATTGCAAACCCATTTAAAAACAGACTCCTGAACTCTTCACCAACACCTGCAGGGCATGGCAGCTTTCCATCTGACTGAAGAACATGTACAGTCTTCGTCAAAACTAACAAGGCTGCATGGTTTGCTTCTCATTTGTATAGTAGAGCGTTTACGGCTTTCCTTAAGGTCGAAAAGTTATTTGAAGGTGAGGACAGGGGTTCTCCTTACCATACAGAGATTTAGAGCTTGAGGGCTGGAAAAACAGTTTAAATATAGGACTGAGAAGCAAAACCATGCAGCCTGGTTACTTTTGACAAAGTCTGTACCTTAAGAGTAGACAGCAGACTTGTATTTTGACCAGCATTGCAGTAATACGCAAACGAAAAACAAACTGAATAAAATATTAGAGCTATACATGGCGGCAAACAGAAAGCCTGAGACCATCCAAAATACTGCCATACTCCGTATTGTGGAAGGCGTGACGCCAACTATTGCCGCGTGAGCAATCTCAGCGATGATGATGATTAAAGTAGTTTATTGGGATAAAACTGATGTTCGGTCACCTCATTCCTGGAGTCCTCTACATCTTGCAGCCGCTCTAGCCCTTTCGGTCGGATCCTGATGAACTTTCGAGTCTGAACTGGACGGGATTTCCTCGCGCCGCTCAATCGTCAGTCCTTTTATCCTTTCAAGTTCTTCGGTAGGCCCGTACATGTGTGTTATAGGTACGCCTCACAGATAAGTCACAGTGTGCTCTACTGTGGCTCATGGTTTTCTGGGTGGTCTTTTGGGGCTCGAGTCTGTTCGTTTGTATAATTCTCGGTGTTATTGACTTTCCTTTTCTTGTTCTTCCTTCAGTGGAGCGTATTCTATTCTGCATAGCTTACAGCGCTGTTAGGATTTCTGAGTATGTGGTCAGCATGTCTGGGTAATTGTGCTCGTCCGTGTGTCGGGGTGCCCGGGGTGGGAGTGATGGGCTAGTGTGTGTGCGCTTTCATTCGCCTCTACAGACTGATGCGCTGGTGTCGTTAGGAGCTTTTTAGCTTTCCAGCTTCCTTCGTGTCCTTCAAGATTATAATGGCGCCTGCCCTATTCTGCCCCTCATGTAGATCCTCGATGTTTCTTGCGAATCCCTGATTTTTTCCGTGGTTATTGCGAGCGCAGGGGTTGACTCCTCCGTTTGGGCTGGGTCTACGCACTTGATTGATGCGCTACTGCTGAGGTTGCCATCCGAGACTATGACGGCTTTCGCCATGATTGCGCCAAGCGGCCTGAAGTGTCTGTTTGTAATAAGTTTCTGTCGTTCCTCGATTGTTTTTCTGTGGCTTGAGCTCTGCGTTCTCTTCTTACTGCGGCCTGTCGTCTTCCTCCGTGCTGTACCTGGCACATGATCCTTGGTATGTGTTTTACTTGTATAATGTTGTCCATCTGCTCGGACGATTCATGTTGGTCTGGCGTTGTGCTCATGTATGGCAGTTAGAGTTTGTCCAACACTTCTCTGCCTGTTCTTCTGTTAGCTAGGCGGCATTTGTTCGATGTTATGTGGGCTTCAGTTATTTCATCAATCGTGTTGTGAACTCCCAGCTCCAGTAGCGTTTCTGTTGAAGTCCTGATTGGAATGCCGAGCGGTCTTTTATATGCATCCCTTATTAGGACATTGGTTATCTCATTGTCTACTTTCTTCAGTCTAAGTTCTGGCCTTCGCTTTGGTCTTCTGGCTTTCTTCCTCAGTCTGCAACTCGCCCCAATAAATCCTCTTGCTATCTTGTCGCCCACAAGCTGCTACGCGACAGAACTATGGATGCGTACCATTAATCGTCACACACATCAAACGAATGTTTTTTGTTTGTTTTTTTTGGGGGGGGACGGGGGGCGGAGGAGGGGCAGCTCTTTTTTCAACTTTAGGTCTCAGTATTTCAGATTATGATTGCCTTTTCCGCTTGCTTTTTCCGCTTGCGATACAGCAGTGGTGCAGGAAAAAGCTGTGTTCTATTAATTAGCCTCACCTTACATTTTGTCCTATAGTGAGACCGTCCCGATATCAAAGCCGGTATTTAAGTAGGCAATATAGTCAGTGTTGATGCGCTTGTTTCGCTTGGAAGATGCTACGCACGCTTGCACTACGCAGCACTTCATCTTGATACGGTTATCGGGAGTGAATAAAAGCTCCTGCCGCTTAGCCTAAAAGTATACGCCGAGTGATCGGCGCTCATTGCCTCACCAAATGATTAACACAGTCACGCAGGACTGCTGCTCACACAGAACTGCCAGCGACAAAACACAAAACTGCCAAATCGTCATCATCATCAGCAGCAGCAGCACGAGCGTAGCTATGCCCTGACAAGCCCAAAGGCAGCTCGAAGATCTCTACCGTTAACCGCGTCCATCGGCAACCAGCTTATCCCATCTCATCTGCCCACCAAACTTTCTGTCGCCCCCTGATACGAATTGGCTTCTCTTGAAATCCAATCGTTAACCCTTAACGACCATCGGCTATCTTGCATTCGCGTTAGAAAGCCCTGCCCATGCCCATTTTTTTTATGTGTTCAGAAAGACTCATTAGCCTATGAATGATTGGGCGGGTTCGCGACTGGGATGAAGTCTAGTGTGCATCATGGTTCGTGTTATGGCCTTCGCCATTCGGCATAATGTTTAGACCAGGTTGGAGGGGCCGTGCCCCCGAGCCGGCAGCTCTGTAAACACTAAGTCTATATATATATATATATATATATATATATATAGCAGACAATATATTAGTGAAAAAAAATCTAGGTTCAGCACAATACTTAAATCCATCCAGGGATAGATATATGGAGCATAATTGTAATTTTCCAAGTTAAAATTGCATCAATCAAATCTCATGCAATATTACTTGGATAAACTGAGTCGCCCTCCGTAAACTTTCCGCTGCATGGGTACTGTCAGCAAGAAATGAAACGCGAGCAACACAACTGAACCACGGGCAGCAAAATATAAAACTCTTAGAAATAGGAATCTCAGTACTCTCTCCAGTTATCTTCACTTCGAACGCGCCAACACTCCTCTTCAAAAGTATTTTTCAAACTGTCTTGCATTTCCACTCCATGACCTAATATGCTGGTGTTTTTTTGGTGCTGTCGTTCTTGCCATTTCAGTTTTGTTGTTCGCGTTTCATTCGTTGCTGATAGCACAGGCGCATGTATAAACGCGAAAACGACGACGACTATGCGAAACCGGGGCAGCTAGGGTGAGATAGCCAGCGCTGTAATAAGCTCTACTGCTGAACAATTGCCCTCGAACCATTGTCATACTTCACCAGAGAGCACAGGTGTAATAAAACTTAACCCAAAAAAGAAACGTGCTTTGCAGCAGGAATACTACGCAGCAACTAAGGAGCAGATCAGTGGCGAGGGAAAAAGTTGTACAGCGTAGCGGCTAAGACGCAAGCATTTGAGCTGGTATGGGTTTTCCCGCTAATGCAAACCAAGTTTTTTAAGAAAGCCTCGCGCACTCCACCGGGTTGAAAGTAAAATCCCATATAGATTTACCTAGATGCAGTAGCAGTATATTTCGCCACTCAGGCTTTTGGCAATCAACATGCATGCCCGTGCATTGGGCACGCACATTCAAATGATGAACAGCAGTCTACCGATGCCCATGAAGAGGAAAGCATACAACACCTGTTTCTTGCCGGTTCTAACCTATTCGTCAGAAGAGTAGATGTAAAAAAAATTGGTAGAACTTGAATTCAGGACAGCGCAGTGAGCTAACTATAGGCGAAACGTTAAGAGACAGGAAGAGGCGAGCTTGTGTCACGGAAAAAACGCGGGTCACTGATATCCTAGTAGAAATCAAGATGCATAAATGGGCTTGGGCAGGTAATGTAATGCGAAGTCAAGTTAATCGGTGGTCGCCATGGCTAATGGAGTGGATTATGAGAGATCGAAAGCGTAACAGGGGACGGCAGAAGTTAGGTGGGCGGATCAGATTAAGAAGTGAAGGGTGGCCGCAGCTGACTTTAAAGGGCTCTTTAAAGGGGCTCTGAAAAGTGCTATCATAAAGTTGCGATATTCCTGAGATGTTAAACGATGCCGCTTCACGAATATCTTCGAAAAAGATTTTTTTAATGCGTTTGTAAGAGGCTGAGTTATATATGTATTCGAAAGCAATTTTCGTGCCTTTTTCTCTCCACTAATCACTTTTTGCGCGATGAACAATCGGCGCTCCTCCGCCGGCCCCACCACCGGCTGCCGATGCGGGCGGGAATTCCCTCTGTCAGAGTCACCGCGATTTGAAACTTATATTTCGCGATTATAAAATCGGGGGGAGACAGAGGTTTATTTATAAAGATTAGGAGGTGTCGAAGTGATGGTCTGATTCACTCATAGCTATATAACTTATGCGAATTAGATACCAGTAGTAACGAGGAAAAATATGAAATACACCCTTTCTGCTATGATGCATGCTGTTGGTTACAAAAAGCATCTTGGGTATGGGAGTCAAGAGAAGACTACCGCGCGTATCACGTGGGGTCAAAATCTACGCCCTCCGCATCTCCGTGGAATACCCTGCGCATTATAAGGTAAAGCGGCGGCAGCCGTAGATATCGCCTCCTGCTTTCAAATGCGTTGCTTGTAGCCTAACCTTCAGTGTGTCCGCCAGCGCCACCGCTGAACCATAGCGACGGGAATCGGCCGTCCTCTTACGCCGCCACTCCAATCTTAATTTTTTTGGGGGGTGTGGGGGGGTCAGTGAAAATGTCTTTCATGGTTTCAGCAACGTCTAGCGTCTCCTTTATTTCCTCGACCTTGTCTGCGCAGTTGTATACATTGCTTTCTCTTGACGTCATGGGCGTCATGATTGTGGACCACGCATAGGAGTCGCAGTGCAAATGGGAGAAGCTAGTGATGAACGGATTAGAGAGTCGCTCCGACTTTCACGGTGGTCCTGCGTTCACCAACATCGAAGTCGCTACGATGTCGGCGCAAGCCACCTGCAGCGAGGGCTTTCTGTTCTAGCGACGCGGTAGCGCACAACTGCACTATTCCCCAGTCGATTGTGCTCTGCACATTTCTGGGTGTAGTGGAGCTGTGCGGCAGCGTGAAGTTAGCAGTCGAAACAACGAATGGCATGGCCTGCCGACCAGGGAAGCCGGTCATCTGAGTCGTATCGTCAAGGTGACAGGCGCTTGATCTCTACCTTATATCAATAATATAGATGAAGCTTTGCAGCCACGATTACAGGTCTGACCCCTTGATTATATATTGATGATATATTGCATGACCATTGGTCTGACCATTGATCATCCACCGGTTCTCCAAACTAGTATACTGAAGGTTTGACCTCGAATGAGCCTTGAAGGTCATCGCCAACGCACGGCACTCTCAGCTCGAGACTTATAGTAGTGAAGCTACCGCTTCAATAGCTATTCACATTTCACGCGTGGCGCAGTGCGCGTCCCTGAATGGTGCCCCTCCTCACTTGTGGGCCTCCGGCGGCTTGGCTGGCGGCTTCTTTGGCGCAGAACCGTCGGACGCGGTCAGCACAGACGGCTGGCCGCTGCTGCCCGCCTTCTTCTCCTCCAGGTTGGCCCGCTGGGCGGCGCGCTTCATCTGCGCCAGGTTTGAGTACGTCAGTGGTGAGAAACAACCGTGCATTCCCCATAGGCCCTGTGCGTGTACTCCTTTCCATCCCCTGGTTGTCACTGTTTCCGTCCCATGTCTTCCCAAAAGACCCAGTCCAGAACAACACCGGGAGTGAGACAGTTACCGCGCCTTCCTTACTGAAGCGTCCCACACGAACAGGACATGTGGATTTACGGGCAAACTGAGTCCGTATAACATTCCGCCATATAAGTTCAGGCACTGAGGAAGACAGCGAAAGAAGGCTTCCAAAAGAAACTGTTTATTGGGGCTGACATGCGCCCACAATGAACTAAATGACTCGGCGGTGACGTACGCAACAAGCGCGCTCGGCGGTCGTCGAACAGAACGCCCGCCGCTCTCGCCCGGGCAAGCTGATAGTAAACTTTCCAAATACGGTGTGCAATGCAATCACGACGGTGTGGAACAACGTACAATCACTTTAGCCTTGCTGCTATCCTTTGAGAGAAATCTGATGGCGTCTTGAATCCCAAATAAAGCGATGAATTCGCGCGCAGGCGGCATTTAAAACTAAGGAATAAACAGTAAAACGCCTCGCGACAATACGAAAAAAAAAATCTAAACGATCACTGAATGTGATACCCGAAATCTACGTTTGCAAATGCCGAAGTCGTCCTTCTCTGTGTCGCTGGCGGCGAAGATTAGAGACCTTTAGTATAGCGTATGAGCGCTTACGTACGTTATACGCAAGCATTTAGCGGGAGGTAACAGTGGAAATCGCATGAGCACTTTTAGTTTATCATATGCCGACCCGAACGCCACAGTATCGCAGGGCTCAGTCGCGCCATCTGGTGTTAAGATGTAAAAATGTTTTGTGACACATTTTTCGCACTTAGCCAAGGTTATCCAAGCCGTATCGCGTAGATAGCCAGTTCCATGACCAGTTCAGTCGATCCAGGGCCTAATATTTTTCATGCAGCTGAACTTTGCAAGTTTTTTTTTAATAATATCATGTTGAGTTCCTTCGAGTCCATCTGCCTACCACCGAAACTACTACATTTCGCAAGGCTAGGATTACCTTGGCGTAAAAACACAAATCAAGCCAATCCACAGTAAGCGCTGTCTTCTTAGGGCTAAGAACAGCGGAATCGTTGCACAGAATTGAAAATAGGGCACGTTCATTCCTCATTCGTATTGCTGTTGGCACGTGTACCATTTATAGACAATGAATATGCCTAAAAACCCAAAGCATGGACGAATTCTCTCTGAAGCGGGTGACGTAGGTGCCGCCATATTGACAACGGCTTTTTTCTATAGCGTACGCAAGAGCACCCATGCTAAATTAGAAAAACAGCGTACGTAACGCTAATATGCGTAAAACCTCGGTTTGAAATGGCGTTTGGCGCGTGCGCAGTACGATTGACGCTATTTTATACCGTTCTCTATGCCTTTGCGTATGTCTATCTAGGCTCTACTAAAACAGTCTACTGTGGTGCTCCGCTCAACTAAAGCGCCGGGCTGCCGCCCCTACTTGCACATTCGCTTTGGCCGGAGAAACAAACAAGACATAAGAGTAGCGGAAAAGCAGGACGGCGGACAAAAGGGGAGAGAACACACACCCACAACACCCCTTTTGTTCGTTGTCCTGGTTTTGCGCTACTCTTATGTTATGGATAATTACCGAGTTGCCCAAATTTCCACCCAAGCAAACAAGTCCGCGCGCTTGAAACACAGAACGGAGCGAGTAGCAATTTGGCAAGAGCCTACGGGCGAGCAGTGCGTCATGCTCTCCACGCTACGCGCACGCGTCCGCGGATAGTTTTCTTTAACGCCAAGAACGCTAGTTTCTCTGTCATACTCTAGTGATGCTGATTGCATTGACTCAAGGCTGTTACGCTGGACGCCCTACGAACCCGACAAATGGTCGTAGTACTGCTAACGCAGTGCGCATTCCCATTGCGTTTCACTCATTCACTGTGTGGTGGGTGAAGGCTTCAGGGGGTGGGTGAAGGCTTCGGACAACGGATGCCCGTGGCTTTGAGAATTGGTATGCCGGGAACGCAGTAATATAGAAATCAGTTTACTCTCCATGTTTTCCGTACGGTTTTAGAGGCCCTTTTAGTATGCTCTCTACATTTTTTCCGTGCAGGTTTCCACATCGTTTCTGCACTGTTTCGAAGTGACTTTTCATCATGTCATACGGAGATCGTACGAACTGCGACTTCTTTATAGCAGTCTTGTGTGGTAGTTTTTCATTTTACACCTGATACACGCCGAATTCTCCGTAGAACAGTTCGTCTCGATGATGAGGCTAACTACGAGCTATAAACTGCGAGTTGCAAGCTTCCATTCCTGTTTCGGTCGCGGGTTTCCCTGAGACATCAGTCGGAGGTAATTGGAATATGTTAATAAAAGGTAAACAATAATCGTCAAACCTTAGTTTCCCGCAAAATACAGTACGCTCTAGCTCTCAAACGCTCTTGCTCACTATAACCGCAAATTGATTTAAGCCAATTTCAAACCAACGGCCCCGGAATCGCTACTGTGCCGCACAGGATGCATATCGACTGCTGTTCTTATAGCTAAAGGCTCTGCTTTGCCTCGCCTCACCTTATTTTGGCACCAAAATGATACGTGTCACGTGTGGACTATCGCATTAACAAATGTGATAAAGGATGGCGCCAGCGAGCACCAACAAGCCTAACATCATGACTTCGTCCATTATTTTTGAACGAAAATCCGATAAGGTCCTTTACACAGCTAAAAAATTACGGAGGGCACTTAAAGGGACATTGAGGAGAAATTGAAGTTGGCTTGTATCGACAGAATACCAGCCCTTGATTACAAAAATTCCACTCATACTGACAACAAAGCTCTTGTAACGAAGAAATGAGTAAGAACCAAAATACAGGTATCGCCGCCACAGGCCAAAATCGCAAGTACAAGCGTGCTGACGTCATAGGACAAAACAGTGTTGCTCGCGACCAATCAGCGCCTGCTCACCGGCGGTAGGCGGGTTTCCGGTATTCCGCTAACGGTACATGGTATGCTAAAGGTGTCTATTTGCGAGCACTTCTTTGACGACTTCGAGAGCGGGATCCATCGTAACGCTGGCAAAACGCCGGTGCAAACGTAAACGAAGCGACGGCCGCCATAGCCGATAGATGCCTTCAACGTGCGGCCGACGGTGGCTTTCTTTTCGGCTGCTGCTAGGCCGCACTGCTGGCCGCCAGGAATCACGGAGTCTGCGTTACGTCATGTGCACGTCATGTTTACGTCACTTAGTCCTGTGTCGTCATAGCATAATCCCAAGTTTGAATCAGAGCGGCGGGAAAAGCTTTTTCAACTTCGAATCCAAATTTATTTGAAATAAATGCATCTTTCGCTGCCGGCCAAGTGGCAACAAAGCCATGAAATGCCGAACTATCGGATTTTGCTACAAAAAAAATATTAATAGAGCTCTCCTCACTGTCCCTTTAAGACCGCTCACGGCCTTTGAATGCGAAAGCACCGTCTCAGCGACAGCTCTGCTGCGAGATTTATTAAAGATTTCTTCCTCTCTAACGATATACACCTACTAATTAGCATACAGTTGTAAGGAAACGCATACACAGGGTTCACCTATATTCGCCAAGATTAGCCAATATGTCACGTGGTTTTGTGCCATGTGGGTTGCGTGCTCGCCTCGAAGTGTCAAAGAACCTGCGTCAAATCCGGGTGCTTTCGGAAGAAATTTTATTGTTTTTTTTCTTTGCAGTAGACGTCACTACCTTGTGGCATACGCCTGACGTCATGCGAGAGCGTGGTGACGTCACTGTGGAATTTTGTGACATGGAAGGGGACGGACGCTGGCTCCTGTGCTAATGGAATATATAATGTTTTTGCATTAATAACTCAAATCGGAAATTGTATGCCGCTGTACGAATTATATCCATGATCGAAAAAATCTTCTGCTCGTGGGAACGTAATGGACTGCCGATTATTAAATATTACTAAACTTGCTTCTGTGGCGTTTTTTTTTATTATCGCAGACGCTTCGACGCGATAAAGTTGCGCAAGAATTCCGCAAACGTGATGAAAAGCCTGTTCCAGAAACCTGCCCACTTGAATTAATGTCCCGATATATTAACAAGGAATGTGCAATTTTTAGGGGCCGTGTTCAATTAAAAAAAGTGCGAAAAGGCAACGAAACCAGAGTAGAGGAGATAAGAGCGCTGAGCTGACAGCAGCCCTCTTATAGCTGCCCAACAGAGCCCACCTTCGAGACGACACTAACCGGTGCAGTGATGGCGGGATATATCCATAATAAATAGCATTCAGTTGTTTCGTTTCGTCGCCGTTGACAACCACTTATTAACGCTCATTTATAAGATCACTAATATTTCCTTAGACTCCATTCAGTTCGATAAATACTTTAGTATTACACTCTGCAACGATCATAGCACAATCATGTTACCAGGCTTGGAGCAAAACACCACGTACTTTTGGGAAACTGTACAACTCATTAAACTACGACACTTAGGCGTTTTACAAATCAATACGCGCATGGAGTCTGGAGTTCCATTCACTCATGCACTGTACGTATTTGATGTAAGCGTAACTTCGGTAAGAAACGAAGCAGCCTAGAAGTGCTCTTTTTTTCTGAACTTATTGAGATATTTTCTGCTGCCCTCAGCGACGAATGCTCAGTGTGGTAAAAGACACCGCGTTACGTCGTTCAGTTGCGTCTAAGGCTCGTGAACACCGCCAAAGGGACAGTGTTCGCTTCGGGGGCGCGCCTCGACTCCGCCTCTGCAGTTGCATACGGAAAGCGTGCAGACAGCAACTCATGTAGTACAAAATCGAAACTTGCCCTGGTGGTATATCTGAGCGTGGATGCTAACTGCGCGGCCATAGCGGCTTATGCTGCCAGGTCATGTCGGATTCACGGTTACTGAGGAGGTGACCAACATACGGGAGCGGCCGTGTTCGTGTGGCACATACTTTGCATAGTCCACAATGCCTGCTCTTGAACACACGTGTTTGATTTACTTAACGTGGAAAAGGTCTGTTTCGTAGGGCAGAACAGTGGTCAGTATTATGGAGCTGTGGGGTAGAAATGCGGGACAAGTATCCGAGGTTGACAGTTCAGACCGCCGAATCCCCACAGAGTATAACGGAAGTGTAAAGAGCGATCAACGAAACTGTGCTGTGCTATGAGAACTGTGATCTCGTTGAAAAAATACCCATTTCGGGACAAATCGTAACACATATTAAATTCATTCTTTATCACTCAGAAATACATCTGGTGTTAGTCGTCACAAGAATTTCACAGCAGCGTAATCGCCGCAAGCGTGCAGACGCTGCCATGTACCGACCTGTTTCTTGAGAGCCAAAAGGGACGGCGATGGCCGAGCGGTGAGCACGGGCTGCGATTCGTCCAACAAGCCGCCGACGGCGGTCGGGCGCACCCCGATGTCTTCACCGCACGGGTCCACCTTGGCCGCCATTTTTTTGGCCTGGGAAGAAAAGAGGGACGCCAGGGATAGGCCACTTCAGTCTTTTTGCACTCGACAAATAGGCTTTCACTAAGGCGCCGCGAAAGTTGCTGTTCGCCAACAGCCATTGCATCGACTGCTTTTTGCGAATACGAACAGTAGTTCCCTCAACAAGAGAGGCCGTCGTATGGCGGCAGGTGCAAACTAATTACTTCCTCTGTCTATTTGCTGTTCGCTCTTTAACCCCACAAAGCATCCCCCTTCCTGTCCCGTCTGTGAAGCAAAGCCCGCAGTCTACCACTGCACCTGCGAATGAACACACTGTCCTCCTGGCTACTCCCCTCTACTCACAATTTTCTCCTAGGGGAGTGCGTCCACTAGCTCAGACCGGCAGGAGTAGCGACGGCTGATCCAGCGGGCAAGAGGGGTGGGGCCAATGGGGGTCCTGAACTAAGGGTTCCAGCCTAAGAGGAAGCTACCTATATAGGATAATGAAGTTTATTGGTTGAAAACGGCAATTTCTTCGTCATCATCATCAGCAGCAGCAGCACAAGTACGTTTACTATAGGAAAAAGGCCACTCCCATATCCTTCCGATTAACCCTCTCGGGTGCCAACTGCGGCAACCTTATCCCCGCAAACTTCCTAACCTCCTCCGCCCATCTGACCCCCTGACAACCTTTGGAATCTACTCCGCTACCGCTAAGGACCAGGGGTTATCATGCATTCGGAATACATGTCCTGGAAATGTCTAATCGTTCTTGATTTCGACTACGATACCATTAACTCGCATTTGTTCACTGAATCTGCCATTTTCCTGTCTGTTGACGTTTCGCCTATAATTTTGCTTTCCATAGCACGCTGCGTAGACCTGACTTAAGTCTGACCCTTTTCGTTAGCTCGCACGGTTATGCCTGTATGTGAGTACCGTGCACCCAACAATTCTGAACAAAAGCCCTTTTGAGCAGAAAACTGCTTATGGAAACCATTTTCTCATGTGATAGAAGATTTCACTATAAGTATCAATATATCCGCAGTTCACCAGGGGGAAGTGTTCTTTCTTTTTTTTCTAGTGTCGTTTTTGCTGTCGTCAAAAACGATCCCAATTTGTTTTCTATGCAGTCTTGACTGTTCGACGCGGTCGATGGAAACACTTTCAAACAAATTTTGCTACATATCAGAACAATGGACCATTATTTTCAATATCTCCACGAGAGTGTCTTACAATTTTCCGATTTTAGAAATTTTTGTCCGATAATGTTGGACATGGATATAACTGCTGTCCGTTTCCTCTTCAGGGGTCTTGATATACTGCTATTCATCACTTGAAAGAGCCTGCCAAATGCACTACGCCACATTCTTTCTAAGTTATTTCACTCTCGTGATCCGTATCTGCGCTGTATACCTGCGCTATATGGAGATCTACTCTCCTACCGCTTCAAATGGTTCGTGCGTACCGTAAATTGCAGCTGTCTACCGAGACTGTTGAACATTAAATTAGATTTCTTCATATCGAGTTTCATACCCGCCGTTTGGCTTTGTCTCTCAAGATCCTAGATCATGATGGAATTTGTGGGCGCGAACACAGAGAAGACACCACAGGACAGGCGCCTTATTCACAACTAGTTTAATGGGAAGTCAACAAACACTTAAATATGAAAAGATATCACGGGTAGGTGCAAATAAAAACAGTTAAGATTTAAAAAGGCGGAAAAGGTTGACCGTATTTCCCGCGCATGCACAGTCTAACACCGGGCTACGTTTGTGCGCTGTGAAACAGGAGTGGTGTACAAGATCCCTTTTCTCTGTGTTCTGCCGTACATAGGGCAGACTGGGCATTGTTTGAACATTCGCCTTAAAGAGGACAACAATGGCAGTGCCGCAGGGGTGAGCGAACACCTCCAAGAACGCAATAATTGCCGGCCTATCTTTGTGGCTGAACAAAGAATAAGGGAGGTGATGGAAGCTTTCCACATTGCCTCGCACGGTAATTGCATGAGTAAGCCGTCAGTATCGCTTACGAAAAAGGAAGCAGGTTATATGCGTAAATTTTGAGTTTGTTTGATCGTAACATGAAATCTGAACTCTTTTTATCTGTAACTACCTCTGATATCTTTTCATATATAAGTGTTTGTTGCCTTCCCATTAAACTAGTTGTGAAAAAGGTGCTTGTCCTGTGGTTTATTCTCTGTCTTTTGTTTGTTCGCGCCCACAAATTCCATCATGAACAACCTACAACTAGCCCAGCTTTCCGGAGCAATCCAGGCAGCCTTCGCAACCAGGCAGAGTCTAACCGCCTTCTTCGTTCATTGCAGAAATGCGCGTTTAAGGATCCGAATCCGAAGCTGCTACCGTCACCGCTGGTAGAACCTACACGTGTCCACGGATCGTCCCCCTCCCTCCGTTCTCTACTGGCAAGCCGCACCTGCGCACTACTGTCCGATATCAACGGCGTCCCCTATATAACCGCATCACGACGGTCCCCACATCATTCACGGAGCAATGCAGGCAGCCTTCGCAACCAGGCAGAGGCTGAACCGCCTTCTTCGTTCATTGCAGGTGTGTATCCTGTATCTTTGATTACAAACATCGATCTTAGGCTACTGGATTGCTCCGTTAGTGTTTGTGTCCAGCATGGGTGATAAGCCTCCTTCAACCATAAAAGAACTTGTAAAGGCTATGACTGACTTGAGTGCACAGTTTGACTCTAAGCAAAGTGAACTAAAGCAAGATTTAAAGCATGTGATTGAATCTGAAATGGAATCTGTCAAAACTTCAATGGGCTTTATCAATGAAAAGTTCGAAGAATTTAGAACAGAGATCTCTGAGCTCAAAAAGACCCTGTCTGACGTGAAAAACGTAAACCAGGAAATGAAAAAAGAAAACAACCGTCTCACAAATGAAGTGAAAACTCTCAGGCACGAATTAACTGAACTGCAGCAGTACAATAGAAGAAATAACCTTGAAATCAAAGGCATCCCTCCAGCACCCAGTGAAAATCTGATTTCAGTGATGACATCGATCTGTCATCTCTTGAGCAACAAGTTCGATGAATCCGATGTTGAAGCTATCCATCGCGTGCCCTCAAAAAACAAGGTTGAACCCAACATCATTGTTAAGTTTGCTTCCAGGAAAGTGAGAGACAGCATTCTGAAAACAGCGAAAAAGCAACGGCTGAACACTACACTTCTGAGCTTTGACGATCACGAGAATCCCGTGTTCATCAACGAACATTTGTGCCCGGCAAACAAAATTTTGCTAGGTAAAGCACGGAAAGCCAAAAAGGAAAAACAGCGGAAACACACATGGGTATCAGATGGCAAGATCCTGATGCGCAAGACAGATGCCTCGCATGTTCTACATATAACCTGTGACGATGATCTTGCTCAGGTAGTCTAGAAACATGGCCTTTTCCGTTGAGGAAATGAGTGCTAAGTGGCAGGAGAGCGAAAACCTTTCCATTTTTCATTGCAATGTCCGCAGCATAAATAAAAATCTAGACCAACTCACTGTACATTTATCGCAACATTCTTTCCAGTATGATCTTATCGCTGTAACTGAAACCTGGCTTAAGAAAGGAGAAATACCGTACATACCGGGTTACACAACGCTATCTTTACCAAGAGATAGCACCGCACGAGGGGGTGGCGTTGCTCTTTTTATAAAAAAACGGCATAGATTATCAACAGCTCTCGGATTCCTCTCTGAGCTCTAAAACCACGGAAGCACTTTTTATTCGCCTTAAGACCGACGTCGTAATAGGCGTGGTATATCGTCCGCCAAAAACGTGCACAAGTCAGTTATATCTGATATGGAGTCCATTATGGTTCCTCTGATGTCTTTTAATAATCAGTAATCAATAGTTGGTGATTTCAATATTGACTTATCAAAGGATGACTGTCCAGATTATATTTTCTTACTGGAATCGTTCAACCTCAAGAACGTTATCAATGTGCCCACTAGAATTACACATCAGTCTGCAACAATTATTGATCACATCTTGTGTAACCGTGATATGGATGCCTGTGCTGGTGTTTGTAACCAAAACATTGCTGATTACTGTTCAACTTTTCTGTTCCTGCCACGGTCGGGTATCGATTGTACTTGCCCTACCCATACCAATGTATTTTCATGTCAGGCGTTTGCTCGAATCTATTCATTTCGAAAATCTGTGTCACAGTGATGTTCACATAGAATTTGCTAACTTCGTATCTGCTGTTTCCGATGCAATTACTATGTCAACGCTGAAGTTTTCTCTGCGCAACTATAGTTATTTATTTATTTATTTATTCAAATACCCTAAAGGCCCGAGCGGGCATTACATAGGGGGGAACAACAGAAAAAATTTCCGTTGAGTACAAAATTCGTTGGCCGGGAACACATTGTTGAAAAGCATCAAACACTCAAAATATAAAGGCACATGACAAAGAACACTCAGGTTTCCTTCAAAAGCAGTGGTTCAACAAGAATGCAAAAATATGAAGGTTACAGCTCGAAGTGACGTTTTAGAGCGGTTACAAACGCTTCGTAATCATTGGCAGACGCAATGGTGCCAGGTAGTAGATCCCATTGACGGATGGCGATGAGGAGAGGCGAATGAAAGAAGAGATTAGTTCTAGCAAAAATGGGTTCTACTTTCAATTGGTGATCAATGCGTGGGAATATCCGATGAGCCAGCTTGATATGGTACGAAGCAAAGGAAGAATGACTGTGATATAATTTGTAGAAAAATGACAGTATGGAAACCATTCTCCGTTTTTCGAGAAGAGGTAAATTTAGAGCTTTTTTTATTTCAGTTACACTCGCTGATCGAGAGTAGTTCTTCGATATGAACCGGGCGGCTTTATTTTGCAGGGACTCCAATTTTGTTACTAGGTATGCTTGATGAGGGTTCCAGATCAAAGAGGCGTAATCCAATTTCGAGCGAACTAATGTAGTGTATGCTAATAGCTTTGTGCCTGGATTAGCTAAACGCAGGTTACGTCTGAGGAAGCCGAGTGTTTTGGAAGCTTTGTTAATAACTGTATCGATGTGCCTGTTCCATGAGAGGTCTGCTGCTAAATGCAAACCTAAATATTTTATGATGGGTGCCGATTCTACTCGCACATTGTTCAAATTGTAACGACAAGGTTCGGCGCTAGATATTGTGGTAAATCTAACAACTTTTGTTTTTGAGGTGTTAATCTCCATTTGCCATTGTGTGCACCAGTCATTAATTTTGTTAAGGTCTGATTGTAGACGAGTAGAGTCGGAAGGATCAGTAATCTGTCTGTATATCACGCAATCATCTGCAAATAATCTGACCGTGAAATTTAGGTTATTACTTATATCATTAATATAAACTAAGAACAAGATAGGTCCGAGTACAGACCCTTGCGGTACTCCAGATTTAACGGGGGAGAGGGACGATGAATGCCCATTAACAAAGACTGTTTGATACCGACTGGCCAAAAAACTCTTTATCCAAGAAATAATTTCAGGATTTAAGTTCAGATTCTCAATTTTATTTATTAGACGTATGTGTGGGACTTTATCGAATGCTTTGGCGAAATCTACGAATACGGCGTCTATTATAGAGTGAGCATGAACAGCGTGATGAAGGTCAGTGATCAGTTCAAACAGCTGTGTTTCGCAAGATCGACCGTGTAAGAAGCCGTGCTGATTGACAAAAAAGAAGTTATGCTGTACCAGATAACACATGATGGCAGATGAGAGTATGTGCTCGAGCAACTTGCAGCTGATGTTAGTTAACGAAATGGGCCTGTAATTTGAAGGGTTAGAAGCATCGCCAGATTTAAAAACGGGAATGACACGTGCAATTTTCCAGTCCTTTGGAACACAACCTGTGTCAATGGATTGCTGAAAGATAGCAGCTAAGATGGGGCATATTGCAGGTTTTGCTATTTTGAGTAATTTAGGACACATCCCATCGAGGCCGGGTGCGGAGTTAGCGGGTAGACGGTCTATGGCAGAGGATACGCCCTCTGGCGTGACAGTTATGTCGGGCATAGTTGAATGCAGCTTTTTAAATGTCAGGTCAGAAGGTATGTTACCCCCATTTCCCCATGGATAACTACTGCTCTGTTAAACTCTCTGAAGAAAAAAGAAAACATGTATAAGAAAACTAAACACCAGCCGTTCAATCTGCGTCTTAAATTGAGATATAAAAGGTATTCCAGTGTACTAACGTCGCTTCTAAAGAAAGCTAAACGATGTTATTATCAAAACCAGTTATCCACACATACTAACAATTCTAAACGAAAATGGCAGCTGCTTGACGAATTTCTGAATATTCGTAAGTCACCTAGTGTTGTTAAATCTATTTTCCACGGTGGTGTTACTTTATCTGATCCCGAGGAAATGGCGAATACATTTAGCAATTATTTTTTCAATTCACCTAATTATCCTTTCTCTTCGTTATGCACACCTTCTCTTGAGCGCTACCCTCACTCCTTTTTTCTTACCCCCACGTGTCCAGACGAAGTTCTATCTGTAATTGCTAATTTAAAGACGACCGGCCCCGGCGTTGACAATATCCATGGAAAGCATGTGAAAAGTATCCGGTCATTGCTTGCACCTGTCCTCAGCCACATCTGCAATCTCGTTTTTAAATCTGGCAGTTATCCCAAGCAGCTGAAGATAGCTAAAATAATACCGGTCTTCAAAAAAGGCGATCCAGCTTTGCCAAATAATTATCGTCCGATTGCAATTCTTCCTTTTTTTGACAAAATTTTAGAAAAACTAATTGAAGTAAGGTTGTCTAGTTATATTGAAAAATTTAACATATTGACCGATAGTCAACACGGCTTTCGGCGCGGACTATCTACAGATACTGCAATAGCGTCTCTCATAGATTACGTTAGACTAACAATTGATAAAGGAATGTTCTCAGGAGCAGTTTACATAGATTTTAGCAAAGCATTTGATTCCATTGATCACTCCATCTTGTTTCACAAATTGGAATCTTATGGTATCACTGGACCTCCCCTAATGCTCTTGAAGAGCTTTCTCTGTGACCGAGAGCACATAGTCTCTATTAATGACCATACATCTAACATAGCTTTAATTAACAAGGGTGTTCCACAGGGCTCAATTCTTGGCCCGGTATTGTTCTTACTCTACATTAATGATTTACCATCCTGTTTAAAGAATTGCAATAGTATACTATACGCAGATGACTCTACCATGCTATCATCGCACCAGGACATTAATCAGCTGATTCTTAACCTACAGAATGATCTTAATTCTCTTGAGCGTTGGTGCCACATTAACCGCCTGTCCGTGAACGTCACTAAAACTTGTTTTCAGATTTTCCATCCCCCTCAGAAGTCATTGCCCATCACACCACTTCTATACCTCAATTCTACTGCTATTTCACCGCAAGATCGCGTTTCTTTTCTTGGTGTTATCATTGACCCTCACTTAAAATTCCATCATCATGTAGCTGAAACGTGCAAGAAAATTTCTTATGGGTTACGCGCACTAATTAAAGCCCGAAGCTATTTTCCAGTCCAAACTTTATTATCTCTTTACTACGCATTCATCCACAGCCACTTAAACTACGGTATCTCATCTTGGGGTAACGCCTATCATATTCATCTCTGGCCTTTAATAAAACTGCAAAAGCAAGCCATGCGCATCATAACCAATACCCCTCGAATGTCACCCTCCCGCATTTTGTTCATAGATTTAAACGTTCTACCTATCTCGGCCCTTTATTTTTACAACCTTGGTATCCTATTCTTTAAGATTCTTCATCATTATCTCCCGCTAAGCATATTTTCTCTCGGCACGATCATGAGCAACATCGTCACACGTTTTGCGCTGCGTAATAACTTTTTACTACCTAAGGTCAGAACTAACTACGGCAAACAATGCCTTCATTTTTCATCCGTATCATTTTGGAATTCTTTGAACATAGACGTCAAACAAACTAATACGCTTTCTTTATTCAAGGTCAAACTAAAGCTTTTCCTTCTTAATTTGTGATTTTTTTGTTATGTTATTGATTCTATGTATCGCGGCATCTGTGTTTTATTTTACATTATCGTGCATTACATTGTTTGTATTTAAATATTTCAGTAACTAATATTACATTATGTGCCCATATTTATTCTGTTTCGTCGCTAATTAATGTGTTGTGTATTTTATATTATGTTGCATATTGAAATTTATTTTCATGGGAGGTCCCGCCCGCGGTCTTGTACCATGGGACCTCTCGCTGTATACAATTGTAACATTTATTGTATTACTCAATAAACTTTCAACTTTCAACTTTCAACTTTCAAGGTAAAGGGCTCTCATCTGTGAACACTGAGCAAAAAAATTGGTTAAATTCCTCTGCTACCTCAGGGGAGGTAAGGAGCTTGCCTTCTTTAGTTATTGACACTGAGGAGTTGGAACTGTAATTTGGATTAACAACTCGCCAAAACTTTTTAGGATTGTTCTTTAACAGATGCGAAATGTCATGGTTATAAAACTTGTCTTTCGCGTCTTCAATTTAAGTTTTGCACAGTTGCGCATGTGTGCGGTATTGATTCCAATCGCGCGCAGATCCTGACACTTTATATTTCGCGAACAACCTTTTCTTTTTGTTTATGCATCTTTTGACGCTCCTTGTGAACCATGTGCTTTCTGTAGATGTGGTGATGGTGACTTTGGGCACGTACTTGTCTTTTAACAAAGTTAGTTTATCGCGAATAAGAGACCAGTTTTCATTGGCATCCCGCGAACTGAAAGAATGAAAAACATCGGCAGAAAATGATGATAGTTCATTGAGCAGCATATCAACATTTGCCCTGGCATAGTCAAATATAACTTTCTTTGCCTTTTCTGGTTTATTCCTGGCTACTGTGAAATCGCACTGCAAAATACTGTGGTCACTGACACCATCGAGCACGCTTACAGTTGTCTTGTCGGGTTCCGTTGTCAGAACAAGATCTAAAAGCGAATCACCACGCGTAGGTATGGAAACTAGTTGATGTAGATCAAAAAGTGAGAGCACATCCAGAAAATTCTGGCATTCACGCTTTCTTATGCCGTGAAACATGCCATATGTCCTTGGATTACTGAGGAAATACTCACAGTATTGAAAAAAAAGGATTCCTACTGCAATAAGCTCAAAAACAACAGAACAAATGCTACTTGAAACAGTTTAAGTATTACAGAAACAAATCCGTGGCGCTGATGAGAAAATCAAAGAAACTGTATTATACTAATTTGGTTAATCGTCAAGGAAATGACACTAAGCAAGTATGGAAGATTGTAGGAGAAGTTACGGGAACAGTTAAACGAAAACAGATCGTTCCTGACAACTTGTCAATAGAGACTGCAGACCAGTTTAATCAGTTCTTCACAACCTACGGTCAGAACAGTGCGCAACCTACTTCCTTAGCTTCACTGACATCCGGCATACCTCGATGTATTAATAATGAATTCAGTTTCTCGAACATTACTAGCGATGAAGTTGCAAGTGTTGTGGCGAGCATGCCCACGAATAAAGCGGCCGGGCCAGACGGCATAATGGCTAAGGTAATCTAGGACAACAATGATTTGTTTTGTATTCCTTTGTGCAGAATATTCAATCACGCGATACACTCTAGCTTATACCCCGATACTTTAAAAGTTGCAAAAGTTGTTCCGATATTTAAAACTGGTGACCCTAACAACCCGTCTAGTTACACGCCAATATCTGTACTGAGTGTCGTTAATACCATTTTTGAAAAATTAATTGCTTTCCAACTGAAAACCTTTCTTGATGCTAATCATGTTATTTGTCCTCAGCAACACGGATTTGTTTCTAGCAGGTCCACGTCCACGGCTGTAGTTACTCTATCACAGCTTATCCTATCTGCTCTTCATAACCATAATGTTGCTGTAAGCGTATTTATAGACACCAAAAAAGCTTTCGACACAGTCTCACACTCCATTCTTTTAATGAAACTGGAAGCATATGGTGTGCGTAGCGGGGCACTTGAATTCTTTAAAAGTTATCTTTCTTCACGACAGCAGCAAGTTGTCCTCAAACAGTTCAAGTCTGCATACCTAACTGTTACGTGTGGTGTACCCCAGGGGTCAGTTTTGGGACCGCTTTTATTTTCACTCTTTATTAATGACCTCCCCAATGCCATAAAGTGTTCTCAAATTTTGATGTATGCGGATGACACTGCTCTTATCTTTACTGGCAACTCACTTCAGTCAATAGAAAATCCTATTAACAATGAACTCCAACGTATCTCGACCTGGTTTCGTAATAATCATCTAACTTTAAACACTGAAAAAACTAAATATGTTAATTTTCGTTCAAAACAAAAGTGTATTGAATCAAGTGATTTTTCTATATGTGTTGACAACAATGTTATTGATAGTGTGTCTTCTTTTAAATATTTAGGGGTCATGTTTGACTGCCACTTGTCTTGGAAGGAACAGGTGCACAGTGTGTGTAAAACGGTTGCGTACGGTTGTTTTACCTTGGCTAAGGCACGGCGGCACTTTCCACCTGCTATTCTTAGATCACTGTATTTTTCATTATGTCACAGTCATCTCAGTTATTGCAGTGAATCATGGGGAATCACCTACAAAACGTATTTATCACCATTGCTAAGACTACAAAAACGTGCCTTGAAAACCATGGGATTACCTTCTTCGAATAGTTCTAACAATAACATTTTTAACGCAATGCAAATCATGTCATTCACAACCTTACCCGATTACAAAATAGCTCTTATGGTTAATAATATTATAAATAACACTACCCCTTACCTCTTGGCGCATTCAGTATTCCCGTCCGCAACACTAGACAAGCCAGCAATGGCAATTTTAACCTTCCTATTTCGCATAATGCGTGCGGAGAAAGACGAATAGAATTTACAGGAGCGAAAATTTGGAACTCGTTGCCATTTGAAATAAAGCAAGCTAGGAATTTCAAACTGACATGCAAGAAACATTTTTTGGGAATGGAAGCAAGGCTACAAAGTTAGTTTTTCTTCAATGTGTTTGTGATTGCTGTCCTATATGTTATTTTGTATTGGACCGCTTACTACCCTATTGAAAAATCCGGTATCGCGGCAAACCGGATTTTACCGGAACATATCGGTTTCATACCGGTCCGGTATCACTCTCATACCGGCGAGACCCGTCCGGTTTGATGGCTATACCGGTTCATACCGGTCCGGTATCGATCCCAAACCGGACAGACCGCTCCGGTACGGAGCTCATACCGGACAGTCCATTCCCGGTTCGAAGCTCAAACCGGACAGACCAGTCCGGTACGGAGCTCAAACCGTACATACCAGCCTGTATTCAGAGCAATATGTGCCGCGGTTTTGGTGCTTGGTCTGCAGATTGACTGTTGTACGCCAGCAGATATTTTTTAGGGGAAAGGGGGGGGGGGGCAGCGCGCGCATAAGTGAGATAATCAACACATACACGGTTTTGTTGAAAGGGCTAGGAAAAGAAAAGGGCTAAGCGTGAGCTTCGCAGTGGCAAAACATGCAGTTTGTGCATGATTTGGTGATTTGAGGGCAACCGCCATATTGGATTCCCGTGCAGCACCCTGACAAAGTCAGGGCGGCTGTGTGCGGGCACATGGCTAGTATATATCCGCCAGCAGCCTTCGTAAGTCCTGCGCAGATTACTCTGGATTTCACAGTGCAGAACTTCACGACTGGCTGATAAACATGGCGAGCCTCCGGTGACTGCGCCAGAGGCTCCAAAAGGTTTGTTACTGTCGCGTTCATTGCAGCAGCTTTTTTAATGTTCGCTAGCGGCAGTCTGTAGCGACGCATCGATGAAGAAAGAAAATTCTTGGTTTTCGTGCAGGAATTCTTTGCACTTCTTCTTCGTCAAGTGATTGCCCATTGATAACGCAACTTGTCCAAGTGCCATCCCGAGCGGCCGCACCCTTCACTTTATCAGGAAGGCATGCTAATCACAAATCGCCCAGAACATTTCTATCGACGAACAAGAAAAGGTTAATTCAACGGAGCCGGCAGCTTGCGGTGTTCCCTTAGGGCGACGCTTCGTGCTAGCTAGAAGATACAGCGCTCGAGAGAACAAAATAAAAACAAAAACCACCTGTAGAAACCTTACACGAGTAACACGTATTTACGCAAATTTTTTAAAGCTTTTTACTTTTCTCTCATCACCGCCTTCTCTGCTTTTCCTGGGTCCGTCACAACAAAAAAAAAAACCTGCGCATTCCTGGTTTTTCTATCGGGCTTTGTTCCTTCCCCTTCGGCTCCTCTGTGTCTGTCAACCCACGACCGAACATTTTAAGCCGCCCTCCCGACCACGCTCCCCGCGACTTCCATGAAGTGGCGAGGAGGTTCCGATTCTGTTTGTTCACTGTCCCCGGCCGCTTCGCGGTGACTTTTTGCAAAAGTGCCCCCCCCCCCCCCCCCCCGCCTTTCCTGCGTTTGTTTGGAACAGGTTTTTACTTCTCTCCTGCGGCTGGGTTGAGTGTCAAGCGATGAAGGTAGCTGGGAAAACACGCTGGCACTCGCTCGTTGGCGTTGAATTTGTGTTATACAATTTTTTGCGCCTCTCTTCGTGTTGCCTTGATCAATCCATGATCAAAGATGACATCGCCTTTCATGCGTACGTCCAGTGCAAATATGGTGGAACCCTATCATCCTTGTCTCAGTGATGAATGACTTCGCTCCGAAAGACGTGAGTGGTGAATATTTGACCGGTGGAGGCCGGTGGTGAACATTTGACCGGTGGAAGGCGGATTTTATGACGGCGACGTCGTGCTGCTAGGACGTAAGTACGCATTTTAAATCACTCTGTTCTTTAAGTACTGCCTCCGTCTCGGTTATATACTCGGCGTCAACAGAAACGTTCTAACTGTTCAGTGTCTTTTTAACTAAAACTTTATAGACTGCACAGCGTAGAGGGACGAAATAGCGCAAAATTTTCTTTCAGTTACATACCGAAATTGATTGTCCTTCATGATAGCACGACTAAAATTAGTTTTATAGTTTGTATTATTTCTTTACAGAGGCACATGGTGTATACGTGCGAGAGCAATCATTGATAAGCGTCCTGAGGGGGAGCGGCTCAAGACCTTGAACAAACATCACGCATCGCATCGATGCTACGGTATGTGCCGTAAATAATGGAGGATGACCACGCAAGCATCGCAATCGTCTGAGCAACCTGTTTACACACCAACAATGTTACGACGCAGATTTTCAATACATTATTGATTCAAATATGGAAGGCGGCAGGTGCATTCACGATACTGAGCATTGCCAATGCTCAGGGCCTGGCGTCTTGAGACGCCTGGCTTGTCTGTGGCTTGTCTGGGCCCACGGGGGCCCGCAATTCAGAGCCCCGTTTGTGCTACTGGGGTATGCATTTGTTATTGCATACAGGTCCACCTCGGGAATGGAATTTTTATTCCTTCGGCAACGTGCGCAGCAGTTATGGTGGCACCCAAAGATTCGCGTTTCTGTAAAGACGCAGCCTTTGGACGACTCCACAACTCCTGGAAAGGGGCGTTACAGGGCAAGCTTGCCATTGGAACCTGAAGTCAGAAGCCTCCACAGTGGGCAGAAAGTCAATGACCCCTGAAAAGCTACAAGCCATTGGCCGTAAGTTGCATGTCACAGTGCTCAATGCATTATGTTGTGTGTCAGTGCGCAATTAATGATAAGCTGGGGGCATTATGTACTACCAATCATATTTTCTTTTCTGCAGGTGCTTTTGACTACTTCATTGGCCAGCACCCTGTAGAGACCCCAGCGCCGGTAGATCGTCGCAAAGGGTTAAATTATTACCTTAGTGAGCTGGTTCAAGACATGCGGAAAAAATAAACATCTTTTGGAGTTTTTGATGCATTATAATACTCACCAAGCTACCAATACTTTGGTAAAAGGTGGGAGCAAATAACACAACGGCACATCGACTGCAATGCGAGTTGCTGATAATCGCAGATTACCAGTTTCTGAGGCTCTGTATATTTCAGCATTTGGCATGTACACTTATGGCCCCAGTTTTTGGGCAGATTTAGTCCAAGTGGGATATATTTGAAGCATTTTATTCTGCCTTTGTCCTGTGATACAGGGCCCTCCTGTGTAATACGGGCCTAGCCTGTTTAATACAGGACCGTCCTGTATTCCGGTATGAATTTGAAACCGGAACCGCATACCGGGTTATTGTACAGGATTTGCGATACCGGAGTATCCTGGACAAAACAGGAGAGTCCTGTATTATACAGGACTTTCCTGTTTTATACAGGATATTCCAGTAATCCGGTATCGCAAATCCTGTACAATAACCCGGTATGCGGTTCCGGTTTAAAATTCATACCGGATTTTTCAGTAGGGTAGCCTCATTGGCTATCGGTCCAAATATCTGTGTATACATTTGGTTTGTGTTACTCAATAAAGACTTCTTGATTCTTCTGATTCATTCTGTTGAAGGTCCTAGATAATGGTTTGAAGTTCGGACCCTTAGTTAAGTGGGAAGGAAATGTCATCAGCAACTCAGAGATTTCTAAGGTATTATCCGTTAACTTCCATGCCCAACTATTCCTCTGCCAATTCTCTGAACAGCTCCTGTAAACAGCCGGTGAATTGTAGTAGAGAGGTCGCGTATCCCGGCATAACAGCCTTCCTGATTGGTATTTTATCACTTTTCCTGTCAATCACTATAAACCTTTTACAGACACTTTAGATATTTTCTAGTACTATGACTGATGGCTGTTCTCTGTGGTACTACTGAGATTTCGGCTGAGTCAAATGCTTCATCGGGCCCAATAGTAAAAAAGGATCTGCACATTGAGCTGCTGGTTTCGTATCTGTGATGACCGTCAATTCAAAATAGAACCACCCATAAAAATTTTGCATACAACCATGAAACAAAAGAATTGGTTAAACTAGCCAAAATATTGGCTAGTTTAACTAGCCAAAAGATTGGCTAGTTTAGCCAAAAAGTTGGTGGCTATACTGCAGGTGAGCTGTATTTGAATTTTTCCACACCAGCAAATTGGTTCGAAATATGAAGAGTCAAAATTACAGGTTTGAAAGCTCATCGGATTGGCCTTACCGCAGTGCATATTTATAAAAAAGCGTTTCTCGTATTTGTTATGCATCAAATAAACGCGCAGTTGTTGTATTTGACAATCAACAAGCTAATTGTATTTAAGCACAACAATATCACGCTCAAAGACGTCCCTGTCAACCCCGATGTTGATGGCCATCAATTTCGCAACATAACCTTGACCTATAAAACAAAAATGAATAGTTTATCAGTGAAATTTAGTTAATCATTATTTTAATTATTGGTCGATTTGTGTACATAATGTGCTCATCGGTATAGATCATCATCATCATCATCAGCCTGACTGCGCCCACTGCAGGGCAAAGGACTCTCCCATGTCTCTCCAATTAACCCTGTCCTTTGCCAGTTGCGGCCACCGTATCCCCGCAAACTTCTTTATCTCATCCACCCACCTAACTTTCTGCTATGTTTTTATTTTCTTGAAATCCACTCCGCTACCCTTAAGGACCACCGGTTATATTGCCTTCGCATTGCATACCCTGCAGAAGCCCATTTCTTCCTCTTGATTTAGACTAGGATGTCATCAACCCGCGTTTGTTCCCTCACCCGCTCCACGCACTTCCGATCTCTCAACGTCACACCTATCATTTTAATAACCATAGCTCGCTGCGTTGTCCTTAACTTAAGCTGAACCCTCTTTGTTAACCTCCATGTTTGTGCCCCATAGGGGAGTACCGGTAAGATACAGCTGTTGTATACTTTTCTCTTGAGTGTTATTGGTGAACTGCCATTCATGATCTGAGAGAACCTGCCATATGCGGTCCACCCTATTGTTATTGTTGTAGTTATTTCCGTCTCATGGTCCGGATCAGCGGCCACCGCCTGCCACCCTTAGCAGACGTATTTTCTTACTACTTCTAGCACCTCCCTACCAATTGCGAACTGCTGTTTCCTTCCTGGACTGTTGAACAATACTTTGGTTTTATGCATGTTCATTTTTAAACCCATCATTCTGCTCTGCCTGACTACCTCCTGGATCACGCTTTGCAGTTCATGTCCTTCAGCAACCTTTATACACAATTGTTCCCTTTTCAGGCCCCGGAATACCTGTAAATAGGTGGTGAATAGTATTGGCGAGATTGTGTCTCCCTACCTGAGACCTTTCCTTATTAGGATTGTATTGCTGACTCTCGCTATACAATCCAGCTCAATAGACCGCACTGACGTTTCTCACACGCACAACGTGGGCGGGTCCGCGAGCGCGCGTGTATAAGGGACAGTGTGTGCGTTCGTATCAGTTTGAGTGCGTGTGCGGGTGCGTGTGAGCGAGTGAGAGAATGAGTGCGTGTGTGAGTGGGTCAGTGAGAGAGTGATTGTGAGCGCGTGTGCTTATTTTCGAAATAAAAATCTCTAAAGGTATGAAAAGCCACCCTGTATATTGACAAACACTGTACCATGCGGCAGGCTTGCTGACGTTCCTGGCCATTCTCGCTACACGGCGCTCAATCGAACGCTCACAAACCGCTGTGCTGAGGCAGAAGCGCGACAGTGACATGTGGCCCCGCACGACACTCGCACTATCCAGTGTAAAAAGTGGCTCTGTGAGAATCTTCATATTCCCGCCTGCGTGGGGGCGCTGCCTGCAAAGTTTTCGGACGTTAAGCAAGGCGGCGTCTGGCTCGCCTGTTTCTTGGTCTCCTTCTTCTTGGCGCCGGGAGCCTTACTGCGTCGGCGGAGCGGGACCTCGGCGCTGCTCTTCCTCGGTTTGCGCTGCTGCTTCGCCTCCTTCGGCTTCTTCGGGTGCTCCGCCCTGCGTGTCGCAGCGCAAGGTCTTCGTGGTCGGTTGCGAAATCTGAGTCTTCATTCGAGAAAAAGCCTTGCACCGCTAATACCCCGTAAACAATCTCGACAAAAATACCGTCCTTTAAGCCAGCCGTTAGTCCCTAAGTCTGCACACGGCGCGCCTCTTGCCCCAAGTACCTGAGTGCCGTGCGCAAACCCAACGAACTAACTTCCGAGAGGAGACGAATGGGGGACGTTCCGCAGCACAGCAGCGCACGAAACATACCCAACAATTCTGTACAAAAGCATTTTTCAGCGGGAAACAGTTTATGAACGAAAGGTTTTGTATATGATGTAAGATTTCACTATAGCAAGCAATATATCCGCAGATCACCCGACGGCAGTCTTGTACTTTCTTTTCTATTTACATTTTCCCTCTCCCCATTGGTTTCCTATGGCAGTCTAAACTGTTCGATGCGATCCATGGAAACACTTTAAAAGAAAGATTTTGCTACATATCAGAAGAATAGACCTTTACCTTTAATATTTCGATAACAGTATCTTACAATTTTTCAATTCTCAAATTCTTTGAACCGACAATGTTGGACATGATCATGCGAAAGTATTAGATCATACCCCAATAGGACTGTTTTTTTTTTCGAAGCGAAGGATGCCATCAAAGGCTGGTGAGTGCACTGCTGCTGTCTGTGCAGAAACGGATAGACTCTTCTGGCGCGAAAAGAAAGGCTTAGTGGTATCAGAGCGATGTGCAGCTGAAATCGCACAACACTTGTACGAAGCGCTTCAAAATGTGTTCAGCATGTGTTCTAAGAGTCGGAGTTAAGCAATTATATGTAATTTCTTGTCGTTGCTCCGAAACAGTCTTGGAGTCACCGTATAGTTAGCTTGTAAAGACATCTGGTGGCCGCGAAATTTGTGTTTCACCTATTCTACCTTATAAAAACCCTGTTTTCAGTGAAGCTCAGATGACGGCATTTCGCCTGCATTAAGCGTGGCTAATATCTTAGCAGTCGGACACTCTAAGCAAGAGGCCTTCGAGGCGAGACCGATGCCTGCTTTTGCGAGCAGGCAGCGAGTGCTTCCGACGACTGACCTGTGCTCGTCTCCGGCCTGCCTGGGGCTGGACGGGAGCGTGAACAGGGGCGCAGGGAGGGGTGCGACCGGAGGCCTCGGGGCAGCGTCCCCGGGCCTCTTCTTGGGCGATGCGCTGCTTCGGCGAATCACGAACCGCGGTGCTCTGCGGACCTCGCTTTCTTCCTTGGCAGGACCCCCGGCCTCCCAGTACATGGCCTCCTTCTTCTTCTTCCTCTTCTTCTTCTACTGCCCTGTGGGTCCTTCGTCACCCGGAACTTGCAGACCACTAAAAAAAAAAAACAAAAAAAAACTGGCGGTGACACTTAGTGGCAGTACCCACAGATGCCTCATCGGCACGCCTGTAGATTTCTGCTAATCGTATTAAATAATGCAGTGGTTCTCCATGGCCATCTTAAATACTCGGTGCTAGCACAGGACGAACATTAAAAGATTTTGCGGTATGCCGTAAGACTGGATTGAATATGCTCATAACAATGACTAATAATATTCCACAGTTGCCTAACAATTACCGTTAAAAACGCAGCTCATTACTGTTAAAAACGCAGCTCATCGTGTCCCACCTTAAGGGTGTGACTTGATAGCGTAATGGGTTAACACATTCTGTTCGCCCTGCCGCGGTGGCTCAGTGGTTACGGCGCTCGGCTGCTGACCCGAAAGACGCGGGTTCGATCCCGGCCGCGGCGGCCGAATTTCAATGGAGGCGAAATTCTAGAGGCCCGTGTGCTGTGCGATGTCAGTGCACATTGAAGAACCCCAGGTGGTCGAAATTTCCGAAGCCCTCCACTACGACGTCTCTCATAGCCTTGAGTTGCTTTGGGACGTTAAACTCCAATAAACCAAACCAAAAATTCTCTTCACTGAAAGATCCTTAGGAGTCCTCACACCCCTCCTGGTGCAGTGGCTCCGCGGTTGAGCGATGCGCCACTGCCCTGCGATGGAAGATGCCCCCAACGGCGGGCCTTGTGCGAGCCAGGTTGCTCTTCCCGAATGACCAATCGTTAATTTATCTACCACCTGCCACGGTGGACAGTTTCTCACCATCCGGTGGGCAGGTTGTGATGACTCCTCAAGGTCACGTGACCTAGGTGGCCCGCCTGCCTCCTAGGTTCCTCTCTGGGCGCCACTTGCCAGAGCCATGCTCGCGATTTTTCACCCACAGTGCCGATGGCGACAATGCCGATTGCGGATTATCCGGACAACGGGGCCTTTAACGTTATCGCGTTAAAACAGAGCCTCACAGTGTGCCAGGGAAGTGGACGCACTATCGGGGACAGAAGCATCCTGGACGTACGAAAAGTGAGGCACATGGGTCTCTTGTCTGGCACGGATCACTTCACCTCACTGTTCCTTTTTACAGCATGTGAGCCTGAATTTCGCATCGCCAAGTCTGGCCTGGAGCCATTTGCTAATAACAGAGGTATCAGACTCACCTTCGGTCGAGTTTTCCTCTGCCACTCTACGTTAGTGTGGAGTAGCACACTAGACACTGCAAATCTAGCTTTCTTGGACGTCACTTTTAATCGTGAGGCCACTGTGCTATAATGTAAGATGCTGTTCTGAATATTTTTATGGGAATGGTGTCATCTTGCGATGCGTGGAAAAATTTCGCTTTTAAAGTTTTCCTTGCTCACACACCGAGTTCCTAACCCTGCTAAGAAGGCCAATGAGATGAATTTTTAAGAGTAATTGTTAGGCGGCTGTGGAATATTGTGAGTCATACGCTATGAACATCTTCAGTAGAATTGTCAATCTTCCAACGCGCCGCCGCAAGATCTTTTAACGTTTGTCCTGAGCTCGCACCGAGTAGTTTCGAACGTCACAGAGAATCACTGGGGTGCATTTTTTGACAATGAACAGCAGAAATCTACGGTCGTACCGAGAAGCGCTCTTTGGGTACTGCTACGAATCTCAGTACTCTTCTTTTTTTAAAGCGATTTTTGTTCCCTGAGGGCATTAAATGGTATGTAATGGTGTAATGACGCTCAAAGTTGCCATGGTGACATCACAGCGCAAAAAGACGAGGAACCAGAGTAAGAAAGACACAGGACAGCCGCTGACTGGCAACTAACGGCTTTATTTGCTAAAACCTTCTTATATGAATGAAACAGGCAGAAAGATACACCACAAAACACACAAAAGCCAAAACTAAAAACTAAAAATACCCTTGAAAATGCGCATGACAGTCAAGCGTTATCAAGAAAATCCATCTCCTAATGAATTAAGGAAACTGATGGTTTGCTGATGCAATTTCGCTTGTAATTTCGTTTGTTGTCGCCGCCGCCGAATCCGTCAGTTCCTTGGGGGCGCGAGCCAACCCAATAGACACTTTCTTCTGAAAGTTTGAAAGTTCTTTTCGCTGCCTTCCTCACAGCCGAGCTCCCGTCTCCACCACGTGACATTGTATTGACGTTACAGCACTCGTGCGTAATGAAACAAAGCAGTGCACTTTTTCTTTTTCATCTCTCCGCATCCTAGACAATGTTTGACCAGATATGATAGGGTGTCCCGATTTTTTAACTTATCCCTATGCTCTTGTAGGCGCTTATTTGTGTGGTTTTGGTTTTTGTGTGTTTTGTGGTGTATCTTTCTGCCTGTTTCCTTCATATAAGAAGGTTTGAGCAAATGAAGCCTTTAGTTGCGAGTCAGCGTCTGTCCTGTGTCTTTCTTACTCTGGTTCCTCGTTTTTTTGCGCTGTGTTGTCACCATGAATCTTTACCAACTAGCCCAGTTGAACGTCTTGCTTAATCAAAGTTGCCGTCACTTGGCATTGCCGTTTGAGTTTCGATGCGTGAGGCTACCAGACTTTCTTGAATAATCGCAGCCACACGCGACTGCTTCCACATTGTTGTAGTTGCTTTTGCGCCTCATCTCGATGGTTTGTTGCACGCTTTAAATTCAGCGCTGCCGAGAGCGCTCAACGACCGCCGAGCACGTTTGTTGTCGCCGCCGCCGAATCCGTCAGTTCCTTGGGGGAGCGAGCCAACCCTATAGACACTTCCTTTTGAAAGTTTGAAAGTTCTTTTCGCTGCCTTCCTCACAGCCCAGCACCCGTCTCCACCACGTGACATTGTATTGACGTTATGGTCCAATCTTACAATCTGCGAAAAAAAAATTCATAAGGAATTTTTCATTAAAAAAATCAGCTTGTCACAGTTTCTTGGTAAGCTCTGTCCATCTTCTTCCCCCCTCCCCCCAGCCGCACATTAACGAGGTCTCCATAAAACACTAAGTGTGGCAAGTTGATGCATCTTCCACAATTCAAGCGCAACAGAGAAAGCCCACGGAAAGCAGAACGACGGGACATGCGCTACTTGCAACAAAAGGTGTTGCAAGTAGCGCATGTCCCGTCGTTCTCCTTTCTGTGTGCTGTCTGTTGCTCTTGAATTGTGGAAGGTAAAGAAGTCTCCTTCTACTTCTGAAAACATTTTCCCTGATAGTAAATTCATGCTCACGCTATGCAAACAAAAAAAGAGGTTCATGAGAGATCCATCTAGCCTGTATATGACAGGTCATGCTCTGACAGAAAATGGCAGGTCACAGACAGAGTAAACTTGTACGCTATCAGAGACCCGAAAATAGAGATGCCAAGGATAAGGACAAATTATGGTCGTCAAGCACTGTCTTTTCAAGTTATCAGAATTCTCAGTAGAAGAGATATAAATATTAATTACAATAAACCCTTCTCCACTTTCAAAAATGAATGTAAGGGAGCTCTTCTCTGTAGCGATGTCACCTATACCAATCGCTAAAATTTCTCATGCAAGCATGTTGTAGTCCACTTTTTTTTCACAAATACTGATTCTGTGTTCGCGTCTCTGTACTCTTGTTTGTGCTTAAATGTCCATAATGCCTTGTTTTTCAGTAGGATAGAATAAGCCTTAAGTAGAACTTTGTTATTTGATGTAGTGCTTCATTTAGGTCTTGGTCTTTGTTTCTTATTTATATACTCATCGTACGTTTATGATGCAAGTTTTTGTCAAGCGCTGCTTTCTTTTTTTGCTGAGTGTGTATGTATTTGCCTCTGTATGTATTTTCTTCTGCATGTATTTTCCTCTGTATGTATTTTCCTCTGTATAACGCTTACTTTTGTGCCTACTTTTCTTTGATTTTGTTTTTTTTCTTTATCAAAGATACTATTTCGTACCGGCCCGCTGGACTTTTGTAGTTTGTATGTTTGTTTGTCATGTAGTAGGGGGATGAGGCCGTGTCAGGCAACATTGTGCCTTTAGCCTCAGCCCCTTCTTAGGCAAACGTCTAAGCAACAAATACAAAGAAAGAAAGAAAGAAAGAAAGAAAGAGAGAAAGAAGGAAGGAAGGAAAGAAAGAAAGAAAGAAAGAAAGAAAGAAAGAAAGAAAGAAAGAAAGAAAGAAAGAAAGAAAGAAAGAAAGAAAGAAAGAAAGAAAGAAAGAAAGAAAGAAAGAAAGAAAGAAAGAGCACGTTTTGAATGCTCTAGCAAGCAGTTGACCACGTTAACGACTACTTGATTATGTTTAAGCCACTGCAAACACTCTGTTGGCCATTGCAAACACCTTCTTTTATTCACTCTTAACTTGTGCTGAACCACTGCCACCCTCGTCTTGCTCATACCGCATCATCTTTCAACTTTTCTTGCTTTTATTCGCAACAGTGGCGTGTTTTAAGACACTCCTGAAGACACAGCAAGGAATTGCCCATTTTGTCTAGTCCAAGTTTGGCGTAAGGTCGATGCGACGGGGCGACGCGTGGAGGTTTTATAGGCCTGCGCAGCAATGCTCTCCCCCAACCACAGAGCGTACCACGACATACTCGTTCGCCACCCAAGCCTCTCACTCGCCGTCACCACCGCGAAGACCACCAGGAAGAGAGAGCCGCCCACGCAGCACGCAGAGACATCGCGGAAATCACGTTTCTTGCGTACATTGTTACCTCGTGTGGTGAGAAAATACGCGCCACCCTCGTCTACGTCCACCACCAAATTCGACTCGCCCAGACGCACTAGTCTGATAACGAGGCCCAGCATTAGTCGCCTTGAGCTTGGGGCTGTCCGTCTAGCACCTCTCCCGCCTGATGCCTCACATTCGCAACAGTTGTCCTGTTATGCATGTGACGTAGCCACTAACAAGACCACACAACACCTTTTTGGGAGTGTGTCGGACTACAGCGATTCCGCGCCTAGCATATTAGCCCGTATATCCGCTGCCTACATGATTGTATCATACCCCGAGATCTGCCGAGAACAATGCGGGCAGCGAGGTCTCTTGTCCCCTGTACTTTCGCGGGTGATTGCACTAGCAGCCGTCCCTCATATATGGGTGACTAGTGCCGCAAAAACGATAACAGTAACGTAGTTTTCCGGTAGGTTCCGGTCACACTAGGCCGATATGCGACGCCGATCGACGGTCGCTCGGCTGGCCGGTATGCAGATGCCGTATATCTCATGCACCGGTATGCAACGCTGGAACCGACAACGACGCTAGTATGACAAAGGACCTCGTATCATAGTAGTGTAAAGGGTGAGCTTCGGTGAACTTTTGCCAGATTCTTAAATTTCGGTGGACGGCAGACCGCCGGCCCCTTGCCCCTTTGGTGAAGAGGCCTAGCGAGTTCGCAGGATTCGTGTGTACGATTTCGGCGATTGAAGAGAGCGAATTCACAGCTCTTAGCGCATGCAAACAGCCGCCGAGTGTAGTTTTGGCTATTGTGACTTCAAAGCAACGACTGCCTACGTCGCAGGACGCCCGTACAGTAAGGGAGAAGTGCCGATGTGACGCGGTTTGCACAGCATGTACGTTGAAGGTTGGCAGCCGGCAGCAGTCGTCGGCGTCGACCATGAACCAAAAATGTGGCTGTTTTCATTAATGCAAAGGGTGTCGAGATGTATTGTCAGGTAAAGGGATTTAAAATCAAGCATTGGTGACATTAGAGGAAGCAGATACAAATATAAGCAAGAAGCTCCGTACGTACGTGAAACATTTCCCAAGCAGGCGATAACAGCGTCGGCTCTTATTGCAGTTTTATCGTAGCGTGTCAACGAGTGAAAGTGCATTTTCTAAGCAAGAGTAGATGATATTTAACATATGGAGAGCCCACCTTGTGTCATGCCGAGCAAACGATCAGTACTGTTTATACACAGCTATGTAAACAACCCCAGCGCGGGGCTGCAGTAATTGTAATCGTCGGATTCCTGGCCGACTTAGCGCACGCAGAGTAAATGCTAAATGATGCACTATTATCTTGAAGCACTCATTTAGGTGGTGGCGACTGTTCGTCGGTGCGGGCAGTGAAACTTTCGAGTGGTGTTAACTTCTGCTGCCTTGTTGGTTCTGCAAACGGGTTCTACTAGCCGAAAGAAATGTATGTTCGACTTAAACACACGCACACACACGCAGCGGGGAGGCATTTGGCACTTTTCTCTATTCCTTTCGTGCCGGAAGCTTACTCTAGTGCCACCTTGTGATAATGTGGGGTTAATTATCGAGCCGACGAATAGCGGGCAAGAACAGCCAGCGACAAACCGCCACGCTATTCACGGCGCACATCGGCGAAGGCATGCATGGCACGTGCCGTTTTTCACATACGGGAGCACTTCACTGTTTCCAAGTGTAAATCATAAAGCAGAGGTGTACCGATTTTTGTTTGCCCAATAATTAGAAAAAGTGCGCCTCGAGCAAGTCCGCTTTCCCAAGGATCACTAAGCTCGCGTATTAAGCTGAAGGCTTCCGAAAAGGAAACACGGTAAATGCATTTTATTTCGCTAAGCTAAAAGAAAAAAAAACTTTTCGAGCAGCCGTCGTCTACGGTGTGCGAGCACCTCAACACAGCGAACAACGCGCAGCAGACGCCGCGGGAAGGTACGCCCTTTTGACGTCACCGATCAGAGATTACCAGACCAGCAAGGAGCTCCCAGAGAAACGAAAAAAAAATCGACTTAGAAATATTTACCGCACAGAATCAACTAAAACTTCGCGAAATAGTAGTTTAACGTTTCTCGAATTATATGCAATAAGCAGGGTATGCAAGAAAATAGGCTGTCATGGCAGCTTCGATATGTGCCCAGTAACTTTATACGCGACATTAACAACGGGGAGTACTCTCGGGCCACAGTGGAGTGGTAGGCCTCAGTTCCCACAATATTCCCAACAATGACGAAGTGAAACCGCTACGAAACAAAATCGAAGAAAAATGAAGCCTGCACTCGACGCTGTGGCAAAGGCTACAGATGTCGCTGCGCCTTTCCTGTCCCGCTCGAGAGATGCCGTGGCTTTTCTTTTTATAGCCGTCTGCAACAATGCCTAAATTTTTTGCTGCTTTAGTCAGAGTTTCACTATTGCCATCGCTACACTACTCATTGGTTATCTTGCGTTGACGCACGATTTCGGTGACGTACATAAAATCTGTAAGAGGCAGGCATACAACTGATTGCGTTTAACATTTTAGAGTTCCCATTCTTCTTGGGTTTGGTTTTGTAGCACGCATAATAAAACCCCCGTTTGACCACATGAAGAAGATAAAGGTCTTGATTTCACAGGATAGTTAGAAAACTTTTTATTCCAGCCGCGACTTTTACTCCATGGCACAAGCTTTAGCGGCCCTTTCTGCTTCCATGTTACCTTAAGGGTAACGGAGTGGATTCCAAGAGAAGGCAAGCGTAGCAGCGGGCGGCAGAAAGTTAGGTGACCCGATGAGATTAAGAAGTTTGCAGGGATACGGTGGCTGCAGCTGGCGAAGGACAGGGTTAATTGGAGAGACATGGGAGAGGCCTTTGCCCTGCACTGGGCGTAGTCAGGCTGATGATGATGATGTTGATGATGATGTCCACAATGCCTTCTCGTCCCGTGCTGGCCTAGTTGGTGGATGGAAAGCGGGGACGTTTCATTCGACGTTGGCGGGGGTGCTCCACGCGGATGTGCTCCTCGCGATCGCTGTTGTGTGCGAAAAGCTACTGGCAGAAGCCAGACATGAAGCGTCCGCCCGTCTTGTGAAACTGCTTGTGTGCAGCCGCAGTGGCTGCGCAAGCAGACTCTGCTCCGCACTTCACGCAGCGCCGTTCCCCGATGCGAGTCCCAGCTTGCAGAGCCATCGTTCGTTTGCTCTTCACGGCACCAGGCACAGACGACATGGCACTCTTCTGTCAGGCGAGGTGGCTTCGTTGCGCTGATGCCGGTACACACTGTGCCCCAATGAATTTGCTGGGAAGGTGGAAGTTCTTCTCGCAATCCTCGCAGCGATGCATGGTAGCCTCCCCGTCGGGCCGAATGTGGGCGATTGTCCATTGCTGGATGGATATTTCATACCACTGCATGGAGACAAAACAGGTTGATTAGTCAGTGCGGTACAGTGTCGCGTTCTCTCGCGGCCTCTGAATCCCACCTACTGTCGTTACTCGTTCGCCCGGTACAACTAGCTGCTCTATTACCCCGTTGGCTGTAAGAGTACCATTCCGTTTTCGACTGTCAGATGGCGCTATGACTGATTGTGGTATGTCCTGCGCAGAGATCATGTGACGCAGTGGTCAGGTCCTTCATTAACCTGTAGCCGTCAAGCTGTTTGTTTCCGCACAACAAGAGATCAAACGGTGTCTGAAACAGGTAATGAATACACCATGGTTTAAGTTTACTGCTTGATATTTTGTTCGTGTGTCGTGAATCCGGCTCCGAGGTTCCAGCGCTTAGACAGCTACCGATAAGCACCCATCGCCTTAAAAAGAAAAGTGGCACTCTTATGCGCGCGCTCCCTTCCTGCCTAATCGCATTAAAACGCGTACTATCTCGTCGGGGTAACCACGGCGGCAAAGGCAAGCCTCCGGTTGGAGACCACATGACGAAGACAGCTCTTAAGGCTCGCCGCAATGGACCTCCCAGAGGCGACCCGGGTGTCAGCTAGGTCCAGTCTCGATGTTTGACCGCGGCATTCCTCGTTAAAGGAGCTGTTTCCCTTCACCGCATTGCTGTGCACGTGGCCCTGGGCCTTGTCGTCTTGCACTCATGAATAGCAAGTGCAAGCCACTTGTGCGGCCGCCAGCAGATCGTAGGGACGCCACTCACGCTGCCTACGCGACATAGATGCAATCCTCCTCATCCTCAAGCTCAACACGTGGCTGAGGCGTGCCCACTGGAGAGAACGTGTGTGATTAGTGCCAGAGTGAGCTTTTCGGGACACGCGTTCTTCTGGAGCCCCTGCCTCTATCCAGGCGTTTCAGGGAAGGAAGAGCACATAAAAAAATGGCTGAGGCTTAACTTGGTTAAGCCTGGAGAATGCGAAGCATCATCGTGTCGCGTAATTTGGAGGCGCACAACCACAGCGACGGCGCGAGGTGGGCCCCCGTTTCTCCACTGTCGTGACGTCATCAAGTCACGTGGTGTGACGTCATATATCACGTGATTTGGAGGCGCACAACCACAGCGACGGCGCGAGGTGGGCCCCCGTTTCTCCACTGTCGTGACGTCATCGTGTCACGCGGTGTGACGCCATGTATCACGTGATTTGGAGGCGCACAACCACAGCGACGGCGCGAGGTGGGCCCCCGTTTCTCCACTGCCGTGAAGTCATCGTGTCACGTGGTGTGGCATCATCGTGTCACGGGATTTGGAGGCGCACAACCACAGCGACGGCGCGAGGTGGGCCCTCGTTTCTCCACTGTCGTGACGCCATCGTGTCAAGTGGTGTGGCGTCATGTATCACGTGATTTGGAGGCGCACAACCACAGCGACGGCGCGAGGTGGGCCCCCGTTTCTCCACTGTCGTGACGTCATCGTGTCACGTGTGTGACGTCATGTATCACGTGATTTGGAGGCGCACAACCGCAGCGACGGCGCGAGGTGGGCCCCCGTTTCTCTACTGTCGTGTCGTCATCGTATCACGTGGTGTGACGTCATGTATCACGTGATTTGGAGGCGCATAACCACGGTGAAGAGCTGAAGTGGTAGCTAAAGTAGTATGCTTCGCATAAAACTCGGCATCGAGTGCGACCCAGAGGCTACCGTTTGCTCAGAAGCGACCTTTCTTTTTTTACTAGTACATTATGCAAATAGTCTGCATAAAGTTTTCCATGTTTTCTTCATAACGACGTCTGCGTCTTCCTCGTCCCTTCTCCGGCTCGACCACGCTACCTGAATCCCAACAGCACACAGGGTTCACAAAACGTTTTGCGGTGCAATTCTTATTATCATAGCATCGGTTACCGGTCCTCCTTCGCTTGTTCAGCCGCTGTGAGGCCCTGAAGGACCTTCCTCGTTTTGAAGGGGTTACGACGCCAGCATGCATGACCTGTTCTCTTAAGTGCAGCAATGCATTCTGACCCTAATTCGGCAGACTTTCGTCCACTTTAGCCATACACTTCGTGTCAGCAGCAATGTGTCCACTCTGGAGAGCCACCAGGATAGCTCTAACTACAGCGTATTTATTTTACAAAACAAACAGTATGTGCATGGCTATGCTCCATGTAAACTTCACACATGGCCGCGTAAAAAGGAGGACGGGTTATTAATGTTGTCCATTGAAACCAGGAAAAAAAGAAAGGTGCAGAAGAGGAAGACGGAGTGGGAGGAGAAGATAGCCTAGATAGATTGCAGTAAGTTCTGTGGCCAACCGTTAGAAACGCATTTTAGCAGCAATCCAGCAATCGCTCCCAAGCGATCTGGAATTTCTCGCGTGCACACTGGTGTCGTAATATCTTTCGCCACATCTTTCGCCCCGTCAATGACGTACTGCAGCTAAGTGAAGAACCCTTTGGCTTTAATTGAAATGTGCCGCAATTTCACAAGTACAGTTTGCGGGGCTGGCTACCGTCACCTTGTTAACCACCGCTTAGCAAAAGCGTGAAAGAACGCTTAATCCTATTACCCAGTTCAGATGGGCACGCACAGCAGCACGCTGTTTCTCTCTAAACGAATGAGCCGTTGCTTGGTCGTAGGCGTGAAGCTGAGTACGCGAAATAAGGACCCAACATGAAGAAGTGGCTCTACGGAAGGAAAAATTGTTATTAAATGCAGCCCATAATAAAGCTCGAAAGTAGACACGGTACAACTTAATGTAAACAAACACAACGGAAGGCCAGGCTCCCAAAAGTATAGAAGAATAAGTGTAAAAATTAGACACTTCGGCGACTAAAGTGGTGCAAGGCGAAAGCCTGAGTACAGCATTCTGTCAGGGATGTGGTTGTAATGACGACTTCGACAGAGAAGGCTCCTGGGGGTGAAACCAAGACGTCTCTGAGGACGCCCCCAAACCGCGGGAAGAAGCATTAGTGAAAATAGTTTTCTCTTCCCTTCCTTCCTTCGAGTAAAGTGCCTGTAGCGAATGACACGTCCATTGGCTGTCTGCTTGAGTCACTGATGTGTGGTTAAGATGTTAAGCTTCGCCTGTAAGAATGGAACGCGACAGCATCTTGCAACGCTGCCACGGAGTCCACAGAACGCCATCGCCCATTTGGCTCTACGCCTTGCTCGACGGTAAATTTGTTTTTGAGGAAAGGAAATTATCTCTCTCGCATATCTCGGTGGACACCTGAACCTCTCCGTAAGGGACGCCGTATTAGCTAGACGCGCCTTTGCTCATTCTAAACCATTGAGCTGGCAAGGAGGAGTGGCTAGCGTGGTCGTGTCTACTCCGGAGACCCCGGTTCATTTCCCCAACACGACCAATTTCGTACTCGGTTTTATTGATTTATGTGGTCTCACTAGAATGGTTAATTAGGCTAATTGATATTTAGATTATTCAATTTCATCCATCATATTCTGTCATTCACTTGTCAAATGTTGGAACTGTGTAGAATTTTTGACACAGTATATATGAAACGTGTAGAACTCTGACCGTATCTGTTTTTTTCAGCCAGCGTCCGTTCCGGCGGACGCGGCTGTTGCGACGCGCGTCTTTCTCTTCTACTCTGTCCTGTTATCTTTCAACTCTTTTCTGTCTGCACGTGGCAGCGGTGGTGGCTCGGCTTGAGCCAGTTGGCAGGCCCGTGCACTTTTCTTTTCATCCTTCTCTCAGTCGCAGGCGCAACCAACCTGACGGGGTATCTTTTTCTAGCCGGCGTCCTATTCGGCGGGCGCGGTTGTGACGCACTTGTCTTGTTTTCTGTTCTTTTTTCAGTGCCTCTGTACGTGGTGGCGGCGGTGGCTCGGCTTGGGGAAGTCGGCAGGCACGTGCATTTTCCTCCTCCTCCTCCTCCTCTCAGTCGCACCAACAACGTACAACTATTAATGATTGTAAAGCATGACTTGCACACTTCGTGACAGTTAACGCGACCTTAATTAGTACACTGATTAATTAGTGTTAGTTAAGGTACACCCGCAGTGCACAGTCCCACATGCCACTTCTTAACTGCTACTAATTACCAATTACTCATTTAGTCATGCCCATATAAGGCATGCATCCGAAACGCGGACAGATTTGCTAACAGGTCTTGGTTACGACAGTATGAGGAGTTAAAGGCGTTCGCCTTAAAATGCGCGCGCACTAACGTCAACACTTAGACCAATCTGAAACGCGGACAAATTTGCTGAGAGGTCTTGGTCACGACAGCTTGAGCCATTGAAGGCTTTCGCCTTAATAACAAAAAAACGATAACTCGTGATTTAGCATTGAGCGCTGGCTTTATCTGCCCTCACCTCAAAGCCCGTCACAATCTATCCACTTGTGCCGAATGATCTGCATCAGCAGTCTAGACAGCATAGGCATAATTTGGTATTAAGTGAGCAATGAGGGTATCGACGTATTATAGAGAGACATCAAAGTCAGTCGCTCACATCTTTCTTCATTCCTCCCCTCGCTTTTCATGTTACGCTATATCGACGTTGCGCAGCGGATACTTTATGATTGTCCGTTAATTATGTCGACCGTCCGTGCTAGGGCGCCAGAGAGGAGTGAAAACTGGTCTCGTTCTTTTTCAGGCGACTGAAACCTTCGTTTCGTGTCGACGGCCCAACACGGCTTTTTAACCTCGTTGCAGGAATGTAAACGCAGGCGGGGCGACCACCGGGGACCATCGCGTCCACAGCGATCGCCGATGGATTTGGAAAGAGAGTCGGAGCTCACCTTTTCGGGTGACAAATCGGAGTCAAAGCTGTCGTCTACCGACACACGCCTGGCTTGTGTCTCGGCCAGCGGAGGGGCCCTGGGGGACCTCGGTCCTGGGGTCATGGGGACCTGGGGGAATCGGATCCTCGTGGACCCGGGTTCTGCGGGACCTGGGGGTCGAATTGAGGTGGAGGGCTTCGACGGGTCCATGCTTTGGTCCTCGTGAGACGCTGGGACCTGCAGAACTAGTGATGACTGAACAACTGCCAGCGAGGAAACGGTCAGCCAGGCTGGCGGCGCAGTCGAACGGCGGCGCGTGAACGACACGAGCGAATAGCGTGACGTAACTCACGAGCGATGCAAAGCAGAAGGAAGCGCCATGTAGACGAAGAAAAAGTGGAAGGACCAAGAAAAAAATGTGCATATAGTGCCATTAATTGTTATCCAGACACTAAACGGCTTACAGACACTAAACGGCTGCCGTCTTAAGCTCTGCTCTTTCTCATGATCAATATTTCTTTGCGACGAAAGCTTTCCGAAACATGGAATATTTAGCCATTTTTCTATTTCAGTCACCGATCTCACAGTATTTATTTAGCCTATTTCAATTACACATCTCAGTTTCTTTCATTTATTTCCTATTTATTATTATTATCATTATTACCATTATTACCATTTTTTCCCTCATTTATTTACTTGTTTATCATTCGGAGTACCTATCAGTTGCCGCCTGTGTCTTGGCCAATTCCCCACAGTGGGTACGCGCCATTATTTGGAGGACAACAACAACAACAATAATTGTTGCTGTTGCAATTTAACCATCGTTGTCCGTTCCTGCTACGGTACACAGTTGGAATATTCGCTGCCGGTGATTCGAAAGCATTGCTAGTGCTTACAAATTTGCCGCCATCAGGCATTGTTGCTGCAACGAGAAATATGCAGCTTGTAGGCGTAACAGTTATTTTTGCTGTGTAATCTTTTCTAAATATTAACCAATTACTACTTTTACTCTAAGCACTTAAAACTGTTCTAACATTTTTTTAAATGCAGCATTGAACTATATATTCTCTTCCTTGTCATTTTATTGGATTCATTTATTATACAAGGTGCAAGATTGCGATTTTTTTATTGAAATTTTTGCACCATTAAAAGCAGTTTTCAATTTGTTGGCGTATGTAGATATAATGTTTATCACACCTCTCCTGCATACATTTATTCTTTAGTCTTTATTCAGTTTATACCCCGCTTTGCCCGAAGGGGCTTAAGTAAAGTAAGGAAAATAAATGAATGATTTGCAGTGTCCGGGCACGCTTATGTCATGTATCCATTGGTTCTGGATTCGAATTAATGCATTGGACCTTTGCTTGTTTGTGTTTATGTGTACTTGTTGATCAGCTGTTTGTGTCACGTGCTTGTTGTGTATAAATGCTTGTAGGCGTCCAATAAATTGCGTGTTTTGTCCCAGTTTACGTTGAGCCTAGTGCTCATGCGGCCGCCTCGGCCGGTGCTGCAGGACTCTACTGTGCTGAAAATTGCAAACTTAAATTATCCCCACTAAGCGGACTGAGCTACCCGTTGTTCCCTCACCAGCATGATCATCATCGCCCTCAGGCTAACTATGCCCACTGCAAGACAAAGTCCTCTCCCATATACATCCGAATAACCCTGTGCTGAGCCAGCTGCGGCCACCTTTTCCTAACGATGGCGCTAGTTGCTGAATGTCCAGTAAAGGTGCACATGTATTTTTTTCTTATTTCCAAGTCCGTCCAGATTTCTGTTTTCTTTCAAAGTGGCCTATGCGCATCTTTGGAGACAACTTCGTCGGCCATTGAACAGCAGCGCATCTGTTGGTGCTATATTTTTCTTCATGGAACTCCTCCCTGCAGCTTTGTTTCTCGCCCTTTAACGGAGAGTGAGCCTCGTGCATCTTGTGCATCAGGTACTAAGGTTAGCATGAACAATCAGTGGTGTGTAGGCTCTACGGCACGGCTGTTTGTATACGCCTAAAAGCTTCATATTTCTTGTAGAGGGTGCTTGTTCAGTCCTATAAATAGAGACGTTGGCGACAATAAAGGGTCCTGGGCTTCCGGTCTTGAGAGCGTTCATTGCTGCGGCTCCGTCCGCTAACATGGGTCCAGGCTAGGCCTAGTAGCCGGCCCCTCTCTGCAACCTTGCCCCTCGGCAATCTCTACATGGTGGCAGAAGTGTTTGGATTCTGATTTTTCTTTTTTTTTTGAAATCCTAAACCATCTCAAGACCATCTCAAGACCAAGACTGTCTGCAGCACCATGGACACGTCGTCTTCGACTGAGACGCAACCTCGATTCGCGAGTTTGTCTGGCCTAGCGCCGCCACCAGCGGTCGACTTCGATGACCCGGCCTCCTGGTCATCGTGGGCGGAGCAATTTCAAGATTTTGCTGTCGCCACGGGTGCATCTTCAGCAACGGATGAAGCAAGGATTCGCACGCTTCTTTATTGCATAGGTGTTCAAGTGCGCCGCATCCTCTCGTCTCTTGGGCTCACCGAGTTGGAAAGCGTATCGTATGCCAAGTTAAGCAACGCTTCACGGCTAACTTCATTCATCCAGTGAACGAAATTCATGAAAGTTTTCCCTTTCTATAAGCGTGTACAACAACCATCCGAGCGTGGACGCGTTCTATTCCGCCCTGCGCTCGATGGTAAAAAAATGTAACTACGGCTCTTCCAGCGTCGAAGACAGGCTGGTTGTGGTGGTGGAAAACATTTATGTAGAGGTATAATACAGGAGGTTATGCATGAGCTGACCCAGAGGGAGCCAGCCCTTACAAATACTAGGTGGAGGTCCCTAGTTCGGGCCCCCAGTGGCATCGGCCGCCGCCCAGGCTCGCGCGACCAAGGCCCGTTGGGCCTGCAGGTCAGAGCAGCCGAGCAGGGCCGCCTCCCAGTCCTCCCGGGTTGGGTTGGGGTGAGGGGGGATAGCAGGGTTGGAGAGGCAGGCCCACACCATGTGGTATATGTCCGAAGACTTCTCCGCACAGTGCGGACAGCTGCCCGAGAAAGAAGGGTCGAAGTGTTTCAGAGCTGCCGGGCACAGCAAAGTATTAGTATACAGGCGGAGCAGAAGCCGCTCCTCCGCCTTTGACAGACCTTTACACGGGCGGGGATAAAGACCATGGCCAGATTGATAGAGTAAAACGATGTCTTTGAAGGTGTAAGCTGGAATAAATTCGAGTTCCTGATCGTCAGGGTCGGAGGGGAATGTCCGGTGAGAGAGCGCGCGGGCGGCGGCGTCCGCTGCCTCATTTCCCTCAAGGCCCATGTGAGCGGGAGCCCAAACGATACGCCGGTGCGCGGGGTCACCGGTGTAGACGGTCTTTTGAAGAATGCGGTAGGCTAGATACGGTACCCAGCCCTGCTCGACGTTCCGACATGCCCCTCGCGAGTCGGAAATAATTGTTTTAGAGCGCAGCTCTTTGGCGTCCGTTCCTGGGTTTCGCGTCGTCGTCGGCGTCGGCGTCGGCCTCGTAACCAGCTCCGCCCCCAATGTCACGCTTTTCAATTGGTCGAAATGCTCGTGACGTCACAGTGCGATAATTTCAAATGGGGCCAATTGTACTTTGGCTAGTAACCATGCAACCAATCAAAGGGATCGTATAGTGATGCTGCAACTAAGTTGGACTGAGTTTAGTTAATTGCTTAATTATTCAATTAGCCTAATTAATATAGAGGAGAATGAAGAGGTCAGAAGAAAACAAAAGAAAGACGCGCGCCGCAGCGACAACAGCGTCCGCGGAAGGAGACGCTGCTGAAAAAAACAGATAAGTACGAAGCCGCGTTCCCTCCACCACCACGCACTTCCCCACTCAGTAAGACGTTGCTCGTTTCATATACGTTGTGTCGAACATCCTAGACAGTTCCAACAATTGACAGGTTAATGACAGAACACGATGGACAGAAATACAATAATATAAATATGAAATAGCCTAATTAACCTTTCTAGTTAGACCGCATAAATCAATAAAACCGAGAACGAAATTGGTCGAGTTGGGGAATCGAACCAGGGTCTCCGGAGTGCGATACGAGCACGCTAGCCACTCCGTAATGCCAGCTGAATGGTTTGGAATGAACAAAGACGCGTCTAGCTAATACGGCGTCTTCGTTCACTCCCATCTTCCCCCTTTCCCTTACGGCGAGGTGCAGGTGTCCACCCAGATATGCGAGAGAGATACATTTCCTTTCCTCAAAAAATAAATTTACCGTCCAGCAAGGCGTACAGCCGAATTGGCGATGGCGTTCTGTGGACTCCCTGGCAGCGTTGCAAGACGCTGTCGCGTTCCACTCTTACAGGCGAAGCTTAACATGTTAACCACACATCCGTAACACACGCAGACAGCCAATGGACGCGTCATTCGCTGGCAGCACTTGATTCATCATTCACAACCACATTCTTAACGTACGCTCCCTTGCCGCACATGCCAAGGACGTACACCACGATCACATTCTGCGCCATTCCTCTGTACTTTGCTTTGCTGAAACCTGGATGGATCCCGAAGAGCCTCTCGAAATCATACATTTCCTATACTGCTGTGGTGCTCGCAGAGACCACAACAGAGCGGCGGGAGTCGCTATCTACTTGCGCACAGGTCTCTCTGCAATACCAGTCGAAATGTTTGGCACGTCACATGAAGTTGGCGAACTGTGCGCCGCAAAGTTGCCCAACGGCTTGCTGGTAGTAGCTGCCTACTTCGCCCCTACCGCACTCACGAAAGACGTCGTGCACTTCCTGCAACTCGCATTAACCGTCCATCGATCCACACCGATGTTAGTAGTGGGGGACTTTAATGTTGACATAAAGACAAACAGCAATTTCCTAACACTTATGCGGGAGAACATCCCGTTCCTCTCGCTCGTAACGCGTCCCACGGCTGTGACAACCTCGCGAGGCACTTGTATAGATCTCGTCTTTGAGAATCAAGCATTGGTGTACCAAGTCGAACATATATCAGTCTATTTCTCCGACCACAAAGCTTCCTTCATGACTGTCAAGAACTGTTAGTGGAATCTTTGTTAAAGGAATACGTGTGAAAAATAAAAAAAAAACTCTGTGATAGCGCATACATGTGTTGCTCGATTTCTTTGCCTCAATCTATCGAAAAGGTGAAACAGCTTATTTGCTGCGCTCAAATTTCGTATTAGGAAGTAACGTAATCGTCGGTAACTTTTTGAATTGGAATCAGATGCAGCCAACGCAATGGCGAACTCCTCCGCGTGTGTTATGTCACGGGCTCGGAAAGTAAGGCCGTTCACTGTTTTGGATTGGTGGATGACTGCGGCTGTGTACCATCCCCCATGGTGGGGGCCTGAGGCATCCACGTAGAATACGCCGGGTTTCGATCCATAGTGGCGGGCCAGGGCTTCCGCCCGCGCCAGGCGTCGGCCATTATGGTCCTCACGGTTCATGTTCGCTGGAAGAGGGCGCACGTGGAGGGCGCATCTCCACTGGGATGGAATACATACGCGCTCTTCCATGAGAGTGGTGTGTTGGATGTGTAGTCGGGCAAGAAGGCGGCGACCCGACGATGTCTTTGAGAGACGTGTGTATTGGTTGGTCAAGTGAGCTTCCCGGAGCTCCCGAAATGTGTTCACCATGCCCAGCCCCAGGAGGCGCTTGTTGGAGGTGGTCACGGGGAGGTCCAGAGCCCGCTTAATAATTTTGCGGAGGATGACTTCGAGTGAATCCTCGTCTTGCTTCCGCAGGTGGAGGTATGGAGTCGAATATAGAATTCGACTGGTTACAAATGCATGCGTCAGCCGCAAGGCGTCCTTACATCGTAACCCCCCCGCGCTTGTTAGAAAGCCGGCGGACCAAGCGGCCCACCTGGTCCCCCACCTGGTCCCCCACCTTCGGACTTCGATATTTTCAGGGATTGGACCTGTCTCCAGAGACAATGAAATTTTGGCTGTGCACTTTGGTGAGGGGCGTATGTGCACAAATTCAGACTTTTGGGTGGAGTATTGGAGGCCGCAGCGGTGAGCATAACGGTCCACTATGGTCGCCGCCTCCTGCAGGTTAGCCTCAATGTCTGCAAGGGAACCCTGCGTAGCCCACAGGGTGATGTCATCAGCATACAGCGCATGCTGCACACCGGCGACAGCGCCCAGCTGGGCCGGTAGGCGCATCATAGCCAAATTGAATAAGAGGGGAGAGAGCACCGCGCCCTGGGGTGTACCCCTGGTTCCTAAATGAAAATGGTCATGTTCTTTATCCTGGATCCGAATGTAAGATTGTCTGTCGGTTAAAAATTGCCGAATGTATTGAAAGGCATTTCTGCCGCAGTTAGTTTGAGAGAGGTGGGTGAGAATGATCTCGTCGGTAACGTTGTCGAATGCACCCTTCAAATCCAAGGCGAGTACGACCTTGTCATTGTGAGGGCATTCCACGGGGTCGAGGACAGCCCGATTGAATTGTAGCAGGACATCTTGTGCAGATCTGTGTGGGCGAAACCCGAACATGGTGTCTGCGAAAAGGTGTTTGGATTCCATGAACTCGGACAACCTGCCACGTACCATCGTCTCCATGAGTTTGCCCACACAGGAAGTCAGAGAGATTGGGCGGAGGTTGTCCGTGTTGATGGCCTTGCCAGCTTTAGGAATGAAGGTGACAAGGGCGGTCTTCCACTCGATGGGTAGTGGCACTTCCCCAAGCCAGATTGAGTTAATGTAATTCAATAAAGACAGGTATGCTGGGTCGTGGAGGTTGGCTAATAATTTGACTGCAATTTTCTCCCGACCCGGAGCGGTGCCGCGTTTCATTTTTGCCAGGGCCGCCTTCAGGTCGTGGAGCTGGAACGGTTGATCCAGCTCAACGTTCTCAGAACCTGCATAAGAGTACGCCGGCCCGCGGGAGTCCTGGGTGGTGCACAGGTACTGGTCCCGGAGCTTGTGCGCCAATTGATTTGTGTTGCCCTGAAAGCTGTGTATTGCTCTTTGGAGGTGTTTTTGAGTTTCCGTGCGTGTTTGCGTTGGGTCAATTAGGGCGCGAAAGAGTCGCCACGTGTTCCGGCTGGACATTTGCCGCGCGGCCGTATTGCATCGGGCCACCCAGTTGGAGTCGGCGAGTTGGGCCGCATACTCAGCCGCTCGTTGAGTGAGCTCAGCGATGCGAGCTTTAAGTTTCCGGTTGTGCTTTTGCCGGCGCCACCGACAGACAAGGCAATGCCGGGCCTCCCAGAGATGGAGCAGGTGGTTGTCCACATCCGAGACCGCCTCTGAGAGCTGAATTTGAGTTTCGGAGGAGCGAAGGCCAGAGACCAATTGTTGTGACCAAGACTAGTAGCCCTGCTCATGTATGGGTGTGACATTGTTATAATTCTGCCTGAACTTGGTCCAATCTGGGAGTCGGGCTTGTGTTGTTGGTCGCGCGAAAGGAAGGGTCCTAATCGTAGTATTTAGGAGGCAGTGGTCGCTGCCGAGGGTTTCCTCGGTGTTGACCCAGTCTGCATATTGAATGTTGCGGGTGAAGGTCAAGTCCGGACATGTATCCCTAGTCACGGAGTTGCCTATACGAGTTGGATGGACTGGGTCAGTGTGAAGACTGAGGCCCAGCGTTGACGCAAGCTCCGCCAACGTGCGTCCCCGCTTCTCTTCACGGCAGTAACCCCACATCCGAGCGGGAGCGTTGAAATCGCCCACAATCAGGAGGGGGTCTCGACCCGCAACTCTCAGTGCGCGGCTAAAGAGGTCCGCAAATGATACATTCGGCAATTTCGGATTGCAGTATACATTGAGTATGTGTAGTGGTGGGTCCTGTTTGCGGAGTGGGAGGAGGGTCACCATTACATAGGAGTATTCAAGTGACATGTCTAAGTCGACTTGGTTGGCTGTATAATTTCTATGGACTAATAGACAAGACGAGGGATCCTGTTAGAACGTCGTATAATTTGTTAGTACGGCGCCTTTCCCTGGCTCTTGGAGGGCAACTACGGCAGGCAAATGCTGAAAGGTTGAAAGGAAAAGTCGGAGGTCGGCCCGCTTGGAACGGGACCGGAGCCCCCGACAGTTCCATTGAGTAATCGTAATGGGGGAAGCCGATTTGGAAAGAGGGGAGCGCCTGCACCGGTGGTGTCCCGCCATGATCAGATTTAGAGGTGAGAGGTGGAAGTGAGGTTGCCCCCGAGCCAGATACCAGGGGCTGAAGCTCAGCAACTGGAAGGGGGCAGCTGTCTTCGTCATTGTCAAGGTCATTTACTCGGCGGGACAATCTGGAGGGCCGACCAGATACGTCCTTAAGAGGACCGGTTCTGCGAGAAAGGCGGGTGTTAGTCGCGACGTGTTGAGCGATTATAGAGGGGATGGCCTCCATGACTCTAGCGATGAGGCGTTCCATCGCAGTTTCCAACAGGGTGTCAAATTTGGCATTAAGACGGGCTTCGAGTTCGGCAAGGGAAGGTTCCAGAGCCGGCACCACCGCCGTCTCGCTCTCCATAGCGTCCGTGTCGGGGGTACTAGGGGGAGGGGGAGTTGTTTTAGCTTCTAAGGCTTCAATTTTGGCGAGTAGCATCTCGTTTTGTGCCCGGAGAGAAGCTACAAGGTTGTGGAGCTCAGCATCAGCCGCCGAGCGATGGGGAGGGGAGAGGGGGTGGGAGGAGGAGGTAACCCTGCCTGAACCGCTCACCTGTTTGCCATTTTTGACGACGCTGGCCCAGGAACCGGCCGCGCCATTCTTGTCCTGAGAGCGGGCTTGCTTCTCCTGGCCGCCGTGTGGAGGCGGTGGTTGCACTGGACAGCTCTTGACGTCCTTCCCGCTAGTAGGCGTCTCTCGTTTTGAAGCATCGCTGCTTGGGTGACGTGGCTGCCTGCCCGTCCCGCTGGATTTCCCGCCCTTAGGGGCGGCTGGCTTGGTATGCCGATATTTAGCACTGCAGTCCGGCGAGTTCGTGGCATGGCCACCACCACAAACCGCACATTTTGGCATACACTGGTGAGGGGCCCGCACCCCCTCTTTTACGGGTGCCTGCTGTCCACACAGGCCACACTTTTTTTTTTATTCGAGCTGTTTGCCATCAGGCATAATGAAAAAGGAAAGAAAGTTATAAAAAGGAGTGCAAACAAGCCTCGCTTAAAAAGCGGCAAAAGTTCGTGATATAGCGATTATCTAGAGTCCACTTGGTATAGTCGCCTGCAACGTAGCATCGCAGGCCAACCTTTCTTAGTAAACGTCGTCGCACGGAAGCTGTAGCCGGGCAAGTCCACAGCAAGTGTTCTTCATCACACTGGTCGGGTGCAGCACCACAATGAGGACACTTGTCTGTCACTTCGTAACGTTTGTCACGCCACCGATGACGCACAGAAGGAGTCAGAGCCGCTCCTGCCCGAATCCGGCGCACAGATACCTCCTCCTCCCGAGTGAGACTCCGGGGGAGAGGGTACGAACACGGAGGAATTAGAGCGCGTGTTCGCTGACGCAAAGACTGTTTCTTGGAAACATGGGACAGGAACGGATCTGAGGGAAGAGGGGAAGGTGGCGGGATATCGGATGTGTCAAGGTGTGTCATTGCATCCACATGGATATTATGCGGATCCTGGGCATGCTCGCAAATCCACACACACACTTGTCTTGTGTTGGGTTGGGACAAGAGTCCGCCCGATGGCCGACAGTTCCACACAAACTGCAGGCCGGAATAGTGCGCAAATATTGGTGCACTGTGACAATCTCAGAGTTGTAGTGCACGTATCGAGGCCTCACCGTGCCGGCAAAAGTGAGCCGAGCCTTGTTTGAGGAGCCGAATTTGCGGATATCGAGTAAAGTGCCGCTCCTCCACTGCACGCATGGTTGGAGAGACTCAACGTCTCTTGGTTGGCCACCGTAATGACCCCATAGCAGACGTCCGCTTCGTGTTCTTTGAGATGGCCGGCGAGAGGCACATCTCCTTTGGTCGATTTGATAGAAAAGTCGCCTAGCAGACGGTCTGCGACGTGAGCGTTCCGGGTGCTGGCGAGGATCAAATTTTGTTCCTTGCTTAAAAGGAGGCTCAACTCGGCTGCCTGAGGCGCCGCGAGGAAAGCGCCGAACGCGGCACCGAGCTCGCCGCGTTGAAAGGCGTCCCGGATGGCCAGCGATTTCCGGGGTTTGATCACGATGACAAAGTCGTCCTTTTGAAACTTTGGTAAAGGCTTAGGCCTCCACTTGGTCACTGGGTTGCGGCCCTTACGGCCGGAGTCCTTTGCCGCTTGCGAGGCCGGAGCTTGGTGGGTAGCAGTTTCGGCGGTTGCCGAGGCGTCCGCCGCTTTTTGGCCTCTCGTCTGGAGCGACGCTCAAGTAGACGGAGGAGAGATTCATTGCGGATCGGGTCTGCGGGTGCCGATTTGGGTTCCACAGTGACGGGAACGGTCGACCAAGACATGGCCTCCGGGTCATAACCGCGTTGAACGGGCGTCTCCGTCATCTTGCTGAAAGCAGGAGCTCCCTCGCAGCCGATCGCCGGCGCAGCCGTTAGGCTTAGCGTCGGCGCCGAGGCGGCAAGGAAAACCCGCTTTAAAATTTGAAAAACTGGGCCGACCTGAATGAAATTGGTGTCCACGAATGCCGATCAGCTTGCCGAATCCAAAGTGAGCAAAATTGATGAGGTCCGACGACTTCAGTCGTGGCTCCTGTCAAAAAATGACGGAGCCGAAGCGCCACAAGTCTCACAGACGCGATACGCTGCCGCCTGCCGACAGGCTGGTTCGTGACCTGGTTCGTGACCGCTTCGTTGTTGGCCTGTTCGATACTAAGCTTTCGGAACAGCTTTGCCGAACGCCGGATTTGACTCTCGAGAAGGCGCTTTTACATGCCCGCTTGTATGAGGACGCGCAGAAGGAAAGCAAGGAACGAGCGCAAAACGGTGGTTTGCCTGTGCATGTGGACGCCACCGCGCGTCGCAAATCCTTTCCGAGAGACGCTCGTCGATACGCTTCGAAAAAACCCCGCAACCTCTGCGGACGCGAAGCCCATACACGTGATACCTGCCCTGCGCGGAACGCTGCATGCAGGTTCTGCAAAGAGAAAGGTCATTTTGAGAACGCCTGCGTCTCAAAGCAACTCTCATCCGCAAGATACTCGCACTCCATTTCTGTGCATCCTATCAAGAAGGAGAAGACGGAGAACGCCAAGTTCGTGTGTGTCAAGGTCAACGGACTTCCTCTTCAATTTAAAGTGGACTCTGGTGCAGAAGTGACTGTGGTTCCGGCCACCTTTCCAGGCATTCCATCGCGGCTGGACGCGCTGGAGGGTCGCCTCACCGGGCCAGACAACCGGCAGTTGAGGGTTGCTGGTCAATTTTTAGCTACCCTCGAATGGAAAGGTCGCACTTCGCAGCAGAGAGTCTACGTCCTGCCGTCGCAGTCGACGCCACTTCTGGGTTACCCAGCCATCACAGCTCTTGGAGTTGTTCATTTCGTTGATGCTCTGACACGTTCGCAAGTAAGTCAGGCTCCTCCTTCTCATTCTCCTGGTCAGTTGCCGACGCAAGAAATTTTTGAAGGCTTAGGGACTTTTGGTGCGGAGTACACTATCCGACTAAAACCGAACGCTGTACCTTTTGCTCTGAGCGTTCCACGTAGGATTCCCCTGCCCTCCATAATGTGGTTAAAGATGAACTTGACTCGCTTGAAAGACTGAGAGTTATTAGGCGTAGTGACAAGCTAACGGCATGGTGTGCAGGCTTGGTGGTAGTTCCTAAAATTTCAGGTGGATACCGCCTCTGTGTGGATGTGACCAAACTTAACAAGGGGGTTCTCAGGGAAAGGCACGTTTTACCTACGGTTGAATGGGTCCTAGGACAACTAGGTGATGCCAAAGTTTTCTCAAAGCTGGACGCCACTGCTGGATTTCATCAAATCCGTCTTTCGGAAGATTGTCAGGAAATCACTACATTCATCACGCCTTTTGGTCGTTACTGCTACTGTCGTTTACCGTTTGGAATAACATCTGCTCCGGAATTCTTTGAAAGGGAAATGGCTAGAATCTTGGAAGGCCAATCTAACGTTGTTAATATCAGCCAGGACACTAGCTTGGGCATGTTGGTTATTCATTTGTGACGGAACAGCGCAAAACACCGGGACGAGAGACAAGCGCTTGTTAATAATCACAGTTGTTAATATGATTTATGACATTCTGGTTTTTGGGAAAGATAAAGAGGAACACGACCAGAAGTTATCTGAAGTTCTGGATTGTCTAAGCAAAGCAGGTGTAAAGCTTAACAACAACAAATGCTGTTTTGGCCAACGGCAAATAGAATTCCTAGGCGTAGTGAGTGAAAACGGTATTTCTCCGAGTCCTGACAAGCTTGAAACTATCCGTTCTTTACCAACTCCGACAGATGTTCATAGTGTCCGCCGGTTTCTCGGTATGGTCAATCACATTGGTAGCTTCCTTCCAAATATGTCACAGGCTACAGCACCAATTAGAGAACTCCTAAATAAGCATAGCGACTGGTACTGGGGTACTATGCAAGAGTTAGCTTTCAACAAGGTCCAGTCAATGCTCACGTCTTCACTGTATGTGGCTAAGTATCATCCAAGCTACAACACAACTCTGTCATGTGATGCCAGCTCTTTTGGCGTTGGCACAGTTCTTTTGCAAGAACAGCCCACTGGTGAGCTACGTCCTGTAGCATTTGCGTCTCGTGCTCTGTCAGAGGCAGAAAAATGCTACAGCCAGACCGAAAAAGAGGCTCTAGCAGTGACATGGGCAATTTACCGGTTTGACCAGTTCATTCGTGGTATCTCATTTATTGTGGAAACGGATCATCAACCTCTAGTAACTCTTCTAGAGAAATCATATCTTGACATGATGCCACCTAGGATTCAGAGGTTTCGTATCAAATTGATGCGATATCAGTTCCAAGTGGTTTATGTTCCTGGCAAGCACCTTGCTACTGCATACACGCTGTCTCGCACTCCAGTAGCTCCACCTCCCCAACAAGTGGATATGGTCGAAAAATTCTTACAGCTGCATATTTCAACAATTACTGAGACTCGTCTAATTAGTCTTGATTATGTTCGCAGCCATCAACAGCAGGATGGAGAAGGCACTTTTTTAGCTCAATACTGTACTCAGGGTTGGCCGCGTAAGGAAAGGCTTCCACAATATATGAAAAATTATTGGGAGTATAGAGGTGATTTGTCTCTCATAGATTCTCTTCTCTTTAAGGACCATAGACTTGTCATCCCTGCTTCTCTCCAAAAGGTGACATTAGAACTTCTCCACGAGGGTCACCAGGGTATCAATAGAACATGCCAACGGGCGCAAGAAGCTGTTTGGTGGTTTGGCATGTCTCAACAGATCCGCGACAAGGTACTCATGTGCCGACAATGTGTTTCAACATGAATCCCTCGTCAGGAGCCACTTATGGTTACAAAACCCCTTTGATGCCATGGGAGGAGGTTGGCATAGATTTGTTCAAGCACAGAGGTCATGATTATCTGTTGGTAGTCGATTATTACTCGAGATATCCAGATTTCATTCACCTAAAGAATACTACTTCTGTTGACGTTATAAATGCCATCAAAAGCATCTTTGCTCGCTTCGGCATACCCAAGCTAGTAAGAAGCGACAATGGACCTCAGTGCTCTTCAAAGCTCTTTTCCTCCTTTGCGGGTCAGTATGGTTTCGAACATAGAACGTCAAGCGTAATTACCCGCAATCGAACGGTGAAGTTGAGCGAATGGTTTGCACCATCAAAGACATCTTCACCAAGTCTTCAGATCCATTCCTGGGATTGCTGGCCTATCGTAATCCTCCGGGCGTCACTGATTACAGCCCAGAGCAGCTATTGTTAAGTAGAAGATTGAGAACAAGGTTGCCAACGGCTAAGTGCCAGTTGAGACTAAAATGGCCGTCATCTACGATTTTCCACTCCAAGGATCGGCAGGCTCGCCAGCTTCAGAAGAAGCATTACGACAAAAGACATGCAGTCAGTCGTCAGAGAGACCTAGAAGCTGGGGATCGTGTTTGGGTCCGAGATGTAAAAACTAGCAGGGGTGATTGCACTAGCAGCCGTCCCTCATATATGGGTGACTAGTGCCGCAAAAGCGATAACAGTAACGTAGTTTTCCGGTAGGTTCCGGTCACACTAGGCCGATATGCGACGCCGATCGACGGTCGGTCGGCTGGTCGGTATGCAGATGCCGTATATCTCACGCACCGGTATGCAACGCTGGAACCGACAACGACGCCAGCACGACCAACGACCTCGTATCATAGTAGTGTAAAGGGTGAGCTTCGGTGAACTTTTGCCAGATTCTTAAATTTCGGTGGACGCCAGACCGCCGGCCCCTTGCCCCTTTGGTGACGAGGCCTAGCGAGTCCCCAAGATTCGTGTGTGCGATTTCGGCGATTGCAGAGAGTGAATTCACAGCTCTTAGCGCATGCAAACAGCCACCGAGTGTAGTTTTGGCTACTGTGACTTCAAAGCAACGACTGCTACGTCGCAGGACGCCCGTACAGTAAGGGAGAAGTGCCGATGTGACGCGGTTTGCACAGCATGTACGTTGAAGGTTGCCAGCCGGCAGCAGTCGTCGGCGTCGACCATGGACCAAAAATGAGGCTGTTTTCATTAATGCAAATGGTGTCGAGACGTATTTTCAGGTAAAGGGATTTAAAATCAAGCATTGGTGACATTAGAGGAAGCAGATACAAATATAAGCAAGAAGCGCCGTACGTACGTGAAACATTGCTCAAGCAGGAGATAACAGCGTCGGCTCTTATTGCAGTTTTATCGTAGCGTGTCAACGAGTGAAAGTGCATTTTCTAAGCAAGAGTAGATAATATTTAACATATGGAGAGCCCACCTTGTGTCATGCCAAGCAAACGATCAGTACTGTTTGAGCACAGCTATTCAAACAACCTCAGCGCGGGGCTGCAGTGATTGTAATCGTCGGATTCCTGGCGGACTTAGCGCAGGCAGAATAAATGCTAAATGATGCACTGTTATCTTGAAGCACTCATTTAGGGGGCGGCGACTATTCGTCTCTGCGGGAAGTGAAACATTCGAGTCGTGTTAACTTCTGCTGCCTTGTTGGTTCTGCAAACGGGTTCTACGAGCCGAAAGAAAGGTATGTTCGACTTAAACACACGCACACACACGCGGCGGGGAGGCAGTCGCATTTGGCACTTTTCTCTGCTCCTTTCGTGCCGCAAGCTTACTCTAGTGCCACCTTGAGATAATGTGGGGTTAATTATCGAGCCGACGAATAGCGGGCAAGAACAGCCAGCGACAAACCGCCACGCTGTTCACGGCGCACACCTGCGAAGGAATGCATGGCACGTGCCGTTTTTCGCACACCGGAGCAATTCACTGTTTCCAAGTGTAAATAATAAAGCAGGGGTGCACCGATTTTTGTTTGCTCAATAATTAGAAAACATACGCCTCCAGCAAGTCCACTTTCCCAAGGATCTCCAAGCTCGCGTACTAAGCTGAAGCCTTCCAAAAAGAAAACACTGTAAATGCATTTTATTTCGCTAAGCTGAGAAAAAAAAACTTTTCGGGCAGCCGCCGTCCACAGTGTGCGAGCACCTCAACGCAGCGAACAGCGCGCAGCAGACGACGCGGGAAGGTACGCCCTTTTGACGTCACCGATCAGAGGTTACCAGACCAGCAAGTAGCTCCAAGAGCAACGAAAAAAAAATCGTTTTAGAAATATTTACCGCACAGAATCAACTGAAACTTCGGGAAATAGTAGTTTAACATTTCGGGAATTATATGCAATAAGCAGGGTATGCGAGAAAATAGGCTGCCATGGCCGCTTCGATATGTGCCCAGTCAATTTTTATACGCGCCCTTAAGAACGGGGACTATCCTCGGGCCACAGTGGAGTGGTAGGCCTCAGTTCCCACAATATTCCCAACTATTACGAAGTGAAGCCGCGACGAAACAAATCGAAAAAGAAAAAGGAAGCCTGCACTCGACGCTGTGGCAAAGGCTACAGATGTCGCTGCGCCTTTCCTGTCCCGCTCGAGAGATGCCGTGGCTTTTCTTTTTATAGCCGTCTGCAACAATGCGTAAATTTTTTGCTGATTTGTTCAGAGTTTCACTCCTGCCATCGCCGCACTACTCATTGGTTATTTTGCGTTGACGCACGATTTCGGTGACGTACATAAAACCTGTAAGAGGCAGGCATACAACTGATTGTGTTTAACATTTTAGAGTCCCCATTTTTCTTGGGTTTGGTTTTATAGCACGCATAATAAAATCTCCGTTTGACCACATGAAACAGATAAAGGTCTTGATTTCACAGGATAGTTACGAAACTTTTTATTCCAGCCGTGACTTTATCTCCATGGCACAAGTTTTAGCGACCATTTCTGCTTCGATGTTACCTTAAGGGTAACGGAGTGGATTCCAAGAGAAGGCAAGCGTAGCAGGGGGCGGCAGAAAGTTAGGTGACCCGATGAGATTAAGAAGTTTGCAGGGATACGGTGGCTGCAGCTGGCGAAGCACAGGGTTAATTGGAGAGACATAGGAGAGGCCTTTGCCCTGCACTGGGCGTAGTCAGGCTGATGATGATGATGTTGATGATGATGTCCAGAATGCCTTCTCGTCCCGTGCTGGCCTAGTTGGTGGATGGAAAGCGGGGACGTTTCATCCGACGTTGGCGGGGGTGCTCCACGCGGATGTGCTTCTCGCGATCGCTGTTGTGCGCGAAAAGCTTTTGGGAGAAGCCGCACATGAAGCGTCCGCCCGTCTTGTGAAACTGCTTGTGTGCAGCCGCAGTGGCTGCGCAAGCGAACTCTGCTCCGCACTTCACGCACAGAGCATCTCCCCGATGCGAGTCCCAGCGTGCAGAGTCATAGGTCGTTTGCTCTTCACGGCACCAGGCACAGACGACATGGCACTCTTCTGTCAGGCGAGGTGGCTTCGTTGCGCTGATGCTGGTACAGACTGTGCGCAATGAATTTGCTGGGAAGGTGGAAGTTCTTCCCGCAATCCTCGGAGTGATGCATGGAAGCCTCCCCGTCGGGCCGAATGTGGGCGATTGTCCATTGCTGGATGGATATTTCATACCGCTGCATGGAGACAAAACGGGTTGATTAGTCAGTGCGGTACAGTGTCGCGTTCTCTCGCGGCCTCTGAATCCCACCTGCTGTCGTTATTTGTTCGCCCAGTACTACTAGCTGCTCTATTACCCCGTTGGCTGTAAGAGTACCATTCCGTTTTCGACTGTCAGATGGCGCTATGACTGATTGCGGTATGTCCTGCGCAGAGATCATGTGACGCAGTGGTCAGGTCCTTCATTAACCTGTAGCCGTCACGCTGTTTGTTTCCGCACACAAGAGGGCAAACGGTGTCTGAAACAGGTAATGAATACACCATGGTGTAAGTTTTCTGCTTGATATTTTGTTCGTTCGTCGTGAATCCGGCTCCGAGGTTCCAGCGTTTAGACAGGTACCGATAAGCACCCATCGCCTTAAAAAGAAAAGTGGTACTCTTATGCGCGCGCTCCCTTCCTGCCTAATCGCATTAAAACGCGTACTACCTCGACCGGGGTAACCACGGCGGCAAAGGCAAGCCTCCGGTTGGAGACCACATAACGAAGACAGCTCTTAAGGCTCGCCGCAATGGACCTCCCAGTGGCGACCCGGGTGTCAGCTAGGTGAAGTCTCGATTTTTGACCGCGGCATTCCTCGTTAAAGGAGCGGTTTCCCTTCACCGCATTGCTGTGCACGTGGCCCTGGGCCTTGTGGTCTTGCACTCGTGAAGAGCAAGTGCAAGCCACTGGTGTGCCCGCCAGCAGATCGTAGGGACGCCACTCACGCTGCCTACGCGACATAGATGCAATCCTCCTCATCCTCAAACTCAACACGTGGCTGAGGCGTGCCCACTGGAGAGAACGTGTGTGATTAGTGCCAGAGCGAGCTTTTCGGGACACGCGTTCTTCGGGAGCCCCTGCCTCCATCCAGGCGTTTCAGGGAAGGAAGAGCCCATAAAACTCGGCATCGAGTGCGACCCAGAGGCTCCCGTTTGCTCAGTAGCGACCTTTCTTTTTTTACTAGTACGTTATGCAAATAGTCTGCAAAAAGTTTTCCATGTTTTCTTCATAACGACGTCTGCGTCTTCCTCGTCCCTTCTCCGGCTCGACCACGCTACCTGAATCCCAACAGCACACAGGGTCCACAAAACTTTCTGCGATGCAATTCTTATTATCATAGCATCGGTTACCGGTCCTCCTCCGCTTGTTCAGCCGCTGTGAGGACCTGAAGCACCTTCCTCGTTTTGGAGGTGGTACACGCCAGCATGCATGAATGTTCTCTTAAGTGCAGCAATGCATTCTGACCCTAATACGCCAGGCTTTCGTCCACTTTAGCCCAACACTTCATGTCAACAGCAATGTGTCCACTCTGGAGATCTCACCAGGATAGCTATAAACAAACAGTATGTGCATGGCTATGCTCCATGTAAACTTCACACATGGCCGCGTAAAAAGGAGGACGGGTTATTAATGTTGTCCATTCAAACTCGAAAAAAAAGAAAGGTGGAGAAGAGTAAGAGGGAGTGGGAGGAGAAGATAGCCTCGATAGATTGCTTCTGTGGCCAACCGTTAGAAACGCATTTTAGCAGCAATCCAGCAATCGCTCCCAAGCGATCTGGAATTTCTCGCGTGCACAGTTTGCGGGGCTGGCTACCGTCACCTTGTTAACCACCGCTTAGCAAAACCGTGAAACAACTCTTAATCCCATTACCCAGTTCAGATGGGCACGCAAAGAAGCACGCTGTTTGTTTGTCGACGAAAGAACGAGCCGTTGCTCGCACGTAGGCATGAAGCTGAGTACGCAAAATAAAGACCCAACATGAAGAAGTGGCTCTTCAGAAGCAAAAATTGTTAATAAATGCAGCCCATAATAAAGCTGAAAAGTAGACACGGTACAACTTAATGTAAAGAAACAAAACGGAAGGTCAGGTTCCCAAAAGTATTGAAGAAAACGTGTAAAAATTAGACACTTCGGCGACTAAAGTGGGGCAAGGCGAAAGCCTGAGTACAGCATTCTGTCACGAATGTGGTTGTAAATGATGATTCGAGTAGAGGCGTACGACTTCGACAGAGAAGGCTCCTGGGGGTAGAACCAAGACGTCTCTGAGGATGGCCCCAAACCGCGGGAAGAAGCATTAGTGAAAATAAAGTTTTCCCTTCCCTTCCTTCCTTCGAGTAAAGTGCCTGCAGCGAATGACATGTCCATTGGCTGTCTGCTTGAGTCACTGATGTGTGGTTAAGACGTTAAGCTTCGCCTGTAAGAGTGGAACGCGACAGCGTCTTGCAACGCTGCCAGGGAGTCCACAGAACGCCATCGCCCATTTGGCTCTACGCCTTCCTCGACGATAAATTTGTTTTTGAGGAAACGAAATGTATCTCTCTCGCATATCTCGGTGGACACCTGTACCTCGCCGTAAGGGACGCCGTATTAGCTAGACGCGCCTTTGTTCATTCCAAACCATTGAGCTGGCAGGACGGCTAGCGTGGTAGTGTCGCACTCCGGAGACCCTGGTTCATTTCCCCAACTCAACCAATTTCGTACTCGGTTTTATTGATTTATGTGGTCTCACTAGAGTGGTTAATTAGGCTAATTGATATTTAGATTATTCAATTCCATCCATCATATTCTGTCATTCACTTAAATGTTGGAACTGTGTAGTATGTTCGACACAGTATATATGAAACTTGTAGAACTCTGTGTGCATCTGTCCTCGCTTTGGCGAGCGCGGCTCCGGCCGCTTATCTTTCTTTGAGCGGCGTCCGCTCCGGCGGACGCAGTTGTTGCTGCGACGCGCGTCTTTTCTTTCCTTTATCTCATTTCTCTGATCTTTTAACTCTCCTCTATCTGCACGTGGCAGCGGTGGTGGCTTGGCTCGAGGCAGTAGGCAGGCCCGTGCAATTTCCTTTTAATCCTTCTCTTAGTCACAACAACAACAACAACAACAACCGTATGTGTTTTTTCCGCCAGCGTTCGTTCCGGCGGGCGCCGTTGTTGCGACGCGCGTCTTTTCTTTCTCTCTTACTCTGTCCTCTGATCTTTTAACTCTCCTCTATCTGCACGTGACAGCGGTGGTGGCTCGGCTTGAGCCAGTTGGGAGGCCCGTGCACATTCCTTTTCATCCTTCTCTCAGTCGCAACCGCAACCAACCAGACGGGGTATCTGTTTTTCTAGCCGGCGTCCTATTCGGCGGACGCGGTTGTGACGCACTTGTCTTCTTTTCTGTTCTTTTTTCAGTGTCTCTGCACGTGGTGGCGGCGGCGGTGGCTTTAATTCAGGAGGTCGGCAGGCACGTGCATTTTCCTCCTCCTCCTCCTCTCAGTCGCAACAACGTACAACTATTAATGATTGTTAAGCATGACTTGCACACTTCGTGTCAGTTAACGCGACCTTAATTAGTACACTGATTAATTAGTGTTAGTTAAAGTATACCCGCAGTGCACAGTCCCACATGCCACTTCTTAACTGTTACTAATTACCAATTACTCGTTTAGTCATGCCCATATAAGGCGTGCATCCGAAACGCGGACAGATGTCCTAACAGGTCTTGGTTGCGAGAGTATGAGGAATTAAAGGCGCTCGCCTTAAAATGCGCGCGCACTGACGTCACCATTTCGACCAATCCGAAATGCGGGCAAATTTGCTGACAGGTCTTGGTCACGACAGCATGAGCCATTGAAGGCTTTCGCCTTAATAAAAAAAAAACGATAACTCGTGATTTAGCGTTGAGCGCTGGCTTTATCTGCCGTCACCTCAAAGCCCGTCAGAATCTATCCACTTGTGCCGAATGATCTGCATCAGCAGTCTAGACAGCATGGGCGTAATTCGGTATTAAGTGAGCAGTGAGGGTACCGACGTAGAGAGATATCAAAGTCAGTGGTTCACATCTTTCTTCATTCCTCCCCACGCTTTCCATGTTGCGCTATACCGACGTTGCGCTACGGTTACTTTATGATTGTTGTTAATTATGCCGACCGTCCGTGCTAGGGCGGCAAAAAGGTTTGGTTTGGTTTATGTGGTTTAACGTCCCAAAGCGACAAAGGCTATGAGAGACGTCGTAGTGGAGGGCTGCGGAAATTTCGACCACTTGGGTTCTTTAACGGCCACTGACATCGAACAGTACACGGGCTTGTAGAATTTATCCTCCAAAAAAATTCAACCGCCGCGGCCGGGATCGAACCCGCGTCTTTCGGGTCAGCAGCCGAGCACCATAACCACTGGGCCACCGCGGCGACCAAAAAGGATCGAAAACTGGTCTCGTTCGTGTTCAGGCGAGTGAAACCTTCGCTTTGGGTCGAGCGCCCAACCCGGCTTTTGAACCTCGTCGCGCGAATGTAAACGCAGGCGGGGCGACCACCGCGGACCATCGCGTCCACTACGATCGCCGATGGTTTTGGAAAGAGAGTCGGGGCTTACGTCTTTGGATGACAAATCGGAGTCGAAGCTGTCGTCTACCGACACACGCCTGGCTTGTGTCTCGGCCAGCGGAGGGCACCTGGGGGACCTCGGTCCTGGGGTCACGGGGACCTGGCGGACTCGGACCCTCGTGGACCTTTGTCCTGCGGGACGTGGAAGGCGAATTGACGTGGAGGGCTTCGACGGGTCCATGCTTTGGTCCTAGTGCGACGCTGGGACCTGCAGAAGTAGTGATGACGGAACAACTGCCAGCGAGGAAACTGTCAGCCAGGCTGGCGGCGCAGTCGAACGGCGGCGCGTGAACGACACGAGCGAGTGACGTGACGTAACTCACGAGCGATGCAAAGCAAGAGGAAGCGCCGTGTAGACGAAGAAAAAGCGCAAGGACCAAAAAGCGTATTTTATTTTATTCCTGAAATATCAAATTTGTTTATTTATTAAATATTTGTAACAATTCTTACATATTTTCTAATTTCAAACATTCTACTGTTTTACTTAGCATTTTTTTCCCGCTTTTTTTTCCTTGGCATTCACCACCGTACCTTGGCCAGTCCCCCCGCGTGGGTATGTGCCATTTTCATATGGTGAAGAAGAAGAAGAAAGAAATTGCAAATAGTGGCCTTAATTGTTGCTGTTTCGATTTAACAATCGTTGTCCTTTCCTGCTACGCTGCACAGTTGGAATATTAGTTGCCGGTGATTCGAAAGCATTGCGAGTGCATAGAAATTTGCCGCCAGCATCCACTGTTGCTGCAACGAGAAATATGTTTAGAAAAAATTTATTTACATATGCACACATGCCAAGGTTACAAGATATATTCACATTTACAAAAACACATGACATTAAGCATGTAAGGCGAGCCAATTAAAAAGGTACCATAAACATTTCTAAGTAACTAACAGGAATGGGCAATGTAAAATAGGAATGCATATATACCGATTGACAGAAGAGCGAAAAGTCGATAATTAGACATTGAAACATTGAAAAGGTGACCTTAGCGCCAGTTTGGCCTAAAAACTAAGACAAGACGACCGTTATTAACAGAAATAAATGGGCATGACCATTGTCGGAGAAACTCTTCCTCACCCAAGAAAAAGAGTTCCTCGGACAAAAAACTGATCAGCTCCCGTCGGAGACGGCCGAGAATTGGCCACACAGCGCGGCGTCGAAAGCCACTAGCGACCGCGGCGCATCGACTGCGCCATAAACTAAAAAGACCTGCAACTATTAACAGGCGAGCAGAACGGCCGCTGGGGAAGCGGCCGCGGGAGACGAAGCACGAAATATGAAGCTTGTAGGCGTATACAAACAGCCGTGCCGTAGAGCCTACACAGGACTGATTGTTCATACTAACCTTAGTACCGGATGCACAAAATGCACGAGGCTGACTTTCTGTTAAAAGGCGAGAAACAAAGCTGCAGGGAGGAGTTCCATCTAGAAAAATATGGCAGATGCGCTGCTTTACAACGACTGATGAAGTTCTCTCCAAAGATGCGCATACGCCACTTCGAAAGAAAACAGAAACCTAGACACACTTGCAAATAGGACAAAAATACATGCCCAGCTCTCCTGGACATTCAGCAACTAGCGCCATCTTTCGGAAAAGGCGGTCGCAGCTGGCTCACCACCGGGTTATTCGGATATACCTTGGAGAGGCCTTTGTCTTGCAGTGGGCATAGTTGGGCTGAGGGCGATAGGGATGCTGGTGAGGGAACAACGGGTAGCTCAGTCCGCACAGTGGGTGTGAACTGCGCTTAACTTTCTGCGGCGCCATTCACTTTCCAACACAGTGCACGGAGCGAGACTTTGACATGTGCACCTGTCCCCGGTTGAAGGGTTACCGAATTCATGGAACCGCGGACGCACGACGGGCGCACCGCGGACGCATGTCGGTGGCTGCTCTATTGTTGCTGGTGGTGGTGGTGAAAACATTTATTACGAATGAGCAGGAGGTATGTTTGGATCAGCCCGTAAGGGACCGATCCTTACAAGCACTAGGTGGAGGTCCCTAGTATGGGACTCCAGTGGCGGTTGCCGCCGCCCGGGCGCGCCCGACTAAGGCTTGTTGGGCCTGTAAGTCGTGGCAGCCGAGCAGGGTCGCCTCCCAGTCCTCCCGGGTTGGGTTGGGGATGGGGGGAATAGCGGGGTTGGAGGGGCAGGCCCACACCATGTGATAAGTGTCAGAAGACACTGCACTACAGTGTGGGCAGCTGCCGCTAAAGGAGGGGTCAAAATGTTTTAGCGCTGCCGGGCACAGCAATGTATTGGTGAGAAGACCGAGAAGGAGCCGCTCATCCGCCTTCTTCAGGCCTTTACATGGGCTAGGGTAAAGGCGATGACAATTTTGATAATATGTTGTAATATCTTTGAATGTATAGACCGGATTAAAATCGGGTTCCTGATCGGACGGGGAGGAGAAAACAGCCCGGTGAGAGAGCGCGCGGGCGGCTGCGTCTGCTGCCTCGTTTCCTGCCAACCCCTGATGAGCAGGGGCCCATATGAGGTAACGGTGTGCGGGGTCCGTATCCCGTATGCAATTTTGGTATATTCGATAGGCTAGGAAGGGAGTGCAGCCTCGTTCGACGTTCCGACAGGCCCCTCGCGAGTCGGTGATTATGTATTTTGAATTGGAATGTGAGGCCGCGAGAGCAATCGCGACCTCTTCTGCTTGTGTTGCACTGCGGGCTCTGAAAGTTAGGCCGTTAACTGTGTTGCTGTTGTGAACTACCGCGGCCGTGTACCATCCCCCGTGGTGAGGGCCGGAGGCGTCCACGTAGTATACACCTGTTTTGTTGCCATAATATCGGGCTAGCGCTTCCGCTCGTGCCAGGCGCCGACCATTATGGTCTTCATGTGACATGTTTGCTGGAAGAGGCCGCACGTGGAGGGCACGTCTCCACAGTTCCGGGATGCGAAACCTGTCTTCCATTGGAGGGGTGTGTTGGATATGGAGTCGAGCAAGAAGGCGGCGACCCGACTCCGTTAGCGACAAGCGCGTGTACTGGTTTGTAAGGTGCGCCTCCCGGAGTACCCGGAAAGTATTCACCACCCCAAGAGCCATAAGCCGGCTGTTTGAAGTAGTGATGGGGAGGTCAAGGGCACGTTTAACAATTTTGCGAAGGATGACCTCAAGGGCGTCCTCCTCTTGTTTCCGTACGTGGAGATAAGGAGTCGAATAGAGAATTCGACTAGTTACGAAGGCGTTTGCCAGCCGCAAGGCATCCTTACTTCGTAACCCTCCGCGTTTGTTTGAAACCCGGCGGACCATGCGGCCCACCTGGTCCCCCACCTTACGGAGTTTGGCCAATGTAGTGTCTGGCCCATGGGCGTCCGGAGGGGGGGGGCAAGGGGGGGCGGCTGCACCCCCCTGGAAAATCACTCACTCGAACCGTGGGTGATGGCCGCACGCCAGGGGCGGTGGTGCGCTCAGCCAAAAGGGTAAAAGCAGCCCCGCTTCCACGCTTTGGGTCACATCTGCGAAATGCCGCGTCCGGGCGCGCGCCGTCCCGCCGTTTTCAAACCAAGCCATCGTTAGCTCTACAAAAGGGCGACTTGTTGCAGACATGCAGCGGCACCGGCTAGCATGTGTTTCGAGCCGCCTTGAGATGGGTGTCTGTTTCTTTGATCTCTAGACAGATGCGACACGGAGGCAGACAGGGCACAGGGCATCTTGTTCTCGCCTTCGTTACGCCGGCCACCGATGAACTCTTCAGGAGGGAAGGACAAATCAGCCATGTCCACCCCCGCTTTGTCGGGCTGCTCAGGGGCAAGCGGGCGATGAGTTGGCGCCGCCGCCGGATCCACGGGAGAGCGCAGTTCGGTAGAAGCGCCGTTTCAGAATCTTCGGCAAAGGGGATTAGCTGCTTTTGTTCACGGCGACGCAGTCTCCAGAGGCGCCTCCACACCAGCGTTCCTTGCGTCTTCTTCGAAAACCGGCGCCTTTGGTCAACGCAGCCCGATGGCGCCTGCCTGGCTCGCCTGTCACCTCTGGCTGGGCCTCAAATCCCAACAGCGCCCATGTACTGTGCGATGTCAGTGCATGGTAAAGAGACCCAGGTGGTCGACGTTATCCGGAACTCTGTACTACTCCGTCCCTCATAGCCTGAGTCGTTTTGGGGCTCTGAACCCCATAAAGTTCAGATATCTGGGCGTTATATTTTCGCATAACTTAAAATGGAATGCTCACATAAATAACATATCTGGGAAAGCACTTCGCAAACTTGGTTATCTCAAACGAACCTTAAAAAATGCCACGAAGGAATGTAAATTAACTGCTTACAAATCACTAGTTCGACCCATCCTGGAGTACGCCTCAATTGTCTGGTCCCCTCATTACGCGCGCGACATTGACCGTTTAGAATCAGTTCAAAAAAAAGCAATAAGATTCATCTTCAGCCGGTATGATCGCAAGTTTTCACCTTCTTCCCATATGCACAGTTTATCTTTACAAACATTAGAACATAGGCGCACACGTGAACGCATCATTATGCTGCACAAGATCGTTCACACATCATCTGGCATTCAGGCACCCTTCACATTTGTGTCATCAAGCGCACGTGCAACCCGACGGAACCACCCATTAAACATTGTTCCCTTCAAACCACATATAGATTGTTTTAAATTTTCTTTTTTCCCTCTAACCGTTGAAATTTGGAATGGATTGGACGGCTCACTTCGTTCATTGCCAATTGAAGATTTTGTTGTTCAGTTGCCTGACAATTTGACCCGTTGATCTGTTTTTAATATTTCTGTGTTATCTATTTCTATGCTACCCATGTTATTTGTTTTTACTCATGTATTCACCCACTCCTGCTATGTCTCTCCTCAGAGACAGCAGTATTTATAAATAAATAAATAAATAAAAACAAATTTTCCGACCGGAGTGGCGAGTGTCCATTCCCCTCGGAAGTCTCGCGCGGCGTTCCTTTCACCCCAAGAGTGCGCATTCGGGGATATTGCGGCAAGTAAGCCCTTGCACGTGTGCGCGCCTCTGTGTTCGTGCTTCGGTGTCTTTAGTGGCCGGTTGTCAACGAAGGTGAGAACAACCACGACAGCGGACGAGAAAACGACGAGCGGCGAGCAGTGTGTGTGCTGTTGCTCGACTGTGCGGATGCGCGATCAAGATGGAGCGAGGTGTTTGAAGCGGCGAGCGTGCATTTATCTTGTAAATAAGTTTTCGTTGTATATATAGTCATCTTTTGTTTTCAAAGTACGCGTTCAACCGTTTTCCCAATCAATGTGTATGATGAGTGTGCACCGAGAGCGTGTAATGAAGCACGGAAATGAATTTATCACCCGTGTAATTACGCAATTCGCCCAGAAAAATTCGAGGCGCCTACAGTTGCTGTTCAAGGAAGACTGACTGAGTGACTGTAGTTGCGTGTTTGTGAACATATTGTGCTGTGTGCTGGTCATCAATCCGGGTGAGTCGAGAACCCGTATGCAGCAAGACTGAGCACTCTTCTGCACGAAGTGACAGTACCTTTTTGCATTTTTTAGTAATTTTAATTGTTTCTCCCTTGATAAACTCCAATATATCTCTCCTAGCCACGCTTTAATTTGCTGTTTATAATTTTTCTTTCATGTGTGTATTTCCCTTCTTTTTTATTTATATATATATAAATGAATTTACTCCGCAAATAGTGCGTTTTTCCTACGAACATAGCCCCCGCCCCTCCGGCGTCAAGAACCAATGGAGCCCCCCCCTGCAAAAAATTCTGCGGACGCCCTTGGTCTGGCCGCCTGTGTTTGTGGATGTAGAGTCCGAGTACCCGTATCTCATCACTTTCGCGTATGGGACCACTCTCAAGAGAGAGAGATATTTTAGTTGTGCACTTCTGTGAGGGTCGGAGGTGCACAAATTCCGATTTTTGAGGGGAACATTGAAGACCGCAGCGGCGGGCGTAGCGGTCTACTATCGTCGCCGCTGTTTGCAGGCTGGTTTCAATGTCTCCTGTGCTGCCCTGCGTGGCCCACAGGGTGATGTCATCGGCGTACAGGGCGTACTGCACGCCGGCGACACCACTCAGCTGGGCCGGCAGGTGCATCATGGCCAGATTGAAGAGCAGCGGGGAAAGTACCGCGCCTTGAGGGGTTCCCCGCGTTCCGAGTAGGTAAGGACCATGGTCTCTATCTTGAATTCGAATGTAGGATTGACGTTCTATTAAAAATTGGCTTATGTATTGGAATGTATTGAGGCCACAGTCGGTGTGACTTAGGTTAGTGAGTATGATCTCATGTGTTACATTGTCAAATGCCCCTTTAAGATCCAAGGCGAGTACTACCCGGTTATTATGGGGGCATTCGAGGGGGTCAAGGACTTCCCGATTGAGTTGCAGGAGGACATCCTGTGCGGATCTGTGTGGGCGGAATCCGAACATGGTGCTCGCAAAGACTTGTTTGTTTTCAAGATATGTAGATAACCGATCCCGCACCATCGTCTCCATTAGTTTGCCCACACATGAGGTGAGAGAGATGGGGCGGAGGTTATCTGTGTCAATTGGTTTGCCCGCTTTAGGAATAAAAGTGACCAAAGCCGTTTTCCATTCGATTGGCAGGGGGGTGTCCCCGCGCCAAATCGCATTGACGTATTCCAGGAGGGACTGGTATGCCAAGTCGGGCAGGTTCGTCAAAAGCTTGACGGTGACCTTATCCCGTCCTGGCACAGTGCCCCGTTTCATTTTGGCGAGAGCCGCCCGCAGATCATGGAGCTGGAAAGGTTGATCCAGCTCTGTGTTCTCTCTGCCTGCATAAGAGTACGCAGATCCACGGGGGTCTTGGGCTGTACACAGATACTGGTCCCGGAGTTTCTGTGCCAGTTGAGTCGTGTTGCCAGAAAAAGCGTGCAGGGCTCGGTGCAAATGTTTTTGTGTTTCGGTTCGTGTTTGTGTTGGGTCGATTAGCGCTCGAAAGAGACGCCACGTGTTTCGGCTGGACATTTGTCGCGCGGCCGTGTTGCATCTATCTACCCAGTTGGAGTCGGCGAGTTGGGCCGCGTACTCTGCCGCTTTCTGGGTAAGCTCGGCAATTCGAGCTTTAAGCTTTCTATTGTGTTTCTGGCGTCGCCAACGGCGGACGAGGCTGTGACGGGCTTCCCAGAGGTGTAGAAGGTGGTTATCCACGTCCGTGACCGCCTCTGAGAGCTGGATGTGTGTTTCATGCGAGGAAAGGTGTGCCAGCAGCTGTTGGGACCATGCTGTGTAGCCTTGCGCGGAAATGGGTGTATTATCAAGTGAGTTAAAATTTTGCCTGAATTTCGTCCAATGTGGGATATGGGCTTGTGTTCTGGGACGCTTGAGGGGGCGTATGCGTAGTGTAGTGTTAATGATGCAGTGGTCGCTACCGAGGGTCTCCTCGGTGTTGAGCCAGTCTGCGTGTCGTATGTTGCGAGTGAAGGTCAAGTCCGGACACGTATCCCGTGTCACGGAATTTCCTAGCCGGGTTGGGTGGACAGGGTCCGTGTGGAGGGTGAGGCCCAACCTGGACGCAAGCTCCGCCAGCTTACGCCCGCGCGACTCCTCCTTGCGATACCCCCACTGCTGACTGGGAGCGTTAAAGTCGCCCACAATCAGCAGGGGATCGCGGCCCGCTTCTCTTAGCGCGCGGCTAAAGAGGTCCGCAAAAGTCGCTTGCTTTAGTTTGGGAGAGCAGTACACGTTGAGTATATGTAACGGTGGGTCCCTGCGGCGGAATGGTAGGAGGGTCACCATTACATAAGAGTACTGTAGTTGGAGGTCGAGATCCACTAGGTTGGCTGTGTAGTCTTTGTGAACGAGAAGACAAGACCCGCGATCCTGTTGGAACGTCGTGTAATTTGAAATTGTGGCGCCCAGGCCTGGCTCTTGGAGGGCAACCACGGCTGGTAAGGACTCGAAAGTTTCAAGGTAGAGGCGGAAATTGGCCCGCTTAGTGCGGTCCTTAAAGCCTCTACAGTTCCACTGTGCTATTGAAGTTGACATGGCCGAATTGGAGATGGCGGAACTCCTTTGATTAAGGTGTCTCGCCATGATTTAAAATTCTTGGGAGGGAGGAGGAGGGATTGGCTGCCTCACAGCCAGCTACTTGCGCCATCAAGGGGGTGATGACGGAAGGAGCGGGGCAGCTGTCCTCATTGTCCGAATCAATAATCAGACGATTGAATTTTGAAGGGCGGGATACGTCCCTAATGGGTCCCGTCCGAAGGAGGAGGCGGGGGTTGTCCGAGATGTGTTTTGAGACCACCGCGGGGACGGCAGATTTGACCTTTGTCAAGATCTGGTGCATGGCGGTCTCGATCATATATCGCAATTTAGAGGTTAAGCGCTCCTCCATCGCAGAGATGGCTGTCACGCAGCGTTCTACAGTGTAGTGTTTGAACGCCTGCAGTCGTTGTGATTGTTGCCACTGGACGCTGGACCCCTCAGCGACAGCCTTTCCTTTTTTTATAATAAGGAATCTTCAGTGATTGTTCCTGTGGCATACGTGTGTCCCGTATGCACGTGCGCGGAGAGGGAAACAAAGAGGAAGGCAGACGTGCGTAGCGCACCGTGTTCAGTGCTGTTTGTGTGCGTGCTCGGAACCTTTCCTTTCTCAAGTGTTTGATTGGCTGGCGTCCTTTCGTCAGTCTTTGATTGGCTGACGGAAACTTTATTGTCCTTTCCGTGAGCAGCGATTGGTGAGAGGTGTCACCTTTGTCTTTATTGGTTGCTGACCCGCCAAGGGCGGAGACAGAAGGCTTAAAACGGAACGCTCTGGGTTAAGTGGGGCTGATTTCGTGTAATCAACGGTTCAGTCATGTTGTAAATACTTTTCTCTTTGCTTGTTTCTTCTTTTTTATTCATGTGTTAATAAACAGTTAACCTTCTTGCCCCGCCACCGAGTAATGTGATTGTTGGCGAGTCCGAACCATCCATCAAGAAATCCGATTTTATCATCATCAAATATTTCCTCACGTCTCCACTTGAAGAGGAAACTCAACTTTGGGGATAGGAGGAGGAGGATGAAGAACATTTATTTCCGCCGAATATGGCGCAGCAGCGACCTCCGGGTCCGCACGCAGACGTCCGGGGAGGCAGTCTGTCGCACCGCGGCCGGAGGACATCCGATCCCTTCTAGGAGAAGAGGTCTTCAGCCTCGGCCGCCAGGCGGACGGCGAAGCGCTGAGTTTTTTCGTCGGAGCTTCACAGCGTGGTCCAAATTACGTGATGTAATGTTGCCACGTAGCCGCAAAATTTTGAAATTTCGGTTTCTGCACCGTCCCTCTTCCGCCCTCTGGCACCTGTCCAACTCCTCCACAGGGACGAGAAGAAATTTCGAGCTTGGAGTCTTCTCCAGTCGTACGACTCCTCTTTACTGAGGGATCTATCCGGTGGCGGATATATCCTCTGGTCTTTCTTCAGATTTTCGGTTACATCCCTAAACGTACCAATACTCTCTTTGCTTTTAGATGAGTTGTGTTGTGTTGGGTTTATTGGCGCATAAGCATCTAAGGCTATCATGCGCCAAGAACAAGGTATGGAAACTTGGCTTGAGCAGAGTGTGAAAACAAAGTTGATAAAAACGGTGGTGTAAAGGGCCTAAAAGTTATTTTTATTTCCTGGCTGATTAAATACAAACTTTTTAGGAATGGCTGTTTGCAGAAGCTTTTAAAAGTTGGTTAATCTCCGTGGACATCCTTGGCTTGCCAAGGATCTCGAGGCCCCCCAACTACTCATAAAAACCTCAGCCTCCTTCTCAGGACTGAGAAAGTGGCTGAGATGTATCGTTATAAGTAAAGAAGCACAGGGTCGGAACATTACAGGTTTTGAAGAACACCGGCTTCCCTTAAAAAGCTAAAAACATCAAGCATACTAACGGGTGCATCTTCAGCTAAAATCAACGCTGGATGAAATGGGATATGTTCTTTGTAAAATGTTGCAAAATATTTTTTTCTTAATGATTCAAGTTTTGTGCATGATAGTAGTATGTGGTTTATGGTAAGTTCATGTCCGCATTGCTCGCAAATAGGTTTATCTTCTTTTGTGAGCAGGAAGTTGTGTGTGAGATGTGTGTGTCCAATACGGAGACGGCATAAAATAACTTCGATGAATCGTTTTTGGTGTGAGCATGATTTCCATTCGCCTAGGATGGGTTTTACTAAATGTAGCTTATTTTTCCTTTCGATATTCCAATGCGACTGCCATTTATTTCTTAGCTTGCACTGTACCAACTTCATACAATCATTGTAGGGGATGTTCACTTTCTTTATTTTTTTGTTCCGAGTTTTTCCAGCACATTCATCTGCTTTCTCATTGCCAGCGATACCAATGTGGCTGGGAACCCAGCAAAATTTTATGTCTTGTCCCTGTATTGTGGCGCTTGTTATGTTGTGTATGTCACCAATTAGTGGTGTCACTGCATTTCTATGGTGAAGTGAGGTTAGTATGCTCAGAGAATCAGTGTAAATGATGCTGTTCTGAATGTTCTCAATTATTATTTTTTCTACAGCCACCGAGACTGCGTAACACTCGGCAGTGAAAATGGATGCACACTCAGGTAGCCGTACTATTTTTTCCCAATTATGCTGAACTACAGCACTTCCGACGTAGTGTGCTGATTTTGATCCATCAGTATAAAATGCTTCATATTTTCCGTATTTTTCATTTAGTGCTAAATATTCTTGTAATATCTGCTCATGCGGTGTGTGTTTTTTCCGAAATTGTGTTAATGTGAAGTCGCACACAGATGGTAGGCAGTACCAAGGCGGGAGTGGATCAGGTTTGCGGGCAATATTAGGTAATATGTTCATTATGTCTAGTTCTTGGCATTTCTCTTCAAAGCGGAGAAGAAGTGGTCTGATTGCTAGAGGTTTGTTGGTAAATAGTGTTCGAGATGGACACTTTGTAACGAGTGGGTAACAGATGTGTTTAGGCTGGGAACGGATCTTTAAAATGTATGAGCATGTGAGCATTGTTCGTCTGTCTGCAAGTGGTGGTTCATTGGTTTCTACGTAAAGGCTTTTTATGGGTGATGTCCTGTAAGCACCAGTTGAAAGACGCAAACCCATATTGTGCACAGGGTCCAGTCGCTTCAAGTACGACGGCCTTGCTGATCCATACACTATGCAGCCATAATCTAAAACGGAACGTACTACAGAGCGATAAATCTGTAGAAGGCATACCCGATCAGAACCCCAGTGTTTGCGTGAAAGGACTTTAAGTATCTTCAGTGATAGCGACGCTTTCTTCTTTAGTGCGTTTATGTGAGGCAGGAAAGTAAGCTTTTTATCGAAGGTGATGCCTAGAAATTTGTGTTCCTTTTTTAAAGGCAGTTTGGTTTGGTTTAGGTGTAATGTGGAATCTGTGTGCAAGCCTCGTTTGAGTGAAAAAAGTAAGGCTACTGTTTTTTGTGGTGAGAAGTGGAAACCATTCTTGTCTGCCCATGTTGCCAGTTCGTTGATATTAAGTTGTACTTGTCTTTCACATGTAGATATATTGGAAGATGTGCACGCTATCTGAAGATCGTCAACATAGACTGAATATGTTATGGACCTTGGTATTATTTTGTTAAGAGAATTCATTTTTACTATAAAAAGGGTTGTGCTTAAAATACACCCTAGAGGCACTCCATTTTCCTGAATAAAATCCCTCGAAAGGGTTGAGCCTAGACGGACATTAAATGAACGGTTAGTCAAAAAGTCTTTAATTGAGTTCAGTATTCTGCCACGGATGCCAAGCTCAGCTAAGCTCTGGAGAATCCCGAACCTCCAGGTAGTATCATATGCTTTTTCTAAATCAAAAAAGACGCTAAGACAGTGTTGCTTATGTATAAAAGCTTCTCTGACAGTATTTTCAAGGCGGATTAGGTGGTCTCTAGTGCAGCATCCCTTTTTAAATCCACACTGATGGATATCAAGAAGTTCACAAGATTGAAGGACAAAGGTTAGTCTTATATTTAGGACACTTTCGAAGGATTTGGCAAGGCAACTGGTCAGGGCTATGGGTCTATAACTGCTAGGAGAAGTTGGGGGTTTACTAGGCTTAAGAAGCGGTACAATAATAGCTTTCTTCCAGGCTTCCGGTATTTTCCCAGATATGAAAATTGTGTTAAAGAATCTTAAAAGTGCGTCCACGGCTGGCTCGGAAAGATGTGCAAGCATTTCATAATGTATTTCGTCGGGTCCTGGAGCAGCTTTTTTGCCGGCAGATCGTACTTTATTAATTTCTTGGAGGGTAATTAGACTATTGTATTCTTCATTTGCGCCTCCACTTGTTGGGAGCCTCTGTTTTTCAGCTGTGTTTTTGTATCTTAAAAAAGACTGTGTATAGTGAGATGAACTTGAGACTGCAGCGAAATGTTCCCTTAATATGTCTGCCTGTTCCTCTATGCTTGTTTGTGTGCCGGGTGTTGTTAAAAAAGGAATTGTGAATGGTGAAAAGGTGCCATTTAATTTTCGAACCTGCTCCCACATTTTTTTAGATGGAATCTGACTGTTGATAGATGAAACATAATTTTGCCATGAAGCTTTCTCGGCACTGCGACGGACGTACCGAGCTTTAGCTTTTGCCTTTTTAAAATTTAAGAGATTTTCATGTGTCGCATACCTGCGGAATTTACCCCACGCTCTATTTTGCTGTTTTTTTGCTTCTTTGCAGTCTTTTGTCCACCATACTTTATGGTTTTGTCGCGCTACTCCTGACGACTGAGGAATAGCTGTGAGTGCGGCAGTTATGATACAGTTAGTCAACTTTTCGTTTATTTGGTTGATGGTGAGATTTTCTAAAAGTATATTTTCTAAATTTGCTTTTGATCTAAAAAGTGACCAGTCGGCGAGGTGAAGCTTCCAGCGCCGTGGCCTTGTGGGGATTATTTCCGGTGGGGATGTTAAACTGATTAGTATAGGGAGGTGATCGCTGCCATATGGGTTGTCAATGACGTCCCAGTTAAAATCGTTAAAAACAGAAGGTGAACTAAAAGACAAATCTAAACAGGTCATTTTCCCTGAGGCAGGGGAGCAGTATGTGGCTTTTTCTGTATTTAAAAGGCATACACTATTTGTGAGGATAAAATCTTCGATTATTTGACCCCTAGAGTCACAGCACTCACTTCCCCAAAAAGGGGAGTGAGCGTTAAAATCCCCGACTACTAGATATGGTTCTGGAAGTTCATCAATGAGACCTTGTAGATCGTGAACTGTTAGTGTGAGATGTGGAGGAATATATACAGAGCAGATTGTAATTGGTTTGTAGCTGACAATGCTGACTGCAACTGCCTCAAGTTTTGTTTTCAGTCTGATCTCTTGAGCAGGGACGCCGCTTTGTACGACAATCGCGACGCCTCCCGAGAGTCTATTTGCCAGCTCACGATCTCGTCTAAAAGTTTTATAATGCTTCAGGATGTTCGTATGTTTTGGACTTAGACTGGTTTCCTGGAGACATAAGGCTACGGGTGACATTGACCCTAAAATGTTTTTTATGTCATCGTAATTTCTCAACAATCCTCTACAGTTCCACTGAACTAGAAAAGCCATGTTTATGTTTGGGGTAGGGACAATAAAAGTGTTTACTTATTTTCTGGGCCCGTTATGAGGGCCCTATCCTTCTTTCGCTCAAGAGAGCTGTTCCGCCGCTGTAAAGCAGGCGGGCTGGGGGTAAGATCCATCACCTCATCGGAGGTGCTGGAAGACCGCGGTGAAACCGCGGGCGTGTGGGTTTCAGGCCTCCCCCGACGGGGGGAAGTCCTGCGGGATGCTGGCCCATGGGCCGGCATTCCCTGCTTTGGGGTTGGCAGAGCAGCCTTCGCTGTCTCTACCTGGGGCGTGGATGGCCCTGCCACAGGCGCCGTGGAAGTGGCCGCGGCAGGTGCCGGAGTGCTGCGTGGTGCTACGCCCCTGCGCACCACATCAGCGAAGTTTGGTTTCACTGTGAAAGAGAAAGTGTTTGTGACTGCGAATCGCTTTCTTGCTTCTCGAAATGATATATTTTCCATTGTTTTTATGGTGATTATTTCTTTCTCCTTCTTCCAGGACGGACATGCCCTGGAGTACGCAGCATGGTCTCCTTCACAGTTAGCGCAGCGTAGAGCTGCGTCACATTCGTCAGAATGGTGGTCTTTTGATGCACATTTCGCGCAAGTTTTGCGGCCGCGGCAACTCTGTGAGCCGTGGCCAAACCTCTGACAGTTAAAGCATCTTCGGGGGTTAGGGATATAGTGTCTAACATTTACTTTGAGGTATCCAACGTCGATGGTTTCTGGCATTGTGCATGTGTTGAAAGTCAGGACCAGGTGTTTGGTAACTATATCTTTGTTGTCCTTGCGGATTTTGATTCGGTACACATCAATGACGTTTTGATCGGAAAGGCCTTCCAGCATTTCTTTCTCTGGGAGGTGTAGAAAATCATTTTCTGAGATGACGCCACGGACAGTGTTGAGGGATCGGTGTGCTGTGATGGAGACAGGTGTCTCCCCCATACACACTATGTTTGCGAGTTTGGAAGTTTGAACATTATCTCGGAGTTCCAGCAATAGATCGTCGCTGGCCATTTTTGATACTTTGTAGCCGGGGCCCAAAGCTTCTGTTAAGCATTTCGATACGATGAAGGGGGATAGAATTCTGGCCTGTTTATCTTGCACTTCACTGTGGACGACATGGAATTTGGCGAATGTTGGTTTCTTTTTGGAAAAAAAGTACTCTGCTTCGTTCCGCACTCTTTTAAGGGAGCGATCAAGTTTTGAAAGGGGGGGAGCCATAAAAAAATTTAGTTTTTCGGTCATGGTGCCAGCCACCCACCATGGAGTCCAACAAGGGGACGCGACAGGTACTTGAAAGAAAGTCCTGCCCACGCCAGCTGTACACCTTAACTATAACCTAATATGACTCAACTCAGATTAGTTGGTCACACACGGTTAATCCTCGCCGCCAGGAAAAAGAGGAAAAAAACAAAGAAGAGAGGAGAATACAGGAAAGTTGTAGGAAAGGGAATAGGAAAGTGAAAGATAGATGGGAGGACAGGAAAAGGCGACTGCCGATTTCCTCCGGTTGGGTCAGGCCCGAGGTGCCGTCTGCAGGAAGCTGGGGCCAAAGTGGTGTGTTGCCTCCGCCGAGGGGCCTTAAGGGTCCAAACGCTCGGCATCGGCTCAACCACCAGGATCCCCTTTTCCCCGGACACGGTGATGCCACGCACGGCTAAGCGCGGATGCTCGGGTCCGTGGTGACGCATTGTTCACCATCATCCCCCTGCGGGGATGTCCCTGCGGATGCTCGGGTTAACCCCGTGGTGTCGCCACTCACCAACGTCTGCATGCTGCAGACGCCTCCCTGCGGGGAGCTTTTAGATGATGTTGTGGAGGCGTCCGCAGCACCCTGAGGTAATGAGGAGCGGGCTAGCATGTGGGAAGCCTCGTTGCCGGCGAGACCGGCGTGTGCTGGGGTCCAGATTACAGTCAAGCTTTCGGCGAGAGACGACTCACTCAGAATTTTGGCAATAAAGGAGTAATTACTCATTGGCATCCACCCGAGCGCAGCCATACGGCTAGAAAGGAAAGCTATACAGCTTTCTCAGAAACTTCGTAGTTAAAGAAAAATTCGTCCTGGTCCGGGGTTCGAACCCAGGACCACCGCTACACCGGAGCAGTCGCTCTACCAATTGAGCTAACCAGGACGGCAAGCTTATGGTAGGACGAGAGCGAATTGATCAATAACTCGAAGTGGGAACTGTGTTGGTCAGATGTTTAGGGGAATCCCCCAAGGTGGAGTAGATTTGTAATAAGGGAGTAATTACTCATTGGCATCCACCCGAGCGCAGCCATACGGCTACAAAGGAAAGCTATACAGCTTTCTCAGAAACTTCGTAGTTAAAGAAAAATTCGTCCTGGTCCGGGGTTCGAACCCAGGACCACCGCTACACCGGAGCAGTCGCTCTACCAATTGAGCTAACCAGGACGGCAAGCTTATGGTAGGACGAGAGCGAATTGATCAATAACTCGAAATGGGAACTGTGTTGGTCAGATGTTTAGGGGAATCCCCCAAGGTGGAGTAGATTTTTTGGATGCCAATGAGTAATTACTCCCTTATTACAAATCTACTCCACCTTGGGGGATTCCCCTAAACATCTGAGCAACACAGTTCCCACTTCGAGTTATTGATCAATTCGCTCTCGTCCTACCATAAGCTTGCCGTCCTGGTTAGCTCAATTGGTAGAGCGACTGCTCCGGTGTAGCGGTGGTCCTGGGTTCGAACCCCGGACCAGGACGAATTTTTCTTTAACTACGAAGTTTCTGAGAAAGCTGTATAGCTTTCCTTTGTAGCCGTATGGCTGCGCTCGGGTGGATGCCAATGAGTAATTACTCCCTTATTACAAATCTACTCCACCTTGGGGGATTCCCCTAAACATCTGACCAGAATTTTGGCAGCACGATTGCTGACTCTACCCTTGCTAAAATTCCTAACCGCCGCTTTGCTATCGCTGACGACGTGTTTCACGCCTGTTCGTGCAATGGCAATGGCTATTGCAATCTCCTCCGCCTCTACCGGCGGTAGATCTCGGTTTTGTTTCGATTCCTATGGCAATCCCGGTGTATAATAGGCCGACCGAGGTTACGTGGCCTTCTTTCCCGATCGCTGCATTGCTGTAGGCGACCGATCCCGGCGGGAGTTTGTCCAATATGTTGGCGAGGTGCTTAGCTGTGCTTTTTCTCCTCCCCTCGTCGTGTACGGGGTGCATGTTCTTCGGTATGGGCGAGACGTATAGATGCTTTCTGATTTCTCGATCTATGGTTTACCTGGCACTTTCGCCTTCCCCGGGCGCTAGTAGGTTTATCCAGTCAAGGATTTGTCTACCTGCCGTAGTTCCTGCGAGTCGCTCCCTCTGGGATATCCTGACCGCCTCAGCCAGCTCTTAACACTCATTATGCAACCCCATTTTCTCTAGAATGTCGTTAGAAGTAGTTATGGGGAGCCCTAAAGCGTGCTTCATAATTTAAATTTGCAATTTTCAGCAAAGTAGAGTTTTATAGTATCGGCTGAGGCAGCCGCATAAACACAAGGCTCAACGTAAACTGGGACAAAAGACGCAATTTATTACACGCCTACAAGCATTTATAGACAACAAGCACGTGACACAAACAGCCGATCAACAAGTACATATAAACACAAACAAGCAAAGGTCCAATGCATAAATTCGAATCCAAAACCGATGGATACATGACATTAAATGTGCCCAGACACTGCAAATCATTCATTTACTTTCCTTCCGGGGAAATGTATGCAGGCGAGGTGCGATAAACATCATATCTACCTTCGCCAACAAATTGACAAACTGCTTTTAAGGGTGCAATACTTTCAACAAAAAAATCGCAATATTGCACCTTGTATAATAAATGAATCCAATAATATGACAAGTAAGACAATATCTAGTTCAATGCTGCATTAAAAAAAAGTTAGAACACTTTTAAGTACTTAGAGTAAAAGTAGTAATTGGTTGATATTTAGAAAAGATTACACAGCAAAAATAACTGTCACGCCTACATGGTGCATATTTCTCGCTGCAGCAACAATGTTTGGTGGAGGAAATTTGTAAGCACTAGCAATGCTTTCGAATCATTGGCAACGGATATTCCAACTGTGCACCGTTGCAGGAACGGACAACGATTGTTAAATCGCAACAGCAACAATTATTGTTGTTGTTAAAGTCCTCTAAATAATGACGCGTACCCACTGCGGGGGACTGGCCAAGACACAGGCGGCAACTGATAGGTACTCAGAATGATGAACAAGTAAATAAATGAGGGGAAAAAATAATGGTAATAATGATAATAATAATAATTAGGAAATAAATGAAAGAAATTGAGATGTGTAATTGAAATAGGCTAAACAAATACTGTGAGATCGGTGACTGAAATAGAGAACGGGGCGAAATATTCCATACTACTCTCACAACTAAGTTAGAACACTACGGATTTCGCGGCACATTCTTGAAACTTCTGCATAGTTACTTAAATAATCGACAGCAGCTAGTACAAATACACGGGTACACATCTAATTTTTCTGGTCTCGGGAGTCGCGTCCCACAAGGCAGTATTCTCGGGCCATTGCTATTCAATATCTATGTAAATGGCATTGTTAACATTAACAACGACACTAAATTTATCATATATGCCGATGACACCAGTTTGTTCTTTCCAGGGCCTAGTTTGACTGCGATCGAATCTAAAGCCAATGATGTACTTACGCTGTTAGCGGACTGGAACATGGTAAACTCATTACTTATAAACGTTTCTAAAACAAAGGCAGTCTTATTCCGCCCCAAAAACAAGCCGATGAACGCAAGCTTTAATCTTAGCCTAGCTGGATCTAACATAGAAGTGGTGCCCGTTGTAAAAATCTCGGTGTTCTTTTCCAAGAGAACATGACGTGGGACGATCACGTTCAAACGACCTGCTCTAAATTATCTCGTAGTGTTGGAATGTTATCGCGCCTGCGATTTCTTTTGCCGCCAAACATAAAATTGTTGGTTTATCATAGCCTCTTTTTTTCAACTTTAAGATATTGTTAACTAGTCTGGGGCACCACAACTGCTACTAACCTTGCTAAAATACACAGGTTGCAAAAGAAAGCTGTGCGCATAATTTCAAATGCTGCTTATGATGCCCACACCAAGCCCATTTTTGAAAGCTTGAACCTAATCTCATTACCAAATCATTATAATTCAGTGCTTGCATCACGCTATCAGACCTCGATGAAAAATAATGATATTTATCTCAAGGAACTTGCAGAAATGAAATTACGGCACGCTGCTTATAACACAAGGAGCACAGAACAATGGCAGTTACCATATACACGAACCAATTACGGTCGCCAGATGCTGCGCTACACCTTACCAAATGTATTAAATGCTGCCCATATCGCTCACTCGTAATCAATGTGCTCTGAAACTTCTTACCACACTTCTGGGATTTTTATTTCTATATCTATTTTTGTGAGTTTTTCAAATTTCCTAGCTATTCCTTGCATTGTAACTAGTCTTTTTCGCCTTTCTTATATCTTGTGTTCTTGCATCGTATTTTTTGTATTGTATTTTTGTATCTTGTATTCTTGTATTTTTTTCGCCTTTCTTGTATCTTTGCTACGTGCACTGTAATTCCTACCTTGATGTATCTTTGTTTCTTCTTTTTGTTGTACATGAAATAAGAATGTACTTGCCTTTTTTTTTCTTATCATGTCGGTTTCTGCGTCGCTCCGCCATCTGCAACGGGGTGCAGGCCCTGTCAAGCCTTTTTTCAGGCTTTTTGCTTGCCTCCCCTCAACATCACACCTGTCGAGCGGACGTTTGATGTTGTAAATAAATTTGACTTTGACTTTGACTTTGACTTTGTTTCGGAAAGCTTTCGTTGCAGAGAAATATTGATCATGAGAAAGAGCAGAGCTTAAGACGGCAGCCGTTTAGTGTCTGGAAGCCGTTTAGTGTCTGGATAACAATTAATGGCACATTTTTTTCTTGGTCCTTGCGCTTTTTCTTCGTCTACATGGCGCTTCCTTCTGCTTTGCATCGCTCGTGAGTTACGTCACGTCACTCGCTCGTGTCGTTCACGCGCCGCCGTTCGACTGCGCCGCCAGCCTGGCTCACCGTTTCCTCGCTGGCAGTTGTTCCGTCATCACTACTTCTGCAGGTCCCAGCGTCGCAGGAGGACCAAAGCATGGACCCGTCGAAGCCCTCCACCTCAATTCGACTCCCACGTCCCGCAGGACCCAGGTCTACCAGGACTCGAGTCCCGCAGGTCCTCAGGACCCCAGGACCGAGGTCCCCCAGGGCCCCTCCGCTGGCCGAGACACAAGCCAGGCTTGTGTCGGTAGACGACAGCTTCGACTCCGATTTGTCATTCGAAGACGTAAGCTCCGACTCTCTTTCCAAAACCATCGGCGATCGCTGTGGACGCGATGGTCCCCGGTGGTCACCTCGCCTACGTTTACATTCGCGCGACGAGGTTCAAAATCCGTGTTGGGCCGTTGACACGAAGCGAAGGTTTCACTCGCCTGAACAGGAACGTGACCATTTTCCACTCCTCTTTGTCGCCCTGGCACGGACGGTCAACATAATTAATGGACAATCATAAAGTATCCCTAGCGCAACGTCGATATGGCATACCATGGATAGCGAGGGAAGGAATGCAGAAAGATGTGAGCGACTGACTTTGATGTCTCTCTACGTCGGTACCCTCCTGCTCAGTTAATGCCAAATTATGCCTATGCTGTCTAGACTGCTGACGCAGATCATTCGGCACAATTGGATAGATTCTCATGGGCTTTGAGGTGACGGCTGAGCAAAGCCAGCGCTCAATGCCAAATCACGAGTTATCGTTTCTTTTCATACACTTTTTCTTCAATACTTTCGCGAGTCTAAGGTTTCGTTGTGTTTGCATGTTTGTTTGCATTAAGTTGTACCATGTCTACTTTTGAGCTTTATTATGGGCTACATTTATTAACCATTTTTGCTTCTGTAGAGCAATAGCCTTATGTTTGGTCCTTATTCCGCGTACTCAGCTTCACGCCTACGACCGAGCAACGGCTCGTTCATTGGTTTAGAGAGAGACAGCGGGCTGCTATGTGGGCTAATGAGAACTGGGTAACGGGATTAAGCGTTCTTTCACTGTGTGCTAATCGGTGGTTAACAAGGTGACGGTAGCCAGCCCCATGCAAACTGTACTTGTCAAATAGCTTCATATTTCAATTAAAGGCGAAGGGCCCGTTACTTAACTGCAGTACCTCATTTGTGCGGCGAAAGATATGGCGAAATATATTCCGTCCCAAGTGTGCACGACCCGAGGCTATCTTCTCCTCTCTCTTCCTCTCCTGCACCTTTCTTTTTTTTCCGCGTTCACCTCGACAACATTAAAAATTCAGGGGGCACATTGACTGTCTAAAGTGCGTAGAGGCGAAAGCGTTTTCCGCACCACTTTGCCTATGTGAGACTGGTGACGTCACCACTGGATGACGTCACGCATAATTGATGGCGAAGTAATGACAAATTAATAACTAATGACTAATTACTGATTAATCACTCAACAATAATTGACTGCTAATTAATGACGCTTAAGCTTCGCCTTTAGGAGTGGAACGCGATAGTGTGTTTGCCAGGGAGTCCACGGAACGCCACCATCCGTTCGGCGCGATGCCCTGCCCTTTGAACGCAACGCTTTTTGAGGAAAGGAAATGGCGCTGTAATTCTCAATCATCTCGGTGAACACCTTAACCGCAGCGTACAGGAAGGGAGGAAGTGGCAGTGAAAGAAGAAAGAGGGGCGGTAATGAAGAAACTGAAAATTTATTTGAGGAAAGCAAATACGCAGTAACTGTCTCACATATCTCGGTGGACACCCGTTAAAACGCGGACACATCTGTCAACACGGCTGCCGACACGGCTGTCGACATGGCTGCCGACACGGATTGCTAACGACAGCATGAGGCATTAAAGGCTTTCGCCTTAATAACCAGACCTCCTTTCTGCGCGCTTATGTGTGAAGGGTACACGGAGCATAGCCATGCACATACTTCTTGTTTGGTAAAACAAATACGCTGTAGTTATAGCTATCTAGATGAGCTCTCCAGAGTGGACACATTGCTTTTCGCATGAAGTGGAGGGCTAAATTTGACGAAAGTCTGGCGTATGACTGCCAGAATGCATAGCTGCACTTAAGAGAACAGGTCGTGCATGCTGGCGTCGTATCCCCTCCAAAACGAGGAAGGTCCTTCAGGGACTCACTGTGGGTGGGCAAGCGGAGGAGGACCAGAAAACGATGCTTTCATAAAAATAATTGCGTCGCAGAAAGTTTTGTAAACCCTGTGTGCTGTTGGATTTCAGGTAGCGTGGTCGAGCCGAAGAAGGGACGAGAAAGTCGGAGACGTGGTTATAAAAAAGGCATGGAAAACTTTATGCACACTATTTTGTATAACGTTAAAGTAAAAAGAGAAAGGGAGCTTCTGAGCAAACGGGAGCCCCTCGGTCGCACTCGATTCCGAGTTTTATGGGCTCTTCCTTCCCTGGAACGTCTGGATGGAGACAGGGGCTCCCGAAGAACGCGTGTCCCCAAAAGCTCGCTCTGGCACTAATCAAACACGTTCACTCCAGTGGGCAAGCCCCTCTCACGTGTTGAGCTTGAGGATGAGGAGGCAGGCATCTATGTCGCGCAGGCAGCGTGAGTGGCGTCCCTACGATGTGCAGCTGGCCGCGCGAGTGGCTTGCACTTGCTCTTCGTGAGTGCACGACCACAAGGCCCAGGGCCACGTGCAAGGCAACGAGGTGAAAGGAAACCGCTCCTTTGTGAAGAATGCCGTGCTCAAACATGGACACTGGCCCTAGCTGACACTCGGGTCGGCTCTGGGAGGTCCGTCACTACAGGCCTTGAGAGCTGTCACGGTCATGCGATATCCCACCGGAGACTTGCTGTGTGACCGCCGTCGCCGTGGTTACCCCGGTCGAGGTAGTCCGCGTTCTAATCCACTTGGCAGGAAAGGAGCGCGCGCATAATAGTACCACTTTTTTTAAGGCCATGGGAGCTGAGCGGTAGCTGTCTAAGCGCTGGAACCTGCGAGCCGGATATACGACACACAAACAAAATATCAAACGGGAAACTTACGCCATGTTGTAAACACTAGCTGTTTCACACACCGTTTCCTCTCTTCTACGCGGAAACAAACAACGTGGCGGCTACAGGTTAATAAAGGAACTGACCTCTGCGTCACATGGTCTATGTGCAGTACATTCCGCAATCAGTCATAGTGCCATCTGACGTTGGAAAAAGAAATGGTACACTTACAGAAAACGGGGAATACAGCAGCTAGTACTGGGCGAACAAATATCGACAGCAGGTGGGATTCAGAGGCCGCGGGAGAACGCGACACATACCGCATTGACTAATCAATGCCTTTTTTCTCCATGCAGGGCTATGAAATAACCTTCCAGAGAAGGCTACGTCGGGAGGTGTGGCCCAATGGGAATATCACCACACGTCGCTGCGAGAATTGCGAGGAAAACTTCCACCTTCCAAGCAAATTCATTGCGCACAGTGTGTACCGGCATCAGCGCAACGAAGCCACCTCGTCTGGAAGAAGAGTGCCATGTCGGCTGTGCCAGGCACCGTGCAAGAGCAAACGAAGGATGGCTCTGCACGCTGGGACTCACGTCGGGGAGATGCTCTGTGTGAAGTGCGGAGCAGAGTTTGCTTGCGCAGCCACTGCGGCTGCACACAAGCAGTTTCACAAGACGGGCGGGCGCTTCATGTGCGGCTTCTGCCAAAAGCTTTTCGCGCACAACACCGATCGCGAGGAGCACATCCGCGTGGAGCACCCCGCCAACGTCGAATGAAACGTCCCCGCTTTCCAGCTACCAACTAGGCCGGCACGAGACGCGAAGGCAGTGTGGGCATCGAACCAGAAGCGGCCGCCGAAACTGGTGCCGTAGAGTAAAAGTCGCGGCTGGAATAATAAGTTTCGTAACTATCCTGCGAAATCAAGACTTATATTTGTTTGATCTGGTTGAACGGATGTTTTCCTGCTACGAAGAAAAATTCCCCGAAAAAAATGTGAAAACCGAATTTGTTGCATGCCAGGTTCCGCAAAGCTTATTAAAACGGAAAGCTTGGGCCAACGCGAAGGATCATAATATGGGCGGTAGGGACCAAACTCACAGCGCCCGAGCCCTCCGACGCAGGAAACGGGCGCGAGACAAAGATCAGGCTACGTGACTCGCGTTGAACTAAGTCGTGCAATTGCGGCGGCGGCATAGATCCCCGCCGATGAAGCAGGTGAGGACGTCGTGTGTCTCAACCTCCAGCAGAATATCGTCGTGCGGAGCACCTCCAAGAGAGCACGCCGACCGATACGCTGCAGTAAGAAGGATCGACATACGCGGCAGGGCACCCCGCAGTACCTACGAAGCGGCCACCCACGGCACGGTGAAGGGCGTCATAAGGGGCATCCATCTCGAGGATACGGCCCAGGAAATTCAAGACAATGTTGTGCACAAGCATAACCCAACGGCCCCACAGGCAAACCGAATGGCTAAGATCCGATGAGGCGTCGTCGCCTTCGAAGGATACAAAGCACCCAATTACGTAAGACACGGTAACCTGTTCATGGAGTGCACGCTGCACAGAAAACAAATCGACGTATGCTATGGGTGCGGAAGAGTGGGCCACAGAATGGACGTGTGCCCGGATCTTTCGAACATGATCTGCCGAGGGTGCGGAATCTCCAACCCCGCCTAAGACTACGGATGTGTCCCGAAGTGTGGCCTGTGCGAAGGCAAACACCTGACCTCGGACAAGGTTGCAAATCCCGCTTCAAAACGACCTACGTCGTCCGCCGGAGGCGCTGGGAACGGCGCCGAGCGGAGGAAGACGCCGGGAGAAGGAATCGAAGCCTTAAAGAGGACGATGCCATGAGCCTGGTACGCTCGTTCGTCCTGTCGCGGGTTACCTACTCCGCCCCGTATCTCCACCGAAAAACGGCGAATTGGGACACCTTAAACGCGATGCTTCGTAAGGCAACGAAGCAAGCACGGGGCATGCTCATACACTCGTCCACGAAAAGACTGCTAGGCATCAGCGCCCACAACACGGTGGATGAGATCATCGAAGCCCATCTCTCTAATCAGAGAATCCGGCTCAGTCACACGGAACACGGACGAGCCGTCCTACGCAAGATAGGATGGCAGATCGAGCCAGTACCCAGCAAGGCGGCCCTTCCGGAAGACTGGAAGACGACCATTCAGACCAAACCCCTTCCCCGGAACATGACGCCGGGCAAGGAAGACGAGATGCGCACCGCGCGGGACAGTCATAGCCCGGTAGCTGGCAGAGAACCCCAGGGTCCTCTACGCGCACACCCCGCTCCAAAAACACAGTAACCGTGCAGCGGTGGTGGTTAGGTCAAAAGGCAGGCTGATCCTCAGAGCGTTTATGAAGACAACAGACCCTGTGGTTGCCGAAGAAGCGGTCGTGGTCCTCGCACTCGCACAACCCAGCGTGGACACCGTGATCAACGACTCAAAGACAGCCTATGGAAGCCTCCGAAGGGGGGTAATCTCCTCCGCGGCCCTAGCCATTCTATCTAAGTGCAAGTCTTCGGGAAGAGCCATAGAGCTCGTGTGGGTCTCGGCTCACTCGCAGGTAGCAGGCAACACCATCGCCGACTACTATGCCTGAGAAATGACAGTCCGGGCCGAGCACGAACGGCAAGAGCTACCGCACCCGGTTACCAGCTTTCGGGACATTACTCGGATGTACCGAGAGAAAAGGTGTAGACGGCCGGAATCGCACCCCAAGCCCACCAGGCAACAACAAACGATCCTGCGTCGAGCTCAGGCGGGATGGCTTGCGCATCCCGTACTGATGACCCGCATGTGCCCTGCAGAACACGATATGCTGTGTCCTTTTTAAAAAGAAAACGGCATCCTGCCGCGCGTCTTGGCAGAGTGCACAGAACTCAAGACCCCATCCCCCCCTCCCCTTCCCGTCAACACCCCCAACCCGTTGAGCGATGGGAGGCCTTGTTATCCAGCCCCGCCCTACCGATTCAGCTAGCACTGACGGACAGGGGCCAGGAGCTGCTGGGAACATGTGGGTCCCGTAACTAGGGAACCACCCCGTCTGGGGCCTGCGTGCTAAACCGGTTTATTTCTAGCCCAATAAATGTTGATTCATCATTCATCATCTCTGTACTGCCAAAATGAGATACAATGGTTAGTCGTGTGTGCAGATACGAATAGTATCCGCCTAGAATATACAGGAGTGAACGCAGTAGCATTTACAGCGACAATTCTAGTACGTTCTAACCATGGAATTGACTCAGATCAAGCAGGGCATGAAAAATTCTGAGGACACTTAAGTCTGCTTTATGGGGGAGCGCGAAAGCATATCTTTGATCGTAATTTTTTTTAATCATGGCGCGGAGCGTGGCATTTCGTGATATCTGATTACGACATACTACATCAACATAGCATAGTGGGCGAGTTGGTATTGCATCTTTAAGGAACGAAACAGCGCAACTAAAACGATGAACCAAGAAGAAGAGAGACACGAACACGCGCTGACTTACAACTGACGGTTTTAATCGGAAAACCACATATAAATAATCTCTAATCGCTGCGTCACAACCTCATGTCGTCATGGCAAACTACTAACATAAAAAGAAAGGAAAAAGGCTGTGTCTAAGCGCCAGATATATATGTTGGAAAAGCGTCGGAGCTTGTAGGTGCTTACTTTTCGCCAATGTTTTTTCTTTTCTTTTTATGTTAGTAGTTTGTGATGACGACATGAAGCTGTGACGCAGCGATTAGAGATTATTTATATGTGGTTTTCCGATTAAAACAGTCAGTTGTAAGTCAGCGCGTGTTCGTGTCTCTCTTCTTCTTGGCCCTTCGTTTCAGTTGGGCTGTTTCGTTCCTTAAATATACTACATCAGTTCATTTCTGGTTCCGTCACATTTTAAGACTAAAATTCGTTCTTGAGGAAAGGAAAAGGCGCAGTAGCTGTCACATCTTTACATCTCGGGACATTACCGTTTGGCCAGGTGTGGTGCCAAGAACATTTTAAAACAGAATTTATTAATGTGGGAACAGATCTCTATGAGATGGTAGTCTCATCTGGCAACCATCTGGATTTCCGCCGCGAGGCGTCAAACATGGCGGCACCCGTCGAAGCCGGACTTCTCGCTTCGGACTGATTTCTTGTTGTTGCTACCTTTTTCAGTGCATTCACTGGTCATAAATGGGCCGCCGGTATTTCGCTTCGTCTCATCTCGCCTATAAGAAAACGTATAAGTGATAAAATTGCTTTATTTTAATAATTAGAGTGACGATTCTGCCGCTTCTAGGCTAAAGTGGAGAGTCGTTTCGTTTACAGCAATGGTTTCCGTCCTGACAACCAGATGGCGCCACTATAGGCTGAGTTTATTTTATGCGAAGCATACTAGCCGCACAACCGAGCTCTTCCTTGCTGCGCCGAACGCGGCCGCGTAGCTACCACTTGACCTAATTCGGCGCACCACGTGATATGACGTCACAACATCTGTGAAAGCTGGGGCTCAACTCGTGCGCTCGCTTGCGGACGCGCAGCCTCCACCGGCGGCCTAACTGCCGCTCCTTCCGCTAGGGGCGCTGACGTCACAACATCTGTGAAAGCTGGGGCTCAACTCGTGCGCTCGCTTGCGGACGCGCAGCCTCCGCCGGCGGTATGCTTCGCATCCTAGGCTTAACCATAAGCTAAGCCAGGCCATTTTTAATGCGAAGCATATTAACATAGGTTTCGGGCCTTCGCGCGACGCCCGGCGGTGGCCACCACTGACCTTCAAGTGACCTTCAAGTAGGTCACGTGACATGACGTCACGCGATGACGTCACACCGGCAGCAGATGGGGCCTCATATCTCGCCGTCGGTCGCCTCCCGGCGGTGGCCACCATTGACCTTGAAGTGAGATCACATGATGTGACGTCACGTGATGACGTCACACCGGCTGCAGATGGGGCCTCATATCGCGCCGTCGGACGTCGCCCGGCGGAGGCCTCCACGCTTCGGTTCGCGCCGTCGCGCGCGACGCGGCGGCGGCGCCACCATCGCTGCATCACGTGATATGTGACGTCACGCCAGGGATGAGGCGGCGCGCGCCCGCCGTCGCGTCAGTCTCTGTGCCCGCAAACGCACCAGCTTCTTTGCGCCGGGCGTGTATGTGGTCAAGATGCCTCCAAACGCTAAGGACATGCTTCGCATCCACTGGGCTTAACCCTGATAAGCCTCCAATTTTTTGCTTCTCTGCTAGCATACGCTGAACTAAGTGGGGACGTGCCTGCATTTAGCGTACCTATAGCTATAAATATTCATGTGATTTACAGAAAAAGCGAGCGGTACGACTTCTATAGTTTACTAGAACAAAATGTACGTTTCTCTGACATTGGGGCATACAAACGGCACGTAGTATATTCACTTATGCTTCTACAAAAAGAGACTACCACCTGCAGCAACAAAATGAACGTTTGGGGTCGCCACTGAGCATTTTTACGCGACTTTTAACGCCGAAATAAAATATAAATTCGTGCCTAAACCGGGAGCAGTTCAATCGTTATTGATGTTATAGGGTTCCGACTATCAGAATATGCCATTATTTATACACTCATCTCGCTGAGTAGAGGGACTCTTTAACGGCGCCTTAAAGGAGAAAAAAAATTAGGGGCACTTTGTTGACCGAAACAGCGATCAGGCGAAAGCCTTAAGCGCAATGTTGCTGCTTGGGTCACTGATGTGTGGTTAAGATTTTAAAATTCGCCTCTAAGAGTGGAACGCGACAGCGTCTTGCAACACTGCCAGGGAATGAACGAATGAAAAAAATGGCTGAGGCTTAACTTGGTTAATCCTGGTCAGATGCAAAGCATATTGATGGCTAGGCTTGGTAATACATGGCTTTCCTTGGTTGAATACTTGGTCATTTTAATACAACCACTAGAAGCCTTCGTCGTGGGGGAAGACAACGGCATGGCTACAGCGGAACGCCGACTAACCCCGAGACGCGCTTTGGGTGAGCGCCTTGACTGCCACGGAAGCCGCGTCCGCCTGCCCAGGTGGAGCGAGCGTTTCACCTACACCAAGTGTGAACACGCGTTCGAAATGCGCGGGAATGCCGCTCAAGGACATTCCGGTGTCTGTGCGATGGCATCGTTCTCCCTCTCCCAGCGCGTGACGGAGCCTTCGTGACGGAGTGGTAGCGTCTCGGCTTCAAATGCCAAAGGCCCTGGTTCGATTCCCTGTCACCACCACGGCGATTTGTCGTGACGTCATGTGTCACGTGGTATGTCACGTGGTGTGACGTCACTGTACCACGTGGTCTGCACGGCGTGCAACCACAGCGACGGCGCGAGGTGGACCCCCGCCTTCCTCTGTCGTGACGTCATGTGTCACGTGGTATGTCACGTGGTGTGACGTCACTGTACCACGTGGTCTGCACGGCGTGCAATCACAGCGACGGCGCGAGGTGGACCTCCGTCTTCCTCTGTCGTGACGTCATGTGTCACGTGGTATGTCACGTGGTGTGACGTCACTGTACCACGTGGTGTGCACGGCGTGTAACCACGGCGAAGGGCTGTAGTGTACCTCTAGTAATAAGCGCATAAAACTTTATTGTACAAGGTTGTAAGGATTCTTTCTCGCAGCGTAGGTCGAGCCCTCAGTCCAGGGCCCCAGCGGCCTTTCCAGTCTTGCGAGCCCTGTCGATCAGCTTGAGCTGCTCTTCAGGCTGCCAGGGAGTCCACAGAACGCCATCGCCCATTCGGCTCTATGCCTTGCTCGTCGGTAAATTGGTTTTTGAGGAAAGGAAATGTATCTCTCGCATATCTCGGTGGACACCTGAACCTCGCCTTAAGAGAGGATGGTGGTGGTGGTGAAAAACATTTATATACAGATACATTTCTAGAGGTTACGTACGAGCTGGCCCAGATGGGCCCAGACCTTACAAGTACTAGATGGAGGTCCCTAGTTCGGGACCCCAGTGGCGTTGGCCGCCGCCCAGGCTCGCGTGACCAAGGCCCGTTGGGCCTGCAAATCAGAGCAGCCGAGCAGGGTGGCCTCCCAGTCCTCCCGGGTTGGGTTGGGCTGAGGGGGGATTTCAGGGTTGGAGGGGCAGGCCCACACCATTGTGGTAGATGTCCGAAGACTTCTCCCCACAAAGCGGACAGCTGCCCGAGAAAGAGGGGTCCAAGTGTTTCAGAGCTGCCGGGCACAGCAAAGTATTGCTATACAGGTGAAGGAGAAGCCGCACCTCCGCCTTTGAGAGACCTTTACACGGGCGGAGATAGAAACCGTGGCCAGATTGATAGAGTAAAACAATGTCTTTGAAGAAGATGGGAGTAAACGAAGGCGCCTTACCAGCTATACGCGCCTTTGTTCATTGAAAACCATCGAGCTGGCATGGCGGGGTGGTTAGCGTGCTCGTCTCGCACTCCAGAGACCCGGTTCATCTCCTCGTTCGACCAGTTTCCTACTCGTTTTTTATGTGGTCTGACTAGAAAAGTTAATTAGGCTAATTTCTGTTTACCATTGATCTAATGCCATGCATCATGTCCTGTCGCTCACCTGTCAGGTGATGGAACGCTCTGGAATGTTCCACACAATGTCTACGAAACGTCTAGAAACGTCTGTTAATGATGGTAATGATAGTTAGGCATGACTTGCACATTTCGTTATGCTAGTTATGTATGGTTATTGATAGTTAACACGACCGTAACTCCTGCACTGATTAATTAGTGTTAAGGTGCAGGTGCAGTGCAAAGTCCCACATGCCACTTCTTAACTACTGACTAATTACCAATTAGTCATTTAGTCCTTAAGTAGAATGATATAATCATGAAATCCCTTTATATCATGTTTCGATGTCTTTCGAATGCACGCAATTAAGTGAGGAAGTGCTATTCATCGGCATATGCCCATATAAGGCATGCATCCGAAACGGGGACACATTTGTCACAAGTCTTGGTCACGAACCCGTACGCGGCGGCCGCGTTTCGATGGAGGCGAAACGCCAGAGGAGCCCGTTTGCTGTGCGATTTCAGTGTAGGTTGCATGGATGGAAACAATTTTATTACACAGATACAAAAAAAATTCTCCCAGGGTGGTCCCCTACTGGTGCAGGAGTCCACGGGCTTGTGCTTCACGTAAAGCCCGATCCACCAGCCATTTCTTGCCGGCGGGCTGAACGGTCCGTAAAGGAGCCTCCCAGGAAGAATGAGTGGGATTGGGGGGGGGGGGTACTGCACTTGGGGAAGGACATTCCGAATGGTAGTGGAAAATTGTGGATCTGGGCACGCCACATGTTACAATCAGGAGAAAAGGTGGGGTGAAAGCATGAGAGACGGTGGGGGGAAATGAAGCAGCCTGTCTGTAATTGTCGCCATGTGGCGCTGGATGAGGGCGACAAGGTACTGTGGAGTGGTGGCAGTGTCATGCGGCTGAGTTTGTAGAATGTGGTGATTTGATGATATGTAGAGAGGACCGATAGGGCCTCTTGCTCAGGACTGGGTGCCTGATCATCCGGAGTCTGGGAGGAGAGTTCTCGGGCCAGCGCATGAACGAGCTTATTACCGGGGATCGAGGCATACTCAGGAACCCACGACAGAGTAACCGTTCGATCGAGAAAGGTGGTTGTGGCAAGAAAAAAATTCGCTGTGGCTAAGCTTGGTTAAGCCCGGTAATTGCGAAAGCAATATCCGTACCTACGCCATGGTACAGTTGGTAGTGTAGCTGGTGGTGGTGCTTGTGGTTAGACTTGTGGTGATGCATCGGTTATACAATCCAATCCAAACCAATCCCATCCAATCAAATCCAATCCAATTAAATCCACTCCAATCCAATCTAATCCAATCTAATCTAATCTAATCTAATCCAATCCAGTCCAGTCCAATCCAATCCAATCCAATCTAATCCAATCAAGGCCAGATGAAGGTCAATGGTGGTCACCGCCGCGGCACGGCAAAGGCGTGAACGTCCAAGTAGTATTGCTTTCGCAATAAAATTCGCTGTGGCTTAGCTGCGAAAGCAATATCCGTACCTACGCCATGGTACAGCTGGTATTGTAGCTGGTGGTGGTGCTTGTGGTTAGACTTGTGGTGATGCATCGGTTATACAATCCAATCCAATCCACTCCAATTCAATCCACTCCAATCAAATCTAATCTAATCTAATCTAATCCAGTCCATTCCAGTCCAATGCAATCTAATCTAATCCAATCTAAACCAATCTAATCCAATCTAATGCAATCAATGTCAAATGAAGGTCAATGGTGGTCACCTCCGCGGCACGGCAAAGGCGTGAAAGTGCAAGTAGTACTGCTTTCGCAACAATACGATCTCTTGCCGGCGTCGCCACGCCCTTTAGGTAGTGGCGGTAAGCGGCCTGGGAATCTGTGCAAATTTCGGTTACGTTTTTATCAATGGCGGAGTGGGCCAGAGCAAGTGCTATGGCGGCTCCTTCCGCCTCTGCAGGCGAATTCGGATAGTGGCGGCGGCCCCCACTGTGTCGTCTTCATAGTCTGCGACTGCTGTGAAATATCCAGGTTTCGAATTTCATGCCGCGACGACATAAACGATATCGGAGCGGTTGCTGTATGTTTTGGTGTAGTCCACGTTAAACATCCCTAGGTGGTCGACATTGTACCGGAGACGTCCACTACGGCCCCTCTCTCTCGCTTTCTTCTTTCACTCCCATCTTCCTCCCTTCCCTTAGGGCGAGGTTCAGGTGTCTGCCGAGATATGTGAGACAGATACTGCGCCATTTCCTTTCCTCAAAAACCAATTTACCAATTTATCTTGGTCACGTCAGTATGAAGCATTAAAGGCTTTCCCCTTAGGCTTAGAAAGCATGGAATTGAAGGTGCATATGTCATCGGTCCGAACCCCTGTCGCAAGCTAACCTCCAACGTGACTAAAACATGTAAGCTATAAGCCAAGAGAACTGCTATGACACCACCCGGAATGTTGAACTTCGAACGGCTGCTCAAAGTTTTGGTGCCAATCTAGTCGGGAATGCGGGCACCACATTGAGGTCAGCCAGTGATACCATCGGAGGTGTAGATGGTGGAGGTGTAGATTTCAACTACGCGGTAATCCAATCTTAGCTTTGTTATTGTGATGATGATATCAACTTTATTCACCATATAAGGAGACCCTCTACTACCCGTCTCCGGCACGCCGGCCTGGGTGGCGGGGGCCGGGACCTCCGCAATTACAAGCAGGCAAAGAGGTCTTGTCGCGGCTACTTCCGCCGTGCGGATGGCTTGTTGCTGTGGAGCAAGGGCCTCGCTCCGCAGCAGGGCTTCCCAGATTTCCCTACAATTTATATTAAGGCGGAAGCCTTTAGTGCCTCATCGTTGCAAGCAGGAGTTGTCGACAGAAATGTCACGCTTTTCATTTGGCCGAAATGGTCGCGTCGTCACAGTGCTCAAATTTGCATTCAATTAAACGGATGATATATTGATGTTCCAAGTTAAATAAACACATAAATATTCAACGTCGAGTTGGGGAATCAATCCAGGTTCTCCGAAGTGCGAGACGAGCATGCTAAGCACTCCGCCATGCCAGCTCGATGGTTTGGAATGAACAAAGCTGCGTCTAGTGAATACGGTCTCTTCGTTCACTCCTATCTTCCTCCCTTCCCTTACGGCGAGGTTCAGGTGTACACCGAGATATGCGAGAGAGATACATTTCCTTTCCTTAATAACCAATTTACCGTCGAACAAGGCGGAGAGCCGAATGGGCGATGGCGTTCTGTGGACTCCCTGGCAGCGTTGTAAAACGCCGGTTCGTTCTGCTCTTATAGGCAAAGCTTAACATCTTATCCACACATCAGTGACACAACCAGCAACACCGAGCCTAAGGCTTTCGCCTCACCGCACTTTAGGTCAACAATGCGCCCCCCTGAATTTTTGCTCTAGCCATAGGGGAGCTAGCGCATTCCCAGGTTATGTGGTCGAGAGAGGGAGAAAAACCTTATTATAAGAAGAATTCAGGGCACGCCCCAGGGTCCCCGCACGACCCCACTGCACTCAAGTTTTTATGTTCCTAAGGTCGATAACACTGGCAGCCCGGCCGGTGGCGATGGTCTGCACGGCCGGGTCCTCCGAGCGCAGGAGGGTCTCCCAGTCCTCCCAGGTCTTGAGGTTCTCTAGGTCCCACGGGGAAAGGTCCGCGGGCCTCTCTCGACCCACTGTGCTTGCACTCATCGTTTTCTTTCTCATATCTCTGAGCATGATATGCCCAGACCGGGTTTACGAAGTTTTCAGCTTGGAGGCGACTCCATGCGATTGCCTCCCTATTGTTTAGACATTTATCCGGTGGTGGCACCAGTCTCCTCTCTAATCTACAATTTTCGGCAATGTCCGTACAATTTTGCAGACGCTCGTCCAGGTCAAGGCAGTTGGGCGGCTCCACAGCTATCCAGATGTTGAGAGCTCGGGCGAACTCGCGGGCCGCGTCATTGACAGGAACGGACGCGTGTGCAAGAGCACAAATTAGGCTAATTTTTCTGTTTATTCGTCTACTGGCCAGAATCCTAGCCGCTCCTGGCGAGATCCTACCCGTTCCAAATTTATAGATGGCCGTTTTGCTAGCGCTAATTATAAAATTGGCTTCCATTCCAATGCAAGCGAGTGCTAATGCAACTTCTTTACCTGTTTCCGCGTTGCGGCATCTAAAGTTTGGCTGCCGATACGGGGGAACTGTGGCCGTCGACCACTGAGGCGACCACCGCACCCGACTTGCCACTTGCTGCGTTCACGTACGCAACTGACTTGCTGGCCTATCGGATCGAAGCATCTGATCAGCACTTCTGCTCTCTTCTCCCTCCTCTAAGTGTTGAATATGGGACGCATGTTACTAGGGGGTGGGGGAATGATTATATTTTCTCGGAAGTCCTGCGGAATGCTCGGTTTGGCTCGTAGTCCCCTATCTGTTTGCAGGCCTACCATTTCAAGGATGGCTGTGCCCGTGGTTGTTCGGCTTAATCTATCGGGCAGTCAAATTCTGACAGCCTCCGCTATTTCGTCTCAGGTATTGTGCAGTCCCTTAGAGAGGACCTTCTCTGTGGATGTGCTAATCGGTAAGCCCAGGGCCCTCTTTATGCACCGTCGAATGGGCGAGTCTAGTTTCTTCCTCTCTTCAGCCCTAATGTTTAAGAAAGGCGAGGCATAGCTCACGTGGCTTATTACCTATTCTTGGGTCAGTTTAAGCAAGCTTCTTAAATTCAGACCTCCTCCTTTCCGTGCGACCCTTATAAATATGCTAAGGGCTAGCGTGGCAAATCCCTCTAGCATTTTGATTGTCCTGTAGCGCAGGGCGTCTTCCGATGCGCTCCGTGCGAACAATTAGCGGTACAGTTCAGGTACAGACAAGAGGCAGCGGCCAGTCCAGAGCTCTGCGAGCATTGGAACGCAGTTTCACTCTTCGTCGATTGTGCCTTAAGCGCCAGCTGCCGATGGTTCGGGAGCCGAACGGCTGTCTTACAACTTACCCCGAGCGAAAAGGCGCCATCCTGGCGGCTTAGGGTGATTTGACGACGGCGGGTTCGTAGTATGATCTGAGACGGTTCACGTGGACAATTTCATGGCCTGGGCGACGATGATCTGTGGAAGGAGTAAGGGGTTCGATGAGGTAATTGACTGGGGAGGTCTGCTCAACAACGCGGTAAGGGCCCTTGTACTTGCTGAGAAGTTTGGAGGAAAAACCGGCACTTGAGGAAGGCACCAAGAGCCAGACCAAACAGTCAGGAAGATAAGTGGGAAGAAGTGCAGAGGGATCACGGGTGGTTTTCTGCTGCAGCTGGGTGTGTGAAGTGAAAGACCGGGCAAGCTGGCGGCATTCTGCGGCATCAGTGGCGGCTTGAGAAAAAGACGTAAATTCAGAAGCATCAGGGCGGTAGGGGAGAATGGTGTCCATTGTGCAAGAAGCCTCACGGCCGTAGAGGAGAAAATATGGAGAAAATCCGGTGGTGGCTTGAGCAGCGGAGTTATAAGCATAGGTGACCAAAGGTAGAACGCGGTCCCTGTTGCAGTGATCGGAAGCTACATACATGGCCAGCATGTCGCCAAGAGTGCGGTTGCCTTGCAAAAGTCGTGCCCACAACTTATGGCCGCTAGCTTCGATGAAGAAATCCTTCGGCTTTCTGCTTGTGGGTATCCTACTCATGTACTTGTCGGCGTCACGGAGGGCATTCTTAAACGGAAGGGTTCAACCCAGCCAGACGCTTTCCAAGGTTCTGCTGGAAAGCACAAGACTGCGGTAATCACCTACATACACGGCTTGTCCCAGAGACTAAAAAAGTTTGGGCAAAAGCTGGATGTCCGAGTGGTTTTTTCTGCTCCGGACATCTTCAAAAACTGTGCAAAATGGCATCCCCAGGCGACTATCACATGCTCGGGTGCAAGAAGCGGCGCAGGGACAACTTCGTCAAATGTGCGGAATCTGTTGTGTATTGCCTACCGATTTCAAGCGGCAAGACATATTGTCACGTTGTAGTGACGGCTGTCCAGCGGTCACGAAAACACCAACGAGACTTGGAAACGAAGCTCTTTCTTTGGGCTGACCTGCGCCCGCAAAAGAACTGAATCACTCGGCGGCGGCGTAAGCAACAAACGTGCTCGTCAGTCGTCGAACTACGAATGCCCGCTGCTCGCGGCATCGTTCAATTTAAAGCCGGCAAGGAAACTTCGAGATAACAGGTCGCGATCGTCTAGAGTAATCTGAAAACACGTAGATGCAGCTCGGCATGGCTGCGATCAATCGAGATTAGTCCGGTCGCTTCTCGCGTCACGAACACAAACGATAACACCTCTTTCCTGAGGCCTTGCGCGAACGAACGGACGCTACAATGACACGTTGCAATATGAAGGACAAAGTGGGAGGTTTGTTAACGACCGCCTCCGTGAACATCGTAGAAATGAAAGGGAAAAGTGCGGAGGTTTCCTGGACGCGCACTGTAGAAAGTGTGAGTCAAGTGATGATCATAATGAAGCGCCCAGTTCCGGCCAGAGTGCAGAACCCTGTGTCAAATCCAGCTGCGTGCATCTATACAAAGAATGCACCATTGTCACCAGAACTAGCTGCCAATTAACGCGTGAAATTATCGAAGCAGAGATAATAGATAGTTTAAGGGAAAACTGAGTGTCCGAGCCGTACATTGCTTTATCCTGCAAGGTATCACAGTACTTGGGTCATCATTCAATGGTTGCGGACTTTGCATGAGTGATGACTGGCCATGATACTTATCGAATTGCACACCTCACCGCACCTGGTCGACATTTATCCGAATAAGAACTTCCTCACGTCGCCAATTTGGAGCCCTGACACTCTCCTGAGACTCCATAACCCGCCGAATAGGCTCCGTTTAGGGGGAAAGCGCAACAGCCGCAAGGACGTATACGCGTGATTTCCGTGCCAAAAAGAACTACAAAAGCGAGGCTCTGTAGCCTCTGCACTCTATGAACGAGTGCGGGGAACTCCTTTCGATGGAGTGTACGCTTGTCCCATATTTCACTCCTTTTCCCAGAGTCGCCGCACTCCTGCTAGGCGCACTCCCTCTGCAGGAGTAGAAACACTCCTTTATTACGAATGGCTGGGAAAAAAAAAAAGCTGCGCCGGAGGGAGGATTCGAACCGCGAAACTCTGCATTGCGAGCCGAGTGCGCTACCTCTCGCCTATACTTCTTTTTTCTTTATTGCATTTTCACAACGGGTACAAAGAAGTAAAACTTGTCAGCAACACTTGCACTGACACAGCAGGTGAGAATTTTTTCAGTTCAACCAAGTCATCCAAAACATTTAACCAAGTTGGCTGATCAGGCAGTGCCTGATACACTTCCCTCAGACGTATGACACCTTCAATGAAATGCTCGCGTGGAGATCTCACAACTACTTCTGCATTGTTGAATTGTGTCCTTGTTTTCCATACACTATGGAGGCCAAGGAGCATAATAGTGTCATAAAGGATGTCCTGTTTTCCTACCGGTAAGAACCTGATGCCATGCGGGTGTAGCGGTAAATCTTTCTTTAATGTTCTTTGAAGCACATCCCAGAAAAAAAGCGTATCCCAACAATCTAAAAAAACGTGATCTATTGTTTCAGGTTTTTTACATAGAAAGCAATCTGTTGACCAAGGGACAAAGAGTCCATTATCATCCTTCCATGTTTTGACCGACAGAGTTCCGGTATGAAGATTGAAGAAGAAAGTTTTCAAAGATGGGTAGACTGGCATTCTTTTGACCCTATTGAGCACATCTGCTCCTGGGCCTCCGCAGTTTGACAATCGGTAAATGGGTACAGGGAGCATTGATTCAAATAAATCTTTATACAGATTTTTTCTAGTGACATTGGAGAGGTACTGCATTGAAAATCGCACTTGTAACATTCTGCACGCAAGCACAACTTCACGCAGATAACCTCTCACTGTACCACGCATGTTTTCAACACAGCATACTACAACTTCTGGTAGCAATCGACATAAACGAAGTTGCATAACTGTGCGAAGAAAAATATCGTTCTAGTCGCGAAGAAACATAAAGCGGGACACGATTTGTCGTACAAATAAATGAACAAGACCGAGACCTCCTCTCTTCACGGGCAAGAATAAGTTTGTTCGACTAGTTCTCTCCCATGTCGACGCCCAAATAAATACAGCAAAAACCCGATGGATCCTTTGAATACTGATCCGCGAGGCGCTCAACACATTCATGACATACCATATCTTGGAGATGAGGAACAGGTTACACACAGTGGCGCGCGAGGACATTGATAGTGGTCGCCCCTGCCACCCACTGGCCTTTTCCTTTGCTATTGCCACTTGTTCATTCCAGTATGGTTCGGGGTTGCTATAAGAGTTCAGCGGTACTCCAAGATACGTCGTCGGAGTTGTGGCCCACCGAAGTCGGGAGTAATAGTCTGGCGTTTCCTCCCAGTCACCATGCCAGAATCCATAACTCTTCTCCCAATTTATTTGCGCCCCGGTGCATTTGCAAAACTTCTCAACAATAGCCGTGGCTTCACAGATACTCTGTTTACTTGAGCAGAACACGGCGATGTCGTCAGCATAAGCTAAGATTTTAACATGCGCTGACAGTAACCTGAAGCCAGTTATACACTCAGAGTTTAGTATAGCCAGACAAAGGGGCTCAAGATAGATTGCGAACAATAGGGGTGACAAAGGACATCCCTGCCTCACTGAAGATCGTACGTGTAGGCTTTCAGTCAGCTCCCCATTAACAATGAGGCGCGTTGTGCAGCTCGCGTACGCCATTCGTACGCCCTCCGTTATTACACAGCCCACATTAGGGTGATCTAGCAAGCTGAACAGAACCTCATGAGATACACGGTCAAAGGCCTTTGCGAGATCTAGCTGCATCATTGCCACCCTGTCGCCTAGTGCATCGCAGCATTCAAGCACACTTCGCGCTATGTGTATATTAGTGGCTATGCTCCGACCCTTGATACCGCAAATTTGATGACTCCCCACTAGCATGGTTATGACGCCCTGAATTCGCTTTGCCAGAACCTTCATGAATATCTTATAATCTACGTTTGTGAGGCTTATCGGGCGATAAGACCCCACCAACAGACGTTTTTCTGGCTCAGCAAACTTCGGTATGAGTACAGTGTGCGATGTTGTGAATGACAATGGCGTACGCTTGTTCTCGTACGCTTCGACAATAACTTTCAGGAGAATTAGGGCGATTTCTGACTTGAAATATTTGTAAAAGGCGGCTCCTAAACCATCAGGACCGGGTGCTTTACCCAATGGCAGTTGATCCATTGCTTCCTCTAGCTCTCTAACGGTTATTGGCTGTTCAAGACGAATTCTGACTTCATCGTCGAGCCTTGGCATAAACGGTAGGAAATCGTTATGGAAACTGCCCTTCGCGTGTGACCCAGCAAGTCACTGAAATGATCTCTGATTACGCCTTTGATAATGACGCTATCGGCCGATACCTCGTCACCATTTTGTATCTGGCATATTTCTTTTTGACAAGCGTATCTTTCTTCATCGCCAAATGCTCGTTTTGTTGGCGATTCCCCTGCCCACAGTTTCTCAGCACGTGCGCGCACCACCGCTGCTCTGTACCTATCTGTGACTATTTTTTCCAACTGCGCTTTTGTATTTCTTATTTTATTAAAACAAGTTCCTGGCTGACTGCATTCAACATTAATGAGCAGCGCAAGCTGCTCACGGAGCTGGATTTCCTTCTGCTTTTCTTCAAATCTGATAACACTGCTTGTTTCAATTGCCCTCATTTTGACGAACTGCTTAAATTCTTCCCACTGAACAGCGTAACTTGACGGTTGGTCCATGAGCATCTTTTCGAGCTCTTTTCCTACTGTACTGACAAAGCGTTCTTGCTCCAATAACTTTTCATTGAGTTTCCATAAAGCCCAATTAAACGGCTTTTTAAAGCGTATCCTGCCAAAGTTTGCAGCCACTAGACAATGGTCGCTAAATGGAACCGGTTTGACTTCGTACGAGGTACACAAAGGAACAAAGTCTGACGACACATATAAACGGTCCAGTCGGGCATGGCTGTCTCCCTGAAAGTGCGTGTATTGCGGTCGCGTCCCAGTCATATAAACACTTCCTATATCCTCTAAACAGTATTCACTGACCAGAGCATGCAAGAATTCAGCACTCTTATCACGTACGGGCGAAGGCTTGGCCCGGTCGACTGTCTCACAAACACAGTTCATGTCACCCAAGAACATAACAATCTTGCCACATTTTAAAAACGACTAAATTCGCTCAAAAAACAATTTACGTTCCTTTTCTACATTTGGTGCATACACACAAATAACTCGAAAAGGCAGATCGCAGTACAAAAAATCGGCGACCAGGAGACGACCGCTTTCACACGAAAATAGCGATTGCATTGTTATGCCTTTGGTATTCCTAATAAGAGAACACAGCCGCCTGACGCACCGACAGAATGACACACACACACACACACATTAAAGTGCGTACGAAAGGTAGACACCATTCTTTCAGTCGCTTCTTGGCTTTCAGTTTTTGTTTCCTGTATTCCTGTATTTCCTGTTCGACTTTAAAGCGGAGGCCAAACGCGCCGGCCGACTCACGGCAGGCGGGTAAACCGCCTCCTTAGGTTTTTTTTTTTTTCCTCTCGCCTATACTTGGGACGGGTTGTAATGCTTTTCAGTAGTTATATATGCTAACATTTTGAGTTCAGCGGCAGTTTCGTGCGTATATGTCGCGAGTTCTGTTCTCTAAATTGGTAGATCCCTGGCTGGTTAGAGTTGGCACAGCTCAGTAAATGATGAAACAGTAAAGGCAACATCTGAACGCCACAACGCCATGGTAAATCTTTACTCGACAGCAATTTCATGGGGCACGGTACGTTGACTCGCCCTTCGCGAACGAGTTAACTGGTGTCCTGATGCACTATTATTCGTATTAAAATGATGTGTAGCTTCCCTAGAGCACTCGTCGATCATTCATACCGTAGTAGGAATGCCGCCATATAAAGTGTTTAGACTAATGTTTCGCCGTCGACCGCGAAGGTTTACGGGATCTGACAGAAGTGTTTTCCTTTAACAAAAGCATCGCTCGTTTCGGCGAATCGCTTTTCATTGGAGGTTTTTGTGGTGAAATAGATGTTGCAAAATGTGAATGGCGGTTCCGAAGGGCATAAAATATATTCACACAGCAATAAACTAATGTTTAGGATAAATTGCGACAGTTACCATGACAGTGTCTTCTTAAACGCATTCTACGGAAGTGCATGGCTTCGCTGAATGGTATAGACTATTCAGAACCCCACGGCGGTCGCATTTCGATGAAAGCGAAACGCCAAAGCCTCATGCACTGCGCGATGTTAGTGCACTTCGCTTTGGGATGTCGCGATGTCAGTGCAGTCGCTTTGGGACGTAAAATCCATTGAAATCAAATCAAATATGCTGTATGAATGCAACGCAATAATCTCCAAAATGTACACTGCACGTATCGGTTATGTACAAGGTCTGGCTCTGTGGGCGGAGCACAGGACACTTTCTTGTTTCTTTGTTTTTGCTTATCACTAGTTTGCATGAGATGCGAGTCACAGCTAGGTCACTATATATATGGCTCCGCTGCAGCACAAAAGCTAAGAAAATAAACAACCTCCAACTCCCTCAGGCCCTAGAGGGAGTGCGCTCGCAGTTTTACTCTTTACCGAAGGAGGCGTTTCACTCCTTAGGGAATTTAGGCGGAGTAAACTGCTGCTAAAGAGAGTACATTAGCCGGTATACTCTATCATAGAGAGTATCAGTTCTTAGAGTGTGGCTATCCAGAGACAAGCAACTCACCGGACGTCTGACTACATCCCGTCCGTATAATAAAAGCCTCAACACACAATGGTATTGTAACAGTAACGTAGTAGGTTGTGGCATGGTATTGTATGAGGTGTTCAACGCCCTGAAGCTCCACATGTGAAACACCGTAGTGGAAGGCTGCGTACCAGTCGCAGCCTTCCAGTCGCAGTACCACTCGCAGCTTCCACAGGCGGCTTCCAGGTGCAACGATACGGCAGTAAATCGCGAAAAAAACGTGCTATCCACCTTTTTCGCTAAAATGCTTGTCGCATTTATCAAGTTTAGCAGTGAACCTCTTGTTTACATGTAAAAGAGCAGCTCCAAAAGTTTGGTTTAGTAACCCTTTAGTGTCATGTATCCGTTGCTTTTGGTTTCGAAGTAATGTATTGGACCTTTGCTTGTTTTTGTTTATGTGTACTTGTTGATCGGCTGTTTGTGTCACGTGCTTGTTGTATGTAAGTACTTATGCGCGTCCAATAAATTGGCAATGCCTTAGCTTTGATATGCCAGGATATATGTAGCTAGAGGTGAGGGCGAGGTGTCGACATCTCGGTGGCCACCTGAACCAGAGTGAAGGCGCATAACTGCCCTCTTGGAACAGTGGACACATCAACCATGCTTTAAGCTAAGTGGCGGAAGTAACAGGTTCGTTGATTAACGAGACACTTCTTGCATGTCGTACAAACCCTGGTCACGGCTCCACCTTCTTCGCCCCACTCAGATGCCGTCAAACTCAACGTTTCACGCATGTCGCTACTTAGCGGCGTCAAGTCTTTTAAGTGTCATAGTCTTTCACACACGTCGCACACATGCCCAAACGAATTGTTCACAAAGTCGTCCTGAAAGGCCCAAGTTGCACTGGAACTTTCACTGAGGTTCACCGTATAGTCCGTCGATCGGCTAGTCTCGAGATTGTCTTGAGGCTGCTGCTGAGAGGCCCCGGCACGCCGCTCAGCCTCCTGGCGACGCCGCTTTGCTACGCGTTCCTCTCGATGGTCTGGTGTCTAAGCTGCGCGCTTGGCCTTAGCCTGTTCGTTCTTCCTCTGGCTAACCGCTAACTGCCAGTCAACAACTTCGGTATCCGGCGAATTCAACTTTTCCGCTCTTCTGCGCCGCTCAGCAGCGGCATTGCTTTCCTTCTCTATGGCTGTAGTGGCTGTGGTTATTAGCCTTTGAAAAGAGGGCACATACCCACATTGGGGGATCGGCCAAGAATCGGGAGGCAAAGGTTGCTATTCACCTGCAGATACTAAAGGGAGAGCAACACCGGGGGATTCTACCACAAGGTGGGCAGGGAGTGTAAAAAGATAACAGTTTGGATTGAAGAGAGAGAGAAAAAAAGAAAAAATGAAGAAGTGATTAATTCGAAATGCAATAAAGCATAGAAGAAAAAATACTGTAAGCTTTAGCAAGGCAGTCGACGAGAATCCAGCAAGAAATTTTGAACAGCGTCACAAGCAGACCTGTGGCTGAACCCAAGCATGGTGGCGCCAAATGATAGCAAGAGTGGGCTGCTCAAACTAAGTCCAAGATGCTGTAAGGGCAACTCCAGCAGACTTCTTCCTCATCATTCTCTCCTTCTTCTTGTTCACTCCGGCGTACCAGCTGCGCAGCTGTGACGTCACTCGCTCCTCGCGCATGCGCAGCTTGGCTCATCCATGCTCACTCGAAACTGCTCACTCACAGCCAGTGTAGCTCACGCCACAATAAATTGCGTCTTTGGTCCGAGTTTACATCTAGTATTGAGTTCATGCGGCCGCCTGGGCCTATACTACAGCAGTCTACTTTGTTGCAAATTACAAATTTAAACTATCCCCACTGTGCGGACTGAGCTACCCGTTCTTTCCTCACCAGCATCATCATCGCTCTCAGCCTAACTATGCCGAGTGCAAGACAACAGCCTCTCCCATATACATCCGATAACCCTTTGCTGAGCACGCTGGGCCCCCTTTATCCAAAAGATGGCGCTAGTTGCTGAATGTCCTGGAAAGCTGGGCATGTATTTGTGTCCTATTTCCAAGTCCGTCTAGATTTCTGTTCTCTTTCAAAGTGGCGTATGCGCATGTTTGGAGAGAACTTCCTCGGTCATTGTACAGCAGCGCAACTGTAGGTGCCATGTTTTTCTTCATGGAACTCTTCCCTGCATCTGTTTCTGGCCATTTAACAGAGAGTGGGCCTCGTGCATGTTGTGCATAAGGTACTAAGGGTAGCATGAACAATCAGTCGTGCGTAGGCTCTACGGCACGGATGTTTCTATACGCCTACAAGCTTCATATTTATAATTGCAGCAACAATGCATGTTTGTGGCAAATTTCTAAACACTCGCAATGCTTTCGAATCACCGTGAACGAACATTCCACCGTAGCAGAAACGGACAACGATTGTTAAATCGTAACAGCAACAATTAAGGCCTGTATTTGCAAATTTCTTTCTTGGTCCTTCCACTTTTTCTTCGTCTACGTGGCGCTTTCTCTTCCTTTGCATCGCTCGTGAGTTACGTCACGTTATTCGCTCGTGTCGTTCACGCGCCACCGTTCGACTGCGCCGCCAGCCTGGCTGACCGTTTCCTCGCTGGCAGTTGTTCCGTCATCAATAGTTCTGCAGGTCCCAGCGTCGAGGGAGGACCAAAGCATGGGCCTGTCGAAGCCCTCCACCTCAATTCGACTCCTAGGTCCCGCAGGACCCAGGTCCACGAGGATCCGAGTCCCCCAGGTCCCCATGACCCCAGGACCGAGGTCCCCCACGGCCCCTCCGCTGGCCGAGACGCAAGCCAGGCGTGTGTCGGTAGACGACAGCTTCGACTCCGATTTGTCATCCGAAGACGTAAACCCCGACTCTCTTTCCAAACCCATCGGCTATCAGAGTGGATGCGATGGTCCCCGGTGGTCGTCCCGCCTGCGTTTACATTCGCACGACGAGGTTCAAAAGCCGGGTTCGGCCGTCGACACGAAGCGAAGGTTTCACTCGCCTGAACACGAACCAGACCAGTTTTCGCTCCTTTTTGCCGCCCTACCACGGACGGTCGGCATAATTAATGGACAATCATAAAGTATCCCTAGCGGAACGTCCATGTGGCGTAACATGGAAAGCGAGGGGAGGTATGCAGAAAGATGTGAGCGACTAAATTCGATGTCTCTCTACGTCGGTACCCTCACTGCTCAAGTAATGCCAAGCCTATGCTTTCTAGACTGCTGGTGCAGATCATTTGGCACAATTGGATAGATTCTCATGGGCTTTGAGGTGACGGCTGAGCAAAGCCAGCGCTCAATGCCAAATCACGACTTATCGTTTCTTCTAATACACTTTTTCTTCAATACTTTTGGGTGTCTAGGGTTCCGTTGTGTTTGTTTGCATGTTTGTTTGCATTAAGTTTTACCATGCCTAATTTTGAGCTTTATTATGGGCTGCATTTATCAACAATTTTTGCTTCTGTAGAGCAACTGCCTTATGTTCGGTCCTTATTCCGCGTACTCAGCTTCACGGCTACGACTAAGTAACGGCTCGTTCGTTCGTTTAGAGGGAAACATTGGGCTGCTGTGTGGGCCCATGAGAACTAGTTAGTGGGATTAAGCGTTGTTTAACCCTGTTGCTAACCAGTGGTAAACCAGTGGTTAACAAGGTGACGGTAGCCAGCCCCGCAATCTGTACTTGTCAAATAGCTGCATATTTCAATTAAAGCCCAAGGGCTCGTTCGTCACTTAACCGCAGAAACGTCATTTGCGCGGCGAAAGATATGGCGAAAGATATTCCTTCCAAGTGTGCACAGGATCAGTTGCAGATACCTTGGGAGCGATTGCTGCGAAAATGCGTTTCTAACGTTTGGCCACAGAACTTACAGCAATCTGCCGAGGCTATCTTCTCCTCCCTCTTCCTCTCCTGCACCTTTCTTTTAGTGCGAAAGAAATACTAGTTGCACTTTCAGTCCGTCCCGTAGCGATGCCGGTAGCTACCATATTAGCATATTCGATTGGATTGGATTGGAATGGATTGGATTGTATAACCGATGCATCACCACAAGTCTAACCACAAGCACCACCACCAGCTACACTACCAGCTGAACCATGGCGTAGCTACGGATATTGCTTTCGCAGTTACCGGGCTTAACCAAGCTAAGCCACAGCCATTTTTTTCCCGCGTTCAGCTGGACAACATTAAAAATTCAGGGGGCACTTTGACTGTCTAAAGTGCGTAGGGGCGAAAGCGTTTTCCGCACCACTTTGCTTATGTGACACTGGTGACGTCAACACTAGATGACGTCACACATAATTGATGACGAAGTAACGACTAATTACTAAATGACTAATCGCTGATTAATCACTCGGCACTAATTGACTGCTAATTAAAGGCGCTCAAGCTTCGCCTTCAGGAGTGGAACGCGACAGTGTATTGTAGCGCTGCCAGGTAGTCCAAGGAACGCCACCTTGCGTTCGGCGCGATGCCTGACGGCCGCTGCTCATTCTGTAGGGAGGTGGCCGACACCTTCCACATGGTTTGGGCATGCTGAAAAATTCCTCTCCCCCCAATCACCCCTTCCCCTACCCGAGAGGACTGGGAGGCGGCCCTGCTCAGCTGCCAGGAACTATCGGCCCAACAGGCCCTGGTTCGGCGGACTTGTGTAGCGGTCTCGACCAACGGGATCCCGGAATGAGGGACTCCGCCTAGTATTGTAAGGGGTGAGACCCATTAGGGGCCTCTCCCCGAGCACCTCTCTGTAAATTACTAAATAAATGCTTTTCACAACCACCACCACCAACCACCCTTTGAACGCAACTCTTTTTGAGGAAAGGAAATGGTGCTGTAATTCTCAGTCATCTCGGTGGACACCTTAACCGCACCGTACAGGAAGGGAGGAAGTGGCAGCGAAAGAAGAAAGAGGGGCCGTAGCGAAGAAACTGAAAATTGTATTTGAGGAAAGGAAATTACGCAGCAACTGTCTCACATATATCGGTGGACACACGTCAAAACGTGGACACATCTGTCAAAACGGCTGTCGACACGGCTGCCGACACGGACGCAGACACGACTGCCGACACGGATTCCTAACGACAGCATGAGGGATTAAAAGCTTTTGCCTTAATAACCACTCGTCCTTTCTGCGCGCTCATGTGTGAAGTGCACACGGAGCATAGCCATGCACATACTGCTTGTTTTGTAAAACAAATACACTGTAGTTATAGCTATCCAGATGAGCTCTCCAGAGTGGACGCATTGCTTTTGGCACGAAGTGTAGGGCTAAAGTGGACGAAAGTCTGGCGTATGAGTGCCAGAATGCACAGCTGCACTTAAGAGAACAGGTCATGCATGCTGGCGTCATGTGACCTCCGAAACGAGGAAGGTCCTTCAGGGCCTCACTGCGGGTGGGCAAGCGGACGAGGACCGGTACCCGACGCTATGACAATAGAAATTGCATCGTGAAAGTTTTGTGAACCTTGTGTGCAGTTGAGATTCAGGTAGCGTGGTCGAGCCGGAGAAGGGACGAGGAAGCCGGAGACGTGGTTTTTAAGAAAACATGGAAAACTTTATGCAGACTATTTGCTTAATGTACAAGTAAATAAAGAATGGGAGCGTCTGAGCCAACGGGAGCCTCTCGGTCGCACTCGCTGCCGAGTTTTATGGGCTCTTCCTTCCCTGAAACGCCTGGATGGAGACAGGCTTTCCCGAAGAACGCGTGTCCTGAAAAGCTCACTTTAGCACTAATCACACACGTTCTCTCCAGTGGGCACGCCCCAGTCACGTGTGGAGCTTGAGGATGAGGAGGATGGCATCTATGTCGCGCAGGCAGCGTGAGTGGCGTCCCTGCGATCTGCAGGCGGCCGCACGAGTGGCTTGCACTTGCTCTTTATGAGTGCAAGAGCACAAGGCCCAGGGCCACGTGCAAGGCAATGCGGTGAAGGGAAGCCGCTCCTCTGAAGAGGAATGCTGTGGTCAAACATTGGTACTGGACATAGCTGACACCCGGGTCGCCTCTGGGAGCTGCATTACGGCAGGCCTTCATAGCTGTCTTCGTCATGCGGTCTCCCACCGGAGGCTTGCTGTGTTGCCGCCGCCGCCATGGTTACCCCGGTCGAGGTAGTCCCTGTTCTAATCCACTTAGGCAGGAAGGGAGCGCGCGCATAACAGTTCCGCTTTTTTTAGGCCATGGGTGCTGAGACGTAGCTCTCCATGCGCTGGACCCTCCCAGCCGGATTTACGACAAACAAAGGAAATATCAAGCAGATAACTTACACCATGGTGTGTCCATTAGCTGTTTCAGACACAGTTTCCTCTCTTGTGTGCGGAAACAAACAGCGTGACGGCTACAGGTCAATGGAGGACCGACCCCTGCGTCACATGATCTATGCGGAGGACATACCTAGGGTGCCTCGATGCCAACGCCGCCGTTCAGGGTGGAGACAACATCGCGGGCGCCGCCATATTGAATCACATGGGATCAGCTGCTCTAGCGTGTGTAACGGCGCCACTCTTACTCTCGGCGGGCGTGAGAGTGCTTTTGACTAGAACAGCCTTTTTCATCAACATCGCACTGCGTATCTTTTCACTCATAATAGCCATTTTAACATCCGAGGGTCGAAGGCGTAATTGCATGACTTAATTTTACAGCCCCAGGTTTTCGAGGTTGAACATTTACTGTTCCGTCTGTTGGTTTGAAAAACGCGCTGATATTTTAAAGATCTGTTGCCGGGCAGGTGCCGCTGCTCCATGCGGATAGAATAAATTGCTGCCTCTGTTTTTTCCACGATATTTTGGATTTTAATTCGCACGTTCTGTTAACGCCCGCGTGCCGTCAGCCGCCCGAGCACTGCGGCTGGTTTCGCTATCGTCGCGCGGACTGTTTCCGTTCCTTTTGCTCGCAAAAACTGGTGTCTGTCTTCTTTCTAATCTTTCAAAGGGTAACTGCGAGTTGCTCGCCCGTTTATTGCTCACAAGGGCGCAATTACATATGCTTATGGGGTGGTCGCTGGTATATACAGATGATGCCGCTGTACACCGACGTTGCCACTGCTCCTGCGTTTTCTTTCTCGAGGCCAAAGAAAACGAATCGCCCCTCGTTGGCGATAAAATAAAGGATTACTGGAAGTTTCTCTCTCGTTTCATTTTTATGAGGGGTGCACAACCACCGAATGTTCTTGCGTGCGCTCGCATGCACACTTCGCTTGCGCCATGCACATACGCACCGGTTGCTCTCCCGCGATTCCTCAGTTTGTGAAACACAATTTTACGCATATTTTTTCATATTTTTTGTTCAAGCCAATCGGTATTCATTAATAAACCATGCAAGTAAACCTGTTCAAAAAAGGGTGGATTTTAGTCACTAAAAAACTGCAGTAATTCTGAAATTTTAAATTCGAAATCGAATTAATCGACATTGAAAAGTCACGCTTTTCGAAAAAAATCGACCATAGAGGGTTTTGTTAAAGAAACGCGGTTTTAACGTTGGCTATCAGTGTATTTACCTATTCTGTCTACAAAATTGTGTGCAGATGGATTAGGCTGTTAGAAAAACAATTCCTACCTAAAAGTTGATCTTTACTACTGATGAAGACAAATATGTAACATAGCTTTTCAGCCTACCCTCTTACAGAGGTTACAGAGAACAAAACAAAAGACAATGTAAATTATTCATTTAATGCCAACTGCAATTGCAGGTCATGAAAAAATTACGAACTAACTACAGTATAAGTAAGCAAGACATTGGGACAGAAAAGTGGGGCATATACCGTGGGGTGCAACTTTAAAGGTAAAAGTAAAGCATGAAAAAAGGTTCAAACCACGAAATAAGTTAACAAGACCTAGGGGAAAAATGTTCTTGTGCCCAGTGTGGTGTAACCTTCGCCGTAAACATGAAAACAAAGTGTGAAAAAAAAAGATGCGAACCACGAAATAGCAGAACGAGACAGAGTGATAAAAAGCACAGTGAGGTGTAACATTTAAAGCAATGTACTCTAGGGCTGATCCCGCTTTAGTTGAGCTTCCCATTTTTTCCTTCGCTCGGAGTCTCGGGGGAAGCGAAAACAGCGTAGGCCTTTACGCGTTGACCCGGCATACATTAGAACACAACAACCCGTCATGCTGCCTCGGTGGACTTGAGAAGCTCCTCAATCATGCGGTAGAGCACTGTCAAACAAATAAAGCCACCAGTGATCGTCCGCAGCCACTGGGCCTCGAAAAACGGAAGCTCAGCTGCTTGCACTAAGCAACGGCGACCAGCCCGACCGACCGCTGTGATTCAACATGGCGCCGCAGGGAGAGAGAGGCTGCGTTAGAGCGGTCAAAGGATGGCACCACCCTGAACGGCGGCGCTGGCATCGAGGCACCCTAGACATACCGCAATTAGAGCGCCATCCGACGTTGCAAAAAGGAATGGTACGCTTTCAGACGCCGGGGTATTAGAGCAGCTAGTAGTGCTGGGCGAACAAATAACGACAGCAGGTGGGACTCTGAGGCCGCGAGAGAACGCGACACCATACAGCACTGACTAATCAACCTCTTTCTCTATGCAGTGGTATGAGATATCCATCCAGCAAAGGATAATCGCCCACATTTGACCTGACGGGGATGGTGGTGGTGAAAACTTTTAATTAGTGAAATAGAGTTTGGGAGCCACAGAGTGGCCACGCTACATGGTCGGCGTCCCTAGTCCGGGACACCGCATGACAATGCCCCGTCTCTAGCCCGTTTCACCAGAGCCCTTTGGGACTCAAGCGAGGAGCAGTTGAGGAGGGCAGTCTCCCATGCCTCTCTGGAAGGGGTAGGGGAAGGGGGGGAGGTGGGGATTTTGAGTACATGCCCACACCATGTGGAAGATATCACAGGTCTCCCCACAGTGTGGGCATCGCCCATCCGTGTTAGGATCGTAATGCTTTAAGATTGCAGGACAGAGTAGAGTACCTGTCTACAGGCGCCTTAAAGTTCGCTCCTCCGTCTTACTCAGCCCCTTTGCAGGGGCCGGGAAAAGGCGGTGGATGTCGCTATAATGCGTTATAATTTCCTTGAATCGCAGCAGCGGCTGGTTAGTCTCCGAGCCAGAAGAGCTGGGATGAGGAGCCCGGTGAGTAAGCGCTCGGGCAGCCGCGTCAGCGGCCTCATTACCTCGTAAGCCCTGGTGGCCAGGAGCCCAAATGATTCTTTTGGGTGTTGGATCAGTGGCAGTCCGTCTTAGAATGCAAGCAGCTAAGGGGGAGATCTCCCCTGCCAAGTAATGATCACATGCTTTTCGGGAGTCCGTAATGATGATTCTCGAATTGGCGTGGGCGGCAGCAAGCGCTATCGCTACTTCCTCGGCTCGCATTGAATTCGGGGCTCGAAAAGAGAGTCCATCAACGTGCATTTCCTGGTGAACGACAGCGGCCGTGTAAAATCCCGTGGGCGATGGGCCTGCTACGTCTACATAATATACACCGGGTCGGGAGCCGTGTTGTCTCTCAAGAGCCAGAGCCCGCGCTTGTCGCCTGTTTACGTGCATGTCGGTGTCCATGTTACGGGGGAGCGGGGAGACCCAGAGCATATGGCGCCACAGTACTGGGATACGCTCCGCCTCCTCTGGAGTGCAGTCGTGTTGGATGTGTAAGCGGTTTAGCAGGCGGCGCCCAGGGGCCGTCTGCATGAGCCGCGTGTATTGGTTCACGAGGTGGGCCTCCCGCAGCTCCTGGTAGGAGTTTAGCACCCCCAATGCCTTGAGTTTGGCATTAGAGGTAGCCACCGGGAGATCCAGGGCTCGCTTAGTTGCCTTGCGGATGACGGCGTCTATTCGCGCCTCGTCTTGCTTAGTAGTGCGGAGATATGGCACGGCGTAGAGAATCCGGCTAGTCACGAAGGCATAGACGAGCCGAAGCGCGTCCCTGCCCCGCAGACCGCCCCGCTTGTTGGAAACGCGGCGGATCATGCGCCCTACCTGTTCGCCTACTCTCTTGAGTTTCAGAATGGTGGAGTCCGGTCTGAGTCTGTGGTGAATGAAAAGGCCCAGAATACGGAGCTCCTCCACCTCTCTAATAGGACCTCCTGACAGAGAGATGTGAATTGCTGTCCTATCCTTTGGGTTCGCTCTGACATGCAAAAGCTCTGATTTCGCTGGAGCACATTGGAGCCCACAGTCAATGGCATACGCATCGACTATGGAAGCGGCCTGCTGAAGGCGGAACTCCATGTCCCCAAGGCTCCCCTGAGTGGTCCAAATTGTAATGTCATCTGCATACAATGCGTGTTGAATGCCTTCCACCCGGGCCAGTTGGCTTGGGAGGTGCATCATAGCTATGTTGAACAGGAGCGGTGATAACACCGCTCCCTGAGGGGTACCCCGTGTTCCCATCATGTAAGGGCCCTATTCCTCGCCCACAATCCGAAGAAAGGCCTGGCGATTAGTCAAGAAATCTCTTACATACGCGTAGGCCCTAGCCCCACAATCGGTAGAACTCAAGTTGGCCAGGATGCTTCCGTGTTTAACATTGTCGAAAGCTCCTTTCAGATCAAGGGCGAGGATGAGGCTACCATGCATCGCTGCGAGGATTGCGAGAAAAACTTCCACCTTCCAAGCAAATTCAATGCGCACAGTGTGTACCGGCATCAGCGCAACGAAGCCACCCCGTCTGGAAGAATAGTGCCATGTCGCCTGTGCCAGGCACCGTGCAAGGGCAAACGAACGATGGCTCTGCACGCTGGGACTCACATCGGGGAGATGCTCCGCGTGAAGTGCGGAGCAGAGTTTGCTTGCGTAGCCACTGCGGCTGCACACAAGCAGTTTCACAAGACGGGCGGACGCTTCATGTGCGGCGTCTGCCAGAAGTTTTTCGCGCACAACACCGATCGCGAGGAGCACATCCGCGTGGAGCATCCCCGCCAACGTCGGATGAAACGTCCCCGCTTTCCAGCTACCAACTAGGCCAGCACGGGACGCGAAGGCAGTGTGGATGCCGAACCAGAAATGGCCGCTGAAACTGGTTCCATAGAGTAAATGTCGCGGCTGGAATTAAGAGTATCGTAACTATCCTGTGAAATCAAGACCTATATTGGTTTGATCTTGTTGAACGGATGTTTTCCTGCTGCAAAGCAAAAATCATCGAAAAAAGAAATGTGAAAACAGAATTTGTTGCATGCCAGGTTCCACAAAGCTTATTAAAACGGAAACCTTGGGCCAACGCGAAGGATCATATGGGCGGTAGGGACCAAACCTGCTGCGGCCGAGCCCTCCGGCGCAAGAAATGGGCACGAGACAAATAAAGATTAGGCACATATTGGTAGAGTACATATATGCCCACGTGAGCGCCGTGACCCGCGTTGAACTAAGTCGTGCAATTGCGGCGGCGGCACATATCCCCGCCAATGAAGTAAGTGAGGACGTCGTGTGCCCCAACCTCCAGCAGAATATCGCCGTGGTGAGCACCTGCAAGAGAGCACGCCGACCGATACGCTGCAGTAGGAAGGATCGACATACGAGGCACAGCGCACGAAGTGAGTGCCTACGAAGCGGCCCACCAGGGCACGGTGAAGGACGTTGTAAGGAGATTCAAGACAATGTTGTGCACAAGCATAACCCAACGGCCCTACAGGCAAACCGAATGAGTAAGATCCGATCAGGCGTCGTTGCCTTCGAAGGATACAAAGCATCCAATTACGTAAGACACGGTAACCTGCTGACGGAGTGCACGTTGCACAGAAAACAAATCGACGTATGCTATGCGTGCGGAAGAGCGGGGCACAGAATTGACGTGTGCCCGGATCTTTCGAACATCTGCCGAGGGTGCAGAATCTCCATACCCGCCGAAGACCACGGATGTGTCCCGAAGTGTGGCCTGTGCGGAGGCGAACACCTGACCGCGAACAAGGCTTGAAAATTCCGCTTCAAGACGACCTACGTCGTCCGCCGGCGGCGCTGCGAACGGCGTCGAGCGGAGGAAGACGCCGGGAGAAGGAATCGAGGCCTTAGAGGACGATGCCATGCGCCTGGTACGCTCGTTCGTCGTGTCGCGGGTTACCTACTCCGCCCCGTATCTCCACCGAAAAACGGGGAATTGGGACACCTTAAACGCGATGCTTCGTAAGGCAACGAAGCAAGCACGGTGCATGCCCATATACTCGTCCACGAAAAGACTGCTAGGCATGAGCGCCCACAACACGGTGGATGAGATCATCGAAGCCCATCTCTCTAATCAGAGAATCCGGCTCAGTCACACGGAACACGGACGAGCCGTCCTACGCAAGATAGGATGGCAGATCGAGCCAGTACCCAGCAAGGTCGCCCTTCCGGAAGACGAAGACGACCATTCAGACCAAACCCCTTCCCCGGAACATGACGCCGGTAGCTGGAAGAGAACCCCCGGCAGCTGGAAGAGAACCACAGGGTCCTCTACGCGCACACCCCGCTCCAAAAACACAGTAACCGTGCAGCGGCGGTGGTCAAGTCAAAAGGCAGGCTGATCCTCAGGGCGTCTATGAAGACAACAGACCCTGTAGTTGCCGAAGAAGCGATCGTGGCCCTCATACTCGCACAGCCGAGCGTCGACACCGTGATCGCCAACGCAAAGACAGCCTATGGGAGCTTCGGCAGGAGGGTAATCTCCGCTGCCCGAGTCATGCTAGCCAAGTGCGAGCCTCCGGGAAGAGCCATAGAGCTCGTGTGGGTCCCGGCTCACTCGCAGGTAACAGGCAACACCATCGCTGACTGTCAGCCCTGAGAAATGTCAATCTTGGCCGAGCACGAGCGGAAAGAGCTACCGCACCCGGCTTCCAGCTTTCGGGACATTACCCGGATGTACGGAGAGGAAAGGTGCAGGCTGGCAGAACCGCACCCCAAACTCACCAGGCAACAACAGACGATCCTGCGTCCAGTGCAGGCGGGACGGCTTGCGCATCCCGTACTGATGAACCGCATGTACCCTGCAGAACACAATATGCTCTGTCCTTTTTAAAAAAGAAAACGGCACCCTGCCGCGCGTCTTGGCAGAGTGCACAGAACTCAAGACCTCACCCCCTCCTCCCCTTCCCGTCACAATCCCTTGAGCGATGGGAGACCTTGCTGTCCAGCCATGCCCTACTGATTCAGCTCGCACTGACGGACAGGGCCTGGAGCTGCTGGGGATCTTATGGGTCCCGTAACTAGGGAACCACCCCGTCTGGTGCCTGCGTGCTCCGATTTATTTCCGGCCCAATAAATGTTGATTCATCATTCCTCATCATCTCTTTACTGCCAAAATGAGATCCAATGGTTAGTCGTGTGTGCAGACACGAATAGTATCCGCCAAGAATACACAGGAGTCAACGCAGTAGCATTTACAGCGACTATTCTAGTACGTGCTAACCATGGCATTGACTCAGAACAAGCAGATCATGAAAAATTCTGATCATGAAAAATGCTTTCTGGGGGAACGCGAAAGCATATCTTTTATAATTTTTTTCTGTCTCATGGCGTGGAGCGTGGCATTGCGTGATTTCTGATTACGACATACTACATCATTCGTCATTTCCGGTTACGTCACATTTTTAACACGAAAATTCGGTTTTGAGGATAGGAAAAGGCGCAGTAGCGGTCACATCTCGACATATCGGTGGACACCTTAACTGCGCCTTAAGGGAGCAAAAAATTCAGGGGCACTTTGTTGACTGAAACTGCGATCGAAAGCCTTAAGTGCAATGTTGCTGCTTGGGTCACTGATGTGTGGTTAAGATGTTAAGATTCGCCTCTAAGAGTGGAACGCGACAGCGTCTTGCGACGCTGCCAGGGAATGAATGAATGAAAACTTTATTGTACAAGTTTGTAAGGATTCTTTCTCGCAGCGTAGGTGGAGCCCTCAGTCCAGGGCCCCAGCGGCCTTTGCAGTCTTGCGAGCCCTGTCGATCAGCTTGAGCTGCTCTTCAGGCTGCCAGGGAGTCCACAGAAGGCCATCGCCCATTCGGCTCTTCCCCTTGCTCGTCGATATATTGGTTTTGCAGGGAAGGAAATGTATCTCTCGTATATCTCGGTGGACACTTGAACCTCGCCTTAAGAAAGGATGATGGTGGTGGTGAAAAACATTTATATACAGATACATTTCAAGAGGTTGGATGGATGGAAACAACTTTATTAAACACACACAAAAAAATCTTCCAGGGTGGTCCCCTACTCGTCCAGGAGTCCACGGGCTTGTGCTTCACGTGAAGCCCGATCCACCAGCCATTTCTGGCCGGCGGGCTGAGCGGTCCGTAAAGCAGCCTCCCAGGAAGAATGAGTGGGATTGGGGATGGGGGGTACTGCCTTCGGGGAAGGACATTCCCAAAGGTCCTTCCCCAAAGACAGGACCGGCCACCTAATCCGGCCACAAGGATGCGGCCACCTAATCCGCTCTGCTTCTTCGTCCAGGTTAGTTCTGTTACTTCCATGTACGCTAATTAATCAAATGACGTGTGCCTGTTGCTGTTCCCACGCCCGGGAGTTTTGCTTTGTGTGTTCAGCGAATGCTTTGATATTGTAAACCAACTGCTGGCGTTGTCCGGGGACTTCGAGCTCAACCCTGGGCCTAACACGAGGCATCAGGTACAGGACTCTCTTCCTGACGTCCAGTCTAAGCAGTTGGAAGATATGTTTGCAATACTAGAGACTTTGAACACGCAAACTGCGAAAATGCAACTCGACCAAAAGGCTTTCATAAAGTCTATTGATGATCTTAAGAAGTCCCAGCTGAAGTTAGAAGAAAATTTGAGCGAAATGAACAAAATATTAACTGACGTTGACCGCAAAACTGTTACCGTTGACGAAATCGAGAGGGAAGTACATCCTTTTCAGCAGTTAGTTGACCAACTTTCTAGTGAAAACTCTCAGCTACGCGCGCGCCTGTCTGAACTTGAAGACAGGCAGCGACGCGATAACCTTCCGTTCTATGGCATACCTGACACGCAATCAGAGTCCTGGGCTCAGTCAGAAGAATAGCTAGTCAAGGTTCTTTCATCCTGCTTGGAAATTCCGTCCTCTGAAATTTTGATCGATAGAGCGCACAGGCTCGGTGGGTTCGCATCGGAAAAATGTCGACCAATTATTGCCAAATTTTCATCTTTCAAGGTAAAGCAGAGAATACTGCTTAACTGTTCTAAGCTCAAGGATGAAAAAATTACGCTTAGCGAGGATTATTCTTTCGCCACCCGTCACGCTAGAAAAAAACTGGTCGAAATTGGCAAATCCCAGCCGCTCACTTTCAAGCTTCGCTTCAATAAACTTTGCATAAAAAATAAATGCTACTGCTACAATCACTCCGATGACTCCGTTCATGAAATCCCAAGCGTCTTCCCGTTGCCAACCGACCGTTTCGAGGACCCTACGAATGATACCCACAGCGCCTCCGCGCCACCGACCGAACCTGTTACCGATTATCACTGCGCGAGGGGCAGTGGAACTAAGTCCCCGGCCATCACCCCACTTTCTTTTTTGTTCACAAATATTCGTAGCATAATACCTGAACGCGATGATCTTTGTTCTGTAATTGATGCTTGCGATGCTGACATTGTATGTCTCACTGAAACCTGGCTATCGGCGAAGATAGATAGCTGTGAACTTCTTACCAGTAAAAACAGATATAACATTTATCGGTGCGACAGGGGTTCCAGATGAGGCGGATGCGGGCCTGTAGCTGTTACTGATACTGTTATGTCTTTTCCGATTCATTTTGTAAGCGCGTTGGAACTTGTCCTAGTCGAAATTCGCACATGCTCTAGGAAATTGATAGTGGACGTATGCTATCGTCCCCCGTCTACCTCCCCAACCTTTGTCAACGATCTTCATGTCATTCATATGATTACAGTCCGTTATCCGAGCTGTCGCTTTATTTTACTGGGCGATTTTAATTTCCCAAAAATAGCGTGGTCTAATGTGAGTTCTTATTGTGAACCTTTTTCAAGTGAATGCGACATGTTCTTGAATTTGTGCAGTGATTTTAACTTATTCCAGCTTGTAACGCAGGCAACTCGAATTTCACCCTATGCGTCTAATATCCTCGATTTGAAACTCACCACATTGCCTGATTTTTTCCAGCCCATAGCATACTTGCCAGGGTTAAGTGATCACATACTCCTTCATTTTGCTTTGACCTGCGCAGTTCCCCATCAACGTAACCACAGTAAATATATCCATGATTACAAAAATGCTGGTTTTGATGCTATTAACCATGAACTGTCTGTTTTTCTAGATCATTACTTGCTAAGCTTTCATGATCGCTGCGTGAATGCTAACTGGAGCCTGTTTAAAGAAAAAGTTGCTGCGCTCACTTTAAAATATGTTCCACGCTTAGTCATCACCTCTAACCGTCAATCACCATGGTTGACTAAATCGTTAAAACGGCTCTGTAATAAGAAAAAACGCATGTTCCGCTCTGCAAAACTAACCGGTTCCCAAGAACGTTCGACTGCTTATCAGGCCGCGGCCCTTGAATATAAAAGTGCACTGAAGGATGCCAAAGATTTGTTTTTCAATGACACATTACCTTCCCTTTTGATAAATAACCCTAAGCAATTTTGGAGCGTAGTTAACAAAAAAGACAATTCATCCATCAGCCTTAAAGACTCCAGTGACCAACTAATTCATCCTAATGAATGTGCAAATGTTCTAAACAGTGTATTCGTTTCAGCTTTTTCCAAAAATCAGTGTTCGGCAACCCCTGCATATAAACAGTGCTGACTTTTTACCGATGGATTCTATTATCTTTGATCCTGCTGGAGTGGAAAAAATAATCGAAAAACAAAAGGTTTCTGCATCATGTGGTGTTGATAACATTAGTTCTAAGTTCTTGATTAAAACCAAAGTGTACAGCGCAATAATACTCTCTAACCTATTTCAGCAATCTCTTGAAACAACATGCATACCTGATGACTGGAAGGTCGGGAAGGTGATTCCCTGGCATAAATCTGGTGATCAACATTCCCCGCATAATTATCGACCCATCTCACTTACCAGCATTCCGTGTAAAATTATGGAGCATGTTATTTACTCTCACCTTCCATCGTTCCTTGATTCTAATGCCTTTTTTACTGACAGTCAACATGGATTTCGGAAGTTTTTTTCTTGCGAAACACAGCTTTTAACCTTCACGCATGATCTAAACTCATTCCTCGACAGGGGTTCCGTTGTCGACTGCATATTCCTCGATTTCTCAAAGGCGTTTGACAAGGTCTCTCATCAACTGCTTTTTTTAAAACTTAGTAAACTTAACCTCGGCCCTAACGTTCTTAGGTGACTGCATTCGTTTCTCACTAATCGTTCACAATTTGTCACCGCTAATAATGCTTCTTCCTTCACTTCTCCAGTTGGATCTGGAGTGCCACAAGGGTCTGTTCTAGGGCCTCTGCTTTTTCATATATATATATATATATATATATATATATATATATATATATATATATATATATATATATATATATATAAACAAGGGACGGGGATGAGGGGCTCGTTATAAATACGACAGAAGCCAACAGCCACAGAAACCAAGGGGCACAGGGGATTTTTTTTATTTATTTATTTAATTTTTGGTGTTGATCAATTTAAAATATTACTGAACATGTTATCACTTAATGTTAATTGATTAGAAAAGCAGAAGAAAAAACAACCACATGCCGCCGGTGGGATCCGAACCCACGACCTCCGAATTACGCGTCCGGTGCTCTACCTCTGAGCTACGGCGACGGCTGTCAAATCTTCTGCTTTCGGGGGTATTTATGTTTACAAGTAACCTAACCTTGAGAGTGTTCATCAGCGCTACCCACGTTCATAGGCGGCGGACGTGGAACGTCCTGAGTTACCGCAGGTGTGACGTAGAACGTCATCGAACGAAGAGGATGGAAGCTGCGTGAGAACCCTCTTATGCTTCCTATGGCTTCAAGGCTGCCAGAACCGAGACCCTCGCTAAGCAATTAAGCAAACAAGGGAAGGGGAATGAGGGGCTCGTTATAAATACGACAGAAGCCAACAGCCACAGAAACCAAGGGGCACAGGGGATTTTTTTATTTATTTATTTAATTTTTGGTGTTGATCAATTTAGAATATTACTGAACATGTTATCGCTTAATGCTAATTGGTTAGAAAAGCAGAAGAAAAAACAACCTTCTTCTGCTTTTCTAATCAATTAGCATTAAGCGATAACATGTTCAGTAATATTCTAAATTGATCAACACCAAAAATTAAATAAATAAATAAAAAAATCCCCTGTGCCCCTTGGTTTCTGTGGCTGTTGGCTTCTGTCGTGTATATATATATATATATATATATATATATATATATATATATATCAATGACTTGCCTGACAATCTATGTTCAACAATAAATCTTTTTGCTGATGACTGCGTCATATACCGCGAAATTAACAGTGACTCTGATATAGCTCTTCTTCAATCGGATATTGATCATGCTCTTGAATGGACTAACAAAAGGAACATGGAACTAAACATAAAAAAGTGCAAGTACATGCGGGTTTCTCGTCGTAACACCACATTGCCTTCATATCGTCTTAATGATTGCTGCCTTGAGTCTGTGCCTTTTTATAAATATTTAGGTGTCTTCATTTCCCATAATCTTGCTTGGAAAGTACACATAGACCATGTAAGCAATAACGCTAACCGCATGCTGGGCGACATACGCCGTAACTTTAATCTTTCTTCTGGCTCCGTAAAACTGCTTCTCTGCAAGTCGTTGGTTCGTAGTAAACTAGAATATGCTGCATCTCTCTGGGACCCCTATCAAGAGACACTAATATACCAACTCGAAGCTATACAGAACCGTGCGGCCCGTTTCATTCTCTCGAATTATCACCGTAACTCTAGCGTCAGTGCCATGAAATCAAGCTTATTACTCCCACTACTGTCGCAACGTAGAAATATATCCCGACTTTGTCTATTCCATAAGATTTACTATGATAACCCCATCCTTAAGAGAAAATTTATAACGCCACCTTGCTACGTTTCAGCTCGGATCGATCATCGTCATAAAGTTGGTATTCTTTCATGCCAAACAAACCACTTTTACAACTCATTCATCCCCAGCACATCGGCCCAATAGAATCACCTTCCCCGATCGGTCGTCGAAATAAGTGACCATTCTATGTTTATATCGGCTTTAACTAACTTTATGGTAACATAGTACATGTAATTCTTGCGCCCTGTCCTTTATTCTTTTCAGCTTATGTGGTAATTCAAACAGACCTGTCCTGTTTTTTTCCCCTTCACAAATTCTGCTGTTAAAGGGCATGACAGAATGTGTGCACCAGTGTTTTGCTGCCATTTTCAACAACTTCCTCGTGTTTCTTTTTGTTTGCGTGGTATGCTTACTTTTATTCTTTGCTCATAATTTCGTGTTAAATGACTGTTAATTTGTTTGATTGTATTTGCTGTAATCTACTGATTTGCGCGAGCCATATTTTTGTTCACCTTTTGTGTTACTTGTGACTGCTGTTGTATTGTTATTTTGTCTATTGTACACCACTCCCCTCTGTAATGCCCTCGGGCCCTGAGGGTACTGAAATAAATAAATAAATAAATAAATAAATAAATAAATAAATAAATAAATAAATAAATAAATAAATAAATAAATAAATAAATAAAGGTAGTGGAAAAGTGTGGATCTGGCCACGCCAGAGGTGGTACATTCAGGAGGAAAGCTGGGGTGAAAGCATGAGAGACGGTGGGGGGAAATAAAACAGCCTGTCTGCAATTGTCGCCATGTGGCGCTGGATGAGGGCGACATGGTACAGTGGTGAGCAGCCTTGTCTAGAGCGCTCGGGCGGTGCACTTCCTTGCAAACAAATCCAGATTTTGTGGCAGCCTCTAGGCTCCAGCGGCAACGCTTGCACGGAAGTAGCGCCAGATAGCCTCGTAAACAAAGCAGGCACGAAGACTTTGCCCTGTAATAAGGGGCTGCTCTCTAATTTCGATTTTTGTTACCAAGTGCGCACTGCTCAAGCGCTCGAGACAAGGCTGCTCACCACTGTACTGTGGGGTGGTGGCAGTGTCATGCGGCTGAGTTTGTAAAATGTGGTGATTTGGTGATATGTAGAGAGGACCGATGGGGCTTCTTGCGCAGGGTTGGGTGCCTGATCATCAGGGGTCCGGGAGGAGAGTTCTCGGGCCAGCGCATGAACGCGCTCATTACCGGGGATCGAGGCATGCCCAGGGACCCACGACAGAGTAACCGTTCGGTCGAGAGAGGTGACTGTGGTAAGAATATGATGTGTTGCCGGCGTCGCCACGCCCTTCAGGTAGTGGCGGTAGGCGGCCTGGGAGTCTGTGCAAATTTCGGTTGCGTTTTTGTCAATGGTGGAGTGGGCCAGAGCAAGTGCGATGGCGGCTCCCTCCGCTTCTGCAGGCGAATTAGTCCGGATAGTGGCGGCCGCCCCCACTGTGCCGTCTTCATAGACTGCGACTGCCGTTAAATATCCTGGTTTCGAATTTTCTGCCGCGTCGACATAAATGATATCGCAGCGGTTGCTGTATGTTTTCGTGTAATAGCTCGCTCATGCCTGCCGCCTACCCTGATGGAGACTAGCGCTCATATTGCGCGGTAGGGGCTTCTGATATATGTGATCCTGAGTGCGCAGAGAAATCATGTAAGGTGTAGGACTTAATGGGCTGGGAATGGGTGGATTGAGACGTAGCTGTTGCATTAGGCGTTGACCTGTTTCTGTGCGACTCAGGCGGACTAATTGGTTGGTGCGTTGAGCCTCTCTTAATTCGATCACTGTATTTTGGGTACCAGTGGTCAGGAGACGTTTCGTGCAAACCGGCCGTGGAAGACGTAGGGCAGAGGTGACAGCCGTGCGTATTAGGATGTCTGCCTGTTGTGTTTGCCGCTGAGTGAGTGTGTGGTATGGGAGGTGGTATGTAATGCGGCTAATGATTAGTGCATTTGTCATATTGAGGGTCTCGCGTTCAGACAGCACATGATTGCGTGCTGCCACCCGCCTGATAAGTGCAGCGACCTGTTTGGTCTGTCTTTTCAAGAGCTGAAGGGTGGCGGTTGCATCGAGTGTGTTGTTAATGAGAAGGCCGAGAATCTTTACCGGAGGCACAATGGGCACTGGATTCCCGTGAATGTTCAGTTCAGTCTGAGGGTCAGTCGGGAGGGGCTTCAGCTGCAGGAGTTCCGATTTATTTGGAGAGCAACGGAGGCCTGTGCTTGCTAAATGAATGGTGGTGATATCTATGGCACATTGCAGGATACCCTGGGTTGTTCCAAGGGATCCTCCCGTTGTCCAGAGGGTTATATCATCTGCATATATGGCTGTGTGGAGCCCTGGGATAGCAGCAAGGGCCTTTGCCAGTGGCGCTAGGACAATGTTAGAAAGTACAGGTGACAGAACCGTCCCATGTGGGGTATCCCGGTTAGGCAGGGGGAAAGGCTGGGAGGCAATATCCCCAATGTGGAGTTCTGCCGTGCGTCCTTGAAGGAAGGCCCGAATATATTGCCATATGCGGGTGCCGCATCCCGCGGTGGCTATTGTCGTGAGGATATGGTCATGGCTTAGGGTGTCGAAAGCCTTATGAATATCCAGGGCCGGTATGGCTCGCGTACTGTCTGTACGGCGCGTGGTGAAAAAGAGGGACTCTTTAAGTGCAAGAAGTACGTCTTGCGCCGAGATGTTTGGGCGGAAGGCGAATTGAACGTTGGAGAGAAAGCCTGTTGTTTCTAGAAACGGTTGCAGGCGATTGAGAATGACATGCTCGAAGAGCTTGCCGATAGAGCTCGTTAAGGAGATGGGGCGCAAATTTTGAAGGGTGACGGGTTTGCCCGGTTTGGGTATAAATCGCATGCTGGCTTAGGTCCAGGCTGAGGGGAGCCTCCCAGCTTTCCAGTGGTTATTAAAGGTGCACTGAAGAGGATTCTGAACTTGCCTTTTGCCGCGGGAAGTCGATCTACACGTTCCTAGCATTCTTAGAAACTGCAACTTATTGCCCTGTATGGCCAATATTCCTAATTAAATCGAATTAACGTCCGGCTCCCGCCCTTTTTTTTGAATTCTGCCTCGTAGGATGGGCGGAGTCGACCAACGCGTGGAGTTCATTTCAGCCAGCTCCGTGGAGGCTTTGCTTTCGCTTTATTTTGTTTTTTAGGTTTCCATGAATAAATAGTTTCATTCCAAGATAATATAGCCGCAAAATAAGCCCGCAGAAATAAAAATACGCGCGGACTATTTGCTACTACGGACTACTACGTATTACTCCGCCGATGGCAGAGCGGCAAGCCGCCACGGGACTGGGTGAAAGGCACTCCACGCGTTGGTCGACTCCGCCCACCGTACGAGGCAGAATTCAAAAAAAAAAGGGCGGGAGCCGGCCGTTAATTCGATTTAATTTGGGAAATCGGCCATACAGGGCAATAAGTCGCAGTTTCTAAGACTGCTAGGAACGTGTGGAACGAGTTCCCGCGGCAAAAAGACAAGTTCAGATTCCTCTTCAGTGCACCTTTAAAGAGCTCCGTGAGTTCCTGGAGGGAGACTTCGTCCAGATTGAGTAGTGCCTTGTACGTTATGCGATCCGGCTCCGGCGCCGTAGAGCGGCGAATACTGAAGAGTGCTCGGCGGACTTCGTTTAAGGTGATGTCGGCATCAAGTTCTGGGTTAGGTGGAGGTAGATTGGGTGGATCTGTTGACTGAAGGGGTGTGGGTATATAAGTGTCCCGTATTTGGCCAATTACGTCGGTGCCCATTTCGAGCTCTAGTTGTATTAGACGTTGTGTGTTTTTTTTATTTGAAAACAGAAATGAATACAGCAAACTATGTACAATGGTACTGGACCCATAGCCAAGGCTAGTGTCGGGTCCAACACAATGATAAATTGCAAAAATGCGGCAGGTGGAGAGAACACTTCTCACATAAATAATTTCAAAATATTAAAATCACAACATACATAGCTAATATATACACTTGTTATCATGCATACATTCTTTGTACGCAGTAACCTTAAATATTAACAATTTTGCAGTCATTTGGGTAGAGAATTTACAGCTCAACCGGCGGAAACTTACAGATTCAGTCAAAATATTTTAAGAGATTGTGAAAAATTAATTTTTATTTTAACATCATTAGGGATGCCATTCCATATTTGTGCACCGTTGAATTCAATCAACCTTTTCCCGTAAGTATTGCGGCAAATTGGTAGGTTAAAATGATTTGCACTTGCAGCTCTAGTGTCCCTTTTAGGAGTTATAAAGATACTGTGATGAAAAGGGTCATTGAATTGCAGTATTTTGTGAATTTTCTGTGCTGTTTTTAACGTGTAGATAGAATGTAAAGATAAAATATGTGCCGACTGAAATAGTGGCCTGCTGGGGCAAGTGTAGTTTGAGTATGTGATAATTCTTAGAGCTCTCTTTTGTAATCTGACTATGGGTTCAAGATATGTAGGGTACGTGCCGCCCCAAGATTCTATGCAGTAACTTAACTGACTGTGTATAAAAGCAAAATATAGTATACGGAGAACGGAGAATTCAAAACATTCTCGCACTTTCAGGACAATATGGCATCCATACGCAAGTTTTGAACAAACTTGTTTTGTGTGATTTCTTCAGTGCATATCAGAATCAAAATGCACACCTAGGTATTTAAAACTTGTTACATGTTGTAAGGGCTCATTATTTACATGCAAGGTGATAGGATTATAGTTTAAACGTTTTCCCCTGGACCTAAACACTGTGTATTTTGTTTTCTGAATATTAACAGTGACCTGGTTGGTAGTAAACGACTTTAGGACCCTGACAAGTTCTTCGTTTATTTTGCTGTTTAGTTCTTCTATTGATTCTCCTATAAATACCATTGCCGTGTCATCAGCATACATTAATGCTTGAGCATATTTTAAGGTCGACGGAAAGTCATTCACATGTAGCGAAAAAAAGATCGGTCCCAGTACTGAGCCCTGTGGCACTCCAGTCAGTACGGCCTGCGGTTTAGATATCAAGTTATTCATTACAACTTGCTGTTTGCGGTTGGTGAGATAACTGGTGAATAAATCTCCTATTTTACCTCTAAAACCGTAATTACGAAGTTTATCAAGTAGGATGTTATGATTAACGGTATCAAACACCTTCTTAATGTCTAAATACACAACTATGGCTATCTTGTTTTCGTGAAGGGCTCTATTTAAAATTTCTGTTAGGACCAGGACAGCAGATCCTGTTGATCTCTGCGGTGTGAACCCATGCTGACTGGCGCTCATTGTACTATATTTGCTTACGAATTTCATGACATGTGAACACAGACATTTTTCAAAAATTGTGTTAATAATACTGAGGACCGAAATTGGCCTGTAATTACTTGGTTCTGACTGCTCTCCCTCTTTATGAACAGGCACCACTCTAGCGACCTTTAGCTTTTCAGGATATGTTGAGCTCTGAGTAGAGTGATTAAACAGGCGTAATAAATGCACGGCTAGTAAATCAATATTATCTTTAATTATTTTTGCAGGGATTGTGTCGAGTCCCGAGGCTTTACATATTTGAAGTTCATTAACTACATTTATTATTTCATTTATCTCAAACTCCTTCGTTACGAAAGTGTTTATAACAGGGGTTATTGGGCTTGTGGGCTCAGATATGGAAGTTAGTTGCTTTGCTAAGAGAGGCCCTATGTTTGTAAAGCAATTGTTGAACGTGTCCACTATATCCTGGTCGATTACATCAGGTAATATGTGTTGCTTACACCGAAGGCCAATAGCATCATTCACTACACTCCACATTTTTGCGGTATTGCCATCAGCTTGCTCGATAAGAGAGGAATAATATTCCTTTTTTCTTTTTCTCATTAGACAGGCGGTGGAATTCCTAAATCGCTTAAATTGAGTTAGCTAATAATCATCGTTTCTGTTCTGCTTCCATTTCTTATACCAGTATTCTTTCTTTTTTAAATCATCAAGGATGGATCTTGTCATCCACGGACAAAGAGGTTTACTGTACTTTTTGACACATGTATTCTCAATACTCTGTGTTATAATGATTTGAAGAGCTTCAACAAAATTATTACATTCAGTTTCAATATTATCGTCGTACATGGCGGAAAAGTCTGTTTGTTCCAGTAGCCTACGAAGTGAGCAATAATTTATTTTTCTCTGGAGTTTAAGGCGAGTGCGCTTCACATTCTCGGACATTTTATTCTGAATAGCAGCAAATATTGGCAAATGATCAGCAACAGTATAAGGACACACTCCAGCACAAGTCCTGTCATCATTGCTACACAATACATGATCAAGTAATGTATTTGTGGTGGTGGTAACACGAGTAGCTTCAGTAATCAAGTTGCGCAAGTTGAAGGATTCCAGCAGCAATGTATAATCATTTTGGGTATCAACTGTGATATCGATATTAAAGTCACCAACAATGAGAATACTGCTGTTTTGCTCATGTTCAAGGGATGTTTCAAACTGCTCTATGAAGGATGTTAACGGTGAACTTGGGGGGCGGTATACCACTCCAACTATTATGCGCCCAGGTAGTTTGATAAAGAGTGATTCCATAGCATGCTCACTAACTGAAGCTGTAGACAATACCTGAAAAGTAATGTCTCGTCTTATATACATTCCTACACCGCCACCTCTTGCACTTGAATTGCGTGGTAGGGAAGAAAATTTATAGCCTGGTAATGAGACAGTCTCGTTGCCCCTCAGCCATGTTTCACTCACAGCTATTAAGTCAAAACTTGAGTTATGGCGTGATATATACCCAATCAATGCATTGGAATTTTTGCGTAGGCTGCGCACATTACAATGTAGTATCGACAGCGTATCTTTGTTTTCAATTAGGTTGTCTATTTCCGGAACGGTGTAAGGCATTTTTTTTTTGTACAAGAACAAAATTTTTACCCTACACTTATTCAGTTCACCTTCTTCAGGTCGTCTTCTGACATGATGTGTAGGACAGGTGATTTCTCTGCTTTCCGCATCAATATTTTCCCCTGATCTATCCAAACAAACTTACTTGTGTCTGAGATTTAGTGGTTGTTGGATCTAAGAGAGCGCGTAGGAAGGACCACGTGCGTTTTGTGCTTAATGTACCCTTGAGATCGTTACAAAAGGTTGCCCAGTTTGCGCGGGCTAGCGTGTTCGCGTATTCTTCTGCCTCGCGAGTGAGAGCGGCTATGCGGAGTCTCAATTTACGATTGTGTCGCTGGTGACGCCAGCGCTTGAGAAGTCTATGTCGGGCCTCCCATAGATGAGCAAGATGCGGATCAACGTGCGGTGCCTTAGGGGTATTTTTAATGCTTTTGCTGTTCGCCTGGATGGCCTTCACCAGACGGTCTGTCCAGTCAGTGACAGTACGGGGTTCTGCAGGTTATGTACGAGCTGGCCCAGATGGGGCCAGCATTTACAAGTACTAGGTGGAGGTCCCTAGTTCGGGACCCCAGTGGCGTTGGCCGCCGCCCAGGCTCGCGCGACCAAGGCCCGTTGGGCCTGCAGGTCAGAGCAGCCGAGCACGGTCGCCTCCCAGTACTCCCGGATTGGGTTGGGGTGAGGGGGGATTTCAGGGTTGGAGGGGCAGGCCCACACCATGTGGTAGATGTCCGACGACTTCCCCCCCAAAGCGGACAGCTGCCCGAGAAAGAGGGGTCCAAGTGTTTCAGAGCTGCCGGGCACAGCAAAGTATTACTATACAGGCGAAGAAGCCGCTCCACCGCCTTTGAGAGACCTTTACACGGGCGGAGATAAACACCGTGGCCAGATTATAGAGTAAAACAATGTCTTCGAAGAAGATGGGAGTAAACGAAGGCGCCTTACTAGCTAGATGCACCTTTGTTCATTCCTAACCATCGAGCTGGCATGGCGGGGTGGTTAGCGTGCTCGTCTCGCACTCCGGAGACCCTGGTTCGTCTCCTCGTTCGACCAATTTCCTACACGGTTTTATTTATGTGGTCTGACTAGAAAAGTAAATTAGGCTAATTGGTCTTTACCATTGATCTAATGCCATCCATCTTGTCCTGTCGCTCACCTGTCAAGTGATGGAACGCTCTAGAATCTTCGACACAATGTCTATGAAACGTCTAGAAACGTCTGTTAATGACGGTAATGATAGTTAAGCATGACTTGCACATTTCGTTATACTAGTTAAGGTATGGTTAGTGATAGTTAATGTGACCGTAACTCGTGCACTGATTAATTAGTGTTAAGGTACAGGTGCAGTGCAAAGTCCCACATGCCACTTCTCAACTACTACTAATTTCCAATTAGTCGTTTAGTCGTTAAGTACAATTATATAATCATGAAATCCCTTTATATCATGTTCCGATGTCTTTCGATTGCACCCAATTAAGTGACGAAGTGCTATTGATTGGCATATGCCCATATAATGCATGCATCCGAAACGCGGACACATTTGTAACAAGTAGGTCACGAACTCGACCGCGGCGGCCGCGTTTCGGCGGAGGCGAAACGCAAGAGGAGCCCGTTTGCTGTGCGATTTGAGTGCACGTTGGATGGATGAAAAATACTTTATTACACACATACAAAAAAAAATTCTTCCAAGGTGGTCCGCTACTGGTCCAGGAGTCCGCGGTCTTGTGCTTCACGCAAAGCCCGATCCACCAGCCATATCTGGCTGGCTGGCTGAGCGGTCCGTGAAGCAGCCTCCCAGGAAGAATGAGTGGGATTGGGGATGGGGGTACTGCCTTTGGGGAAGGACTTTCCCAAAGGTAGTGGAAAAGTGTGGATCTGGGCACGTCACATGCACTCATTTAGCAAACACAGGCCTCCGTTGCTCTCCAAATAAATCGGAACTCCTGCAGCTGAAGCCCCTCCCCAGTGACCCCCCGATTGAACTGCACATGTACGGGAATCCAGTGCCCATTGTGCCTCAGGTGAAGATTCTCGGCCTTCTAATTAACAACACCCTCGATGCAACCGCCACCCTTCAGCTCTTGCAGAGACAGACCAAACAGGTCGCTGCACTTATCAGGCGGGTGGCAGCACGCAATCATGGGCTGTCTGAACGCGAGACCCTCAATATGACAAATGCACTAATCATTAGCCGCATTACATATCACCTTCCATACCACATACTCACTCAGCGGCAAAGACAACAGGCAGACATCCTAATACGCACGGCTGTCACCTCTGCCTTACGTCTTCCACGGACGGTTAGCACGAAACGTCTCCTGGCCACTGGTACCCACAATACAGTGATGGAATTAATAGAGGCTCAGCGCACCAACCAATTAGTCCGCCTGAGTCGCACGGAAACAGGACAATGCCTACTGCGACAGCTACGTCTCAATCCACCAATTCCCACCCCAACAAGTCCTACACCTTACATGATTTCTCTGCGCACGCAGGATCACATATATCAGAAGCCCCTACCGCGCAATATGAGTGCTAGTCTCCATCACGGTAGGCGGCAGGCACGAGCGAGCTATTACACGAAAACATACAGCAACCGCTCCGATATCCTTTATGTCGACGCGGCACAAAATTCTAAACCAGGATATTTCACGGCAGTCGCAGCCTATGAAGACGGCACAGTGGGGGCCGCTGCCACTATTCGAACTAATTCGCCTGCAGAGGTGGAAGGAGCCGCCATCGCACTTGCTCTGGCCCACTCCATCATTGACAAAAATATAACAGAAATTTGCACAGATTCACAGGCCGCGTACCGCCACTACCTACAGGGCGTGGCGACTCCGGCAACACACCGTATTCTTACCACGGCCACCTCTCTCGACCGAACGGTTACTCTGTCGTGGGTCCCTGGGCATGCCTCGATCCCCGGTAATGAGCGCGTTCATGCGCTGGCCCGAGAACTCTCCTCCCGGACCCCGGAGGATCAGGCACCCAACCCTGCGCAAGAAGCCCCTTCGGTCCTCTCTACATATCACCAAATTACCACATTTTACAAATTCAGCCGCATGACACTGCCACCACCCCACAGTACCTTGTCGCCCTTATCCAGCGCCACATGGCGGCAATTACAGACAGGCTGCTTTATTTCACCCCACCGCCTCTCATGCTTTCATCCCACCTTTCCTCCTGATTGTAACACCTGTGGCGTGCCCAAATCCACACTTTTCCATTACCTTTGGGAATGTCCTTCCCCAAAGGCAGTATCCCCCATCCCCAATCCCACTCATTCTTCCTGGGAGGCTGCTTTACGGACCGCTCAGCCCGCCGGCCAGAAATGGCTAGTGGATCGGGCTTTACGCGAAGCACAAGCCCGTGGACTCCTGGACCAGTAGGGGACCACCCTGGAAGATTTTTTTTTTGTGTAATAAAGTTGTTTCCATCCATCCATGTGGTACAATAAGGAGGAAAGGTGGGGTGAAAGAATGAGAGACGGTGGGGGGAAATGAAGCAGCCTGTCTGTAATTCTCTCCATGTGACGCTGGATAAGGGCGGCAAGGTACTGTGGGGTGGTGGCAGTGTCATGCTGCTGAGTTTGTAGAATGTGGTGATTTGATGATATGTAGAGAGGACCGATGGGGCCTCTTGCGCAGGGTTGGGTGCCTGATCATCCGGGGTCCGGGAGGAGAGTTCTCGGGCTAGCACATGAACGCGCTCATTATTGGGGATCGAGGCATACCCAGAGACCCACGACAGAGTAACCGTTCGGTCGAGAGCGGTGACTGTGGCAAGAATACGATGCGTTGCCGGCGTCGCCACGCCCTTCAGGTAGCGGCGGTACGCGGCCTAGGAATCTGTGAAAATTTCGGATACGTTTGTATTGAAAGGGGGTTCGCGTACTAGTGAACTCAGCGATGCAGTTCACCAAACAGCTGAGCGGGCGGCAGCAAAATCACAGTCAGTCAGCCCAGTCAGCCCGAGAGCTGGAGCCGCGCGCCGGCACACTTCGTCGTCAACTTCTTCGTCTGCCATCGAGGCAACCTGAGGCGCATTCATAATAGTTCAGGCGCGTTCATTGTAATTCACTACAATGGCCGCGGGATGGAAGGGGAGCCATCCTGGCGACCTATGGTGATGGCAAGAGGAGCGGGTCGTAATAAGTCTTGAGGCGACTGACATGGACAAGCTCATGGCCGCGACGACGCAAGTCCGAAGAGGGTGTAAGCGGCTCTACAATATAATTAACAGGGGATGTTGATTCGACGACGCGGTAAGGGCCATGATGTTCTCTGCGAAATTTCGAAGACTGTCCTGGTGTAGTGGAGGGGACCCAAAGCCAAACTAATGAACCTGGAGAGAAGGCGTGCGCGGTTTGATGGGCATCGTGTGCATGCTTTCGGCGACCTTGGGAGTCCGAGGTGAAAGAACGGGCCAGTTGGCGACATTCCTCGGCGTGCTTGGCGAGTTCGGAAAGGGGAGTGCATTCGGAGGCGTCCGGAGTGTACGGCAAAACCGTGTCCATTGTGGAGGACAGCTCACGGTCATACAACAGGTAGAAAGGGGAAAATCCGGTGGTTGACTGGGTGGCGGTATTGTATGCGTACGTCACAAAACGCAGGACAGTGTCCCAGTTAGACTGATCTGACGAGACGTACATGGTGAGCATATCGCCGAGAGTGCGATTAAAGCGCTCAGTCAGCCCGTTAGTTTGAGGGTGGTAGGCAGTGGTGGTCCCATGAATGATGCGACACTCTCTGAGGAGGGCTTCCACCACGTCCGAAAGAAAGACACGGCCTCGATCACTGAGCAACTCGCGCGGCGCACCATGGCGAAGAACAAAATTGTGCAGCAGGAAATGGGCAACGTCACGAGCAGTGGCAGCGGGTAGTGCGGCGGTCTCTGCACATCGGGTTAGGTGGTCGACGCCAACAATTATCCAGCGGTTCCCAAATAACGTGTAGGGCAGCGGGCCGTAGAGGTCGACGCCAACACGATCGAATGGGCGAGCCGGGCACGGCAATGGCTGCAAGGGGCCGCTCGTACGGGGCGCGGGAGACTTGCGTTGCTGAGAGGCGATGCAGGAGCGGACGTATTGGCGAATGAACCCGTACATGCCCCGCCAATAATAGCGTTGAGATATTCTTTGGAACGTCTTCAACACACCGGCGTGGGCACATTGTGGGTCAGCGTGAAACGAGGCACAGATCTCAGAACGTAAATGGCGAGGTATCGCGAGGAGTCACCGTCGACCATCTTGCGTGTAGTTACTGCGGTAGAGCAGGCCATCACGGAAGGCAAAATGGGGTGCCTGGCGTCGGAGAGAGCGCGAAGGCACAGCAGTGTGAGCGTTGGTCACGACGTCGATGATCGACGCAAGCCACGGGTCTTTGCGCTGTTCCGCAAGCATATCAGAGGTGGTAAGAGGCGAGAGGACGGGTTCTGGCACGGATGAGCATGCAGCGGCGGTGGGCAGAGGAGATCGAGATAGAGCATCGGCGTCCATGTGCCTTCGGCCAGAGCGATATACAACGCGGATGTCGAACTCCTGAAGGCGGAGAGCCCATCTGGCGAGGCGGCCGGCCGGGTCTTTAAGAGACGACAACCAGCAAAGCGCGTGATGGTCCGTGACGACATCAAACTGGCGGCCGTACAGATAGGGTCGAAATTTCATGAGTGCCCAGACGATTGCTAAACATTCCTTCTCCGTAACGGAATAGTTGCATTCAGCCTTGCTGAGCATCCGACTCGCATACGCCACGACGTATTCCTCATAACCATCTTTCCGCTGAGTTAGGACAGCTCCGAGACCGACGCCACTTGCATCAGTACGCACCTCGGTAGGGGCGCTCGGATCGTAGTGGCGAAGTATGGGCGGCGAGGTAAGAAGACGGCGCAGTGTGGTGAATGCGTCTTCGCATTCGGGTGACTAAGCGGACAGGTGGTTGTCGGTTCCAAGCAGTTTCGTGATTGGCACAATGATCGACGCAAAATTGCGGACGAAGCGCCGAAAATAGGAGCACAGACCGATAAAGCTCCGAAGCTGCTTCATTGTTGTCGGCTTGGGAAACTCCGAAACAGCGCGAAGTTTGGCCGGGTCGGGGAGAACGCCTTCCTTAGATACAATGTGACCCAAGATGGTTAGCTGCCGGGCGCCGTAGTGGCTTCAGATTAAGCTGTAGGCCGGCGTCGGTGAGGCAAGTCAGAACCTGCTGCAGGCGCGTGAGGTGAGTGGAAAAATCTGCCGAAAAGACAACGATATCGTCCATGTAACAGAGGCACGTATGCCACTTCAGCTTGCGTAAGACGTTATCCATCATTCTTTCGAATGTAGCTGGCGCGTTGCACAGGCCGAATGGCATAACGGTGAACTCGTAAAGGCCGTCGGGGGTAACGAATGCGGTCTTCTCACGGTCAGCGGCAGCCATCGGGACCTGCCAGTAGCCCGAACGCAAGTCAAGAGAGGAGAAGTATTCGGCGCCTTGGAGACAGTCAAGAGCGTCATCGATGCGGGTTAAGCGGATATTTGCCTTTGTGGGTAATTTTGTTCAGTCGGCGGTAATCGACACAAAATCTGATAGAACCGTCTTTCTTCTTGACCAGCACCACCGCAGAAGACCTAGGGCTGTGAGAGGGACGGATGACGCCACGGTGCAGCATGTCTTCAACGTGCTCACTTATCACTTGACGCTCAGCCGGAGACACGCGATAGGGGAGCTGACGAAAAGGCGGGTGGGAGCCGGTCTCAATGCGATCAGCCACGGTTGATGTACGGCCTAAAGGCTGATGGGCTGCATCGAAAGCGAAGCGGAAAGTGTGGAGAAGGGCATAAAGCTGCTGACGGTAGGTGGACGGAAGAGTATCGTCGATGGCGGCGCGGAAAAGTTCGTCAGGCTCAGGTTCAGTAGCGAGCTCGGAATGCATGGCGTTTAGTGAGGGACCGCTGGCTGCCTCGTGGACATTAAGGGCAGAGAGAAGGCAGACAGGTTGAATGCAGCCATGGGACTCACCAGGTAGCAGGTTAAGGGCACACGGGGATGGATTGTAGAGCAGCATCCTCGTGACACCCCGCCGGACATCGAGGACAGCAGAAGGTAGCGGCAGGTTCTTCTGGCGTACAAAGGAAGCAGACGGCGTAAATAAAACGGTGTCATCCGACGCGGCACGGCACGGCAGGGAAACAAGGGCAGATGCTCCCGGCGCTACTTCATCATCTTCAGCCATAGTGACCTTGAGTGGCAAGGGGGCAGAGGTTTCAGTACTAAGCTCGTCAAACAAAGGAGAAAATTCAACTTCAGCGCGGGCGCAATCGATGACGGCGTTGTTGTGTGACAGAAAGTCCCACCCGAGAATTATGTCATGTGAGCATGAGGACAGCACCAACAATTCTACTGGATACAATATATCGTCAATGATGACTCGCGCTGTGCACGAGGCGAGAGGGGCAATGCACTGTTCACTAGCGGTGCGGAGAGAGACCCGTAAATGACGTCGTGACTTTGCGCAAGCGGCGGCAGAGTTTTTCGTGAATCACTGATACTTAGGCACCCGTGTCGATAAGCGCATGTACCGGCAGTCCGTCGACGATGATCTGAAGAACGTTGCGTGGGGAAAACGGAACAGCGCGCAGTTCTTGCCTCCGGAACTGCGGATCTTAGTTTCCTTCTTCAGCGGAGGGAGGGCGACGGCGCATTGGTGACAGTGAGCGGCGGCGCGGTGATGGAGAACGTCGGGTCTCGTAAGCACGACGGTCGGGGGCGTACGCGTCTAACGGCGAGGATGGAGAAGCCGAATAAAACATCTGGGATGGATACACAGGGGTTGAGATGGTTGGCGATGCCACCATGCGACGGCGACAGTGGCGGGCGACATGTCCAGGGTACCCACAGGAGTAACAGATGGGACGGTTATCCGATGTGCGCCAAGAGTTGTAAAGCCGCTGCGGTGACGGCGAAGAAACCGGGGCTGGTCGTAGAGACGGGGCCGGCCGCAGGACGGGCTGACGAGGTGGAACAGTCAGCGGCACGGAGCGCGCCGCTGCTTCTGCGTAGGTCATCCGGGCGGGTATGGGTGATGGTTGGGGATACTGAGCCTCGGCGTAGGTTAATGGAGCAACCGAAGGGACTGGATGTGCAGTGGGAATAGCCTCGGCCACTTCATGGCGGATGACCTCCTGCAATGGCGCCACCAGAGGAGTCGCAGCGTCGTTACTGGAGGGCATCAACGAGAGCTGACGCGCGACTTCCTCCCGAACAAACTGCTTTATCTGCGGTGACAGTTACGCCGGGTCGGTGTCAGATGTGAGGGAAGCAAGCGATTCCTGCTGCGAGAGTGGAGAACGGGTGAGGACGCGTCGCTTCCGAAGTTCGTCAAAGTTCTGTCAATGGGTAATGACATCGGCGACTGTGGTGGGATTGCGTGCCAGAACCATCTGGAACGCATCGTCGTCGATTCCTTTCATAATGTTCTCAATCTTGGCGGGCTCAGACATAGAGGCATCGACTCGTGTGCACAGGTTCACAACGTCCTCTATGTAGCTGGTGAAATTTTCACCAGGCAGCTGCGCCCGACTTCGCAGGCGTTGTTCCGCGCGCAGCTTGCGCACCGCAGGCCTGCCAAATACATCAGAAAAATTGGACTTGAAGGCTGACCACGTGGGGATGTCGGCATCGTGGTTTCTGAACCATAGGTTCGCAACGTCCGAAAGGTAGAAGATGACGTTGTTGAGTTTGAGTGCATCGTCCCACTTGTTATGGGTGCTCAACCGTTTGTACGATGCCAGCCAATCCTCGACGTCATCGTCGCCGGTGCCACTGAAGAAAGCGGGATCACGCTGCCGCAGCGCTCCAGCGCACAGAACGGTCGGGGTGGGTGGGGCAGGACTGGGCACGGAGTCCTTAGGCATTGTGAGCGGCGGGAGAAGACGGTTGCGAAGGTCCAGGGCCTCAGACGACCGCAACCTCCACCAAATGAAAGGGGGTTCGCGTACTAGTGAACTCAGCGATGCAGTTCACCAAACAGCTGAGCGGACGGCAGCAAAATCACAGTCAGTCTACACAGCCAGAGAGCTGGAGCCGCAAGTGTGATTGCGGCTCCTTTCGCCTCTGCAGGCGAATTCGAATAGTGGCGGCGGCCCCCACTGTGCCGTCTTCATAGGCTGCGACTGCTGTGAAATATCCTGGTGTGGAATTTTATGCCGCGCCGACATAAAGGATATCGGAGCGGTTGCTGTATGTTTTGGTGTATTGCACGTCAAGATCCCCAGGTGGTCGACATTATACCGGAGACGTCCACTACGGCACCTCTTTCTCGCTTTCTTCTTTCCCTCCCGCCTTCCTCCCTTTTCTTAGGGCGAGGTTCAGGTGTCCGCCGAGATATGTGACAGATACTGCACCATTTCCTTTCCTCAAAAACCAATTTACCAATTTATCTTGGCCACTACAGTATGAAGCATTAAAGGCTTTCCCCTTAGTCTTAGAAAGCATGGAATTGAAGGTGCATGTGTCATCGGTCCGAACCCCTGTCGCAAGCTTCCCTCCAGCTTAACTAACACATGTAAGCTATAAGTCAAGAGAACTGCTATGACACCACCCGGAATGTTGTATTTCGAACGGCTGCTCAAAAGTTTGGTGCCAATGTAGTCGGGAATGTGGCCACCACATTGACGTCAGCCGGTGATCCCATCAGAGGTGTAGATGGTGGCGCTCGGATTTTATCTACGCGGTCATCCCATGTGTACGGTGCGGCTCCTGCCGTATTGAGTGTGTGGTGCGCGGTGTCGGTGCGCGTTCATCGTATTCAGTGAGCGTGCTTCCCCGCGATGCCTGGACATTATGGACCCTTTGAACATTTTGTGCTGTGAATGATTGTGTGTGAACGGCGGCAGCAGTCGCCGTCGTGTTCTTGTTTCATAGCTTTTTTGTACCGAGCGACACTAGTCGCTGCCTTGGTGTTTTTGTCTTTGTGAGGGACTATGGTCCCTTTGTATGAATAATCAGTCCAATAAACTTCTCTGCGAGTCATCTAATGTGGGTGTTGGATCAGTGGCAGTCCGTCGTAAACACTAGCAGCTAAGGGGGAGATCTCCCCTGCCAAGTAATGATCACATGCTTTTCGAGAGTCCGTAATATGATTCTCGAATTGGCGTGGGCGGCAGCAAGCGCTATCGCTACTTCCTCGGCTCGCAATGAATTCGGGGCTCGAAAGAAGAGTCTATCAACGTGCAGTTCCTCGTGAACGGCAGCGGCCGTGTAAAATCCCGTGGGCGATGGCCCTGCTACGTCTACATAATATACACCGGGTCGGGAGCCGTGTTGTCTCCAGTCTTGTCGGTAACGCGTTACAAGTAACGGCGTTACCGGTAACGCGTTACTTTTTTTGGTAACTTAGTAACGTACTCGTTACCATTTCGGAACTGTAACGGGTAACGTACTTACGTTAACATTTTTCGGTAATGTGAGGTGTCGCGTTACTAGTTACTGTTTATTTCAATTGTCCCCCTCCGCCTCATTTTCAAAAAAAAACGCCGAAAATGATGCTGCAAATAAACAAAATCTACCGGTGTTCTCGACGACCCTTGTTGCGGCTCGCATGCATGCCAGAAAACACCTGCCCTTGACGACGCACTCAACTAAATAAAAAAGAAAGCACGAACACGCATTCACAAATTTGTCTCCACCCCCAAAGCACTCACACACACAACTCTCTAAAGAGTGGACGCATGCCGAGCCACCAATTAATTGAACATTTGCAGAAATCTGTAAGTCAGTTTCTGCGTCAGCTTGTTTTCCAACCAAAAAGTCTCGTTCCCAGGTGACACTCTCGCATTCTTTGCGCAAGCAGTTCCCTCTTGTGAGCAAACTCAGGAATGCCGTCGAAAGAGGACTGTGATACACCTCAGAAAAGGGGATTGCAGTCAACCAACTGTTTCTATCTGCAACATCGGCTACGTTTCTGGTTATTGAGTTCCTAAGCGAGCGAAGCTGACCTTGAACACCTTGACGTAAACACTCGCATTTTTGCGATAATTATGCTGGTTCAAGTAAAAAAAATGTTTATGAGCGCAAATATATTTTTTCCGGAACTATGACATTTAACCGTTTCTTTATTGCTACACAATTTCTGCGTAATTTCGTAAGCAGAACGACACCAGAATTGCTGTATATTCATTGAGTTCAGCTATGTTTTCTTTGTGAAGTTGCAATTATATGAAATATGAGGTTTATAAAATTATCTTGAGTTCTTACAGCGAAGACGCACTGATTAAAATTTATGTCCATGGAGTAACGGCAAAGTAACGTGCGCTACTTTTTTCGGTAACGGTAACGCGTTACCTTTTTTTGTAGGTAAGGTAGGGCGGTAACGCGTTCTTTTTTTTTAGTGTAGTTAGTAACGTATTTAGTTACTTTTTTTCGGTAACGCCTACAGCACTGGCTGTCTCTGAAGAGCCCGAGCCCGCGCTTGTCGCCTGTTTACGTGCATGTCGGTGTCCATGTTACGGGGGAGCGGGGAGACCCAGAGCACATGGCGCCACATTACTGGGGTATGCACCGCCTCCTCTGGAGTACAGTCGTGCTGGATGTGTAAGCGGTTTAGCAGGCGGCGCCCAGGGGCCGTCAGCATGAGCCGCGAATATTGGTTCACGACGTGGGCCTCCCGCAGCTCCTAGTAGGAGTTTAGCACCCCCATTGCCTTAAGTTTGGCATTAGAGGTAGCCACCGGGAGATCCAGGGCTCGCTTAGTTGCCTTGCGGATGATGGCGTCTATTCGCGCCTCGTCTTGCTTAGTAGTGCGGAGATATGGCACGGCGTAGAGAATCCGGCTAGTCACGAAGGCATGGACGAGCCGAAGCGCGTCCCTGACCCGCATACCGCCCCGCTTGTTGGAAACGTGGCGGATCATGCGCCCTACCTGTTCGCCTACTCTCTTGAGTTTCGCAATAGTGGAGTCCGGTCTGAGTCCGTGGTGAATGAAAAGGCCCAGAATACGGAGCTCCTCTACCTCTCTAATAGGACCTCCTGACAGATACATGTGTATTGCTGTCCTATCCTTTGGTAAAACATTATGTTGGGCTAGTTGGTAACGGCTTGAAGGAATCATAGTCTTAGCGGTAAGAAACAGACACAACACCAAGAGACACACACACAGGAGGCCCGCTAGCGGGTGTCCTGTGTGTGTGTCTCTTGGTGTTGTGTCTGTTTCTTACCGCTAAGAATATGATTCCTTCTATCCTTTGGGTTCGCTCTGACATGCAGTAGCTCTGATTTCGATGGAGCACATTGGAGCTCACAGTCAATAGCATACGCATCCACTACGGAAGCCGCCTGCTGAAGGCGGTCCTCCATGTCCCCAAGGTTCCCCTGAGTGGTCCAAATTGTAATATCATCTGCATATAACGCGTGTTGAATGCCTTCCACCCGGGCCAATTGGCTTGGGAGGCGCATCATAGCTATGTTGAAGAGGAACAGTGATAACACCGTTCCCTGAGGGGCACTCCGCGTTCCCATCATGTAAGGGCCGTATTCCTCGTCCTCAATCCGAAGAAAGGCCTGGCGATTAGTCAAGAAATCTCTTACATACGCGTAGGCCCTACCCCCACAATCCGTAGAACTCAATTTGGCCAGGATACTTCCGTGTTTAACATTGTCGAAAGCCCCTTTCAGATCAAGGGCGGGGATGGCTTTGTCATTGTGTTGCATAGTTGTGGGTCGTATTACATCGCTGTGCAGCTGGAGGAGGACGTCCTGTGCAGACATGTGGGGCCGAAACCCGAACATGGTGACTGCAAAGAAGCCCTTGCACTCCAGGTATGGAGAGAGGCGATCCCGTATCATCGTCTCCCTAAGCTTGCCCGGACATGAAGTCAGTGATATGGGCCTCAGGTTGTCCGTATTCACGGCCTTACCTGTTTTAGGGATAAACGTCGCAAGTGACGTTTTCCACTCGGGAGAGAGTGGACGCCCGTCCCAGATCTGGTTGATGTATTCTAATAAATGGAGGTAGGCTCAGTCCGGTAGGTTCGCCAACAGGTTCACTGTTATGTGGTCCCGTCCCGGAGCCGTACCCCAGCGCATTTTTGCTAAGGCCGCCTTAAGGTCGTGCAACTCAAAAGGGGCATTGAGTGTTTCATTAGGCCTGCCAGAATACATGTACTCAGGCCCAGTCGGGTCCTCCGTACGACAGAGATATCTGTCGCACAGAGTGTCCGCAAGTTGGGCCGTCATACTTGATACCCTTGCAGAGCCCGCCGGAGCTGCTTTTGCGCCTCCCCTCTCGTTTGGGAGGGGTCGATTAGACTGCGAAAGAGACGCCAAGCCCCCTTCGAGCTCATCTGATGAGCTGCGGCGTCGCAGCGTGCTATCCAATTTGAATCTGAGAGTTCGGCAGCATACGCTGCAGCTTGCTCTGTGAGTTTGGCTATGCGGGCGCGTAATTTGCGATTAGTTTTCTGCTTTTTCCACCGTTTAGTTGAGCTCCGGCGCGCCTCCCACAAATGCAGGAGGTGGGTGTCCACTGCAGCGATCTCTTCGATGGTTTGTAGTGTTGTGACGTGTTGTTTCTGAATGTTGTATATGTGGTCAGCCCACTCCGCGTAGCCGCCGGAAAATAATACGGGAGGGATAGTGTGATTTCGGAATTTGTGCGAATCGGTCAGCTTTGCCTGACCCCATTTTTTGCGCGCTGCCTTTGCCACGAGTGTAATCCGGAGAAGGAGGTGATCGCTGCCTAGATAATCTTCCAAGTTCTCCCAGGCAGCCGCTCTAGCATTTTTAGCGAGAGAAAGGTCTGGAAACGTGTCGCGGGTTACCGAATTCCCCACTCGGGTGGGATACGCCGGGTCCGTGAGCAACGTGAGGCTGAGGGTGAAGATGAGCTCCGCCAGCTTACGTCCTCTTGCCTGTTCGAAGTGGTAGCCCCAATGAAGGCTGGGAGCATTGAAGTCACCAACGATCACTAGAGGCTCTTTGGCTGCCATTTTGATCGCGCGAAGGAAGATTTCATGGAAAGTTACGCGCGGCCTATGCGGAGGGCAGTGTATATAGTTGAGGATATGCATTGACGGGTCGCGGCGTCTGAGAGGCAGCGCCCGGACCATTGTATATTCTTGCTCGACGCTCAAGTCTAAGTCGACCTGAGCCTCGGTGTAAGCTATTTTCACCAGGATGCACGTAGAGGGGGCCCCTTGAAAGGTGCTGCTGCCCGAGAATTTAGCGTCTATGCCGGGCTCCAGGAAGGCAATGAGCGCCGGCATGTCACCTAGAGACTGTAAGTAAAGCTGGATGTGTGACCGCTTTTTCCAAGCTCTGAAACCCCTGCAGTTCCATTGGATGATCTGGAATTTTCAAGGTTTTTAGCAGTCCTGTTAGATCTGCTAGCCATCTTGTTGTATTTATTTACGGGCGGGCGGACTAGCTCTGGCCGGGAGCCGGCGCAACCCTAGTGAGGGGCCGCACCGACCCACCAGCTGCCGAGCCTGAACCGTGTTCCTCCGTTGCCTGGCGGGAGGCTGTCTTACGTTTGGGGTGAGGGGATTCGCAGCTAGTGGAGTTCTTAATTTGGGTGCTGACCCTGGGCTGCACGGCTTTAAGGACAGAGTCAGTGACCTGGGCCATAAGGTCGGGAAGTGCTGGCGTTAGAGCCGCCTTGAACATGTCCTGGAAGGACTCGCGGACTGCTGACATAATTTGATTCGGGAGGGCCGCCACTTGCTCCTCCAGTTGCTCGGTTTGGCGCTGCAGTGCCTCGACGCCGTCGACGCGACCAGCAGTGGAAACTGATCCAACTACCGTGTCCCCGGTCTGCCGCGAGACGCTAGTGAGGGAAGATGTCACGGATGATCCGTCATCCTCGTCATCTGGCTCGGCTTCCTTGATTGGTTCGGATGACCCGGCCTGTTTGGCCTCTAATTCTTGAATTTTACGTGCTAGAATTTGGTTCTGGCGCCTGAGATCCTCTACCTGCTGCTGTAGGGCGGTTTCGGTAGGGGAGGGACGGGTAGCGGCCCGGAGACTGCCCTGCTCCAACTGTTAACCTGTGGTTGGACGGGTGCCAAGGGCGGGAAGTCTCTGGCGTTGAGTACCAGAGCCACCGCCTGGGTCCCGGACTTGACGGGTTTCGATGGCCCGGTTGGGGCCTTGGGTTCCTTAGCGGCTGGCGCTTTCTTGTCCTTGGGCGGAGGAGCCTGCTTGGGCCCCGTCTTGGTCTTCGGCTTGGATCCGGATGGCGAGCTCGGTTTGATGGCTTTCCGCAACCGCCCGGCACAGCCAGGAGCTCCGGTTGGGTGGCCGCCTCCGCAGATGAGGCAGCTTGGAACGCAGTCTAGGGAGGAAATGCTCTGAATGTGAAGCCGTGATGCTGCGATATCACCGTTAAACTGGACGCTGTTGTCTGGCTATATTTTCGAAGCTTTCTCTCACCGTGGAATACGCAACTAGTGCGGTCGTGTTAATGCTTGGCCACGGCACTGGAAATGCAACGGACGCTATGCTGTTAGCCCGCTCAAGAAAGCACACTGCAGAAGTAATTAATTGGTCTTTGAGGCAAGAAAACGGAGCTGTATCTGTCTCGGTGGACACTTGAACCGAGCCGTACGGGAAGGAAGGTGGGAGTGAAAGAAAGAAAGAAAGAAAGAAAGAAGAAAGAAAGAAAGAAAGAAAGAAAGAAAGAAAGAAAGAAAGAAAGAAAGAAAGAAAGAAAGAAAGAAAGAAAGAAAGAAAGAAAGAAAGAAAGAAAGAAAGAAAGAAAGAAAGAAAGAAAGAAAGAAAGAAAGAAAGAAAGAAAGAAAGAAAGAAAGAAAGAAAGAAAGAGGTGCAAAGCGGAGGTTTCTGGAGTAATTTCGACCACCTTGGGATTTTTACGTGCACTGACATCGCACAGCACACGCGCGCCCTTTGCGTTCCGCCTCCATCGAAACGCAGCCGCCGCGGTCGGGTTCGAACACGGGCCCTCCGGCTCTGTAGACGTGCGTCTTAATCACTGGGCCACCGCGGAGGGTCCGCAGAAGTACAGTTACGCGTTTAGCACTGTGACGCAGACAGCAACGCTTGGCGCTGTGGTTAGGAGCATGCCATAAACAAAAATTCAGGGGGCACTTTGTTGACCTAAAGTGCGGTGAGGCGAAAGCCGCGCAGTGTTGCTGCTTTTGTCACTGATGTGCGGTTAAGAGGTTAAGCTTCGCCTCTAAGAGTGGAAAGCGACAGCGTCTTGCAACGCTGCCAGGGAGTTCACAGAACACCATCGACCATTCTGCTCAACGCCTTGCTCGTCGGTAAATTGGTTTTTGAGGAAAGGAAATGTATCTCTCTCTCTCTTTCTCAGATCTCGGTGGACACCTGAACCTCGCCGTAAGGGAAGGGAGGAAGATGGGAGTGAACGAAGACACCGTATTCGCCAGACGCGCCTTTGTTCATCCCAAACCATCGATCTGGCATGGCGGAGTGGTGAAGGTGCTCGTCTCGCACTCCGGAGACCCTGGCTCGATTCCCCAACTCGACCAATTTCCTACTCGCTTTTATTTATTATGGGGTCTGACTAGAAAGTGTATTTAGGCTAATTGATCTTTACCATTATTCAAATGCCATTAGACATGTCCTGTCACTCACCTGTGAAGTAATGGAACTGTCTGGAAAGTTCAAGAAAATGTCTATGAAACGTCTAGAAACGTCTAACTGTTAATGGTTGGTAATGAGAGTTAATCATGACTTGAACATTTAGTGATACTAGTTAACGTTGGGTTAGTGATAGTTACGTGACCTTAACTAGTACAATGATTAATTTGTGTTGTTAAGGTACCGGCGCAGTTCACAGTCCCACATGCCACTTAACTACTACTAATTACCAATCATTCATTTAGTCATTAAGTACAGTGACATACTCATGAAATCCCTTTACATCATGTCTCGATGTCTTTCGATTGCACGGGATTAAGTATCAGTTGGCTATTGATTGGCATATGCCCATATAAGGCATGCTTCTGAAACGCGGACACGTTTGCTAACACGTCTTGGTCACGACAGTAGGATGCATTGAAGGCTTTAAAAGCCTTGAAAGCACCAGGCGTGTTCCTGAAGCATGGCGCTGCGTTTGCCGCAGTGTCATTGCGCTAATCTTTTTCTTCGCGACTTAACACTGCGCTGAATTTAAATCTGCTGTAAACTGAACGTTGTGCTGTTTAGAAAAAAAATTATTTACATATGTACACATGCCAAGGTTACCAGATACATTGACATTTACAAGAACACATGACATTGAGCATGTAAGGCGAGCCAATTAACGAGGTACCACAAACATCTCGTGGAATTGCTCGTGGGCGATGTAATACCCCTGTCAGACGGGCACTTTCGATGCTCATTGAACTCGATCTGCATCGAGATTTTCAAGCACGCTTGGAACATCCGGTGCTACACGGCCATTTTCAATGCTCTTTGGGAAGTTTCCCTCATGTGTGTTAGGTGGCGCCAAATGTTCCTCCAACAGCCTTAACAAGGTGATGTCCAGCAACACTGTGCAGTCGGGAGCAGCGGCAGCCAAATCCGTAGCCGGACGTGCGACGCACCTCTGCTACCTCTGCTGTTGTGCGATAGAACCCGAAGGTCCGCAACGCCTCCGCGATTTCTGCGCTGACTACGGCGTTTCTCTTTTGGCGCCGTAAATTATCTAGGCGGTCTAGGAAGGAAGGAAGGAAAACTTTATTTACACTAGTGGTTTTTCCTGCGGTTTGGGGGCATCTTCAGAGACGTCTTGGTTCTACCCCCAGGAGCCATCTCTGTCGAAGTTGTCCGCCTCTAATCAGTGGTCGGTTGCCCTCAGTCCAGGGCTCCGCTGGCCACTACCGCCCGTTGAGCTCGCCGTACCAGACCTTGTTGGTCTTCACAGCGGTCGCTGGACAGCAGAGTCTCCCAATGCTCCGCACTCGGGTTTTGTATTTTGGGGACCACGTCTATGTTTTGGCAGGCCCATGTGATGTGGTATAGAGTAGGTTTTTCGTCGCACCAGGGACATTTGTTCGTGTATATCGTAGGGTGCATTTTGTTTAGTATATGTAGGTTTGGGAAAGAGCCTTTTTGTAATTGTCTCCAAGTGACAGCTTCCTTTCTGCTGAGAGATTTGTGCGGTGGGGGATATCGCATTCTTCTGCCTCTATAGTTTTGTAGTATGGCCGAGTATTCCCTGGGTGCTGGCGCGAGTTCCGCGGTCTCGTCGGATGCTCGGAAAGTAGCCAGCAGTCGATGAGAGCGGCTGTCTCGCGCTCGCTCCACAGTTTGCGCGTCGACGAGCAGGAGGACGCCATCTTTGTTGTTTACACTGACGTTATTAGGCAGTATACTATAGTGCCTAGAATATTACCAGTATATTCTAGGCACTATAACTATACTGACGTCGAAGCTTGGAGCGTGGTGTCGAGAATATTTATAAATATGTTTGCATATAAGCAGGCATAGTGCTTGAAAATGTTCTGTGCTGCATTTTAATCAATTACAACAACATCAGTTGTAGTTTTGTTTTGTTAACTAGTGTTTATTTTTATACCTTCGTGAGAGCGAGAGTGCTTTCGATTGTGCTTGGAACCTCAAGCACTCTCGAGGGGCCGGCATCGAGTCAAACAGGATCGAGCTCGATTGCGCTTGAAAGTGGCCGTGTGACAACCGTCGACCTGCATTGAGTTCGATGAGCATTGACTCAATGAGGATCGAAAGTGCCCGTGTGACAGGGGTATAAAACATGGATGGCATATTGACCTAATGACAGAAAAGCGAAAAGGCAATAATTTGATATTGAAACACCGAAGAGAAGACCTTAGCGCCAGTTTGGCCTAAAAAAAATCAGGGGGGCACTTTTTTGACCTAAAGTGCGGTGAGGCGAAAGCCTTAGGCGCGTTGTTGCTGCTTGTGTCACTGATGCGTTGTTGAGATGGATGGATGGAAACAACTTTATTACACCAAAAAAAAAAATCTTCCAGGGTGGTCCCCTACTGGCCCCTACTGGTCCCCTACTGGTCCACGGGCTTGCGCTTCACGTAAAGCCCGATCCACCAGCCATTTCTGGCCGGCGGGCTGAGCGGTCCGTAAAGCAGCCTCCCAGGAAGAATGAGTGGGATTGGGGATGGGGGGTACTGCCTTTGGGGAAGGACATTCCCAAAGGTAGTGGAAAAGTGTGGATCTGGGCACGCCACAGGTGGCACAATCAGGAGGAAAGGTGGGGTGAAAGCATGAGAGACGGTGGGGGGAAATAAAAATTGCACCTCTCCCGTAACCGAGAGTAGAGTAAGCATGAAATGTTTACGGGCCTAACACAGGCTCCATTGCTCGGCTTAAGCAGCTGTGACGGTGGCGGCATTGAAATCCAGGACGATGCAGAAGCGTACGCGGACACGACGAGACGCAGGCCTGACAAGAATGTATATGCAGCGCGTTCGAATACTCCGCGAGCCTGTATACATCTGCCTGCAAGAGGGGGAAAGGGCTTGAAGGCCAAGCGGCCGGTCTTTTACATGCGTGAGTGTGGGACCGCAGCGCCATCCTTGGGGAGGGAGCGAAAGTTTTCCGCTGAAAGCTCATCTCGCCCTCTTTCTCTAAGCGGCCTTCTCTCAAAGCCCCTAACAGATCACGTATGACAACGAAGTGTGTTGTGGCATGTATGTGCTTTTTCCACGCGTTATTAGAAATCGGAAATTATAATTCTGTGCATTATCAAATGCACAGCTCGACTGATATCTTGATAAACATTGAGAAGACACTGGCAGCTGTTTTAGGTGACTCGTTTGGAGAGCAACCGGCGCTTGTATGCCGGTCCCGTAGGAGGGCTTAGAGAGTCTCGTTGAATCTCGTTAAGTCTCGTACGGTGCCCGGATGTTCTCGTTTCAGAGCCCGGAGGAGTGGAATTCAGAGCCCGGATGAGTGGATTTCAGTGCCCGGGTGATGGCTCTCGGTCTCGGCCTGACGTCACCACAATGCCGACAACGGGAGCTAAAAGCATTTCATGCTAAAACAGCCTGTCTGTAATTGTCGCCATGTGGCGCTGGATGAGGGCGACAAGGTACTGTGGGGTGGTGGCAGTGCCATGCGGCTGAGTTTGTAGAATGTTGTAATTTGATGATATGTATACAGGACCGATGTAGCCTCTTTCACAGGGTTGGGTGCCTGATCATCCGGAGTCCGGGAGGAGAGTTCTCGGGCCAGCGCATGAACGCGCTCATTACCGGGGATCGAGGCATGCCCAGGGACCCACGACAGAGTAACCGTTCGGTCGAGAGAGGTCACTGTGGCAAGAATACGATGTGTTGCCGGCGTCGCCACGCCCTTTAGGTAGTGGCGGTACGCGGCCTGGGAATCTGTGCAAATTTCGGTTACGTTTTTGTCAATGGTGGAGTGGGCCAGAGCAAGTGCGATGGCGGCTCCTTCCGCTTCTGCAGGCGAATTAGTCTGGATAGTGGCGGCGGCCCCCACTGTGCCGTCTTCATAGGCTGCGACTGCCGTGAAATATTCTGGTTTCGAATTTTCTGCCGCCTCGACATAAAGGATATCGGAGCGGTTGCTGTATGTTTTCGTGTAATAGCTCGCTCGTGCCTGCCGCCTACCCAGATGGAGACTAGCGCTCATATTGCGTGGTAGGGGCTTCTGATATATGTGATCCTGAGTGCGCAGAGAGATCATGTAAGGTGTAGGACTTGTTGGGGTGGGAATGGGTGGATTGAGACGTAGCTGTCGCAGTAGGCGTTGTCCTGTTTCTGTGCGACTCAGGCGGACTCATTGGTTGGTGCGTTGAGCCTCTATTAATTCGGTCACTGTATTGTGGGTACCAGTGGCCAGGAGACGTTTCGTGCTAACCGTCCGTGGAAGACGTAGGGCGGAGGTGACAGCCGTGCGTATTAGGATGTCTGCCTGTTGTGTTTGCCGCTGAGTGAGTATGTGGTATGGAAGGTGGTATGTAATGCGGCTATATATGATTAGTGCATTTGTCCCGTTCAGACACCCCATGATTGCGTGCTGCCACCCGCCTGATAAGTGCAGCGACCTGTTTGGTCTGAAGAGCTGAAGGGTGTGGTTTCATCGAGTGTGTTGCTAATGAGAAGGCCGAGAATCTTCACCTGAGGCACAATGGGAACTGGATTGCCGTACATGTGTAGTTCGATCTGGGGGCCACTGAGGAGGGGCTTCAGTTGCAGGAGTTCCGATTTATTTGGAGAGGAACGGAGGCCTGTGTTTACTAAATGAGTGGTGGTGATGTCTATGGCAGATTGCAGGATATCCTGGGCTGTTCCAAGGGACCCTTCCGTTGTCCAGAGGGTTATATTATCTGCGTATATGGCTGTGTGCAGCCGTGGGATAGCAGCAAGGGCCTTTGCCAGTGGCACTAGGGCAATGTTAAAAAGTAAAGGTGACAGAACTGCCCCTTGTGGGGTACCCCGGTTAGGCAGGGGAAAAGGCTGGGAGGCAATATCCCCAAGGTGGAGTTCTGCTGTGCGTCCCTGAAGGAAGGCCCGAATATATTGCCATATGCGGGTGCCGCATCCCGTGGTGGCTAATGTCGTGAGGATATGGTCATGGCTTATTATTGTGTCGAAAGCCTTATGAATAGAAAGCCTGTTGTTTCTACAAACGGTTGCAGGCGATTGAGAATAACATGCTCGAAGAGCTTGCCGACACAGCTCGTTAAGGAGATGGGGCGCAAATTTTGAAGAGTGAGGGGTTTGCCCGGTTTGGGTATAAATCGCATGATGGCATGGGTCCAGGCTGATGGGAGCGTCCCAGCGTGCCAGTAGTTATTAAAGAGCTCCGTGAGTTCCTGGATTGAGTAGTGCCGTCCAGATTGAGTAGTGCCGTGTACGTTATGCCATCCGGCCCCGGCGCCGTAGAGCGGCGAATACTGAAGAGTGCTCGGCGGACTTCGTTTAAGGTGATGTCGGCATCAAGTTCTGGGTTAGGTGGAGGTAGATTGGGTGGATCTGCCGACTGAAGAGAAGTGGGTATATAAGTGTCCTGTAGTTGGCCAATTACGTCGGTGCCCTTTTGGAGCTCTAGTTGTATTAGACGTTGTGTGTTTACTTGTGTCTGAGATTTAGTGGCTGTTGGATCCAAGAGAGCACGTAGGAGGGACCACGTGCGTTTAGTGCTTAATGTACCCTTGAGGTCGTTACAAAATGTTACCCAGTTTGCGCGGGCTAGCGTGTTCGCATATTCTTCTGCCTCGCGAGTGAGAGCGGCTATGCGGAGTCTCAATTTACGATTGTGTCGCTGGTGACGCCAGCGCTTGAGAAGTCCCTGTCGGGCCTCCCATAGATGAGCAAGATGCGGATCAATCTGCGGTGCCTTAGGGGTATTTTTAATGCTTTTGCTGTTCGCGTGGATGGCCTTCACCAGACGGTCAGTCCAGTCAGTAACAGTACGGGGTTCTGTAGAATCAGCTGCCAAATATAAGCGCAATTTATCCCAGTGAGTGAGAAGCTGCGAACGAGGGTTGAAAATCTTGGAATCATAAGATATAATAGTGCAGACTGGAAAGTGGTCAATTCCAAGGCTGTCTTGGAGCACCGTGTGAGATTTAACGATTATGTTCGGTGTGGCCCATGTGAGATCGGGTGTGGTGTCGCGGGTGACGCTTGTGCCAATGCGAGTGGGTACGGTGGGGTTTGTGATCAGGCTAAGGTTGTAATCGTTGTAATCAGCCATTGCGGTAGAAATCAGGTTACCTTTGGGGGTATCCGAGGTGTATCCCCAGTGCGTGTGACGTGCATTAAAATCACCCACCACAAGGAGCTTTGAGGAACGGAAGGAGCCCAGGATGCCCGGAATAACTCTGATTTAACTTTAGGATAGCTGTATATGTTAATAATAGTGAGGCCATATGTGTGTCCTGGTGAGCTGAGCTCTATCGCGGTATATTGAGTGCCCTTGCTGTCTGGGGTGTTTGTAGGTGTGCGGTCTAGTACCGGCATGGATGCGAGTGTCAGGATTGCCGTACGTGGTGTAAGGGCTGCCGTGTGATAACCGCGGATATGAGTGTGATTTGTTTCCGTCTCTTGCAGAGTGATGACATGGGGGGATTAGGGGAGTTTGCTATATATGCGGCTAGTTGTGCTTGTTTTCGGCGTATGCTGCGACAGTTTCATTGCCATATAATTGTTTCTGTTGGTGTAGTGGACTGTCATCACCGCCGACCTTTTCGCGTGCTTATTGTTCTGCGCCATGTTGCTAGTCTGGAGATACTGAAGCAGCGGGTTGAACTGCACGCTGCTTGCGAGGCAATTCCTGATGCGGTACAAGTTCGAAAAGCTTGTTGATGCCGGCTTCATGTTTTTCCAAGCGTGTGTTAATCGTAGCTTCTATCCTGTCAGCCATGGACTGTATCAACTGTGCATGGGCTAGTATGAGCTGTTGCTGCCTTGCTCCAAGTTGTTAACTATAGTGTTTATTATGGTAGGGAATTCTGAGCGTGATTCAGCGGAACGTATGTACTTTTTAACCGCCTCTTGAGGTGTAATAGGGGGGTCAGGGTTTCTAAAAGAGGTAGAAGTGGAGGCTGCTTGGACGGACAACTCACCCTTTTTAGCAGGGCCGGCTTCTTTCTCGGGTGTAGCGTTCCGGAGTGACTGCGTCTCCTGGGTGTCCTGGATGTGGGCTGCGCAATCACTGGCTTTCGAGGTACAGGCCCGTGCCTCGGTGGCGTCTGTCTCGGTACCACTGGGCCCCCGAAGGGGTTGAAGTTCGTGTGATGTTGGGCTTCGCCTCTGAGTGAAACGCGACGGCGTCTTGCAACGCTGCCAGGGAGTCCATATAACACCATCGCCCGTTCGGTGCTACGCCTTGCTCGTCGGTAAATTGGTTTTTGCGGAAACGAAATGTATCTGTCTCGCATATCTGGGTGGACACCTAAACCTCGCCGTAACGGGAAGGGAAGAAGATGGGAGTGAACGAAGACACCGTATTGACTAGGCGCGCCTTTTTTCATTCCATACCATCGAGTTGGCATGGCGGAGTGGTTAGAGTGCTCGTCTCGCACTCCAGAGACCGGGGTTCGATTCCCGAACTCGACCAATTTCCTAATCGGTTTTATTTATCTGGCCTGACTAGAAGGGTTAATTAGGCCAATTGGGTAATTAAGGAGGAGGAGGATATAGAAGAGGAAAGTCAGGTAGGTTAACCGAAATAATAATCGGTTTGCTACCCTACACGGGGGGAAGGGGGTGAGGGGATAAAAAAAAGAAAGAGAAAGGAGAGTAACAGAAAATTGAAGTCACTATAAAACGTCACTGTTCGTTAAAGTCACAGCCTATCGTGCAGGCCAGAAGTTCTCAAGAAGCGGAGCAGTGCCTTGCAGGCCTTCTCCGCCGACGACCGCCGCGGCCAGGGGCCGAGAATCTTCATTTCCGTGAAAGGGCGTGTATCTAGGCGCTCCAGCGCACGGCTGAGAGACTGCCTTTCGGTGGTGTAGGCAGGGCAGTCGCAAAGAATGTGGGTTATGGTCTCGTCTTGCCCGCAGATGGAACATGCAGGACTATCAGCCATACCGATTAAGAATGAGTAGTGATTGGTGAACGCTACACCAAGCCAGAGGCGACACAGCAAAGTTTCTTCTCGTCGTGGTAGGCCTGATGGTAGCCGGAGCTTCAGGTCTGGGTCCAAGGATTGTAAACGGGAATTGCAAAATTGGCCGGAATTCCACGCGGCAAGCGTGATGTCCCGCGCAAGTGCGCGAAGCCTGCTCGCTGCATCCGATCTCGAAATGGGGATCGATACAAAATCGCCGTCGTCGTGCGCAGTTCGCGCGACCTCATCCGCGCGGTGATTACCTTCTATGCCGCTGTGCCCCGGTAGCCATTGGTAGATAATGTCATGCCGTTTGTTGATGGCAGAGTGATGTAGCTGTCGAATTTCTGAGACCAGTTGTTCATGGGCTCCACGGCGAAGAGCAGCTTGTAAGCCTTGGAGGGCAGCTTTCGAATCGGTGAAAATAGACCACCGCTGAGGGCGCTGCTGACTGATGCATTCAATGGCGACACGAAGAGCGGTGAGTTCTGCACCCGTCGAAGAAGTGCGGTGACCTGTCCTAACTCTAATTTCTGTAGTGCTTGCGGGTATGACGACGGAGCCAGAAGAAGATATAGGGTTCACTGAGCCGTCGGTGTAAACGTGCAACCGGTTTGCATGGTGCTCATGTAAATATTCAAGGGTGACTTGTTGTAGTTCTGTCGGCGATAAGTCTATCTTCTTCCTGATGCAAGGTATCGAAAGAAGCACACGGGGATTATGCAGGCTCCAAAGTGGCGAGGACGGTCTAGAGGCAGGTGTAAACTGGGACGGCAGAATGGCGGGATGTGCGTCAATGATGTCTGTAAACGATGTGCGTGGCCTGGTAATAGGAAGACTGGCAAGATGGTGAGAGGGAACCCGGGAAATGTGCCGGAAATGTGCCCTCAGTGCGTCAACTGTTAAGTAGGTAGGGATTGGATGCTCCTGGGCGATAAGTACAGATGCGGCCGTAGAGTCACATTTTGGCAATCTTAGGCAAGTCCGGAGAGCTTGAGCTTGAGCGCTCTGCAGACTTCGTATGTTTGTTTTTCGAATATTTCCAAGTACAGGGAGGCTGTAGCGAAGAAATCCCATGAATAAGGCGTTGTAGAGCTGCATCATCGACCGCACCGACGCTCCCCACGACTTTCCCCCAAGAAAGGCGAGAACGTGAGAAATCGCTGTCAGTCTCTTTTTCATGTATGAGATATGAGGGGTCCATGATAGATTTCGGTCGATGATTACTCCCAGAAACCGATGGCTCTTTACGTAGGGTATTGCTGTGCCGTTTATGCATACGGTATAAGGAGACATGTTCTTTCGTGTAAAGGCAACCAGCGAGCACTTTTCGGTTGAAATCTGTAGGCCTTGCTGGCGAAGGTAGGCAGCAAGAATACTTGACGCCTTTTGAAGTCTCGCTCGAACTTGTGGGCGCGTAACTCCAGATGCCCAGATACAGATGTCATCCGCATATATTGAGAGTTGCGCCGACTGTGGTAGTATATCGACAAGCCCGACAAGTGTAAGGTTAAACAGCGTTGGGCTGAGCACTCCACCCTGCGAGACTCCACGGGAAGTGAAATGAGAAGATGTTGGACCTTCCTCTGTCTGCACAAAGAGAGATCTGTTGGATAAATAACTACGTATCCAGCAGAATACGCGGCCACCAAGCTCGGCAGTTTCCAGAGCGTCCAAAATAGCCTGGTGGGTTACATTGTCGTATGCGCCCTTTACATCCAGGAACAACGCCGCGGTCAAGCGCTTCAAATGTTTTTGGCGCTGGACGGATGACACTAGGTCGACCACGCTGTCGATTGAAGAGCGTCCACGTCGAAACCCTGACATTATATCCGGATATATGCGGTAGCGCTCCAGGTACCACTCAATGCGTGTAAGTACCATCCTTTCCAGTACTTTGCCAACACAACTAGCCAGCGCAATTGGACGGTATGATGTCAGGTCAAGAGGCGATTTCCCTGGTTTCAGGAGCGGAACTAGACGACTGGACTTCCAATCGTCTGGGACTGTGCCCTCATTCCAAGATTTGTTGTAATGCTCCAGAAGGACACGCCTAGCTTCTTGTCCAAGGTTCGCAAGTGCAGTGTATGGCACACCGTCGGGTCCCGGCGATGATGATCGTCTGCAACAAGCCAGCGCAGAATCAAGTTCCTCCACGGAGAAGGGAAGGTCCATCCGAGAATCCCGAGAAGCAGGAACATCGCTGCAATGCAGCGTCGCAGATGGGGAAGATGGTCCTGCTACCCTAGCGCAGAAATCCTCAGCTACCTCGACCTCGCCACGTCGTTGGAAGAGTGAAAGAGACTTGAAAGGGTGCAGCTGGTGTGGGGATGTTCGAAGGCCACGAACTACATTCCAGATGCGTGACAACGGTTTCCGTGGATCAAGCGTTTCACAGAATGACCTCCAACGTTGTGCCTGTACTGCTTGAATTCTGCGCTGAATTTTCTTTTGCAGGCGCCTCGCATCTCTGAGGTCAAGACTCGACTTTGTGCGTCGGTACCTACGCTCGGCCCTACGCCGCAGTGATTGCAGGCGCTGCAATTCCATATCGAATTCCGTGTACTTTTTAATTGGGGTGAATAACCGTGTCGCGTTCTCCATGGCCTCCTTAACTTTCCCTTCAAAACTTGCGGATGAACCTTCTCTTGATGCATCTTCCATAAGTGCTTGAAACACTGACCAATCGATGCGTCGCATGCGTGTGGCAGAGGTGCATGTGGAAAGGCCAGTAATTGTCAGATATGTAGGGATATGGTCACTGCCGCGGGTTTCAATATCCGAAAACCACCGTACATCGCTGATAAGGCATCGAGAAACGAACGCCAAGTCAAGGCAGCTGCTGTAAGTTGTCCCTCGAATATAAGTTGGGGAGCCGTCATTTAAACACTGAAGATCATGGTCAGAAGCGAAGGACACAAGTTTCCGTCCCCTAATGTTGATTCTAACGCCTCCCCACATGGTGTGGTGAGCGTTAAAGTCACCCATGACGATCCAAGGGCCGGATGTAAGCGCGATCAGGTCACTCAGTCGTGCGGCGTCAAATCGACTTGATGGAGACAAATACGCACCCACAAGCGTAAACGTGAGATTACGCCTCTTCACTGTTAGACAAACGTACTGGTTGTCGTTATTAGGCGGAACTGGATGAAGCACATATGTAAGTTCACGCCGAATGTAGATGATGACTTTACTGTTCCCTCGGTGCGTGGGAGATGCAAACGCCTCGTAACCTGACAGTCGCAATATCTTCGGCACATTAGGCTCACAAATGATAAGGATGGGGAAATTGTTTACGTAAACATACTGCCGAATATCTGAAATTCGGGGCTGAAGTCCGCGGGCATTCCATTGAAAAATAGAGGCTTGCTTGGTAATTAAGAAATTAACTAAACTCAGGCCCACTTACTTGGAGCATCACTATAAGATCCCTTTAATTGGTTGTAAGGTTACTAGCCAAAGTGCAATTGGCCCCGATTGAAATTCGCGCACTGTGCAGTCACGACCGTTTCGACCAATTGAAAAGCGTGACATTTCTGTCGACAGCTCCTGCTTACAACGATGGGGCATTAAAGCCTTCCGCCTTAAAAACCAGAACAAGACGACCGTTTACTGAGGAAATGGTATGACCACTGCCCGAAAAAATTACCGACGATTACGTTACCTCCTAATGCGAAATTTCAGCGCAGCAAATAAGCTGTTTCACCTATGGTGCTCGGCTGCTGGCCCGAAAGACGCGGGTTCGATCCCGGCCGCGGCGGCTGAATTTCTTTGGAGGAGAAATTCGAGGCCCGTGTACTGTGCGATGTCAGTGCACGTTAAAGAACCCCAGGTGGTCGAAATTTCCAGAGCCCTCCACTACGGCGTCTCTCATAGCCTTAGTCGCTTTGGGACGTTAAACCCCATAAACCAAACCAAACCAACCTTTACGATAGATTGAGGCAAAGAAATCGAGCAACACATGTATGCGCTATCACAGAATTTTTTTTTATTTTTCACACGTATTCCTTTAACAAAGACTCCACTAACAGTTGTTGACAGTCATGAAGGAAGCTTTGTGGTCGGAGAAATAGAGTGATATATGTTCGAATTGGTACGCCAATGCTTGATTCTGTGGGTTTCTACGTGGACACAGGCCACCACCCACCGCGGGTTCGAGCTTCGCGCGAGCCAAGGGCCCCGATCAGCCGTCACCACACACACACTGGGACACCGCTGCAGCGCACTCAACCTCCGTAGGGAGGAGAGCGATTCGCCGCAAAGAAATAGGCCTCCAAGTTCACAAAGGAGACGTTTATTCACATCGTCCTTCAGCTGATACACACACACTCAATAGTCACCCCGTCCCGGGGGCGCGAGAGGAGCAAGGCTCCGCTGTGCGCACGAAGCGACTCGAGCAATGCGCGCCGCTAACACGCCGCTGCAGGAGAATGTCCCCGCGGCAGTGCTGTGATCTCTCTCTCGTGTCGACCGTTGGGCCGGTTGCGAGAGAGAGTGGGCAATCAACACAAGGTACGCCTGTCAGAGGTCGCTGGACCCCGCTGGACAGGCTCGAGCCGCTGCAGGTCAGAGGACACGTGCGGGCGAGCTCGAGTAAGCACTGGTCCGAGCGGCAAGGCCGGCACGGACAAACAGTAACGTACGCACCTTACGCTGTCTCGGAGGGATCTCTCTCTCTGGGCCCCGCTCGGACGGTCGCGGGATGCGCGGCCGCCAAAACGGGTCCCGGATTCCCGCCAAAAGGCGCCAATGGCAAAGGCCCTTGGGGAGCCGTGGCGGAGCTGTGGCTAAATGACAGTGATTACTCACCCAGCCGCCTCTCCACCGCCTGAGGCGGGAGCAAGGGAAAGAGGAGAAACAACGCGGGCGGCCGGCAAAGCCGCGCAAAGGCGACGGCGGAAAGCCAGATTCCCACAATTCTCAAAGACGAGATCTATACAAGTGCCTCGCGAGGTTGTCACAGCCGTGGGACGCGTTACGAGCGAGAGGAACGGGATGTTCTCCCGCATAAGTGTTAGGAAATTGCTGTTTGTCTTTATGTCAACATTAAAGTCCCCCACTACTAACATCGGTGTGGATCGATGGACGGTTAATTCGAGTTGCAGGAAGTGCACGACGTCTTTCGTGAGTGCGGTAGGGGCGAAGTAGGCAGCTACTACCAGCAAGCCGTTGGGTAACTTTGCGGCGCACAGTTCGCCAACTTCATGTGACGTGCCAAACATTTCGACTGGTATTGCAGAGAGACCTGTGCGCAAGTAGATAGCGACTCCCGCCGCTCTGTTGTGGTCTCTGCGAGCACCACAGCAGTATAGGAAATCTATGATTTCGAGAGGCTATTCGGGATCCATCCAGGTTTCAGCAAAGCAAAGTACAGAGGAATGGCGCAGAATGTGATCGTGGTGTACGTCCTTGGCATGTGCGGCAAGGGAGCGTACGTTAAGAATGTGGTTGTGAATGATGAATCAAGTGCTGCCAGCGAATGACGCGTCCATTGGCTGTCTGCGTGTGTTACTGATGTGTGGTTAACATGTTAAGCTTCGCCTGTAAGAGTGGAACGCGACAGCGTCTTGCAACGCTGCCAGGGAGTCCACAGAACGCCATCGCCAATTCGGCTGTACGCCTTGCTGGACGGTAAATTTATTTTTTGAGGAAAGGAAATGTATCTCTCTCGCATATCTGGGTGGACACCTGCACCTCGCCGTAAGGGAAAGGGGGAAGATGGGAGTGAACGAAGACGCCGTATTAGCTAGACGCGCCTTTGTTCATTCCAAACCATTCAGCTGGCATTACGGAGTGGCTAGCGTGCTCGGATCGCACTCCGGAGACCCTGGTTCGATTCCGCAACTCGACCAATTTCGTTCTCGGTTTTATTGATTTATGCGGTCTAACTAGAAAGGTTAATTAGGCTATTTCATATTTATATTATTGTATTTCTATCCATCGTGTTCTGTCATTAACCTGTCAATTGTTGGAACTGTCTAGGATGTTCGACACAACGTATATGAAACGAGCAACGTCTTACTGAGTGGGGAAGTGCGTGGTGGTGGAGGGAACGCGGGTTCGTACTTATTGTTTTTTTTCAGCAGCGTCTCCTTCCGCGGACGCTGTTGTCGCTGCGGCGCGCGTCTTTCTTTTCTTTTCTTTTCTTTTCTTCTGACCTCTTCATTCTCCTCTATATTAATTAGGCTAATTAATTAAGCAATTAACTAAACTCAGTTCAACTTAGGTGCAGCATCACTATACGATCCCTTTGATTGGTTGCATGGTTACTAGCCAAAGTACAATTGGCCCCATTTGAAATTCGCGCACTGTGACGTCACGAGCATTTCGACCAATTGAAAAGCGTGACATTGGGGGCGGAGCTGGTTATGAGGCCGACGACGACGCGAAACCCAGGAACGGACGCCAAAGAGCTGCGCTCTAAAACAACGTTGTGCCACCCCACGATAACAGTTGATCGCTCTCGACATGCGCCAAGTATGAGGCTTCGAATGACGAGAAATGTTCTTTTCTATTGATTACCAAGGTCTTATTGCCGGCAATGAAATATCGCTTTAATAAATGCGCATTTAATTGATATTATGCGCATTATACCCGACACAGCGCCCGGCTCTTCCTTGGCGCCGCCTTAGTAAGAAAACATTGTCAACATCCCTTCCCCACCTCAGCTGAAACCCGCAGATTAAATAAATTTCTTTTCAGGAAAGGAAATGGCGCAGTATCTGTCTCACATATCTAGGCGGACACTTGAACCGCGCCGTAAGGGAAGGGAGGAAGGTGGGAGTGAAAGAAGAGAGAAAGAGGTGCCGTAGTGAAGGTCTCCGTAATAATTTCGACCACCTGGGGGCCTTTAACGTGCACTGACATCGCACAGCACACGGGCGCCTCTTCGGCCGCCGCGGTCGGGTTCGAACCCAAAAACCGCAGAAGTACCGGTTACGCGTTTCAGCTGAGATGGGGAAGGAACGTTGACGCTGTTTTCTTACTAAGGCGGCCCCAAGGAAGGCATTGCGCTTTGTCGGGTATAACGCGCACACTAGTAATTAAATGCGCATTTTTTAAAGCGATATTTCATTGCCGGCAATAAGATCCTGGTAATCAATAGAAAAGAAAATTTCTCGTCATTCGAAGCCTCATACTGGGCGCATGTTAGTACTGCTCAGCTTAAAGAATACTAACACTGCTAGATAGGGACACTGGCTACTCATGTTTACAATGGTGATCTGGGAATTATATGCAGGATGTAATTTGCGATAGTGCCGTAGAAATAAGGTCATGGTGATTCTTGGTGGCCACCCACTTTGTATACATTTGTTTTCCCCTCAGTCATGAGTGTGTATGCAACGTTTTGTTTGTTTGCACTGTTCAATAAACTTCCATTTTACATAGCTAATTTAAATTCAGCTCAGTGTTAAGATCGCGCAGTGGGGCAGGCGTAGCGCCACGGCATGCCCGCAACTACAGCACCAAGAGTCCCTATCTTCCGCTCCGGTGGCACGTCACAGTGCTAATATTTTTACAGCGCAGCTTTCTGGCGCCCGTTCCTGCGTTTCGCAGCGTCGCCGTTGTCCCTTGTAACCAGCTGCGCATCCGGGGCAGCGCGCTGTTCTAGCTGCGCGCGCTCCTGGCACCATTTCTTCCGCACGCCCAAGCCTAGCTGCCGCCACTCGCCCGCCGTTCCCCTCAAGGACGCCCGCAGGTAGCCTGCAAGCGGATTATCAAGCCAGTGTGAGAAGCACCTGAATGGCTTTCTTAAAGCATGTTGTGGTCAAGGTCTTAAAAAAAATTAGTGGACACACAAACTTCGTCTTAAGAATATATAAGGTGATAGCGTAAGGTCTCAATTCTGGCCTTAAAGGGCCGCTGAAAAGAGCGTTCAAAGGTTGTCTATAATAGGCTTGCATTATGTAGAGTACAGGCCACCGAGTGTTCATGGCGCGTACTGGACCTCAAAAGCGAACTGATAATTTGCAACAAAATTTGTAAAAATTCCAGCTTTCGCGCCTCGGGGCGACCTGCAGTGCCGAGTTTTCGTCCGAATCCGGGCGAAACGCGTCATGCCACGCTCTTTACGTCACTAGTGAAGGGCTGCCATTGGTTCGTCGTGCCGCTTCTTTCTGACGTCACGCAGCTCCCATGGCTCCCCTCCTCCCGCGAACATCTGAAGTCGGCGCACGCCGGCGTCTGTGCCAAACGTTCCGAAAAGATTGTGCTTCACTGCCGCAATGCGAACTAATGGTTTCACCCAAACGGTATCATCTCAGTACACCCCTGTGCTTTCTTTCTCTTCCACTTTTTCTTTCGCTCTCTCTCCCAGACACTGAATCAGTGGCTCAGCCGTTCGGCTGCTGAAAACAAGGTCGCCGAATGGAATCCGAGCCGCAACGGCTGCATTTTAGTGGAGGGCACGTTGATGAACTAGACAATCAAAATTGGTGCTCAACCTTCCACTACGGTGTCACAGATGAGGAGCTTCAGGACGTTGAACACCTCATACAGTACCATGCCACAACCTTCTACGTTACTGTTACCATAGCGTTATGTGTTGAGGATTTTATTAAGGCGAAAGCCTTTAATGTCTCATCGTTGTAAGCAGCAGGTGTCGACAGAAATGTCACGCTTTTCAGTTGGTCGAAACGGTCGTGACGTCACAGTGCGCGAATTTCAAACGGGGCCAATTGTACTTTGGCTACTAACCATGCAACCAATTGAAGGTGATGCTCCAAGTGGGACTGAGCTTAGTTAATAGCTTAATTACCTAATTAGCCTAATTAAGTTTCCTAGTGAGGCCATATAAATAAATAAAACCGCGTAGGAAATTGGTAGAGCTCGGGAAGCGAACCCCGGTCTTCGGCGTGCGAGACGAGCGTGCTATCCACTCCGCCATGCCAGCTTTTTTTTTTCTTTATTAAACTCCGCCATGCCAGCGCGATGGTTTGGAAGGAACAAAGGCGCTTCTAGTTAATACGGTGTCTTCGCTCACTCCCATCCTCCTCCCTTTCTGCTGGCGAGGTTCAGGTGTCCACCGAGGTATGAGAGACAGACACATTTCCTTTCCTCAAAAACCAGTTTACCGACGAGCGAGGCGTAGAACCAAATGGGCGACGGCGTTCTATGGGCTCCATGGCAGCGTTTCAAGACGCTGTCGCGTTCCACACTCAGAGGCGAAGCTTAACATCTTAACCACACATCAGTGACCACACTTTAGGTCAAAAAAGTGCTCCCCTGAATTTTGACGGCTGTCCATCGAGATACGCGAGACAGTTACTGCGTAATTTCCTTTCCTCAAATACAATTTTCATTTTCTTCATTACGGGCCCTCTTTGTCTTCTTTCACTCCCACTTCCTCCCTTCCTCTACGGTGCGATTCAGGTGTCCACCGAGATGACAGAGAATTACTGCGCCATTTCCTTTCCTCAAAAAGCGTTGCGTTCAAAGGGCAAGGCATCGCGCCGAGCGGGTAGTGGCGTACTCTGTAACGATAGCTGTAAGATTATCATTCATTGTTTTGTAGGGCGTAAGCTGCTCGGAGATCCTGAGAGAAGAGGGGAGACAGGGAGCGCATGACAACGGACGCACTCCAGATGAGCTCCGCTGATTTCGTGTCTTCACCCTAGACAGTGAGATCCTGGTATGATTTCATCGATATCACCGGTTTCCTGAAGAGGAGAGGAATCCAGGGACACCAACCAGAAGTACGTACGACGAATTTTGACCATTTTAGGTCATCTTTTCCCTGCGACCAAGCCAGATGCCTCACTAGGCCTACCGCGCAGCGCCGAAGAACACGGAGCTCCGCGTCGCAGTGGCGTTCGCCACCTGCGTCGCAGCAGCGTTCGCCAGCTGGGCCGCGCCGTAGACCGTGCCCGCGCGCCGTAGTTCGTCATGAAGGTCACCGTAGAAAGCATCCCAATTTCTCAAGAAGAATTAGCAGCCAGTGATTGGTTGACTAAAGTTAACAAGCTCCGGGAAGCGCGAACAACATCAAGGCTATCCGTGCCCGATTTCCCTGGAGACAAAGCGTGACCGCGCCAAGCGTCCCAAATCACCAATGGGCTGCGTGTGAACAAGATGACAGCTGAACTCACGCCTCGGCAGCGAGGACGCCTACTAGCCAAGAAATCTGTAGCTTCGAACCAGCCTCGCTTACCCAGCAACGCTCTCAAGCTGATTGTGCGCCCACGCGGCGGACTGCTACTCTCCAAGATTACAACCTACCAACTACTGGAAGCGATCTGCACGGCTGCTCACTTCACCAGGGACGCTGTTCGTCACGAAGACCTAATACAAGCTAACCTGATTCAGAATACTTTCGCGTACTGCACCCCAGTCGTCGAAAGAGCTGGACGGGTCATGCAACTCAAAGAGATCACCGTCGACAACAAGGCGTATGAGATATCCGTCTACTGCGCTCCAGATGATAGTTCGAGCCGCGGTGTGATTCGTGGCGTCGATCTCCGACTGGATCGAAATACAATTCAAACAGAGTTACAAGACAACCGTAACCCACCCATTGTGGATTTTCGGCGGCTCGGGAACACCACCGCTGTACTCATCACGTTCGCTGAGCCCCAAGTGCCTACCTGGGTCTACTTCTGCAATAGTCGCCATAGGTGAAACTTATTCAAGAAGAAATACGAGGTGTGCTATCGCTGTGGTGAGCTCGGTCATCGAGCCGACGTTTGCGCAAGCCCAACTACTAAATGTAGAGGTTGCGGACTATCCAATCCTACCAAAGACCACACGTGCAAACCAATCTGCCGCCTGTGTGGCAAGGAACATCTCACGGGCGATAGTCGCTGCAGGGAAATCTTCAGGACTCCTTACGAAGTCAAGCGCAGGAAGTGGGAGAAAATCCAAAAAGCTGAGGCAGATAAACTCAAGTCCCAAGAGACCGCCAAGCGGGTCACGCTCCAGCACATCAGCCGATGGGACCGGCAACGCTCAGATAGCCAGCAACGGCAGCCCCGAGACCGCTCGAGTTCTTTTCCGCCACTCAAGTCTCCCGCTCCACGGATGGGGTCTCAGGATACCTCCCGGACCAGGCCCGGGCCACCTGCAGTCGTCCAGCAGACACGGGCCTCTTCTCAGCCTCAGCAACAGCCACCTGGGCTACCACCATCACTACCCGATCTACGACAACGTCATGAACCGGTGAGTACGCAGGGAGGGACTCCCACTACTCCGGACACACACAAAGCAATTATGGAACTGACAGCAGTCATCCAACAACTAATACTCAGAGTAGAGGCTCTCGAAAAGCCAACGGCCACAATCACTCCCCCGTATCCGCAGGGATCACCTGAAACAGTACCTATGGATATCGCTGCCCCCAACCGATCCGCACAAAAACGCAAAGCAACGCCCGACACTGACTCCCCCACGGATGGTTGGCAGGCGCGTTTTGTCAAAATCGAGGAAAGCTGCGCCCTCAGTCAAACTCGCATCACAGCTTTAGAAGCACACATTGAACGCTCACTCCACACAATCGGCTCACAAGTCACACGACAATTTGAGATTCTGAGCAAAACTATAGAAGCACAGGGCAAACTTCTCGCTGCTGTGGTACCCGTGGCCCCTGCGCCAACACCCGCTCCAACCCCACAGCTTTCCCAGCCTAATCATGGCGAACAGCTCGGGTAACACCACCATCTGGCAGTGGAACTGTCGCGGGTTCGCGCGTAAGCGTCCGGTCCTCGAGCAGTTCCTCACCGCGAGTGATCGCCCCGAACTAATAGTCCTACAGGAATGCGACAAGAACACGCAACTTGCCGGTTACACTACATACCTATCGGAACGAGTAAAGCCTCGATTAGCCACTCTCGTCAAACGTAATCTCACTGTCCTCCAACACAATATAAATCTAACTTTCCCCGGACACGTCTTCTTAGAAATATTACCTCGGCCCTCGCGCAAGCGTCGCACCAGTCTGTTTGTAATTAATGTCTATAGTCCTCCCCGAGCCCGTAGGGATATTTTCGGTCCTCTTTTCCTCAAAGCCCAGCAGCTAGCGCAGGGACAACCCCTCCTCATCCTCGGGAGGCGCGCCCCGCCGCTGCGAGAGGGAAAAGGGAGGAGAAGGAAAGAGCGCGCCAGATGCGGGGGCGCGCGGGGTGCGGTCGGGTTCCTTTGAAGGGACGCCGCAGACTTCGACCGCAACGGCGTTCACCTCACGTTGCCGGAGGCATAGGGAAGAAGCACGCGTAAGTTGTGCCGGCGAGGGCTGGCGCCATCGCTGGCGCACTACACGGCTCCCCCCCCCCCCCCCCCCGAGAGAGGAAGCCAAGGCGACGAACGATTTACTTCTTTGGGCAGCTGGGATGCCAGTGGACGCGACGAGCCGGAGGGGCTTGCTGTCGGTCGGAAATGAATGGGGCTGTCGCAAGTGCAGGCGCCGAAACGCAAGAGACTGGGGCCTCGATGTACGCTGGCTTGAGTCGTTCGAGGGCCACTGCATCTCGCGTTCCGTTCAAGTCTACCAGGAAAGTGGAAGGACGGCGCTCAAGGACGCGGAAGGGGCCGAGATAATGTGGTTGGAGGGAACCACGCACAGGGCCGTAACGCACGAAAACATGGGTTGCTGTCTTTAAGTCTGGAGTCACGTACACAGTGCGTTGGTGTTCTCGCGTCGGCTGTGGTTGAAGGTGGCGGAGGATATGCCGGAACCTGTCGACGTATTCACTTGCTGTGGACGGGACGGCGGGATTCGTGCTTTCCAAGAAATCGGCTGGAAGACGAAGAGAGGTTCCGTAAACAAGCTCGGCACAGGCGCACGAAAGGTCTTCTTTGAAGGCAGATCGGATTCCGAGCAGTGTGAGCGGAAGAGCTTCGAGCCACTTGACGGGGGGTCCGTGCGCCGTAAGTGCTGCTTTGAGGTGCCGATGGAAACGCTCTACGAGTCCGTTTGTTTGTGGATGGTAAGATGCAATCCGTAGCCGTGCTGCTCCGAGCAGTTTGAGGAGTTCTGTGAAAAGCGATGACTCGAACTGACGACCGCGGTCCGTGACGATGGTTGTGGGGCAGCCGAACCGCGCCACCCAAGTAGAGACGAAGGCCGCGGCGACAGTGGCTGCTGTGATGTCGGCGATTGGTGTAGCCTCAGGCCATCGGGTGAAGCGATCGATGCATGTCAATAAATACCGGTAGCCTTGGCAGTGGGGTAGGGGGCCAACGATGTCGATATGGACTACTGCGAAGCGTTGGTCGGGCTGCAGGAAACGCTGCATTGGGGGCACAGGGTACCGGTGTACTTTCGCACGCTGGCAGGGTGCACACGCGCGGACCCAGTCGCGAATGTCAGTGTTCATGCGGAACCAGACAAAGCGGGATTTTATCAGCTTTTGAGTTGCACGAATTCCAGGATGGGAAAGGGTGTGCAAGGATTCGAAGATTTTCTTGCGGAAATCGATGGGCAAAACGGGCCTTGGCGTACCGGTGGAGGTATCACAAACGATTGGCACGTCTTCAATGAGGACTGTCTCGAGCTTCAGGGATGTTTGCGCTGTATGTAGGCGGGAAAGCTCGGGGTCGCTTGCTTGCGCTGCAGACAGTTCATGTATGTCGAAGGGAAAGGAGGACGAAGTCGATGTTTCGGAACGACTGCGCGTGACGGCATCGACGCGACTGAGGGCGTCAGCCGGGGTGTTGTCGGCACCACTGATGTGTCGGATGTCAGTCGAAAACTCAGATATGAAGGAAAGTTGTCTCACTTCCCGTGGCGTATATAGGGATGCAGGACGGCCAATTGAGTAAGTAAGAGGCTTGTGATCCGTGAAAACGGTAAATGCTCTGCCCTCAAGCAAGTGGCGGAAATGACGCACTGCCAGGTATATGGCGAGAAGTTCGCGGCCAAAAACACTGTATCGTGTCTGGGCAGGAGTCATGCGTTTTGAGAAGAATGCGAGGGGTTGCCACACGCCACTGACCTGCTGCTGAAGGACAGCTCCGAGCGCTGTGTTGGAAGCGTCTGTCATGAGTGCCAGCGGATAATCGGGGTTTGGGTGGGCGAGTAGAGTGGCGTCGGCCAGAGCGCGCTTGATGCCATTGAAGGCATCGGCCGCAGTGGTGTCCCAGTGTAGTGTTTTCGCCGAGTCCTTGCCGCACAGCATGCGGTCAAGTGGTTCAAGCAGGGTGGCACAGTTTCTGATAAATCGGCGGTAAAAATTTACGAGGCCAAGAAACTGGCGGAGCTTCGTGCTTGAAGTGGGCTTGGGAAACTCGGTGATTGCTTTCACTTTTTCGGGAAGCCGGCGGATGCCGTTGTTGTCCAGGTGATGGCCGAGGAATACGAGAGCTGGTTGCCCAAACACTCTTTTCGGTGTTGACAACAATGCCGTTAGTCGAAAGACGCTCGAAAAGTTGGCGGAGGTGGTGCAGGTGTTCTTCAATACATGAACTTGCCACGAGAATATCATCCACGTAGGCGAACACGAAGGGAAGGCCACGTACGACGGAGTCGATGAAACGCTGGGAGGTCTGCGCAGCGTTGCGAAGTCCGAATGGCATTCTCAAGAATTCAAACAGTCCGAATGGTGTCGTGATCGCTGTTTTGGGGATATCTTCTTCTGTTACAGGGATTTGATGATATGCCCGAACAAGATCGATTTTTGAAAATATGGTTGCACCGTGCAGAGAAGACGTGAAATCTTGTATGTTGGGCAATGGGTATCGGTCTGGGACGGTCTTGGTGTTCAGAAAACGATAGTCTCCGCATGGTCTCCAGTCTCCTGACTTCTTCGGGACAAGATGGAGTGGAGATGCCCAGCTGCTGGATGAAGGTCTAATAATACCAAGTTCCAGCATATGCTCGAATTCTGCACGGGCCACCTTGAGTTTGTCTGGAGCCAGGCGTCGTGGGCGAGAGAAAGTAGGTGGTCCCGATGTTATGATGTGGTGCTGAACGTCGTGGCAGACGGGTTGAGTCCAATCCGGGGGTGACGTTAGCTGTGGAAATTCATTAATCAGGGCTGTAAACGGCTCTTTGGCAACTGTAGCACATGAGGGTGCTACATCGGTAGTTGCACGCGTTGCTATGCCGTGAATAAAGAGTTTCGTTGCGGAGTCAATGAGACGCTTCCGCTTGACGTCGATGAGGAGCTCGTGCTTCGTTAGAAAGTCGGCACCAATTATGGCAGAACCAACGTCTGCGACTAGAAATACCCACCGGAAGACCCTTCGAAGCCCGAGGTTGACCGTCACAGAGCGCTGTTTGTAAACAGGTATGCGCGTTCCGTTCACTGCTTGCAGGTACGAAATTGCAGCGGAAGCACGCTCTGCTTTTGTGGCTGGGAGAACGCTCACCTGGGCCCCGGTGTCGATAAGGAATTTCTGTCCGGTGGTTCTGTCGTAGACGTGGAAAAGGCGACACTCTTCTTGGCACAGACCGCTCGTCGCCGCTAGTGGTCGGCCGGCCGGTTTTCCGTCCAGCTGCAAGGCAGGAGGCAGTGGCGGGCGTTGGCGCCGAAGCGACGATGGTAATAGCAGATGCGTGGGCCTGCGGATGGACTTCGCTCACGCTGTCCGCGCTGTCCAGGCGTTGAGGAACGGTGACATTGGCGTCCACGGCGTAGAGGCGGCTCTGAGTGTCTAGTTGCCGCAATCAGTTTTTCGAGCTGCTGACAAAGGCGGTCAACTTCGGAAGGCGTAGCGGTGGTGGATGGAACATGCGACGGCTGAGGAGTGGTGATGGGGACGGCCAACGGCGACGACTGTGTGGGAGTACCAGGACAGCAGCTTGGGCATGTTGGTTATTCATTCTTGATGGAACAGCGCAAAACATCGGGACAAGAGACAAGCGCTGAGAGTGAAACACTGAAAAGAGCCCGAGGTACTAGAAATGAAATCAGCCAGGACAGCAGCTTGGGCATGTTGGTTATTCATTCTTGATGGAACAGCGCAAAACATCGGGACAAGAGACCGCGCTTGTCTCTTGTCCCGATGTTTTGCGCTGTTCCATCAAGAATGTGTGGGAGTGCTGACGGCAGCGACGGTCAAGTGCGGGGTGACCACTTCCATCACCTTGTCGGCTAGCGAGGCGAGTGATGTTAAGTCCATGGTTGTGGCTGTGGCAAGCACCATTTGGACGTTGGACGGCAGGCGCTGCAGAAAAAGTTCACGCAGCACAGCATTGTCCTTGGTCTGCGCACTGCTACCGAGAAGCTGCGTCATCCGCCGCAAGAGCTGACTTGGTCGCCGGTCACCGAGATCCTCGGAGGAGAGTAGCTGCTGTATTTTCGTCCTTTCCCAGTCAAAACGCACTACAGGAATTTACGACAGAAAACTTCTGTAGTCTGTCGTATTTTGGGCATGTTGTACTTCTGTAGTCTGTCTTCTGTAGTGTAGTATTTCTGTAGTCTGTCTTCTGTAGTGTAGTATTTCTGTAGTCTTTCTGCAGTGTAGTATTTCTGTAGTCTGTCTTCTGTAGTGACGTAATTCTGTAGTGTCGTATCTCTGTAGTCTGCCTTCTGTAGTGCATTTGTGTAGTGTGTTGTATTCCTGTAGTCATTACCAAGTACGCTTTATTTGTCAATTAATATGCAGCTAGAGAGCAGCAGTCTGACTCTGAACATTCGATGCATTCCTGCAGTACAGCCAGGTATAAAAACACCTCACTTGGAGCAAATCGACTATTTATTTACATATATACAGAATTTTTCTTCAGCAGGTCTCTCTTGTTCAGACTGTCCTAGGTGAAGAAAAAGAACAGTGATATATATAGTATGCTTACACAACAAATGCATGCAAATGTTACAAAAGTCATACAGTGGAATCTTGATTATGCATTCCCCTTTCATGCAACGATCCACATTTAACATAAAATTGGCACGGGCCCGACGTAAACCCATAGGAATAATGCATTAAAGCCTCAATTATACAACTGAAGAATATGCACACGCCGCTTCATACGATGGCTGGCGGGAACCGTCCGGAATGGGAGAGACATTGGCATGCAGAGCACTTTACTGACAGAAGTGACGTCAACCAAGCTGTTTCCAGAGAGAAATCAAGATGCAGACGTGCATGCAACGTGTGACCAAGTGCATCATGGCCTGTAATGACTGTTCTGCCAACGGCTCAGAATGAGTCCGTGCATGCAACCCGCATCTATCAGTGCGAGGCGGTCCGCCTGGCCCGTTTTTCCGCGCGCTTCACTTACGAAGACGTTGCGGGAATAAACTGCACGTTCATACCACCATAAAGTTATTGTAGAGGCGGTAAAAAGAGTAGACATTTCTGTGATCGCTGGTGGCTAGTTCAAAAGCGCTTCTCGCTACACCTTGAGTAAAGCACATGTTAGGCCTACAACACCAAGCAAGCGGTGTACTGTCAGCCGGCAGAACGCACATCACTGCAGAAATCGTGCCAAAGGTGGACATTGCGCTTTCTTTTTTCCTTTAAGATACGAATTCTTAGTACAACATGAACTGGTGGGCGAGTTGGTCTGACATATCTTAGTGAAGCAACGCAACGGCACAAGGCCAAGGGAAGAAGGGGACAAACAGCGCTGAACTGACAACAAATGTTTATTCCGGATGCTAACAGCATATATATACTCTTTTGCACCTTAGAAAAAACAAAGAAACAGAGAGCAGCAGAAAGTATCAATCCCAGTCATTGTGCGCATGCAGCTGTATCGCGTGTACATCGATCATTTGAAATCAGGAAGTTGTGCTCTTTCACCGAGATGGCAACGGAAGGAGTGCTGATACAATTCACACCCAGCTTCATGATCTCAGATGCCTCAATAATCTCTCGTGTAAGCTTATCCTTGTGTTTGGTAACAACTTGGCTGTTTTTGAATTCTGGGTAACATGAACAGTCACGACAGTGAGTACCTATGTGGCGGGCCGCATTCTTGACATTGTTTGCGTGCTCTTTAAGTCTTTCATTAAGACACCGGCCAGTTTGGCCGATGTATTACCCACCACACTTCAACGGGACTGAGTACACCACGTTGTCTTGGCATGGCACATACTTCATCCTGTGGTTTTTCTTGCAATTATGACCAGATTCCGATCTTTTATCCGGGCGATTAACTCTCGCACACAAGCCACTCAGTCTGACAGGAGCCGAAAAAACAACATCTACTCCAGCCTTTTTGCCTATTCTCTTCAAATTGTGGGACACAACATGAACATAAGGTATTACTGCCAGATTTTTTTGCTTGGAATGGGGGACAGCTTTGCCCTCCTTCAGCTTTTTCAATATCCCTTCTGCTACTGATGCCAGAATATGAAGGGGGTATTTTGCGTCTGTTAGCCTATCAACCTGATTGGAGAAACTAAATTCAAACTTGTGTGGGCAGGATTTTTGCATGGCATTTTGAAAGCATGACGCCACAATGCCTCTTTTAACAAGCTTCGAATGGGCTGAGCTGTATGGAAGTAAGGGCTTTTTAATCCTAGGATCAAATGCCCAGCATACAGGGAAATCAGTAAAATATAAGGTCAGATCAAGGAACTTAATGCGATCATTCACAGCCACTTCATGCGTAATTTCCAGCGGCGAAAGCACTTCACAGAATATCGCGCACAGGTCATTCACTTCTGCAGCGAAGCTAGCCGGGTCACAATCTAGTAAAATTAGGTAATCATCTACATATCGGAACACTCTTGCAACTGTTGAGCTCATGAGTGATTGTTCGAGTGCCCTGTCAAGCTTAGCAAGGAACATGTCACTTAGCAATGAAGCGATGCAAGATCCTATGCAGATCCCATTCTTTTGAACTGTTTTTATTCAAAAGAATGGGATCTGCATAGGATCTTGCATCGCTCCATTGCTAAGTGACATGTTCCTTGCTAAGCTTGACAGGGCACTCGAACAATCCCTCATGAGCTCAACAGTTGCAAGAGTGTTCCGATATGTAGATGATTACCTAATTTTACTAGATTGTGACCCGGCTAGCTTCGCTGCGGAAGTGAATGACCTGTGCGCGATATTCTGTGAAGTACTTTCGCCGCTGGAAATTACGCATGAAGTGGCTGTGAATGATCGCATTAAGTTCCTTGATCTGACCTTATATTTTACTGATTTCCATGTATGCTGGGCATTTGATCCTAGGGGTAAAAAGCCCTTACTTCCATACAGCTCAGCCCATTCGAAGCTTGTGAAAAGAGGCATTGTGGCGTCATGCTTTCAAAATGCCATGGAAAAATCCTGCCTACACAAGTTTGAATTTAGTTTCTCCAATCAGGTTGATAGGCTAACAGACGCAAAATACCCCCTTCATATTCTGGCATCAGTAGCAGAATGGATATTGAAAAAGCTGAAGGAGGGCAAAGCTGTCCCCCATTCCAAGCAAAAAAATCTGGCAGTAATACCTTATGTTCATGTTGTGTCCCACAATTTGAAGAGAATAGGCAAAAAGGCAGGAGTAGATGTTTTTTCGGCTCCTGTCAGACTGAGTGGCTTGTGTGCGAGAGTTAATCGCCCGGATAAAAGATCGGAATCTGGTCATAATTGCAAGAAAAACCACAGGATGAAGTATGTGCCATGCCAAGACAACGTGGTGTACTCAGTCCCGTTGAAGTGTGGTGGGTCATACATCGGCCAAACTGGCCGCTGTCTTAATGAAAGACTTAAACAGCACGCAAACAATGTCAAGAACGCGACCCGCCACATAGGTACTCACTGTCGTGACTGTTCATGTTACCCAGAATTCAAAAACAGCCAAGTTGTTACCAAACACAAGGATAAGCTTACACGAGAGATTATTGACGCATCTGAGATCATGAAGCTGGGTGCGAATTGTATCAGCACTCCTTCCGTTGCCATCTCGGTGAAAGAGCACAACTTCCTGATTTCAAATGATCGATGTACACGCGATACAGCTGCATGCGCATAATGACTGGGATTGATACTTTCTGCTGCTCTCTGTTTCTTTGTTTTTTCTAAGGTGCAAAAGAGTATATATATGCTGTAAGCATCCGGAATAAACATTTGTTGTCAGTTCAGCGCTGTTTTTGTCCCCTTTTTCCCTTGGCCTTGTGCCGTTGCGCTGCTTCACTAAGAGATTCTTAGTACAGATACTGCTACCTGCTTCTGCGTAGTGACAGCGGTTTTAGAGAAAGTTTGAACAGAAAGACATGTCGCTGGCATGGCCGTATACTGTGCACTGCACATCTCCGAAGGGTTGTAGTAGTCATATTCCTGGCGCGTCGTTCATATTTTTTCGAGATTCATCCGACATCTACTTAATGTGCAGGAACAGAGCGCTCGCCTGCCTTGTCTAAAGCCGCCTCTTCCACGCTGAAAAGCCTGGCTGCGTGCGGTCTCAGAACAGTCTGCTAATGTGGTCCATAAGTGCTGTTAACAGTGTGGTTCATAAATATAATCTTCTGTGCGTCATCGCAGTAGCAGACTATCCTTAAGCAGAACTTGGGTAAAGCAGTATCTCACTATAGTAGGCAAATTCCAGTGCGATTTGCAGGTTATTCCAGTGCCTAAGTGTACCATACAGACAGTTAGGAAATACAGTCAAGTTACGAGTTTTGTAAGCACATGAGCTTACCCAATCTATTCATGCATATAACAAGAGACTATTGGCTTGAACAGATATTTACCGCCGCAGGCCACAGCACTTCTGTGCCAGGTAGCGCGTCACCTTCTTGTGGTACTTTTGGAGATCCTCAGCCGAGCAACCCTTCAGCTTCAAATAGTGCCAGAAGGAATCTGCACAGATGGGGTAATAAGTAATGTTAGTGTTGTTGAATATAAAAAATGAGCAGATCGAATAATGAGCATTAATACACCTAACATAGGTTGTCAGTTCGAATCCGTGCTGCAAGAAAGGCTCTAACTTAACTAGTAAGTTTATGCTGCACGACAGGCTGAATCGTATGACACCATCTGGTACATTCATGCCAAACGGTTCACCCACTAATTTTACAGGAATGTCGTGACTAAGCAGCCAGACTTTAATGCCTGCCAGACAGATATACATATACTGATCGATATAGTTTAGTTTCGAGCTGTGGTGCTCGAGCATCACACTGCCACCTGCTATTATTTTATTCCATTATCTAACCACCTCGGCTCCCATGGCAACTACTGGGATACACTGCTGCATTGGAGGCTGCCAACTTGGGTTCTATCCGTGGAATCAGCACAACTCAGGCTCAAAACGCAACCAGGCTGAGAACGCAACGCAATGCTCTAAAATTACTACCTCGGGCTAATAGCTCTGGGAGCAAAGCTTCACACACTGGTGCATAATATTATACTTCAGATACACCCAGCAAAGCAGTAGAGAGAAAAGCCCTTTGATGAATAACAAAATTTAGCTGGAGTTTAAAAACCCACTTGCACTCTGCGTAGGTTTGGGACTTGGGGGAAAAAGAGAGGTGCAGGAAATTGCAAAGGTTTTCAAGCAATTTCAACAAAATTTCAAAAATTATACAGCCCCTGAATTAGGGATGGCATACATCAAAGTGGTGACAAATGGAGTGACAAAGTTCCTTACACAGTGTGTGCACTGATGACGAATGAGGAGGATTTGGTGTTTAACTGGAAGATTAACAGCAAATAAAGTTTATTGCGCATATCTGCTGCCTATGAAAGGCTAACCGCCGAATTCAGAAGTGCGCCTCAACTCGATACTCCGTCTCCACTCTGTGGAGTGGAGAAAACAACTGCTCTTCCATTTGATGGGCAGTTAGGATTGAAGAATGCCACTCGGCATTTCTTCAGACAAGGAGCTGCTCTAGAGACCTTCTTCCAACTGCCGTCCCTCGAGGAAGCATGAAAGGCAAATGATGATGAGAATAAGGCGAAAAATTGCCTTTGGCTACAAAAAAGCATGGCATGGCTATTAAGTGTCTGTTTTATCACGCTGCACCACCTTAAGAACACGAAGAACCTCACCGTTTATTAGCCTAGTAAAACATCTTTTGCAAGCTGCCTGACGAAAGCAACAGAGAAAAACTACCGGAAACGCTTGCACATCTGGCAACCTTTGCCACCAATGATGTAGCGTCTATGTAGGCATTTACGAATGGTGTAAAAACTGCCGTTCGTCAACTTGTGGGAGGTTTCGCTGGCCTGCAGAGGCCAGCGGCGAAGCTGAGAAGTACCAAAATGGGTTTGGATTTATGGGGTTTAATGTCCCAAGTGACTCAGGCTATGAGGGATGCCATAGTGAAGGGCTCTGATAATTTCATCCACATGGGGTTCTTTCACGTGCACTGACATCGCACAGTACACAAGCTTCCAGCATTTTGTCTCCATCAGAATGCGACTGCCGCGGCCAGGATCGATCCTGTGTCTTTGAAGTCAACAGCTGAGCACCGCAACCCCTGAGACTGCTTCATCATCAAATTATGCATTACATAAATGACACTGCATCACAGAAAAGGACTAACAGTCATGGCCAAACTGTAGTTACAGCCAAAAGTTGGCACCATGAACCTGCTCCCCACATCCAAAAGCTTAGATAGCTTCAGCCAACACACAGGAATCAGATTGTCTCCCAAACCCCATGACACTGCCTCCCAAAGAAGGTAGCAGCCAATAAGTGGGCAACAAAAAAGTAAACTGTGGGTAACAACTTGAACGTCTTGCATCACGCTACAAGGTGATGTGAAATTTGAGGAAAGGCCCCAAGAAGCACATAATTTTTAGATTTTCAGAGCACTCTTAGCCCTTTAAATGCCAAATGTTTTCCTAAAAAACATGCCAGAAATTTTAAGCAATCAATTTTTTTGTGTACATTATTCTTGAAGCCACTTCACTGCATACACATGGGTAGCTGCAGAGCAGTCAGCTCAATGCACCGATTGTGGTTGACAGCACTCAGACATACAGACAAGGGACAGAAACAAAAAAGATGATGGCACAGGCACTGAACTTAAAACTTTTCCCAGAACTGCCGACATACTGCATAAATACCCACACCACAGGCACCAACACGCAGCGATTTATGCACTCGTGGTAACAAGAAGTGGTATGAGAAGTAGTGGAAAAACAACAAAAGCTAGAAGCAAAAACTAGAGGACACAGCACAGGATAAAACCAGAACAAGGTGAGAGAAAAATTTGTAAGCAAGTCATTTTTAAAAGACTGCCAACAGTGGATAGGTTTGACCGAAAGAATATTTAAGAACTGGTCTGATAAAATGGAACTAAAAAACCTTATACACAAACACAGACCAAGCGCAGTGAAAAAAAAAATGAAGGAGAAATGGCAAGAAAAAACACGCAATAGAAGCAAAATGGCGATTGGGTAAGCAAACGAGAATTAAGCAACAAGCGAAGGTGAAGTGTGCTAAAAATTAAAAGGATAAAAGGGGAATAAAAACGCGCATGAGCCACAAAGGTGAAGCCAACAATTAAGATGGTTAAAAGTGGAAGATGACGTACAGTGAAGCCGAGAGATAAAATATAAAAAAGTGAAATTCAATAACCCGTATGAAGACAAAAATCAAGGAAAAACACCAAAAGAGGGAAGTTGGCAGAAGAGGCAAGGCATGTAACACACATGTAGAACCAGGGCTAGATCAAGTACGTCCACAAAGAAAGGCAATCCTCCGAGTGAAACCAAGCGTGTTCTTTACATTCACCCCGGAGCCTGAAAATCTCTGCGGCTTCCACCATTGCATTGCGTCAGCTTATTACGGGGCTCTATTAACACAGTGGCTTTCTCGAACTTTGGGCAGCATGGCTTTTTTGCGTCCCATTATCAGCAGTGGACTTGCAGGTACCTAAGAGATGTACCCGAGAAATCAGTGTAATGCTCTCTTAGCCTTCCATTGATGCCAATGTATACCTTGCAGCAAGAAAAAGGGATTGAGAAAGCACTTCTTGTGCATGCCACTAAGGGTTTCTGTGCAATGCAGTGCAGCCTGTTTCTTTTTTCTTTTTCATTGACGATCCTAGAGAGGTGTGATAGGTGATGGGGGGGGGCGGCAGCAAAAAAAGCATCTACTCTATCTCTCGAATTTTCTAAAGGTAAATTTCACAGAAACTTAAGAAAATCGGAGAGAAAGCAGGAGTAGACATTGCCTTTTCTGACCCCCTAGCACCTATTGCAGTTGCGGAATCCTAAATGAAAAAAAAAGACGCTGCACCACGCAGCACAGAAAACCCTTAGCGCCATGCGCAGAGGGCATTTAATCAATCCTTTTGTCTTGCGGCAAGGTATACATTGGCATCAATGAAAGGATAAGGGAGCATAAGATTGATTTATCGGGTACATTTCTCGGGAATCTGCCAGTCGGAAAGAGCAAAACCACAAAACTATCACACAGAGGAAGGTGACAACACAAGGCCGTACTGACAACTGAAAATTTATTGAACAGCAGTGCTTATATAGACAAGTCACGTGTGTAATCTGCAAACAATCGTAAAGAGGCAAAAAAATTCAATGGCAACCATAGAGCTGAGCAAATATGACAATCACCTGCTCAAAAACGAAACAAAAACAACCGGGGGAAACACAGACAGAAACGCTAATTTTCCTGAAAAATGAACACAGTAGGCGTGCTGACACACTTATCTGGCTCCGACCTCAAGATGGCAACAGCCTCGACAATTTCTCTTTCCAACTGCTTCTTTCTTCATCCAATAATCTGTGTGCAGTTCAGTTTGGGATAGCAGTCTACAATGAGACAGTGAGTGGGACGGCAAATGCCTCCGGGTCTACTCAAGGAACACGCATACTCTTGCAAACAAATGTGTAAACATCTACCACTTTGGACGATATAAAACTGGCCACAGCTGAGGGGAATCTCGTACAACATGCCCGTTGGCGGTACTTTTTGAATGCCTCATGCCATGTGCAACGGGGGTGGTGTACACGATTCCTCTCAGCTGTGGTCGATTTTATACCGGCCAAATTGGTAGATGGTGAAACACTCCCTTGCAAGAGTATTAGCATTCCTTGGGTAGGCCCGGACGACCTTGCCTGCCTGTCCACTGTCCCAGTTGTAAAGACTGTTAACCTAAACTGAACTGCACATTATTATTGGATGAATAAAGGGCCAGTTGGAAAGAAATTCTCAAGGCTGTTGCCATCCTGAGGTCGAAGCCAGATAGGTGGGATAGCACGCCTTCTGTGTCCATTTTTCAGAAAGAATTGGAATTTGTTTCCCTCCCTAGGTTGTTTTTGCAATGATTGTTTGCAGATTACATGCGCAACTCATCCATATGAGCACTCATTTCTTCAATAAATGTTCAGTTGTCGTACCGCCTTGTGTTTTGCCTGCCTTTGTCCCATTCTGTTTTGCGGTTTTTCTAACGATTTCCAACCAACTGGCCTACAAGCACGTCCTAAATCTGCAAGTCCATTGCCAAAACTGTGACCGAAAAAAGCCATGCCACCCATGTTCGAAAAAGTGCCATTGTGTTAAAAAAGCACCAGAATAAGCCGACATGACGAACTGGTGGGAGCCGCCGGGATTTTGAGGCTAGAGGATTAATGGGCAAGAACACCCTCAGAAAAAAAGATTGCCTTTCTTCAGGATGTTTGACCTAGCCCTGGTTTTAAAAACATCTTGCATGCCTTGACTTTTCTGCCAACTCCTCTATTTTCGCGTTTTTGTTTGCTTTTATCTTTAATACTAATTGAATTTCATATTTTGATATTTTATCTCTCTCGTTTTTACAGTAGCTCATCTTCCTCCTGTAGCCATGTTAATTCTTGGCTTCACTTTTGTTGCTCATGTGCATTTATTGCCCTTTTATTCTTTCAGTTTTTTAGCTCACTTCACCTTTGTAGACCAATTCTTGTTTGCTTGCCCAATCACCATTTTCTTTTCACGGCATGTTTTTTCTTGCCATTTTACTTTTATTTCACTGCCCTTGATCTGTGTTTGCGTGTAGTGTTTTAGTTCCGTGTTATCAGACCAGTACTTGAAAATTTTGGTCAAACCGTTCCACTGTTTCACGTGCTGGTGGTTTTAAAAATGACTTGCTTAAAACTATTCCTTTAACCTTGTTATGGTTTCATCCTTCCCTGCTCTATAGTCTTGGTTTCTGTTTCTAGTTTGTGTTGTTTTCCCACTATTGGCCATATCACTTATTGTTGCCACGAGTGCATAAAATTGCCACCTGTTGGCGCCTGTGTTTTGGTTATATATGCAGTGTTTCGGTGATTCTGGAATAAATCTGTAGTCAGCACCTGTGCCCTCATATTTTTTCTTTCTGACCCCAGTCTGTATTTCTAAGCTCTGTCAACCACAAAGGATCAGACCAACTAGACCGACAGCTTGTCCTATTCAAGCTCAATGCGTACTTTTCAAAGAAATGCTATGGCGAAAACACTGTACTTACAGTAAAGCCTGCTTGACTGAGCGAATACCACTGGCAATTCGCAAATTCCCAGCCTGCTCCTGATTGCTGGCTCAAGCCGCACGCAACTTTGTGGCTTGCACGACTTCCACGCAACTCTTGGTCCCTTGAAACTGAAACATAGAGGGATGAGTGAGAGATATCAGATTTGATATGCTTGTATTGCTGCAATGACTAAGAAAAAACGATATTTTCCATAAGAACAATTATTATTTCACACTAGCTTCGCAGAGTAAACCTCGTTTATCACGACCTCGTTAACACTGACATACTGCACAGTCCCAGCCTGACTGCATCTAGTTCTATGGTGTCATATGCTTGTTAGCTATGAGCCCTTGGCCTTGCACCGGTTAATACAGACAACCACGGAATGGGCAATCAGCTCCGACCTTTTGAGTCATAGATACTCACAAGCTCAGTGGTCCCAGGGGTTCTAGAAATATTGGCAGGGCGACACAGTAACAAGCATTCCGCACCACTTGCTCTCGCTTCATTGCAAAAAAACTCTCACAGCAGACCTGTCCTCCATTTTGCAGTGTGAAAATAATCAAATTCAAAGCATGCACACAAAATTTGGACCTCTCTTCGAACAGAGCTTCAGAAATATAGGTATAATTATTGTAATTAAACCTACCTGCAGTTTTCAATTTATCCTAAAATTTTATGCAACTCGACAAGCAATAAGCATTAAAAAGGAATTAAAATAGCCAGCACTGTTTAAACAATATAGCTACGAAGAAATACGAGACGTATCCACTACTCTCCAGTTGTTCTTTAGCTTCATGCATTATCAATCTACACTTTCTTACAGGCACATTTGCACGCGAAACTTGGGTTTAACCCAATCTTGATGAATCTTTCTGGAATGCAACAATCAGGAGAAACCAGTTTTACTCAAAAACAAAGGGCCCTATACAATGCATCACAAGGCCGGCTAGGCGCACTCAAGACTACAGCCCCTTCCACAAGTCTCCAATTTGCCTGTCCTCTACAAGTTGCAGGATCCCTGTTCACTGCTTGTCGAATTTCGCTATCCCGCCTTGCTAGTTCTCCCACTGCCCTTCTCAAACTCTTGGAATTCTGTTGCTCTAGCAGATCATCAGCTATTGTATTATTTTTTGTTTTAGCACTACACACTCCATGCCAACAATGCTGGATAATGTACTTTAAATAGGTTTGTAGAGCGTGCAAGTGGCTTGCAGCTTGACGAATAGGTGAGAAAAAAACGCGGAGCCTGACAAATAGGTGTGAAAAAAACGTGGGTTATTTGGAAGAAATGGGCTTGGGCAGGAGATGTAATGCAAAGGCAAGATAACCAGTGGTCCTTAAGAGTGATACAGTGGATTCCAAGAGAAGGCAAACGTAGCAGGGGGCAGCAGAAAGTTAGGCGGGCAGATGAGATTAAGAAGTTTGTGGGGATACGGTGGCCACAACTGGCGAAGGACAGGGTTAATTGGAGAGACATGGGAGAGGCCTCTGCCCTGCATTGTGTGTTAGACTGATGATGATTGCAACCTGGTGAATTTGCCTCGCAACAACCGCTGCAGCCTGATATTTTGTAGAGCAGCACAATGGCCTTCATTTTTTGAGTGGTGAAGTATTCAGCATTTTGTTTCAACCATGAGTGTAAAGGGAAGACATTTTATGTTGCACAAAATGAAGGAATTACATGCATACTGGGCTTTGGAAGAATGCCCTGTGGACATCACAAAACACTGCCATCCTTGCTTTATCTCTGCCAGGTAACAAATATCATTATTCTCCAAATACTTTGGACAAAGACAAGCTGCCGTGCACTCATTCGAGCTCAGTGGACTTTCCCTCAAACCAATCTTCAGTAAATAATATCAGGATTAGGCAAAAGTAACTGTAGTGTATTTCAGTGAGTCAGTGCCTTTTACAGAAAGTTTTGGAAACAGAAAAGTTTATGAGCTTTGTGAGCACATGATTGCCCAATCTATTTACATAGTCAAATGGGAAATTTGCCTTCCTATTCAATTTATGCACATTCAAACAATATTTACCGCTGTAGGCCACATCAGTTCTGTACCAGGTAGCACATGCCAAAAAAAAGCCTTGATAGCGTAATAAGTAATGTGTGGTTGACTATAGAACTTAAAATCTAGGCCATATCTCTTGGATCTAATCTTGACATATTTCTGCATAATACTATACTGCAGATACAAAAAGCAAAGCAATACAGAGAGACAGAGAAACTTTGCTAATGAAATGAACAAAATATTTACTTAAAATCACTGACCTGTTACTCAGCATGAGGGAGGAAATAAGAGGGAAAGACGAAGGAAAACAGGTGCAGAAAATTGTTAACGTTTAGAAAATAATAAATTTAAACAATTTTTGGAAATGATGTATCCATTACTTTACTTGGTTTTAAAGGGTTTAATGCCACAACGCGGGGCAGGCTATACAGGGCGCTATTGTAGAGGACTGGAAAATTCTTTAGGTGTGCTGACATCACACGGTACCTGGGCCTCTAGTATTTCGTCTCCATTGAAATGAGACTAGTACAGCTGGAATCAAAACTGGCTGGAATCGAACCTGCCTCTTCCGGGTCAGCAGCCAAGCACAATAACCACTCAGCCACCATGACGGCTCCCATTTGGGGTGACATGCATCAATGTGGTGACTGACGGGGCTGACAAAGTTCACTTCACAGAGGGTGTGCATTGATGAGGTTATATAGTTCAATTCTCCCTGTGCCACATAATTAGACAGGTAAAAATTTATTATGAGCATATGCTGCCTATGGCAGGCCAAGAGATGTAAGACACAAAGCATATGTCCATAAAATGAAAGCAAGAAGAGCACAATTTCCTGCTGTGAGTAACTGCTCCACTATCCAAAAGGATAGCCAGCTTCTTTAAAAAATGTATGTCCTGCCTATGTCCATTTATGATTCCCGCTCAGATTTTAATTCGCATTTATTTCCAACCAACTCAGTTCTCTCCCAATCTCTTATCATTAACCCTATGATTTTCCTGAGTGGTTCACCGCACTGTTCTCAATTTTAAGCCCTTTGTAAAGTACCCCACTTTTCCCGACAGCTTAGCAAAGGCAAAGCAGTTTAAAATTTCTTTTTGAGCATACTGCAAGGTGCTGCTCGTAACTTCTGAGTGCATGCCTAAGGCAATAAACCCGTTTCTTATTCTCCCAACCATTTCTTTCAAATGCTCTATATCTGTGCATGACCTGGCCGAGGTGTATTCTGTTTCGACTTCCAGTACCTTACTGCATTTCATAAAAAGGCCTCTTTCCTGATTATTAAGTATTGATTTAGCTCTCATTTTCACACTGAGTATTGATGTCCTCAATCATTTGCAAGAATTCATCACTTATACTACAACTCACCATTAATACTACAATAACATGAAATCAAATATAACTGAGCGGTTCTCCATGAGTCTTCGCATTTCCTGAACCAACCTGCTGCTATGCAGAGAGGGTCACCTCGTCTAGCATCATCACATCTTGTTCAGGGTATGTGGGTTGTGCAAAGTAAACAACCGTTGATTTCAGGTCACTGCAGTCAAAACTACAAAGTAGCTGGTGCAATGAAATGTTAGTTCTAAGAAGGTCTGCTCGTTTTTTTTTATGCGGGCCCAAGTGAACACAGGCTAAACTGCATGCTGTTTGATGTCAGTGCAGGATAAAGATCCCCAGGTGGCCAAAATTATTCTGCAGCCCTCTGCTACGGCACCTCTTTTCTTCTTTAACTCCCTCCTTTATCCCTTCCCTTGCATCATTGTTCAGGTGCCTATCAAGATGTGAGACAGTTACTCTGTCACTTCCTTGGCTCAAAAACCAATTTTAAATTTTTCAAGGATACTTTCAAGAACGTAGAGGTACAAACTGTACAGTATAACCACATGCCACAGCAATAAACCAGCAATACATCTGCGCTGACAGGAGCTTGCCAAGTACGCTGCAAGGATGCTATGCCACGCAAGATTTGGTGTCATCATACAATGTTACTTTACTGACTGACATTTCAGTGTACAAGCAAGAAATACCATTAAAGTATTATTGTACAGCACAACGTTTTTAAAAGATAAACGAACATTTTGGCCTTTTTAGAGGACACACATGCATAAAAGGCAACAGGTGTGGAATAGTCACTGCACCTGAAGCAGGCTCAACTTTATAATAACAGCGCAGTGTCAAGAGCTACATGAGCGGCTATATTTCGTACAAATTTGCAGTTCATGTAATAAGCTGAGGTACTGCTGTAAAGTGCATGTAGAGTTCTGCATGCATTTTTAAACACAGCAGTGAGCCTATGTTGAAAATATTTTTCAAAACAGGCAGGTAAGGTATGCGTAACTGAAAAAGATAATTACCATGAATGGCTTGGAGGGATGGCACAGATGAAGGCAGGAAGCACGCATGGCCCAGAAGATGCTGGCAGCTGGCAACTGCAGATAAATACGTCCCGACCAACAGCTGTCAGTGCCAGTGACAATGTCATGAATGACAACAAAACAAACTGTCGACTGCTTCAGAAACTAAAATGAGGTATTAATATAGGAACACAAAAAGCAATGAGGTGGCCCATGACAAAATAAATAAGGAGATTGTATGTGAAACACCCATACACATTCTTTGAGTACATTTACATGACTGTCATAACCACATTGAAAGATGAGCTGGCTGGAATACCGCTTTATTCTTATGCATAATGAAAAGAGCCCAACTATTCGAATATAGCATGCGCAGGCTTTAGTTAATTACTATTAGGGTGCCTTGCACCAGCGTCTAATGTATTCTTAAATTGAACATAGCACCCAGTCGACCAGTTTACCTTGCATAAATGAGAAGAGAAAATGCAAAAGACATGCATTCAATACCAAGGAGCCCGATATCTCACGTCACAACTGAGCATGATACGAAAATTAGTAGTGCATTTAACAAATTGCACACAAATAAAAACAGCAAAACATTTGTCGAGTGGTAATGCAAGTAGGGGCAAGAGCAAAAAAAAATACCGAAGAACACTGGTGAGTGAGGTGCAGGGAGGTCTGTGGGTAGGGTTCCGTGCCTGGGAACAGTTCCGAGCGCGGAGAACTGCTGCCGGCAGTCAACCAAGAATAAATAAGAGAAAGTGAAAATGAACAACAAACCATCACCAATTGCGAACGACCTGAAAGCGGGCCGCATAAGCGAGGCATACAGCAAAAAGCTTGAAATCCCAAATAAGTGTGCAGTTGCATCCCCAACAGTTCAGTGCCCTGAAGGAGAGGAAGCATGGACGCCTACAGTTCAGGGAAGACACAAGAACGACCTAACTGACATAATATTGCCAAATTCTGTTCCAATGGGGAAGCACAGATAAAAAGTTTACAAATGACTAGTGCATATGCGCCAGCCTTCCACATGCGATCACTGTCTTCAAAATAATTTGCATGACGAATATTAAGAAGTAAGCACTGATCCGATGAGCACCAACACCGAGCAAAACCATCCGTCGTCTGTTCGCAGTTCGCCTAGCGCGAGTGCTCCATCGCGCAGCACTGCCGCTCATAATAATCTTCTAAATAGCACAAATCCATCCGATGGGTACCAGCCGCGAGCAAAATCACCCGTTGTCAGTTCCCTCGCCTGTTCTCAGCTGTCCACGCAAAAGCGCTCTCACCCGCGGCACTGATCGTCGTCTTCTACGCAGTACAAATCCATGCCAGTTGAATGTAGTAAACATTGTCTGTAGTTTTTCGCAGCGCTAGCAAGCGACCGCATAACTCTGTTGTGATCTCTGGTGGCATTTTTATTTACCACGGCACCTGAGTACTAAACGCAGACATAGACTATGAAGCAAGACTTGTCACGCAGGCTATACGTCCGTTCTTTTCAGGCAACGCATTATAGCTGAGGCAACCGCACGCAGACTGCCTCCACTGCCATCCCTATATAGCCGCACACTAATAACGCGTGTGAATACAGATCAGTAATAGAGAAGCGGTGACGGTACTCACCAATCATGCAGCTCATCCAGGCTTAGTAAAACCGCGCCGTCGTCTTCATTGCCTTTCCAGATGACAAGACGTCGTAGCGCTGCCTTTCTTCATGGCTTTGCCCGTCCAAACTCACCGATGTTGACTGGGCGTAATACTCGTCGTTGGCTTCCAAAACACACTTCTGTTCTTCACACATGTCCGCCGCACAAGCACTCAAACAATGCCATGAAAAGCCAAATAACACAAAACGTGAGGCAACGCACGCACTGACATGGCGCCGGCGCCAGCGGCTTTGCCCTTGTTTTTGCGTCGTTGAAAAACTGCAACTCAAATGCGCTTTTTTACTACTAATATTTAAATTATGTTCAGAAGAAAAATATTTCATTTTTTTTAAATTTATTTTTTTATTAAGTGCGAACACTAAAGCGCTTTTAAATACTTTTGTAGAAGCTGCGATCCTGTGATCCCATCACCCAGGTACCCAGGGCAGGGCTGTGGCATGTTGCAAGTTGCGCGTCCGCGCCGAGGGTGGCGCCACGGTCGAAACGATTGCAGCGATCCTGGTATCGGCGGTAAACGCGGCTGCAGTTAAGCCTAATAAAAGTGAAATATTTCGGCCGTTATCAATAATAAAAACATGCTTATGAACTAAATTATAACCAGCCATAGGTGTTAAAAATAAGACATCAAAGAAATTAGTTGCGAACATGACGCCGCGGGCAACGCGGCAGCAGACGATAAGCAGACGACGCCCGGTCAGCCGCGCAAGCGAAAACGGCGACGTCGGCGACATTCGCACTGCAGCAGCGTCATTGGCGTCATGTCGAGTCACACAGTGAGCTTTTCTTGGAGTCTTTATACTAAGAACTAGCACTGCAGCATATTATGTTGTCCCTAGCCCAACGCACTGTGATTTCTTCTACACGAGTCAAAGGTTGAAAATTTTCGCTGCCTTTCTCTGCGTGTGTTTATTCATAGCCACAGACTGATGCGTTTCAATACATGTCCGATGTTTTACTTCCCTGCTATTTACCTGAATCTCTTACAAAGTCGCGTACAAACCTATATTCAGTCACGTAGCATTTTATTAGGTATACTGTATCTACCCTGATACCTTTTTTTATCCCCCATATATTCTCTGTGCGCTCATGTCTTCTAAGTTTACATAATGGCGTTTTTTATCTTGATTTTTAGTATGCCTGTTTCTGATACTGCAATGTAACTGATACCTAAAATCACTTTTTGAACATGGATGGTCACTGCTGATGTTCTTTTAATAAATTGTTCTTTCTACAAAACCATTTACGCTTTTCCTTCTCGAGCGAGCGCAGCTGCTAAGCAGTCGCGCCGCTCGCCAACATACACCATGCTACATCAACAGACACATCGAAATACAAAAGCGAGTGAGCAGATTTCGTAAGTACTTAGGAAATCAAGCGTGAATGCAGTGCGGGATCAGTTAATCACCAGTATTTACAAAGCTTGGATCGAGCTAGCGGCCGCCAGCACCAGGCACGCGCGAGTACAGTGCACTGTAGCGCGACCAACCGGCCACAACCAGCCGCCTAAACGCGCGCCGCCATATTGGATTTTTGACTGCGTTTACCGCCTCTCCCAGGTGTCGCCACCATCGTCTTCGAAAAAAAACGTCCCCATTGGCTCTATGAGAGTGTCACTCCCTTGCCCAGGGTGCCCCGGATGTTCTAGCAGACGACGGAGCAGACGACGGCGCAGACTACGCTGTTGACGGAATGAAATTTCGTTTGCTGCCAGCTAAAATCTCTTAATTGCGACAAAACGGGCAAAGAAATGCACCGTACCTCAAGCTGGTGCATATCAAGGATATGTTGGACGTGAGCGGTAGGACTGAGAGCAGCTGCGATGCAGTACTTTGACTGACGCGGGCATGCTCGACGGAGATTTACACGAAACTGAGGGTTAACTGTGACCCGTACAAGCGGATAACTTTGATATCAACTGCTTTGCGAAACTACGCCGATAGTTGCGTCACACTTTAGCTGATATGCAACAGCGGCTCGCACTCGCCGCATCTTGCTCGCGTGTACTTTCACAATTGAGCAAGAGCCCACATGGAAGCCGAAGCAACTGTGTTTTCGAGTTCAGATTGTTCCGCGAAATACGAGCAGCTTGTTTTAGCACGCACTCGAATTGTAGTTCTCAGCCAGTGCGTCACGAGCGGTGACGATGGCCTCGATGACGAGCGTAAGAATCACCTTAAGGTGGCCGCAACGAAGCCGGTATCCCAAGCGTATATATGTGAGCTAAAAGTTGTTTACCTGTGCTGCAAACGTGGGCTCAGTCGCAGTCCAGCCGCTAGCTGCTCAGTTTTCCAGCCTTGCGAGCCCAAGTCGCTGGCTGCTGAGCATTGCGGGAGCTGAGCTTTCAGAAATGACACTGCCCGCGAGCGCGCCGGGCGACAAGTTTGCACTGCTCCCTGGATGTCGTATTCGTCGCTAAGCCTGGCAGGTTTCATATCTTCTGAGTGCTGAGGCGGCTTCATAGGCAGGGTGATAGGGAGATATTTGAAGCATTTTGCATTGATAAGGCAGGGGACAAGTGCGTGAGCACACCCTCCGTAGCCCTCACGAGAAAAGAGTTAATCTATCTGTCGAAAAACTTGCGCGTCAATTTGGTTTAAATCTTTACTGTTTGCTTGACAACCTGCTTCGTGATAAAGAGAAGGGGGCGGGGGTACAGTCTCCTGAGCATGCGCCGAATAGAAGTGTAAAAATCTGTTATGTGTGCATTAAAACGTCAGTTGAAGTCTAGCGTGCTGTCCCGTCGGTTTCCTGTGTCGCTGTCCTTGTGTTTCCACGCTAGTTGCAATGTCGCAGTCATTAACGTTTCATATCGATGCCAGAGCTGAGAGTGCTTTCGAACTGGCTAGCGCTGAGGTGCTACTCTCTTCACTGTACGTTGTACTGTGAACCATGTCTCGTAGTGAAATAAAGATATGCGCGGTTTCCGCGCTAACGGTGACGTCGAGGACGAGCTTAATAAACGCTGTAAGGCAGCAGATATTCGATGCATATATGTGTGCTAAATTTGTTCACTTATGCTGCATGCAAACGTGAGAATAAAGTCTCGCTCAGTCGCAGGACAGACGCTCGCTGCTCGATTTTCCAGCCTTGCCTGCTCAGTTCGCGAGCTACTGAGCCAATCGTTGAGCGAGCCGAGCTTTCGGCGACGACGCCGCCGGCGGGCGCGCCGGCCGACGAACTGCGCGCTGCTCTCTAGCTACCCTTGTAGTCGCTATAGGCTTAGCCGATTGCACATCGACGCCTAAGCTGAGTGCGATTCGGAACTGGCTAGCACTGAGGTGCTACCCTCGCCACCGTTTTACTGTGAGCCCCGCGTCATAGTGAAATAAGCTCGGTTTCCGCGACCCCTTCAAGAGCAGAGCTAGCAGAAGCCAGGCGAGCTGCAATGGGCAGCAGAAGCGGCTGTGGGAGAAAATGTTTTGCTGTTATCGCTTCTACCAACAACTCGATATTGGCTAACGATACTCTATCCCAGAGCTTAGTAAATGGACGTGAACAAACAATACCAGTGAATTTTTCTGACGCCGGCTTCCAGGCTGGCAGGCCGGTCCCGAGAAGAGCGCCCTTACGCTTGCATGGCAGTGGTGCACGTCAAAACCGCCCCGACATTCTACTCTTCGCTCAGGTTGTCGTAGCACACTGTTAATAGCGAGGGACCAGAACACTTTAGTGGACCGAGCGTGAGGGACCAGAACACTCTAGAGGACGAGGCGCGAGGGCGCAGGAGACTGAACCAAAGCGCGCGATCGACTGACGTCAGTCCCAAGACTTCTCATTTCACGTGAGAATCAAACGAGCAGGCGAGCTGCAGGTCACTCTTGTAGGTGTGAGGAAGTGTCGTGGAGCTGCTGCCCGAACGCAAGCGACTGCTGGCCGCATGGCCTTTGCTATTGCGAGTGTGAATGGACATTAAACGCACGTTTACAGTAGGGAGTCACAGAGTTCGCGCGAGTTAATTAAGCCCCTTGGTCACGGAGGGGGAGCCCCGAACTAATACATCCTCATGGGGAAGTCACTCACTGACCGAATTCTTGCGGCGCGACTTCATGTCGCAGAACTCGCCACCCAATCCTTGGCGTCGCGGGATAACGCCACGTCGACTGGCAAATATTCGGGTTCTTGCTCCTCCGGGAAATTACAGCGCAGGCGCGACGCAACGGTCCACGCGCGCGCCCTTTCTAGGCGTCCGTGTTCAAACACGCTCAAGGCTGTACTGGGCCTTAGGATTCGTACGCTGTTCTCTATATTTAGCGAGATGGTTGTGTCACTGTCATGAAATTTTCAATGGAAGCAATGAACGAAGTCGTAAGAATATATATATATTTTTTCATATTTTATGATGATCTTGCAGCATGCGCGGCTAAAAACTGAAACGTGGAAACTTGATATGGGAGTCGCCTTGATCATTTATACAGGCAACAGGTCATGCGTGCGTAACATACATGCTGCCTTTGTGATAGCAGGACGATTACTGCGAGTAATCTTCCAGCTTTTTCGCCATCAGGTTACTCTCATTACGTGACGTTAAGCGACGCGTATATGTGACCTTAGCCTTTTCTCCGCATGTGGTAGTGGGTACAGTATGTTGCGAGACGCACAGGTCACAGCAGCCACGAGTACACTGACCTTCAGTAGCGCTATTCGTCATGCTCGCGCCGGATGGAATGAAGACGCTCGCGTGGCTCGCAGCATGCCACTACCGCAAGCACTGCCTCATTCACAGGCACCGCTAGCATTCTCGCTGGTGCATATGCTTTCTCTTGAGCATGGTCTTCTTTCGCTCACACTGTCATGTGCGAACTGAAGGGAAGATTGATTGCGAGCGGCGCCTCTCATCCCCGCCAATTTTCGTGCGGCCGGTAGCTAGGTAGGGAAGCGAGTTGCAAACTCGAGTCGCGTTTGTGAATTAACACTTCATTTAATTCCCTCGATGATCGTCGCCAATCGATCAAAGCAAGTCGCATCGTCTTCGTGGCTCGCCAAAGTGCAAGCGATTTAACACGAAATTGGTGAATGTCCGCCTATCACTATCCCACGATGGCGCTACAGAAATTCGAGATTTCTGTAGAAAACCACAATTACCATCGACTGCAACCTCTAACACGACACTTGCCTCGACAGATATTTGTCCCAAGACAGAACCCACGACAGATATTTGTCCCAAGACAGAACCCACGACAGGTATCTGTCGCAAGACAGACCCACGACAGGTATCTGTCGCAAGACAGATACCTCGACAGGCTGTAGTGTCGCGCGACTGAACCCGCGACAGGCAACTCTGTCGAGGCACGCCGGCCCTGTCGCGCGGCACGACTCTCCCTGAAGCACGACAGCACCTACGACAGAAACCTGTCGCGCGACAAATCCTGCGACAGGCACCTTCTGCACACTACAAAATACAGGAATGATGACTGTCGTGCGACAGAACCCACTACAAACACTTTTGTCGCGAGAAAGAACCCACGACACGAGCCCCTGTCGCACGACACAATGCACTACAAGAGAGCTTGTCGCGCGACACAAAATTTTGTCGCGCGACAGATACGCGACAAAAAATTCTGTCGTGCGTTTTGATCGGGTTCGGACGCCGCCGTTCGTTGCAGTAGGGCTGCCTTGAGGTCATCATATGGATGTGCCGGAGGATTTGTGCTGAAAGAGGTGAGTAAGTCGGACACCTCCTCTGCAGCTGTTGATGGCAGTGCGCTGACCACGTGGTGAAATTTCTGCTTCTGTGATGAAATTCTCGAAAGTTGGAATTGAGATTCCACTTGCAGGAACCACACGGCTGGGTTGCGTTCCCAGTACGGTGGCAGACGCACTGTGACTGCAGAGACGGCTTCGCCGGGCACATCTGGCGTTGTCTGGTTGAGGTTGGGCGTAAGTGGCTGATTTTGTTCCATTTCAGCTGCGTGCGTTGACGTCCTGTCTTCAGCGTGGAGAAAAGCTTGGCTCTACGTTTCTTAGGGGCGTCGAAAACCGGGTCACCAATTGTAGGGCGTAAGCTGCTCGGAGATCCTCAGAGAAGACAAGACGTGTGTGCTGTTCAACCGTTTATTCTCTGAGTAACGGAGCTGTGGCGGGGAGCGCGGGAGGCGCGCCCCGCCGCTGCAGAGGGAAAAGGGAGGAGAAGGAAAGAGCGCGCCAGATGCGGGGGCGCGCGGGGTGCGGTCGGGTCCCTTTGAAGGGACGCCGCAGACTTCGACCGCAACGGCGTTCACCTCACGTTGCCGGAGGCATAGGGAAGAAGCACGCGTAAGTTGTGCCGGCGAGGGCTGGCGCCATGGCTGGCGCACTACAGTTTCAACACTACGGTCGTCTTCTTCAGTTAAAGCGGAAAATCTGTTTTGCAGCGACATTCTGAATTCCTCTACCTTCCCTCTTAATGCTAACCCGTTAATAGCCTTTCGATTCCCCAGTTTCCTCCGTTCCCTCTTCAAATCTAAGCTAATACGAGACCTCACCATTCTGTGGTCGCTGCAACGGACCATACCGAGGACATCCACATCCTCTACGATGCCAGGGTGTGCACACAGTATGAAGTCTATTTCATTTTTAGTCTCACCATTGGGGCTCTTCCACGTCCACTTCCTGTTTGCTCGTTTGCGGAAGAAGGTATCCATAATCCGTAAATTATTTCTATCTGCGAACTCTACTAATAACTCTCCCCTACTGTTCCTAGAACCTATGCCATAGTCACCTACCGCCTTGTCTCCAGCCTGCTTTTTACATACCTTTGCATTAAGTCGCCCATCAGTACAGTGTACTGTGATTTTACTTTGGTCATTGCCGATTCCACATCCTCATAGAAGATTTCAACTGTCTGGTCATCATGGCTTGATGTAGGCGCGTAGGCCTGCACCACCTTCAACTTGTACCTCTTATTAAGCCTAATTACGATAGCTGCCACTCTTTCGTTAATACTGTAAAACTACTCGATGTTGCCAGCTATATCCTGATTTATGAGAAATCCCACACCTAGTTCTCACCTATCTGCTAATCCACGACAGCACAGTACATGGCCGCCCTTTAGTACTGTATACGCCTCATCTGTCCTGCTAACCTCACTAAGCCCTATGACATCCCATTTAATACTGGCTAATTCCTCCAGCAGCACTGCTAAGCTAGCCTCACTTGATAAGGTTCTTGCGTTAAACGTTGCCAGGTTCAGTTTCCAATGGCGGCCTGTCCGCAGCCAGAGATTCTTAGCACCCTCCGCTGCGTCACAGATCTGACCGCCGCCTTGGTCAGTTTGCCCCGCAGCCGCTGGGGACTGAGGGCCGAGGGTTAATTGGTTTGCTCATAGAAGGTTGTGGCCAAGTACTACTACAACAGGGTGGCCAGTTCCTGTTCTGATGAGGAAGTGCGTTGTCGGCTCTGGTAACCGAAATCAGGCCGCACTCCAAGCCTGGTTATTCAATTCCATCGACACGCGGAGTTTTTTAAGCATGAAATGCTTTTAGCCCCCGTTGTCGGCAGTGTGGTGACGTCACGCCGAGACCGAGATCCACTCATCCGGGCATTGAAATCCACTCATCCGGGCACTGAAATCCACTCATCCGGGCATTGAAATCCACTCATCCGGGCATTGAAATCCACTCATCCGGGCATTGAAATCCACTCATCCGGGCATTGAAATCCACTCATCCGGGCATTGAAATCCACTCACCCGGGCACTGAATTCCAGTCATCCGGGCACTGAATTCCAGTCATCCGGGCTCTGAAACGAGAACATCCGGGCACCGTACGAGACTTAACGAGATTTAACGAGACTCTCTAAGCCCCCCCTACGCGACCGGCATGCAAGCGCCGGTTGGTCTCCAAAGGAGTCACAAAAAATAACTGCTGCCAGTGCCTTCTCAATGTTTATCAAGATATCAGTCGCTGTGCGTTTGATAATGCACGGAATTATAATTTCCGATTTCTAATAACGCGTGCAAAAAGCACATAAATGTTACGATACACTTGGTTGTCGTACGTGATCTCTTAGGGGCTTCGCGCATCGAAGCAAAGCCGCGCAGGCGGACAGGGGCCCGGGGGAGAAGCGCTGCGTTCAAAGGGCAAGGCATCGCGCCGAACGGGTGGTGGCGTTCCTCCCTTCCTTTATGGTGCGGTTCGGGTGTCCACCGAGATGGCAGAGAATTACTCCACCATTTCCTTTCCTCAAAAAAACCTTGAGTTCAAATGGCAAGGCATCGCGCTGAACGGGTGGTGGCGTTCCTCCCTTCCTGTACGGTGCGATTAGGGTGTCCACCGAGATGATATTAGGCCCGTAAACATTTCATGCTTACTCTACTCTCGGTTACGGGAGAGGCAGAGATTTTTTTTTATATCCGGTGGACAATTGCGTGGCACCGGGATTCGAACCCGGTCCTCTTGCACGCGAGGCGGATGCTCTACCTCTACGCCATCGCTGCTCTTTTGGTGTAGATACTGCTGGGATTTCATCTACATTTGTGAGGTTATTTGTTGTTTGAGCTAGCGTACGTCTGGCAGTGGCAGCGAATTTCCATCTCTCGCTGTCAGAGCGCGCGTTCGTGATAAGATCGTCCGTGTGCGCGTCGCTCTTTTACATCGCCCGCGTCGCTTGCCCGCCGCGCACTTTTACGCGTCGTTTGGCCACACTATGTGGCAGTTTCTTCTGGGCGGGAAAGACGGAGTCCGTCGCTCGCGCGCTCCTCTGTCTTCCCACGAGCATGGGCGGGTTTAGCCTGCCCAACCTGCGCACTATGTGCAGCGTCCTTGCTGTTCGAGGCGTCCGCGACCTAGTCAACGCCACCGACTACCCGGGGAGAAGACTCCTCGCCTACCTTCTCGGGACTTCGCGGCGCCTCTTTTTAGAGCGCAGCTCTTTGGCGTCCATTCCTGGGTTTCGCGTCGTCGTCGGCGTCGGCCTCGTAACCAGCTCCGCCCCCAATGTCACGCTTTTCAATTGGTCGAAATGCTCGTGACGTCACAGTGCCCGAATTTCAAATGGGGCCAATTGTACTTTGGCTAGTAACCATGCAACCAATCAAAGGGATCGTATAGTGATGCTGCAACTAAGTTGGACTGAGTTTAGTTAATTGCTTAATTAATCAATTAGCCTAATTAATATAGAGGAGAATGAAGAGGTCAGAAGGAAAGAAAAGAAAGACGCGCGCCGCAGCGACAACAGCGTCCGCGGAAGGAGACGCTGCTGAAAAAAACATAAGTACGAAGCCGCGTTCCCTCCACCACCACGCACTTCCCCACTCAGTAAGACGTTGCTCGTTTCATATACGTTGTGTCGAACATCCTAGACAGTTCCAACAATTGACAGGTTAATGACAGAACACGATGGATAGAAATACAAGAATATAAATATGAAATAGCCTAATTAAACTTTCTAGTTAGACCGCATAAATCAATAAAACCGAGAACGAAATTGGTCGAGTTGGGGAATCGAACCAGGGTCTCCGGAGTGCGATACGAGCACGCTAGCCACTCCGTAATGCCAGCTGAATGGTTTGGAATGAACAAAGGCGCGTCTAGCTAATACGGCGTCTTCGTTCACTCCCATATTCCCCCTTTCCCTTACGGCGAGGTGCAGGTGTCCACCCAGATATGCGAAAGAGATACATTTCCTTTCCTCAAAAAATAAATTTACCGTCCAGCAAGGCGTACAGCCGAATTGGCGATGGCGTTCTGTGGACTCCCTGGCAGCGTTGCAAGACGCTGTCGCGTTGCACTCTTACAGGCGAAGCTTAACATGTTAACCACACATCAGTAACACACGCAGACAGCCAATGGACGCGTCATTCGCTGGCAGCACTTGATTCATCATTCACAACCACATTCTTAACGTACGCTCTCTTGCCGCACATGCCAAGGACGTACACCACGATCACATTCTGCGCCATTCCTCTGTACTTTGCTTTGCTGAAACCTGGATGGATCCCGAAGAGCCTCTCGAAATCATAGATTTCCTATACTGCTGTGGTGCTCGCAGAGACCACAACAGAGCGGCGGGAGTCGCTATCAACTTGCGCACAGGTCTCTCTGCAATACCAGTCGAAATGTTTGGCACGTCACATGAAGTTGGCGAACTGTGCGCCGCAAAGTTGCCCAACGGCTTGCTGGTAGTAGCTGCCTACTTCGCCCCTACCGCACTCACGAAAGACGTCGTGCACTGCCTGCAACTCGAATTAACCGTCCATCGATCCACACCGATGTTAGTAGTGGGGGACTTTAATGTTGACATAAAGACAAACAGCAATTTCCTAACACTTATGCGGGAGAACATCCCGTTCCTCTCGCTCGTAACGCGTCCCACGGCTGTGACAACCTCGCGAGGCACTTGTATAGATCTCGTCTTTGAGAATCAAGCATTGGTGTACCAAGTCGAACATATATCAGTCTATGTCTCTGACCACAAAGCTTCCTTCATGACAGTCAAGAACTGTTAGTGGAGTCTTTGTTAAAGGAATACGTGTGAAAAATAAAAAAAAAATTCTGTGATATCGCATACATGTGTTGCTCGATTTCTTTGCCTCAATCTATCGAAAAGGTGAAACAGCTTATTTGCTGCGCTCAAATTTCGCATTAGGAAGTAACGTAATCGTCGGTACTTTTTTGGTAATTGCACAGGTCCTTCAGCCGAACAGCAGCCGGGGTTCTTCCGGTATGTCTGCCGGACGGCCGAGTCCCTCACCGCCACCCTGCCCGAGGTTGACGTCTCTGAGACGCAGGCCTTCCGCGTTTGCGAGCTCCTGGCAATTCAGGAGGCTACACCCGACCAGCTACAGCGGAGCAGGCGGGTACGGTGGCGAGACTTGACGTCACACACGTTACCACCAGACGTCCGCGACTTCGGCTGGCTGCGAGGCTGGAGTGTCCTTCCGACGGGGGTCCGCATCGCCGCGTGGGGTATCGCTCCTCTTCGCGGTGTCCCCAGTGCGGTGCGACCGAGACCCTCGAGCACGCCATGTTGGAGTGCGTCGTGGCGCGCACTTTTTGGAGACTTTTGTCCCGCATGTTTTTTGTAACTCTCGACGCGCGCACTAGGCCGCGCGACTTTTTTGTGCGCCTGCTCCTTTGTGTGGGCGCTTTTGTGTTGTGGCGCCAGCGTGGCGTCGCGTCTCTACAGGGCCGACCGCAGCGAGCCATGTTCCCCCTGCTCCAGCGGGTTCGGGCACGCCTCTTCCAACAGGCGTGCCTGGACCGAGTGATGCTCCCCGAGGAAGAGTTCCTTCGGCGTTGGAGCACTGGCTTCATCGCCGTCGACAGGGGCCGCGTGGCCGTACGGCTCCTACCTTATTGAGTGTGTGCAGTGCGCGGTGTTGTTGCGCGTTTCTTATTTAGTTAGGGAGCGTGCTTCCCCCGCGGCATCCGGAATTTATGGACACTGTGGACATTATTACGTGCAGTGAATTACTTTTGTTTGCAGGGCGACAGGAGTCGCCGTCGTGTCTTGAGTGATCGCTTTTCCGTAATCGAGCGACATTAGTCGCGAACTGTACTCTTGTATTTTTTTGAGGGACTGTGGTCCCTTATCGTGTAACCATGAGGTCCAATAAAATTCTCTAGAGACCCAGGCGGAGACGACGAGAGTCCCATCTCTTGGGACGAGAGAAAAGCATCGTGGCAGGCGCTCTTAGTTCGCGAAGGCAGGGAGCGAAGGAGACGCATCACGGGCGAGATTAACACCACCCTCGCCCGTATACGTGCCGTCCAGCGAGGCGCGCCGCTCACCTTCGCGATGCGCGACTACTGAATGTTACTAAAGGCGCGCTATCACACGCTGCTACGCCAGTCATCGCGTGCGGCATCCCGAGCATTAGCACAGGGCAGACCCGTGTCCGACCCCACTCTACTACGCTAGGTACGGGCAGGTAACCTCGATGTATCGCGGCAGGTTCGCGTCGACGAGGTGGTTTTGCCAGACGGGACCAGGAGCAGCAGCGCGTCTGTCATCCGTGACGCATTTACGCGCCACTTTTCGCTGCTATTTGCTTCTGGGACCGAAAGCCGAGCCACAAGCCCTTTCACGGACGCCCTCCGTAGCTTTTGCTCCACTCTACCACAAGTTCCGGACGTTTTAGGCGCGCAGCATAGCACCCCGGTCACCCCCGACGAGCTGTTCGCCACGGTGAAACGCATGAACACCGCCTCAGCTCCAGGCCCTGGCGGCATACCCACCAGCTTCTATGCGAGGTTCTATCCGGGAGTCCAAGGAGATCCGCGTCCTTGGTCTCTTCATACACCACCAACGCAGAGTCGACACCACCCTAGCCAAACTTCGCACGGTGGGAGACCAGGTGGGCCGCATGGTCCGCCGGGTCTCCAACAAGCGGGGCGGATTACGAAGCAAGGATGCACTGCGGCTTGCCCATGCTTTCGTAACGAGTAGAATCCTCTACTCAACTCCCTACTTGCACCTGCGCAAACATGATGATGACCAACTGGAGGTCATGCACCGGAAAGTCATCAAGCGGGCTCTCGACCTCCCGGTCACCACGTCCAACCAGCGACTTCTGGCCTTGGGCGTGGTGAACACATTTCGGGAGCTTCGAGAGGCCCACTTAGTCAACCAATACACGCGTCTTGCACAGACCACGTCCGGTCGCCGCCTTTTGGACCGGCTACACATCAAACATGACTACCATATTAGGAAAGGGAGAGAGTGCCAGAACCCTGGAGACGCGCCCTCCGGGTCCGACCCCTTCCCCGCAACATGTCCAGAGAAGACCATAGCGGTCGTCGCCAGGCGCGCGCGGAAGCGTTGGCGCGATACTATGGTAACCAACATGTGTATTACGTGGACGTTGCCGGCCCACACCACGGGGTGTGGTACACGGCCGCAGTCGTACACAACACAAACACAGTCAACGGGCTCACTTTCAAAGCCTACAGCGCAACACACGCGGAGGAGATTGCCATTGCTCTTGCTCTCACTACTCCCAAGTCGAAACACATCATCACCGACTCGCGAGGGGCCTGTCGGAACTACGAGTTGGGCTGGGCTCCCCCGCTTGCCTGGCGCATACTGGAATATAGCTGTCGATCTGAAGATCCAACTCCACGCAACCTGATTTGGGCCCCCGGTCACCAGGGACTCCAGGTAAAACGAACAGGCCGATCAGGCCGCCCGCGCACTCTCTCCCCGGACTATCTCCCTGTCCTTGGAAGGGTACTCCCAATCAGACAATCTGGCCATTACATTCAAACAAATCACCGATTACTACAAGGAGGAGCACCGGCGCTACCCTGCCCCTTGTAAGGGTCTGGATCGCGCTCACGAGCGCCTCCTCATCAAAATTCTAACACTGTACTGTGCCCGGCGGTGCTTAAACATTTCAATACATCCTTTGATGGCGCGTGCCAGTTCTGTGGGGCGGTGGCTGACACCTTCCACATGGTTTGGGCGTGTCAATCAAACCCATCTATCCCCCCCAACCCCAACCCCACCAGAGAGGACTGGGAGGCGGCCCTGCTCGGCTGTCAGGACCTAGAGACCCAAAAGGCCTTGGTTCACCGGACGCGGGCGGCGTTGCTTGTCAATGGGGCCCCGGAATAGGGGCTCCACCTAGTATTGTTAGGGGAAAGGGCCAATAGGGCCTACCCCAATCACCTCTCTGTAAATATTTATTGTATTATAAATGTTTTTCACCACCACCACACCGTCTTGGAGTCCCACCTTCTCCAGATGGTTAACGCCTTTGTCAGGGATGGCGAGAGGCCGGAGTCTTTTAGAGAGAGCCTTGTAGTGCTCATCCTGAAGCCTGGCGGGTGCCCATCTGACCCGCAGGCGTGGCGCCCGATCACTCTGCTTAACGCAGATTACAAGATCGTGGCGTCACTGCTGGCGAAAAGGTTGAGCAAGGTTTTAGCGGTGCTTGTAAGCCCTGCGCAGACCTGCAGTGTGCCCGGACGCTCGGTTTTCTCGTCTCTCGCACTAACGCGTGACTTGTTCACGTTCACCTCGAGAACCGGAATCCCGGGTTGTTTCGTCTCGCTCGATCAGGCTAAAGCCTTTGATCGTGTCGAGCACCGCTACCTATTCGGCGTCCTCGGGGCTTTCGGCTTTCCGCCAGAGTTCGTGGAGCGTCTAGAGCAGCTGTATTCGGGCCTCACAACCCGTTTGCTTTTAAACGGCTCGTTAAGCGACCCGTTTAGTATAGAACGCGGCATTAGACAGGGCTGTCCCCTGTCGCCAATGTTGTTCGCCCTATACTTGGACCCATTCCTGCGCCGCATAGCAGCGAGTCCATCGGTGCGCGGATTCCCCATACCAGGTCAAGGTCAGGTCAAGGTTTCCGCATACGCCGACGACGTGTCCCTGTTTCTGCGGCACGAGGACAGCTACGTAGCGTGTTTACGGCTTTTCTCGAGTTATACCGAGCTGTCTGGTGCCCTGCTTAACAGGAGCAAGAGCAAAGCTTTGCGCTTTGGCTCTTTTTCGTCGGACCTGCTGGGCGACGTAGAGTGGGTATCGGCGGTAAAGGTGTTAGGTGTCGTGTTCCTCTCCTCAGGGGAGGTGGCCCGAAAAATGTGGTCCGAGTTGAGAGCGACCGCAGTGCGACGTCTGGCAGTGGCAGCGAATTTCCATCTCTCGCTGTCAGAGCGCTCGTTCGTGATAAGATCGTCCGTGTGCGCGTCGCTCTTTTACATCGCCCGCGTCGCTTGCCCGCCGCGCACTTTTACGCGTCGTTTGGCCACACTATGTGGCAGTTTTTTCTGGGCGGGAAAGACGGATCCCGTCGATCGCACGCTCCTCCGTCTTCCCACCAGCATGGGCGGGTTTAGCCTGCCCAACCTGCGCACTATGTGCAGCGTCCTTGCTGTTCGAGGCGTCCGCGGCCTAGTCAACGCCACCGACTGCCCGGGGAGAGGGCTCCTCGCCTACCTTCTCGGGACTTCGCGGCGCCTCTTTTTTGGTAATTGCACAGGTCCTTCAGCCGAACAGCAGCCGGGGTTCTTCCGGTATGTCTGCCGGACGGCCGAGACCCTCACCGCCACCCTGCCCGAGGTCGACGTCTCTGAGACGCAGGCCTCCCGCGTTTGCGAGCTCCTGGCAATTCAGGAGGCTACACCCGACCAGATACAGCGGAGCAGGCGGGTACGGTGGCGGGACTTGACGTCACACACGTTATCACCAGACGTCCGCGACTTCGGCTGGCTGCGAGGCTGGAGTGTCCTTCCGACGGGGGTCCGCATCGCCGCGTGGGGTATCGCTCCTTCTTCGCGGTGTCCCCAGTGCGGTGCGACCGAGACCCTCGAGCACGCTATGTTCGAGTGCGTCGTGGCGCGCACTTTTTGGAGACTTTTGTCCCGCATGTTTTTTGTAACTCTCGACGCGCGCACTAGGCCGCGCGACTTTTTTGTGCGCCTGCTCCTTTGTGTGGGCGCTTTTGTGTTGTGGCGCCAGCGTGGCGTCGCGTCTCTACAGGGCCGACCGCAGCGAACCATGTTCCCCCTGCTCCAGCGGGTTCGGGCGCGCCTCTTCCAACAGGCGTGCCTGGACCGAGTGATGCTCCCCGAGCAAGAGTTCCTTCGGCGTTGGAGCACTCGCTTCATCGCCGTCGACAGGGGCCGCGTGACCGTACGGCTCCTACCTTATTGAGTGTGTGCAGTGCGCGGTGTTGTTGCGCGTTTCTTATTTAGTTAGGGAGCGTGCTTCCCCCGCGGCATCCGGACATTATGGACACTGTGGGCATTATTACGTGCAGTGAATGACTTTTGTTTGCAGGGCGACAGGAGTCGCCGTCGTTTCTTGAGTGATCGCTGTTCCGTAATCGAGCGACACTAGTCGCGAACTGTACTCTTGTATTTTTTGAGGGACTGTGGTCCCTTATCGTGTAACCATGGGTGCAAATAAAATTCTCTTGAGAGCTGATTAAATGTGATGATGATGATATCAACTTTATTCTCCACCAGATAAGGAGGCAATCTACTCCCCTTCTCCGGCACGCCGGCCTGGGTGGCGGGGGCCGGGACCTCCGCGATTACAAGCAGGCAAAGAGGTATTCACTCATCGCGGCTACTTCCGCCGTGCGGATGGCTTGTTGCTGTGGAGCAAGGGCCTCGCTCCGCAGCAGGGCTTCCCAGATTTCCCTACAATTTATATTAAAGCGGAAGCCTTTAGTGCCTCATCGTTGCAAGCAGGAGTTGTCGACAGAAATGTCACGCTTTTCAATTGGCCGAAATGGTCGCGACGTCACAGTGCTCAAATTTGCAATCAATTAAACGGATGATATATTGATGTTCCGAGTTAAATAAATATATAAATATTCAAAGTCGAGTTGGGGAATCAATCCAGGGTCTCCGAAGTGCGAGACGAGCATGCTAACCACTCCGCCATGCCAGCTCATGGTTTGGAATGAACAAAGACGCGTCTAGTGAATACGGTGTCTTCGTTCACTCCTATCTTCTTCCTCCCTTCCCTTACGGCGAAGTTCAGGTGTCCACCGAGATATGCGAGACAGATACATTTCCTGTCCTCAGTAACCAATTTACCGTCGAGCAAGGCGTAGAGCCGAATGGGCGATGGCGTTCTGTGGACTTCCTGGACGCGTTGTAAAACGCTGCATCGTTTTGCTCTTATATGCAAAGCTTAACATCTTAACCACACATCAGTGACACAAGCAGCGACATCGAGCCTAAGGCTTTCGCCTCACCGCACTTTAGGTCAACAATGCGCCCCCCTGAAATTTTGCTCTAGCCATCAGGGAGCTAGCGCATTTCCAGGTTATGTGGTCGAGAGAGGGAGAAAAACTTTATTATAAGAGGAATTCAGGGCACGCCCCAGGGTCCCCGCACGACCCCACTGCACTCAAGTTTTTGTGTTCCTAAGGTCGATAACACTGGCTGCCCGGAAGGTGGTGATGGTCTGCACGGCCGGGTCCTCCGAGCGCAGCAGGGTCTCCCAGTCCTCCCAGGTCTTGAGGCTCTCCAGGCACCACGGGGAAAGGTCCGCGGGCCCCTCTCGAGCCACTGTGCTTGCACTCATTGTTTTCTTTCTCATCTCTCTGAACATATGCCCAGACCGGGTTTACGAAGTTCCCAGCTTGGAGGCGACTCCATGCGATTGCCTCCCTATTGTTTCGACATTTATCCGGTGGTGGCATCAGTCAGCATACTGACTGGGGATACACAACCACGACATATCGAGGTCGCAGGCTCTGGCTGCTCCTGCAGAACCTCCAACTCACTGTACACAACACGTTTCAGACGCCTGCGCGGATTGGCAACAGTGTCAGCATGGACACCAGGCCAGACCTGACGCTGAGCCGCTGTATCCGCGGCGTTACCTGGAACAGAACACAACATACACTGGGCAGTGATCATTAGATTATACAAATCAATGTCCCGTACAAACCACCCCGTCACGCAAATACAACACACAAACTCATCAACTGGGATGCATTTTGCACTACATGCACCGCCCTCCCAGACACTCCCATCGCAGACATCGACGCATGGGTGCAGTCACTCAATCATGACGTTCACCACAACACGCGACACATTGAAACTACAACCCAAACACCTACCCTTGACACACGCCTGGTCCACCTCTGGGAGGCTTATCACAACATCCTGGTATGCTTGAACGGCAGCAAACACAACAGAACGCTTAAAAAGCGGCTGGTCGCGCTGCAGCCATACAAATGTCACAGCACTCTGAGGAGCTCTGCCGATACAACTGGGGACAGATATGTGACGGCATCGCCGGAAACCTGTCCAGCAAACCCGCATGGCAACTCCTCCGACACCACATTGACCCCACACGCACCAAATCAGCAGCACAGCACCACGTGACACGCCTCACACATGAACACATTGACGATCCCGACACCCTTCTAGACACACTTCAAACCATGTACACATCTCCAGGCGGCCCCATACCTCTCCCGCACTACACAGGACAAGCAAATCCCACGCTCGACATCGACATCGCGGAGACGGAAGTCAGAGCGGCCCCCCTGATTCTCCGCGCCAGCTCCGCACCTGGTGCAGACCGATCACAAACTCGATGCTCCGTAATCTGGATGACCAATGGATCACCCACATTATGAAATACTTCAACCAGTGCTGGAGGGAGGGTAACCTCCCGCAGTCCTGGCGCCACGCGAAGTTAATATTCATACCTAATCCCAACAAAACACTTACACTTCAAAACCTTCGCCCGATTTCGCTAACATCATGCCTAGGGAAGCTCCTCGAGCACGTTGTGTTAGCGAGACTCACAAGTCACATGGCGGACAACAATCTTTACCCGCATAGCATGGTGGGATTTCGCCCCATCTATCCGCACAGGACGTCATGCTGCAACTCACACACGACATTTTCGACCAGCTTCTTCCACGTCACACCAAGGCAGTCTTAGCTTTAGATCTCTCCAAAGATTGTGATCGCATTGAACATCAGGCGATCATGACTGCTCTATCCCAATTGAATGTGGGTGCGCGCACGTATGCCTACATTCAAGTACTCCTCAGTGACCGCACGGCTGAGATGCACTTCCGCCCTCTGTCTTCCCCCTCCTACACGGTTCAGAGTGTCGGCACCCCTCAAGGGTCCGTCCTTTCACCCTTTCTCTTTAACATTACCCTCATCCTCCTTGCCCGAGAATTGGCAACTATTCCCCACCTGAAGCACACTCTTTATGCCGACGATATCACCCTGTGGACCACCCACGGCAGTGACGGCGACATAGAGAGCACCTTACAGGAAGCAGTCACCCTCACCTAAAATTACGCACGGACCATCGGACTGTCTTGCTCCCCAGAGAAGTCCGAACTGCTCCTATCCGGCCTAAGAACCACCGCTGTCCCCGCTCCCCCATTTCCATTGAACTTAATGGTGACCCGGTACCTGAGGTTGGCACCCTCCGTGTATTGGGCCTGCACATCCAGACCGATGGCAAAAACACCACTACCCTCAAGAAACTGAAGCAGGTTGTAGGCGCGATATCGCACCTCATCCGCAGGGTTCCGGGACGTCATAGAGGCATGAAGGAGCGCGACCTATGTCGCCTCATTCATGCCTTTGTCCTCAGCCGTGTGCTGTACATTAACCCATACTAACAACTATCCAAACATGACATAAACGCTTTGGATGCTTTGATTCGCACGGCATTCAAAGTAGCACTTCATCTTCCCCTCAACACACCCACACCCACATTACTAGGCCTGGGCCTCCACAACACGATCGGGGAACTGGTGGAGGCCCACCGACAGGTCCAATACATCAGGCTCACACAAACCTCCACAGGTAGGTATATCCTGGACTGCCTCGGCATCAGAATACCAGCCAACGACCCAACCATCCTCGCCATCCCACGACCCCTTCACCGGGAGCTTCTCCTTAGGCCGCTCCCGAGGAATATGCACCCGTCCCACCATGAGCAGCGCCGCAGAGCCCATGCGAAGGCACTCCATCGAGCGTACGGCCCCGAGCCGGACTCCGTATGGGTGGACGCTGCCTGCACGGGTGATGAAGCGATAGCAGCTGTGGTGGACTCTTCATCCACCCACCTCACACTACCTGTCCCTCCAGACACGTCCCCAGAGGCTGCAGAGGAAGCCGCCATTGCACCTGCAATCACCCGCACGGAAGCCCGGTACATTTTAAGTGATTCTAAAACTGCGATACTAAATTTTTCTCGAGGCCGATTTCATGTCCCTGCTTTTGGCATACTGGACTCGCCCGATGCACCCCTGCCCTGCCATGTGGAGCTGATATGGGCGCCTGCGCACTCCGGGAATCCCGGAAACGAGGCTGCCAACCTTTTAGCCCGAGGTTCTTTAAACCGGGCTCAGGTGGCATCGGATCGGGGATTCACGAAGAAGCGCATGCGCACATTCAGTGAGCTCACCCAGTCATACAGAGCCTCACGCCAGCTCTACCCCCGCCCCACCCCTCCCTAGATAACAAACACGCAACACTCTGGCGCGGACTACAGACACACACTCTCCCCTCACCCCTTAACCTAGCCCACTATCATCCATCATTTCCCCCTCCCGCATGTGCCCTATGCCCAGAACCGTTAGCTTCTTCCCTCCACATCTTTTCCCTCTGCCCGGCGGACCCTCCCCCGCGGGACCTAGAGAACCTCAAGACCTGGGAGGACTTGGAGACCCTGCTGCGCTCGGAGGACCCCGCCGTGCAGACCATCGCCACCGGCCGTGCTGCCAGTGTTATGGACCTCAGTAACATAAACACTTGAGTGCAGTGTTGTCGTGCGGGGACCCTGGGGCGTGCCCCGAATTCCTGTTGAAATAAAGTGTTCTCTCTCTCTCTCCTCTATAATCTATAATTTTCGACAATCTCCGTACAATTTTGCAGACGCTCGTCCATGTTCCGGCAGCCGGGCGGCTCCACAGTTACCCAGATGTAGAGAGCTCGGGCCAACTCGTGGGCCGCGTCATTGCCAGGAACGGACGCGTGTGCAAGAGCCCAAATTAGGCTAATGTTTCTGTTTACCCGTCTACTGGCCAGAATCCTAGCCGCTTCTGGCGAGATCCTACCCGTTGGAAATTTACGGATGGCCGTTTTATTTATTTATTTATTTATTTACAGAATACTGCAGACCCTAAGATGGGTCCAAGAAGGAGGGGCAAAAGCATAAAAAAAGAGGCGCGGCAGATTACATAGCACATTACATAGCACAAAACAGTAATATAACATAGGCCGCCGCGGTGGCTCAGTGGCTATGGTGCTCGGCTGCTGACCCGAAAGACGCGGGTTCGATCCCGGCAGCGGCGGTTGGAATTTCTTTGGAGGAGAAATTCTTGAGGCCCGTGTACTGTGCGATGTCAGTGCACGTTAAAGAACCCCAGGTGGTCAAAATTTCCGGAGCCCTTCACTACGGCGTCTCTCATAGCCTCAGTCGCTTTGGGACGTTAAACCCCATAAACAAACAAACAAGTAATAGAACATAGTAAAGAACAAAGGAAAAAAAACAAAAACAAAACAACTTAGCAATTATTAATAAGCAATTTTGTTAATGGCATCGATGCTGTTTACAACCTCAGGCGGGAGTTCATTCCATTGAGTTATTGTGTGAGGAAAAAATGAGTATTTAAAAGCATTGGTTCTAGCGCTTTAAGGTGTTAGTGATTCCGTGTGACGATGTCGTGTTAGTCGCGTTGTGATCGGTTTAAGAGATAAATCTGGGTTCATGGAGAGTTTGTTATTTTTGAGTAGGAAAAGAAATTTCAATTGTTGAATTTTTTTCGTGTTTGCAGTGTCTGTATGTTGTTTTGTGCCATAAGAGTGGTTGGAGAGTCAGTAGAACGATATTTATTAAAGATGAATCTAACACACTTTCGCTGGATCATTTCCAGTGCCTCAATGTTATGTTTTGTGTAAGGGTCCCAGACGGTGCATGCGTACTCAAGTTTCGGTCTGATGATGGATGTGGAGGCTAGAAGCTTAGCACTAGAAGGGACACCTTTTAATCTATGCCTAAGAAAGGAAAGTTTCTGAAAGGATGACGTACATATGTTGATTATGTGTTTGTTCCAGCTAAGTTTATTGGTTATAGTAACACCTAAGTATTTGTATTCGTTAACTTCCTGAAGCGGGTGATTTGGAAGGCCATACGGAAATGATAGGCTACTTTGTTTATTGGTCAGTTTCATAAAGACTGTTCTGTCATTGTTAAGCTCCATCTCCCATCGACTGCACCATGAATGAATGTTGTGAAGGTTAGAATTGAGGATGACTTGGTCTTCGTAGGACCTGACTTCATGAAATAAAACACAATCATCGGCAAAAAGCCTGATTTGCACTGGTTCACTAATTACATCCACAATGTCATTGATGTAGATCAAAAACAGTAATGGTCCAAGCACACTTCCTTGCGGCACGCCAGAAGTGACCGGAAGGTAATTGAAACAATGGGCATCAATACTGACGAACTGGGCGCGGTTGGAAAGGTAAGCAGAAACCCAGGAAATTATGAAAGAAGGAAGACCAATATTTTCAAGCTTATGTATTAGTTTGGCATGAGAAACAAGGTCAAACGCTTTCTTAAAATCTAGAAAAATGACGTCCATCTGCCCTGCTTTGTTTAGAATGTCAGCAAAACTATGTACAACAGAAGTTAATTGAGTGACGGTCGAAAAGCCCTTTCTAAATCTATGCTGGTGTGACGATAGAATGTCTTTGTCATTTAGAAAGGAAGTTATGTAAGTGGCTACAATGCGTTCGATTAGTTCACAAGAAGAAGATGTAAGTGATATCGGACGAAAATTACTAACAGATGAGGCTGTACCTTTTTTGAGTATTGGTACAATCCGCGCAACTCTCCAATCCGTGGGAACAGTGCCGGTTGATAGGCTGGCATGAAAAATTATGGCTAGAAATTGGGATAAAAGTTCACTATAACGGCGCAAGAACGTATTTGGAATTCCGTCTGGACCAGGAGCACTTTTGTTTTCAGATTCAACAACATTGAAAACACACCTGCAGAAGATACAATGCTTGGTTCGGGATGGCATGACACAGCAGGTTATCATAAGAGGGAATTTGGTTTCGTGAAAACACTGGAAATATCCGTTAAAATGCCCAGCAATGCTTGTTTTATCAGTGATGAGAACACCATTGTGTAGAATTTGGTCGACAGGTTTGTTTTTCCTGCACAAGTGTCTCCAAAACTTCTGCGGAGCATTCTGAATGAAGCTTGGTAGCGTGTGATCAAAATAATGTCGTTTTGATTGCCCCACAGCCTGTCGTAGAGCACCTTGCGCAGCTTCAACAGCGTTTCGGCAGGCACGTGTTCGTTTTAATCGCTTTAGTTTTAGTTTTAGGTGCAAGACTTTACGCGTAATCCAGGGATTATTTTTGCGTGTTTTCTTTACTTTGTTGGGAATAAATTTTTTTAGACAGTACGTGCAGATTTCTTTAAATTCATTCCATAGTGCAGAGACGTCATTTCCTTGAAAATCACTAAGGGATAGATCAAGGTAATCAAGTACGCTTTCGTCTCTGGCACGCAAAAAGTCTTTCACACAAACAAGCTTAGCATGGGGAGAGTTGTGGGGTTTTTGAATTCTACATGAAAAATAGACCATACTGTGGTCAGAAATGCCGTTTTCCACCGAGACGGAAACATTTTCTACCGCTAATTATAAAATTGGCTTCCGTTCCAACGCAAGCGAGCGCCATTGCAACATCCTCAGCAATCTCCGTGTTGCGGCATCTAATGTTTGGCTGCTGATACGGGGGAACTGTGGCCGTCGACCATTGAGGCTACCACCGCACCCGATTTGCCACTTGCCGCGTCCACGCACGCAACTGACTTGCTGGCCATCGGCTCGAAGTATCTCATTAGTGCTTCTGCTCTCTTGTCCCTCCTCTCAGTGTTTAATATTGGATACATTTTGCGAGGTAGTATAGGAATGATTCGATTTTCTCGGCAGTCCTGCGGAATGCTCGATTTGGCTCAAGGTGGAAAGCTGGGCTAGGTGTTGTCTCATTGTTAATTAAAAGACAAGCGCATAAAACTAGGACAAAGACATAGGAGACAGGACGAGCGCTATGTCTTTGTTGTATTTTTATGCGCTAGTCTTTTAATTAACGATTTGGCTCGTAGTCACCTATCTGTTTGCAGGCCTGCAATTTCAAGCATGGCTATACCTGTGGCTGTTCTGGTTAATCTTGCGAGCTGCGAAATTCGGACAGCCCATTTCGTCCTAGGTATTGTGCACTCCCATAGAGAACAGCTTCTCTGTGGAGGTGCTAATCGGTAATCCCAGGGCCCTCTTCATGCACCGTCGGAGCGAGTGTAGTCTCTTCCTCTCCTCCACCCTAATGTTTGAGATAGGCGTGGCATAGCTTACATGGCTTATTACGTATTCTTGGGTTAGTTTAAGCAAGCTTCTTTAATTCAGACCTCGTGCTTTCAGCGCGACCCTTCTAAATATGCCAAGAGCTAGCGTGGCAAATACCTCTAGCATTTTCATTATCGTGTAGCGCAGGACGTCTTCCAATGCGCTGCGTCGCGAAGGATTAGCGGAGCAGTTCAAGTAGAGACGAGAGGTAGCAGCCAGTTTAAGATGATGATGATGATGATGTCCTCGGGCTAAATGGCATATACCCACGGTGGGGGATTGGCCAGGGTTCATTCAGAGTACGCAGGAGCATTGGAACGCTGTTTCACTCTTCGTCGACTTCTGCCTTAAGCGCCAGCCGCCGATGGTTCGGGAGCCGAACGCCTTTCTTACATTGGATTGGAAAACGTTTATTGTCAGCACTGAGCCCTAGTGGGCATTATACTAGGTGGCTTCGAGCCCATGGCCCTTGGCGACCTTGTGAGCCCACTCAGTGGCCCGGACTTGCGTCAACGGGTCTGAGCTGGCCAGTATAGCCTCCCACCTCTCTAGATAAGGGACTGGTAGTAGGTCCGCCGGTGGCGGCGCCTTTTTGCAGCTCCATAAAATGTGGACATATCCGGCTATCTCGCCGCATTGTTTGCAAGTAGCGTTGTTTTGTGTTGGATACATGTGTGCTAGTCTCGACGGGCTAAAGAAGGCTCGCGTCTGGAGCCGACGCCACGTTACCTCCTGGCTTTTGTCGAGCTTTTTGTCTGGTGGCGGATAGATCCTCCTTTCCAGTTTAAATTGATTGGTGTATTCGTGAAATGATATGAATGAATCTCTCGTGAAATTTGGGGACTCAACCCGGCTCACTGCTCGGCTGACATAACCTCGAGCTATACTGTGAGCCAACTCGTTTCCCCTGTTCCCCGAGTGTGCCGGCACCCATATTAGTTCCACCTCTCTTTGGTCCCAGTATTTATGTCTTAATATTCGTTCTGCCTCCTGGGAGATCATACCCCGCGCAAAATTGTTGATAGCCACCTTGGAGTCGCTAATTATGGTGACTGCTTTGGTGCTGCCCATTGCCATGGCGATAGCCGCCTCCTCCGCTGTCCCTGAGTTTTTTGTTTTGACCGAACCGGCCGTTAATGTTTCACCCGAGTCGTTCACGGCCACGACCACAAAGGAGTCGCCTCCTTCGTATTCCGCCGCGTCTACAGAGGTTGTGTATTCCGAGCCTTCGAACTTGGCTTCAAGGGCCTTTGCTCTGGCTCTCCTCCTGCCTTCGTGAAAAGCAGGGTGCATGTTTTTTGGAAGCGGTTTAATAGTAAGTAATTTTCTAACTTTGGTCTGTAATTTCACCTGCGCGTTTCTTTCGGGAATTCTATCTTGTAATCCTAGGTTGCTCAGGATCTTTCTCCCCGGGGGTGAGGTCGCAAGCCTCCTTAATTGCGCAAATATATGTGCCTCGCATAGTTCCGTGGTGGTGTTGTAGATCCCCAGTTTAAGAAATCTTTCCGTAGGAGTGCACTGGGGCAGCCCCAATGCTGCTTTATATGCCTGCCTTATGATCCCGTCTATTTTGTTCTGTTCCGCCAGCCCTAGCTTGAGGTAGGGAACGGCGTAAACTATTCTGCTTATCACGAAAGCCTGAACCATTCGGCAGAGATCTTTCTCTTTGACTCCCCGTCTTTTGTTAGCTATTCGCCTTAGGAGCCTGGTTGTCATGTTGATTGTGGACTTATGCCTGTTTATTGTTTTTGTGTTCTTTCTATTCTCCTGTATTATAAGTCCTAGGACCCTGATTTTGTCAACTCTGGCTACCGGAGTCTCATTTACCAGTACGTGAATGTCTTCTGCGTTGGTATCGCGTTTGCTAGCTCCCCGGATCACCAGAAGTTCGGATTTGCTTGGCGAGCATTTTAATCCTGCCCATTCCGCGTATTCCTGGACAATATCGATCGCGTGTTGGAGATTTTGTTCTATTTCCCCATCTTTTCCTGTATGCGTCCATATTGTTATGTCATCCGCATATAGCGTATGGTTTATACCTTCGACAGTCTTCAATAGCGGCGGTAGGTTCTTCAACACCAGGTTGAATAAGAAAGGTGAGAGCACTGCGCCCTGCGGAGTTCCCTTGTCTCCCAGCTTAATAGTTTCTGACTGGATGTCCCCTAGATTTATTTCTGCGGTTCTGCCGGTTAGAAAGTCCCTTACGTAATCGTAGGTCCGCTTTCCAGGGGCAATCTCTGCCAGATTAGTTAGTATGACCTGGTGTTTGACGTTATCGAAGGCTTTATGTAGGTCTAGGCCCAGTATAGATTTGGCGCCCCCTTTGTTGGGCAGGTCTATGATGTCTGCTTTGAGCTGGAGCATGACGTCCTGCGTGGACAACTTGCTCCTGAAGCCTAGCATCGTTTCAGGAAATACCTCCCTTTCCTCTGCGTATTCCTGGAGTCTGTTTAATATGACATGTTCCATCAGCTTCCCCAGGCAGGACGTTAGCGATATCGGCCTGAGGTTGCCCACTTCAAGTTTCTTCCCGGGTTTTGGAATAACGATTACTTTGGCATGTTTCCATTGTGAAGGTAGACTACCTCGTTTCCATATCTCATTTAGGTAATCTGTGACTGCCGTGACCTAGACTAGATCTAGGTTCCTTAGCATTTTGTTGGTTACCCCATCTGCCCCCGCTGCCGACGTGGTTCTTAGTTGACTCATTGTTCTCCATACCTCCGCTATCGAGATGTCCTCATCTAGCTGTGTGTTCTCTGCTCTTTGGTAAGCTGGAGATGAACCCCCTTTGTCTGTGTTAAGGTACCTGCTCTTCAGTTCCTCTATTAGGTCCGCGGCTGTTCCCTGGTATTTGTGAATCAATCGTTTAAGCTGCCCTTGTGCCGCCGACTTTGTTTGTCCTGGGTCTAGTAAGTGGCGAAGAAGATGCCACGTGTTCTTGCACCCTAGCTTTCCATTCATTTCATCGCAAATTTGTCCCCAGTGTTGACGCTGAAGTTCGTTTGTGTAGTCTTCTATCTGTTTTTCGAGTGTCGATATTCTCTTCTTTAGCCTTCTATTGTGTTTCTGTTTTTTCCACCTCTTCAAGAGGCTCTCGTGGGCTTCCCACATGTGGGCCAGCCTCGAGTCTGTGATGTCATGTCAGGTGGTTGGGGTCTGTCTAGTGTGACTGTTTACGTCTCTTTTGAGTGTCTCAACCCATTGATTTAGATCCGATATCTCCCTCGGAGCGGTTCTGTCCCGGACTTTTCGGAGGGTGTCCCAGTCTGTCAGCTTCGTTTCGCGCAGCTTCCCCTTCATCGGCCTAGTCTGTGTTTCAATCTCTATGATGTAGTGATCGCTACCCAAGGTGTGTCCTGCGTTTGACCATCTTTCACCCTCATGGTCTTTGCCTAGCGTCAAGTCTGGGGACGTGTCTACGCTGACGCTATTGCCTATCCTCGTGGGGTCTTGCGGGTTGTTTAGTAGCGTGAGCCTTAAGTTTTGGATTTCTGTCCATAGTTTGTTTCCCTTAGGGGAGGCCGTCCGATATCCCCATGCCTGATGCGGGGCGTTGAAGTCCCCCGTGATTACTAATCCCTTCTTATAAGATAGTCTAATGGCTTTACGTAATAGGTCCGCCAGCCCTGTGCCCCGGTTTTTCGGTGAGTTGTATATATTTAGAATAAAGAGACTGTTGTCCCCTTTTCTGTTTGGGATTATTTCTAACATCACGTAGTCCTCGCTTGTGTTTTCGAGTGCGTGTTGTGTTGCCGTTAGATTTCTTTGCACTAGCGTGGCCGTGAACGACTTGAGTTTGTGCTCTTTTTGGACTTCTAGCGGGGTGTACGCGTCGTAGCCATATAGTTTGACCACGCCGCTTGCCTCCTGCAGCGTGATTACGTCCGGTGTGGTTATGTTTTTTTAATGTATGCCGGCAGGTTCCATCTTTTGGACTGGAAGCCTCTGCAGTTCCACTTCCAGATTCTAATTTGTTGGCGAGGGGCCATGATGTCCTATAGAGGCTGCTGCTGCGGTTGCAGCGAGGGGAGGGTGTTGCCGGCAACAGGGGGAAGCCTGGCTTCTATGTTTGCTAGTTGTTCCAGAATCTGCTGGAAGCAACCCATGGTTCGTTCCCTGAACATGACGAATTCCGCCGTCAGATTGTCAGCACGTTCGGCTATTTTGTCTACCCTAGCGGTAAGGGCATCAATTCTAGCGTCTTGAGCGTCAACCCTCTTCAATAGTGTGTTCATGTCCGAACTAACCTTGATGTGGGTTTTAGCCGATGCGTCCTCGTTAGGACTTTCTGCCGCCTTTTTGGGAGTACTGTCTTCTGTGTTTCCCTCTCTGGGTAGAGGCCTTTTCAAGGGGACTCTGGTGTCTGTATCCATTGCGTTTTGAATGTCTCCCCCTTCATATGTGTCACGCGGGGGCGCCTGACTCGCGTTTTGTGATTGCTGCCAAGGAGGTTTTTCGACCGCCTTCGGCTGTTTTGTGTTAGCGCTAATGAGTTTTCTCAGCTCCGCCATTTCCTTCTTTATGGTGTCTAGCTCTCTGTCTCTCTTAGCGAGCTGCTCTACCAGTTCCTTCTCCCGAGCGGTTTCCCAAGAAGAGGCCTTATCTAGCCAGCTCACCTTTTTTCCCGCGTCTCTGTTCTTGCTTGAGCCTCTTCCTCTGCTCGAGGTGCTTTCTCTGTCAGGACCCGAGCTGGCGCCTCCGGTCCCCGGTAATGGTGGGAAGGAGCTCGACCTGCTTCTCCCCCGGTGGCCTTGGCGGGTGCCGCTGTGGTCCCTGGTCTTCGGTCTTGGTTGGTGTCCGGAGTCAAGTTGCCCCAGGTCGTTCTTGGCTTTATAAGGTTCTTTCTTTGCCAGCCGATACTTGCAATTCCGGCTGCCGCTGTTGTGTGGCCCCCCGCATATGATGCATTCGGGATGCATGTCGGCAGTTCTCCCTCCGGTGGGTCTGGATGGTCTTCGCCGCATCTGCGGCAACGCTTTACCCATGGCTTATAGCACGCATCCGTCCTGTGTCCCGTCTTCCTGCAGTTTTAGCAGGTCTCTACCCGCTCTCGGTACGGGTAGACGATGAACACTGATCCCCAGTAGAAGACTTGTCTGGGAAGCTTTTTCTCTCCAAAGGTGATGAGAATAGATCTCGACTTGCCAATTCTTCTGGCGTTGAGTACTACAATGTCCGGGTTGCGATTGATCAATCCTTGACGGACTTCTTCCGGTGTTCCGATATCATAGGCGTTGTATACCACGCCCTTAATTGCGTCGTCGGGAGCCGCGACGTAGGGTGCCATGGCGAGGGTCTTCTCCCCGATAACTATCGTCTTTATCCCCGCGTAGGTGCTCGCGCGTTGACGATTCGGTGTGCTGATCGTGTACGTTTTGTTCACGGAGTTTATTCTTGAAGTGTCTTCGTCCAGGACATCTCCGTATGGTAGTCGCGCAGCCGCGCAGGTGGCCTGCAGTAGGTGACGTGGCACGTAATCGTTCAAGTTCCAGCCTCTGGGCCTGAAGATTATTTTTGTTGTGTCCCCTTATTGCTTTTGTGTGTGTGCGCCCCCTCCTAACGACCACTCGCATTCCCCTCCTAACGACAGTTCGCATCCCCTCCTAACGACCGCTTGCCCCTCGTCGCACGCTGTCGCCGGATGCCCCCCCACGGTGCGCCCCCGCACCCTCCTCCTGTTCTGGGAAGCCACTCCCTGCCGTGGACGCTTCTCCACTCCCTCCTTTCTTCGGGCGGCCAGTTCGGCTCCTGCCTCGGTCGACGCTGGTCGCACCCTCATCGGCTTTAAATAAACGAAGTCTAAAAGTACCGTGTGCGTCTTTCGCTGCATTCAACACAGCGACCGGACACGACAGTTTTTATAGTCGTTCTCCGGGAGCTTCGGCATTGCTGCCCTTTTTCGGATGTTCGGGTCTTGCCTCTTTTTCTGAGTGGCAGTCGATTTCTTCCCCCGGTGCCGTGATCGCCAGCGTTCCCGCCGGAATTCGCGGCGGCGTTCGTGCCAGCGTTTCCGCTGGCATTTCCAGGCTTCCCGCCTTTTTTCATCATGCGGTCGTGCATGCTGAGAACGGTCTCCCACTCACCGTTCTCAAATTGCGAGGGTGCCAGTTCATCTCCGTCGACGGCGTTGATCATCGTGGTGGTTACGGGGCCGCCCCATGTCGCCCCAGGGGCCGCCCCGAGAGATGAAAAGTTCCATGAAATGTGAAATAGTCCACCGTTTGCCCGAAATCCAGTGTCCCCTTGCACGGAGAGAGAATCCGGATCTGTTCGCGGTAGTTTCCGGCCCGCAGGCCCAAGTTGAACGCCGAAAAACAGCTGCTTGGCGGGAGCGCATGCGACGCACGTCTGCACCGCTCAGCCTTAGGTGATTGTTCAACTTACCCCGAGCGAAAAGGCTTGATCCTGGCGGCCTAGGGTGATGTGACGACGGCGGGATCGTAGTATTGTTTTAGACGGTTCATGTGGACAATTTCATGGCATCGGCGACGATGATCTGTGGAAGGAGTAAGGGGTAAGGGCCCTTGTACTTGCTGAGAAGTTTGGAGGAAAAACCAGGACTTGAGGAAGGCACCGAGAGCCAGACCAAAGAGTCAGGAAGACAAGTGGGAAGAAGTGCAGAGGGATGACGGGTGCTTTTCTGCTGCTGCTGGGCGTGTGGAGTGAAAGACCGGGCAAGCTGGCGGCATTCTGCGGCATCAGTGGCGGATTGAGAAAGAGTCCACAATTCAGAAGCATCAGGACGGTAAGGGAGAATGGTGTCCACTGTGCAAGGATCACAGCCGTGGAAGAGAAATGGTTTGGTTTATGGTTTGGTTTATGGGGTTTAACGTGCCAAAGCGACTCAGGCTATGAGAGACGCCGTAGTGGAGGGCTCCGGAAATTTCGACCACCTGGGGTTCTTTAACGTGCACTGACATCGCACAGTACACGGGCCTCTAGAATTTCTCCTCCAAAGAAATTCCAGCCGCCGCGGCCGGAATCGAACCCGCGTCTTTCGGGTCAGCAGCCGAGCACCATAACCACTGAGCCACCGCGGCGGCCGTAGAGGAGAAACTATGTCACCTATGCTTATAACTCCGCTGCTCAAGCCACCACCGGATTCTCTCCGTAGAGGAGAAACTATGGAGAGAATCCGGTGGTGGCTTGAGCAGTGGAGTTATAAGCATAGGTGACCAAATGTAGAACGCGGTCCCAGTTGCAGTGATCGGAAGCTACATACATGGCCAGCATGTCGCCAAGAGTGCGGTTGCCTTGCAAAAGTCCTGCCCAGAACTTATGGCCGCTAGCTTCTATGAACAAATCCTCCGGCTTTCTGCTTCTGGGTATCCTACTCATGTACTTGTCAGCGTCACGGAGGGCATTCTTAAACTGAAATGTGAAACACCGTAGTGGAAGGCTGCGTACCAGTCGCAGCCTTCCAGTCGCAGTACCACTCGCAGCTTCCGCAGGCGGGCGCCAGGTGCAACGATACGGCAGTAAATCGCGAAAAAAAACGTGCTATCCACCTTTATCGCTAAAATGCTTGCCGCATTTATAGAGTTTAGCAGTCAACCTCTTGTTCACATGTAAAAGAGCAGCTCCAAAAGTTTGGTTCCGTAACCCTTTAATGTCATGTATCTGTTGCTTTTGGTTTCGAAGTAATGTATTGGACCTTTGCTTGTTTGTGTTTATGTGCACTTGTTGATCGGCTGTTTGTGTCACGTGCTTGTTGTATATAAGTACTTATGCGCGTCCAATAAATTGGCAGTGGCTTAGCTCTCCTATGCCAGGATATACGTAGCGTGAGATGAGGGCGAGGTGTCGAAATCTCGGTGGACACCTGAAACAGTGTGAAGGCGCATAACTGCCCTCTTGGAACAGTGGACACCTCAACCATGTTCAAGCTAAGTGGCGGTAGTAACAGGTTCGTTGCACTTCTTGCACGTCGTACAAACCCTGGTCACGGCTCCACCTTCTTCGCCCCACTCAGACGCCGCCAAACTCAACGTTTCACGCATGTCGCTGCTCACCGGCGTCAAGTCTTTTAATTTGGCATAGTCTTTCACACACGTCGCACACATACCCAAACGGATTGTACACAAAGTCTTCCTGAAAGGCCCGAGTCGCTCTGGCACTTTCACTGAGTTTCATCGTATGGTCCGTCGATCCGCGAGTTTTGACATCGTCTTGAGGCTGCTGCTGAGAGGCTTCGGCACGCCGCTCAGCCTCCTGGCGACGCCACTTTGCTAGGCGTTCCTCTCATTGCTCTGGCGTCTCCGCTGCGCGCTTGGCCTTAGCCTGTTCGTTCATCCTCTGGTTGAACCGCTAACTGCCAGGCAAGAACTTCGGTATCCGGCAAATTCAACTTTTCCGCTCTTCTGCGCCGCTCAGCACCGGCATTGCTTTCCTACTCCATTGCTGTAGTAGTTCTTGTTATTAGCCTTTGAAAAGATAGCAAATACCTACACTGGGGGATCGGCCAAGAATTGGGAGGCACAGGTTGCTATTCACCTGCAGATACTAAAGGCAGAGCAACATCAACGGAGTCTACCACAAGGAGGGCAGGGAGTGTAAAAATATAACAGTTTAGATTGAAGAGAGAGAGAGAAAAAAGAAAAAAATGAGGAAGTGATTAATTCGAAATGCAATCAAGCATATAAAACAAAATACTGTAAGCTTTAGCAAGGCAGTCGATGAGAATCCAGCAAAAAATTTTGAAGAGCTTCACAAACAGGCCTGTGGCTGAACCCAAGCGTGGTGGCGCCAAATGACAGCAAGAGTGGGGTGATCAAACTAAGTCCAAGATGCTGTAACGGCAACTCCAGCAGACTTCTTCCTCATCATCCTCTCCTTCTTCTTGTTCAGTAAGGCGCACCAGCTGTGACGTCACTCGCTCCTCGCGCATGCGCAGCTTGGCTCATCCATGCTCACTCGAAACTGCTCATCCACAGCGCAGCTTGACTCATCCATGCTCACTCGAAACTGCTCATCCACAGCCAGTGTAGCTCACCCCACAATAAATTTCGTCTTTGTTCCGAGTTTGCATCGAGTATTGTGTTCATGCGGTCGCCTCCCCCGATACCACAGCACTCTACTTTGCTGAAAATTACAAATTTAAATTATCCTCATTGTGCGGGCTGACCTACGCGTTGTTCCCTCACCAGCATCATTATGGCCCTCAGCCTAACTATGCCCACTGCAAGACAAAGGCCCCTCCCATATACATCCGAATAACCCTTTGCTAAGCAAGCTGGGGCCAATTTTTCCAAAAGATGGCGCTAGTTGCTGAATGTCCAGGATAGCTGGGCATGTATTTTTGTCTTATTGCAAGTGTGTCTAGATTTCTGCTTTCTCTCAAAGTGGCGTATGCGCATCTTTAGAGAGGACTTCCTCGCTCATTGCACAGCAGCGCATCTGAAGGTGCCATATTTTTCGTCATGAAACTCCTCCCTGCAGCTTTGTTTCTGGCCCTTTAACGGAAAGTGAGCCTCGTGCATCACGCGCATTAGGTACTAAAGTTAGCATCAACAAATAGTGGTGCGTAAGCTCTACGGCACGGCTGTTTTCATACGACTACAAGCTTCGTAGTTCTCGACGGAGCAACAATGCATGGTGGCGGAAAATTTCTAAGCACTCGCTATGCTTTCAAATCACTGGCAACGAATATTCGAACTGTGCACCGTAGAAGGAACGGACAACGATTGTTAAATCGCAACAGCAACAATTAAGGCCACTATTTGCAAATTTCTTTCTCGGTCCTTCCACTTTTTCTTCGCCTACATGGCGCTTCCTCTTCCTTTGCATCGCTCCTGAGTTACGTCACGTCATTCGCTCGTGTCGTTCACGCGCCACCGTTCGACTGCGCCGCCAGCCTGGCTGACCGTTGCATCGCTGGCAGTTGTTCCGTCATCACTAGTTCTGCAGGTCCCAGCGTCGCACGAGGACCAAACCATGGACCCGTCCAAGCCCTCCACCTCAATTAGACTCCCAGGTCCCGCAGGACCCAGGTCCACGAAGATCCGAGTCCCCCAGGTTCCCATGACCCCAGGACCGAGGTCCCCCAGGGCCTCTCCGCTGGCCGAGACACAAGCCAGGCGTGTGTCGGTAGACGACAGCTTCGACTCCGATTTGTCATCCGAAGACGTAAGCCCCGGCGCTCTTTCCAACACCATCGGCGATCGTAGTGGACGCGATGGTCCCCGGTGGTAGCCCCGCGTGCCTTTAGATTCGCGCGACGAGGTTCAAATCCCGTGTTGGGCCGTCGGCACGAAGTGAAGGTTTCCCTCGCCTGAACACGAATGAGACCAGTTCTCGCTCTTTTTTGCCGCCCTAGCGCGGAGGGTCGGCATAATTAACGGACAATCCTAAAGTAACCGTTGCGCAACTTTGATATAGCGTAACATGGAAAGCGAGGGGAGGAATGAAGAAAGATCCGGGCGGCTGACTTTGATGTCTCTCTACGTCGGTACCCTCACTGCTCACTATGCCCATGCTGTCTAGAGTGCTGGTGCAGATCATTCTGCACAATTGGATAGATTCCGACGGGCTTTGAGGTGAGGGCTGAGCAAAGCCAGCGCTCAATGCCAAATCACGACTCATCGTTTCTTTTAATACACTTTTTCTTCAATACTTTTGGGAGTGTAGGGTTCCGTTGTGTTTGTTTGCATGTTTGTTTGCATTAAGTTGTACCATGCCTACTTTCGTGCTTTATTATGGGCTGCATTTATTAACAATTCTTGCTTCTGTAGAGCAACTGCCTTATGTTTGGTCCTTATTCCGCGTACTCAGCTTCACGCCCACGTGCTTGCAACGGCTCGTTCGTTCGTTTAGAGAGAGACAGCAGGCTGCTCTGCGTGTCCATCAGAACTGGGTAATGGGATTAAGCGTTCTTTCACGCTGTAGCTAATCGGTAGTTAACAAGGTGACGGTAGCCAGCCCAGCAAACTGTACTTGTCAAATAGCTGCATATTTCAATTAAAGGCGAAGGGCCCGTCACTTAGATGCAGTACCTCATTTGCGCGGCGAAAGATATGGCGAAATATATTCCGTCCCAAGTGTGCACGCGACAAATTGCAGATATCTTGGGAGCGATTGCTGCGAAAATGCTTCTAACGGTTGGCCACAGAACTTACAGCAGTCTGCCGAGGCTATCTTCTCCTCCCTCTTCCTCTCCTGCACCTTTCTTTTTATGCGAAGCATATTACTCGCACAACCGAGCTCTTCCTTGCTGCGCCGCGCACGGCCGCGTAGCTACCACTTGACCTTCATTGGCGCACCACGTGATATGACGTCACAACAGCTGTGAAAGCTGGGGCCTCGTGCGCTCGCTCGCGGACGCGCAGCCTCCACCGGCGGCCTAACTCCCGCTCCTACCGCTAGAAGATACTGACGTCACGCAAAAAGCGACGCACTCGTTGAGTCAGTTCAGCAGCGATATGTCGGCCAGGGAGAGGGCGGCTCGCCAGACCGAAAAACTATGCTTCGCATCCTAGGCTTAACCATAAGCTAAGCCAGGCCATTTTTTTTGCGCGTTCACCTGGACATTAAAAATTCAGGGGGCACTTTGACTGTCTAAAGTGCGTAGAGGCAAAAGCGTTTTCCGCACCACTTTGCTCATGGTGACGTCACCACTGGATGACATCACACATAATTGATGATGATGTAATGACTAATTACTAATTAAGGACTAATTTATGATTATTCACTCAGCACTAGTTGACTGCTAATTAATGACGCTTAGGCTTCGCCTTTAGCAGTGGAAAACGACAGCGTGTTGTAGCGCTGCCAGGGAGTCCACGGGACGCCACCATCCGTTCGGCGCGATGCCTTGCCCTTTGAACGCAACGCTTTTTGAGGAAAGGAAATGGAGCTGTAATTCTCAGTCATCGCAGTGGACACCTTAACCGCACCGTACAAGAAGGGAAGAAGTGGCAGTGAAAGAAGAAAGAGGAGCGGTAATGAAGAAACTGAAAATTGTATTTGAGGAAAGGAAATTACACAGTAACTGTCTCACATATCTCGGTGGACACACGTCAAAACGCAGACACATCTGTCAACACGGCTGCCGACACAGCTGTCGACACGCCTGCCGACACGGACGCAGACACGGCTGCCGACACGGATTGCTAACGGCAGCATGAGGCATTAAAGGCTTTCGCCTTAACCTGTCCTCCGGTCTGCGCGCCCATGTGTGAAGTGTACACGGAGCATAGCCATGCACATACTGCTTGTTTTGTAAAACAAATCGCTGTAGCTACAGCTATACAGATTGGACACAGAGTGGACACATTGCTTTTGGCACAAAGTGTAGGGCTGAAATGGACGAAAGTCTGGCGTATTAGGGCCAGAATGCATTGCAGCACTTAAGAGAGTAGGTCATGCATGCTAGCGTTGTGTGACCGCCAAAACGAGGAAGGTCCTTCAGGGCCTCACAGCGGGTGGGCAAGCGGAGGAGGACCGGAAAACGATGCTTTCATAATAAGAAATGCACCGCAAAAAGTTTTGTGAACCCTGTGTGCTGTTGGGATTCAGGTAGCGTGGTCGAGCCGGAGAAGGGACGAGGAAGTCGTAGACGCGTTATGAAGAAAACATGGAAAACTTTATGCAGGTGCCGGGACCTCGTCAGGCCAATTGGCCTTTTGCCCCGGCTCCCTCTTTCTGTAGAAAGAAAGAAAATAAATTTCAATTCAATTCAATTCAATTATTTGCGTAACGTACAAGTAAAAGAAGAAAGGCACCTTCTGAGTAAACGGGAGCCTCTCGGTCGCACTCGCTGCCGAGTTTTATAGTTTCTTCCTTCCCTGAAACGCCTGCATAAAGGCAGGGTTTCCCGAAGAACGTGTGTCCCCAAAAACTCGCTCTGGCACTAATCAAATACGTTCTCTCCAGTGGGCACGCCCCAGTCACGTGTTGAGCTTGAGGATGAGGAGGATGCCATCTACGTGGCGTAGTCAGCGTGAGTGGCGTCCCTACGATCTGCAGGCGGCCGCACTAGTGGCTTACACTTGCTTTATATGAGTGCAAGACCACAACGCCCCGGGCCACGTGCAAGGCAACGCGGTGAAAGGAAACCGCTCATTCGTGATGAATGGCGTGCTCAAACATGGAGACTGGCCCTAGCTGACCCCCGGGTCGCCTCTGGGGGGTCCATTACGGCACGAGCTGTATTCGTCATGCGGTCTCCCACCGGTGGTGGTGAAAAACATTTATAATGCAATAAATATTTACAGAGAGGTGATTGGGGTAGGCCCTATTGGCCCTTTCCCCTAACAATACTAGGTGGAGCCCCTATTCCGGGGCCCCATTGGCAAGCAACGCCGTACGCGTCCGGTGAACCAAGGCCTTTTGGGTCTTTAAGTCCTGACAGCCGAGCAGGGCCGCCTCCCAGTCCTCTCTGGTGGGGTTGGGGTTGGGGGGGATATATGGGTTTGACTGACACGCCCAAACCATGTGGAAGGTGTCAGCCACCTTCCCACAGAACTGGCACGCGCCATCAAAGGATGTATTGAAATGTTTAAGCACCGCCGGGCACAGTACAGTGTTAGTAAGAATTTTGATGAGGAGGCGCTCGTCAGCGCGATCCAGACCCTTACAATGGACCGGGTAGCGCCGGTGCTCCTCCTTGTAGTAATCGGTGATTTGTTTGAATGAAATGGCCAGATTGTCTGATTGGGAGTACCCTTCCAAGGACAGGGAGATAGCCCGGGGAGAGAGTGCGCGGGCGGCCTGATCGGCCTGTTCGTTTCCCTGGAGTCCCTGGTGACCGGGGGCCCAAATCAGGTTGCGTGGAGTTGGATCTTCAGATCGACAGCTATATTCCAGTATGCGCCAGGCAAGCGGGGGAGCCCAGCCCAACTCGTAGTTCCGACAGGCCCCTCGCGAGTCGGTGATGCTGTGTTTCGACTTGGGAGTAGTGAGAGCAAGAGCAATGGCAATCTCCTCCGCGTGTGTTGCGCTGTAGGCTTTGAAAGTGAGTCCGTTGACTGTGTTTGTGTTGTGTACGTTAAAACAGATGCTTGGGCAAGTTGGTAACTCATTTTCATCGGAACAGCGCGCACTAAGACACGGACAAGAAGGGAGACACGACACACACGAGCGCTGACTTTCAACTGGTGTTTATTGTTTGGAACGAGGCATATATACACAGTTCCAACAACACAAGGAAAACAACCATCCATTCATAGATTCATAGTCAATTCATGCATGTCACACTGAACAAGAACGATAACAACATTATCATTTTCCCTTCACTAAAAATGCCAATTCTTTTGAACTGATCGATAAAGAGGGGCTACTGACGCATGCGTCTTTAGACCAGGCGATGTGCGCTGCTTCGATTATTTCGCGTGTTAATTGGTCACTGTGTTTACTTAAAATTCGTGTGCTAGTGAAGTCAGGGTGGCAAGTTTTGTTTTCACAGTCTCTACAATGAATCCCGAGATGCCCTTTTACTGTGTTATGCACGTTATTATTATGCTCCTTCAGGCGTTCATTGAGGCATCTCCCCGTCTGACCAACATACAGCTTGCAGCATGACAAAGGAATGGCATACACTACACCTTCTTCACATGACACGAATCGATTTTCATGCTTGATGTCGCAATCTCTGGGAACGAAATCAGTATTAACCATTTTGCACATCTTCCCAAGCTTATCTGGAGCCGAAAATATAACCTTAACTCGTGCTCTATTCGCTATCTTTTTTAGTCTGTGGGAGAAATGATGAATGTAAGGTACAACAGTAAATTTTTCTTTTTCCTTCCGCGTCTCTGAATCTGCCTGCTTCCCTTTCCCATTTTGGCTCAAGCTACTGAGAATAGATTCGGACACTGATACTAGTAGCTGCTTCGGATAACCAGCCTTAACGAGCCGATCGGTTTGGAGAAGGAAACTATCTTGTATGGAGTGCATGCAGGATTTGTTAAGCGCGTTGTGATAGCATGACTTCCCCACGGCACGTTTCACCAGCTTAGAATGGGATGACATAAAAGAGAGCAATGGCTTTCTGCTTCGTGGCTGGTAAGACCAACACATGTGATGGTGCATTAATCTGAGTTTGAGGTCTAAAAATTGGATGACATTGTTTTCTGGCACTTCAGTAGTTAGTATGAGGGGATGAAGGCACTCAACAAAGTTAGCTTTGATCTGCGTACAGACTGCGTCAAATTCTTCCACATTAGAGTCTATAAGAACGAGAAAGTCATCTACATATCGAAAACATTGTACAACCTTTGACCCTTTCAATTTTTCTTGAAGCATTCTACCCTTTTGTGCTAACAACAAGTCACTAAGCACGGGAGCTATGCATGACCCGATGCAAACTCCTCGTTTTTGCAGGTAAAACTCACCATCCCAGGAAATGAAGGTAGAAGTTAAATACACTTGAAGTAGTTCTAAAAAGCCTTCGGCGGATATGCCGTTCTTGTTTTGGAATTCAATTACTCCTTGCTGGTCAATACATTCTTCTAAGCACGCGAAGAGCTCGTCATGTGGTAGTGAATAATATAGGTCCTTGACGTCAAAAGAGCAGGCCATCAGTCCCTTGTTCTTGTTAGTTTCTAAAAACTGGATTACATCCTGCGAATTTTTTACCTGGAAAGGATAGTCCAACGTGAGCGAATTTAAGATCTTCTTTAGAAAAACGGCTACATTTTTCTGCCAGGTGCCTCTCTCAGATACGATCACACGAAACGGACACTCTGGTTTGTGGGTTTTTGCGCTAAAAAACACTTGTAAACTAAGGCCTTCACTTTTATCGGCTCTTTTCGTTAACAGATCAAGGTTAAGTTTTTTGCACACTCTCTTGGCCTTAGCTTTAATTCTTTTCAGATTAAGGTTCTTGGCCACAGAAAACGAAGACAGAATAGCTTCCCTACCCTTCTTGACGTACAAATGGGAGGGTAGCACTAGGAATCCCCCTTCCTTGTCGGCTGGGAGCAAACGCAGCGAATTTCCCTTCAAATAGGAGACAGTTCGCCGAACCGAGACGGTGTTAACTGGGGCCTTGCAACGCAGAAGCGCATCAACTCCTTCAGACACGCACCTATCGGATTCTGCCACCGGTGCCAACCTGGACACCTGCCTCACCATGCTCAGAAGTTCTGCGGGCGACCTTTTGGGTTCCGTGGCGTACTTCGGCCCCTGGGAGAGAACACGACGCACTTCCGTAGGCAGCGACACGTTCCCTGCGGTGTGGATTACATTCTCTGTCGTGTGCTTCTTTCTGGCCGGTGATGCCCGGAGCTGGAAAAGGGTTTGGTGCCACAAGAAGTCAGCCGTTGTGTTCGCTAAATCAGAAAGCTCTTTCCATTTCTTCTTTCTATGTGGTGGGGCTTCGGTTCTTTGCAGCAGAAGAAAAAGACTGCGCCTGTAAAACCGAGCTTGTCTGTTCCATTCAGCCTTCAGGATGTGGCAAATTCTTGAGCAATGGCCCTGCGAAGGCTGGAATCCTCCAAACAGCTGCAGAACGTATGTTGGAACACGTTTTTCCTTGACGAGAAAAGCCAATGATCGAGCGTTGCATACGGCGACAGCAATGTAGGTGACGAGAATACATGGATGGACGGACAGACAATTAATAGGGCCCGATGTACTAGAAATGAAATTCGTTAAAACAGATGCTTGGGCAAGTTGGTAACTCATTTTCATCGGAACAGCGCGCACTAAGACACGGACAAGAAGGGAGACACGACACACACGAGCGCTGACTTTCAACTGGTGTTTATTGTTTGGAACGAGGCATATATACACAGTTCCAACAACACAAGGAAAACAACCATCCATTCATAGATTCATAGTCAATTCATGCATGTCACACTGAACAAGAACGATAACAACATTATCATTTTCCCTTCACTAAAAATGCCAATTCTTTTGAACTGATCGATAAAGATAAATTTTAAGTAAACATAAATTTTAAGTAAACGATAAATTTTAAGTAAACACAGTGACCAATTAACACGCGAAATAATCGAAGCAGCGCACATCGAAGCAGCGCACATTTTAAGTAAACGATAAATTTTAAGTAAACACAGTGACCAATTAACACGCGAAATAATCGAAGCAGCGCACATCGCCTGGTCTAAAGACGCATGCGTCAGTAGCCCCTCTTTATCGATCAGTTCAAAAGAATTGGCATTTTTAGTGAAGGGAAAATGATAATGTTGTTATCGTTCTTGTTCAGTGTGACATGCATGAATTGACTATGAATCTATGAATGGATGGTTGTTTTCCTTGTGTTGTTGGAACTGTGTATATATGCCTCGTTCCAAACAATAAACACCAGTTGAAAGTCAGCGCTCGTGTGTGTCGTGTCTCCCTTCTTGTCCGTGTCTTAGTGCGCGCTGTTCCGATGAAAATGTTGTGTACGACTGCGGCCGTGTACCACACCCCGTGGTGTGGGCCGGCAACGTCCTCGTAATACACATGTTGTTGGTTACCATAGCATCGCGCCAACGCTTCCGCGCGCGCCTGGCGACTACCGCTATGGTCTTCTAATCCACTTGGGCAGAAAGGGAGCGCGCGCATAATAGTACCACTTTTTTTCAAGGCCATGGGTGCTGAGCGGTAGCTGTCTAAGCGGATTTACGACACACAAACAAAATATGAAGCAGAAAACTTACGCCATGGTGTATCCATTAGCTGTTTCAGACACCGTTTCCTCTCTCGGGTGCGGAAACAGAGTGACGGCTACAGGTTAATGAAGCATCTGACCACTGCGTCACATGATCTATGCGCCAGACATGCCGCAATCAGTCATAGCGACATCTGATGTTGGAAAAAGGAATGGTACGCTTACAGACGTCGGGGGAATAGAGCTCCTAGTAGCACTGGGCGAACAGATAACGGCGCCAGGTGCGATTCGGAGTCTACGAGAGAATGGGACACCACACCACAATGAGTAATCAACCTCTTTTGTCTCCATGCAGCGGTACGGAATATCCATCTGGCAAAGAATAATCGCCCACATTCGGCCCGACGGGGAGGCTACCATGCATCGCTGCGAGGATTGCGAGAACTTCCACCTTCCAGGCAAACTCACTGCGCACAGTGTGTACCGGCATCAGGGCAACGAAGCCGCCCCGTGTGAAAGAAGAGTGCCATGTCGCCTGAGCCAGGCGCCGTGCAAGAGCAAACGAAGAATGGCTCTGTACGCTGGGACACACATCGGGGAGATGCTCTGCGCGAAGTGCGGAGCAGAGTTTGCTTGCGCAGCCACTCCGGCTGCACACAAGCAGTTTCACAAGACGGGCGGACGCTTCATGCGCGGCTTCTGCCAGAGGCTTTCCGCGCACAACAGCGATCGCGAGGAGCACATCCGCGTGGAGCACCCCCGCCAACGTCGGATGAAACGTCCCCGCTTTTCAACTACCAACTAGGCCAGCACGGGACATGAAGGCAGTGTGGACGTCGAACCAGAAATGGCCGCTGAAACTTGTGCCATAGAGTAAATGTCGCGGCTCGAATTAAGAGTAGCGTAACTATACTGTGAAATCAAGACCTATATTGTTTGATGTGGTTGAACGGATGTTTTCGTGCCAGAAAGCAAAAATCACAGAAAAAAAGAAATGAGAAAACTAAAAGTGTTTTGAATGGCAGGCTGCTCAAAGCTTTATGAAACAGAAACATTGCGCCAACGCGAAGTATCATAATAGGGACCGCAGGAACCAAACCCACTGTGGCCGAGCCCTCCGGCGCAGGAAATGCGCGCGAGACAAATAAATATTAGGCACATATTGGTAGTGTATATATATATCCACGTGAGCGACGTGACCCGCGTTGGACTAAGTCGTGCAATTGCGGCGGTGGCATAGATCCCCGCCGATGAAGCAAGTGAGGGCGTCGTGTGCCCCAACCTCCAGCAGAATATCGTCGTGGGGAGCACCTCCAAAAGAGAGCACGCCGACCGATACGCTGCAGTAGGAAAGATCGACATACGCTGCAGGGCACACGAAGTACCTACGAAGTGGCCCCCACGGCACGGTGGCCTCACGGATACGGCCCAGCAGACTCATGACAATGTTGTGCGCAAGTATAACCCAACGACCCTATAGGCAAACCGGATCGGTAAGATCCGGTCAATCGTCATTGCCTTCGAAGGGCACAAAGTACCCAATTACGTGACATACGGTAGCCTGCTCACGGAGTGCACGTTGCACAGAAAACAAATCGACGTATGCTAGGCGTGCGGAAGAGTGGGCCACAGAATGGACGTGAGCCCGGATCTTTCGAACAACTGCCTAGGGTGCGGAATCTCCTAACCCGCCGAAGACCACGGATGTGTCTCGAAGTGTTGCCTGTGCGGAGGCGAACACCTGACCGCGGACAAGGCTTGCAAAGCCCGCTTGAAGACGACCTACGTCGTCCGCTGGCGGCGCTGGGAACGCTGGCGGCGCTGGGAACGCTGGCGGCGCTGGGAACGGCGCCGAGCGAAGGAAGACGCCGCGGTAAGGAATCGAGGCCTTAAAGAGGACGATGCCGTGCGCTTTGTACGCGCGTTCGTCGCGTCACGAGTTACCTACTCCGCCCCGTATCTCCAGCGGAAGACGGCGAATAGGGAAACCTTAAACGCGATGCTTCGTAAGGCAACGAAGCAAACACTGGGCATCTCTATATACTCGTCCACGAAAAGACTGCTAGCAATGGGCGCCCACAACACGATTTAGGAGCGCATCAAAGCACACCTATCTAATCAGAGAATCCGGCTCAGTCACACGGAACACGGGCGAGCCGCCCTGCGCGCCATGGGATGGCAGATCGAGCCAGTACCCATCAAGGCGGCCTTCCGGAAGACTGGAATACGAATATTCAGACCAAACCCCTTCCCCGGAACATGACGCCGGTCAAGGACGACGAGAGGCGCACCGCGCGGGACAGTCATAGCCCGGTAACTGGAAGAGAACCCCAGGGTCCCCTACGCGGACGCCCCGCTCCGAAAACACAGTAACCGTGCAGCGGTGGTGATTATGTCAAAAGGCAGGCTGGTCGTCAGCGCGTCCCTGAAGACAACAGACCCTGTGGTTGCCGAAGAAGCGGCCGTGGTCCTCGCACTCGCACAACCCAGAGAGGACACCGTGATCGCCAACACAAAGACAGCCTATGGGAGCTTCGGCAGGAGGGTAATCTCCTCCGCGGCCAAGCCATTCTATTCAAGTGCAAGCCTCCGGGAAGAGCCATAGAGCTCGTGTGGGTCCCGGCTCACTCGCAGGTAGCAGGCAACACCATCATCGACTATCAGGCCCGAGAAATGTCAATCCGGGCCGAGCACGAGCCGGAAGAGCTACCGCGGCTAGTTACCAGCTTTCGGGACATTACCCGAATGTACCAAGAGGAAAGGTGCAGACAGCCAGAACCGCACCTCAAACTCACCAGGCAACAACAGATGATCCTGCGTCGAGCGCAGGGTGGATGGCTTGCGCATCCCCTACTGATGAACCGCATGTACCGTGCTGAACACGGTGCGCTCTGTCCTTTTTTAAAAAAAGAGAAAACGGCACCGTGCCGCGCGTCTTGGCAGAGTGCACAGAACTCAAGACCCTACCCCTTCCTCCCCTATCCGCCAACACCCCCAGTCCCCAACCCCTTCAGCGATGGGAGACCTTGTTGTGCAGCCCCGCCCTACTGATTCTGAAGCTCGCACTGACGGACAGGGGCCAGGAGCTGTTTGGAACGTATGGGCCCGTCTGGTGTCTGCGTTCACCGATTTATTTCGGGCCCAGTGAATGCTGATTCATCATTCATCATCATCTCTGTACTGCCAAAATGAGATACAATGGTTAGTCGTGTGTGCAAATGCGAATAATATCCGCGAAGAATATACCGGACTCAACGCAGTACCATTTACAGCGACAATTGTAATACGTGCTAAGCGTATGGAATTGACGGATGATGATAAGAATTTGAGGACACTTAAGTCTGCTTTCCTGGAAGAACGCGAACGCATGTCCTTGATCATGATTTTTTATTGCGAAAGCAATACTACTCGCACTTTCAAGCCTTCGCGTGGCCCGGTGCCTTCTTGTAGGCTTCTTGGCCCAGTGCCTCCTTGTAGGCTGTTCTGATTATGACGTCTAGGTGCCTGATGTCACGCTTTTTTAGGCGGAGGTAGGGTGCTGCGTAGACGACGCGGCTTACGACGAAAGCCTGCACCAGTCGCAGGGTATATTCTTCTCGCATCCCTGATTTCCGCGTCGTTATCCTGGCGATCATCCTGGCGACTTGCTCGCTCACAAGCCGTAGTTTTTAGAGGGTGAGAAGTTTGTTGCCGTTGTTATTTATCTACGGACCCAGTATCTTGAGGGTTTGAACTTCCTTGATGGGCGAGTTGTCAACGCGGACGTTGATGGTGTCCTGATTATTGCGTTGACGAAAGACTATGAGTTCAGATTTTTCGGGAGAGCAGGTGAGTCCACACACCTGTGCATAATTTTGAACTGTTGTCGCCGGTGTTTGTAGCTGTTCTTCAATCATTCCCATACTTCCTGTGGTTGTCCAGATGGTTATATCATCAACGTACAGGGCGTGGCGTATGCCCTGTACCTGATTGAGAAGAGGTGGGAGATTTAGTAGTGCAATGTTGAAGAGAAGTGGGGATAGTACTGCCCCTTGCGGAGTGCCTCTCGTGCCCATCTTCACTTGCGTTGTGTGTTTTGTGCCGGTGCTGATGTTGACGGTTCTGTCCGTAAGGAAATCGCAGATGTATGAGTGAACTATATCACACCATACTACGACAGGAATTGGAAACCTACGGTTTTAGAGGGAAAATTTGTGATCTAATTAAAAGCTATTTTACCGGACGGAAACAATATGTTGTCGTGAACAATTTAGCCTCACTACCGCAAAGCATTAATCTAGGTGTGCCTCAGGGCTCCGTGCTTGGGCCGCTATTCTTTTCCCTGTATATTAATGACTTTCCATCAACGCTGAAATATTCGAAAGCTGTAATATATGCCGATGACACTGCATTACTTTTTACAGGGGAAAATTTAGAGGCACTTAAATGTATCATTAATGAAGAGCGTAGTGAAGTTTCGCAGTGGTTTAAAAGTAATCGGTTAACCCTTAATACTGAGAAAATAAAGTACACCGTGTTTCACTAGCGCAGGAAGAACATGAACTACGAACATATATCTGTAACTATCGACAACACCACTCTGCTTAAGGTGCCCCAATACAAGTATCTTGGTGTCCTGTTCGCGTCTGATATGCACTGGAAAGAACAAATTAATAATATTTGCTCCAAATTAGCCTATGGTTGTCATGTTTTACTAAAGGCCAGGGACTGCTTTGATCTTCCAATTCTACGCATTCTGTATTTCGCCTTTGTGCACAGTCAATTATCTTATTGCTAGGAAGCATGGGGTGGTACATATAAAACATACCTAGATCCTGTTTCTCGCCTTCAAAAACGAGCTATTCGTATGATAACTTATTCAAATAATACATACCCCAGCAGGCCACTCTTTCAGCAGCTTCGTATCTTACCCCTATCAATGGCATATAAACTGAAGATAGCTGAAATAGTAAACAATGTAATAAAATCTAACAACCCCCTGCCCCTTAGTTTATTTAGATTACCATTGAAACAAACAAGAGCTGCAACTAACAATCTATTTAATTTACCACCTTGTTACAATATGTACGGCCGGAGACTCCTAGAATACAGAGGAGGCCATGTGTGGAATGAAATCCCGAATGAAGTTAAAGAAAAAAAAACTTTTCGGCATCTTTAAAACACTAACTTCCATGGAAATGTAGGAATCAATTGTGTGTGTTAATCTTGAAGTTTTTTATTTTACACGGTCTGCAGTAGTATTGTCTTGTTTTGTATTTGGACCCCTCTCTAGCCGTAAAGGCTATGGGTCCAATCAATAGTTTGTGTACTGTTTCTGAGAACAAATAAAGAAAAAATTAAATAAAAACTCGCTTGCCACAGTTCGTGCTGTGGAGGTTGTTTAAGATCGTGGAGTGCTTGACATTGTCAAACGCTCCTTTGACGTCGAGGGTTAGAAGCGCTCGGTCACTGTTTCTACGTGCGGGATCAATGACTTCCCGTTTAAGTTGCAGAAGCACATCATGGGTGGACAAGTGTGCCCGGAATCCAAACATCGTGTGTGGCAGTAGCTCATTGTCCTCAAGATAAATGGAGAGACGCGTGTGGACTGCCTTTTCCATGAGTTTGCCTGGGCACGACGTGAGGGGTATGGGGCGCAGGTTTTCGATGCTGATATTCTTTCCGGGTTTGGGGATAAAGTGTACATTGGCTGTTTTTCATGCTTGTGGAATGGTGCCCGGTACGCCAGCATTCGTTTATGTAATCCGTGAGTTGCTGCAGAGCCTCCGTGCCGAGGTTGGCCACAAGTCCGACAGTAATTTTGTCTTGTCCCGGGGCTCTGCCTCGGCGCATATCTGCTAGTGCTACAATGATTTCCTCTGAAGTGAAATCTCTGTCTAGGTCTTCGTTCGGTTCCCCACGGTACTCCTTATTGTAGGGTTGCGGGTCTCGCGCGGTGCAGATATAGCGACGCGTGAGTTCATCCACGAGTTCATGATCCGCGCCTTGAAAGCTGTGTAGGGCTCGATGCAAATTTCTGTGTTGTTCACTCTTCGCTTTCGGAGGGTCAATTAGGTATCGCAGTAGGTTTCATGTAGCCTTGGTGTCTAGGCGACCTTTGAGGGATTCGCACTTCGTTAGCCAATTGGTGCGAGCGAGGTCCCATGCGTATTGGTCTGCTTGAATAGTAAGCTTGGCTATCGAAGTCTTAGTTTCCGATTGTGTCTTTGTTTTTTCCACCGTTTTATAAGACTACGTCTTGCTTCACAAAGGTGTAGGAGGTGGTTGTCAATAGCTGGGTGGTCCTCCGTGGTGGCGAGGGACTTTGTGAGCTTTTCTTTAAGTTAGTTTGGTGTCCTTCCTGAATGTCTCCTAGTCTGTAATTCTGGCTTGCCCTCGTGGTTTGCTATGCTTGTTGCTTTCGAAGATGGTCTGCAGCACGCAGTGATCGCTGCTTAGGGTCTCTCCCGTATTGAGCCACTCATAGTTGCGGGCATTGCGGACGAGCCTGAGGTCGAGGGAAGTATCCAGCGTTAAGCTGGTGCCGACTCGCGTCGGGTGCTGCGGGTCTGTGAGTAGGGTCAGGGCTATGTCAGCGATGACGGATGCTAGTTTTCTGCCTTTTGTGTCTTCCCTGGGGTATCCCCATAGGGGCTAGAAGCCTTAAAGTCGCCAGCTATAGCTAGGGGAGCTTTTTGGGCTTCTCTTAGGGATTTAAGAAAGATCACGTCGAAGGCTACGCAGTGCTGTTTGGGGCGACTATATATATTGAGCATATAGGTGCCCTTACTGTTTCTGTGCTGTGGCAGTATTTTTATGAAGGTATATTCAATGTCGCTGTCTAGATTAAGGTCTACAGTGACTGCCGTGCATGATTTGTGGACCAAGATGCATGTCGAGGGATTCGTTTGATGTGTTGAGTATCCTCTGATCTTAGCCTCCATATTCACTTCTTGCAGGGCTATTATTTGCGGCGTATCGGGATAAGCGTCTATGTATTGCTGTAATGTTTCCCTCTTCCGTTTTAGTCCCCTGCAGTTCCACTGTAGGATGGTAAGTTTATGTCTACGTTGTGGAGCCATGCTGAACACTAGAATCGTGGGTCTCATCATGTAGTGCGCACTCAGGTTGTAGATCTACCTCAGTGCTTAGCAGGCGACGAGTTCCCGTTTTTCCCTGTAGCTTTGTGCCCTTGTTGTGAGAAACATCTGGTAATTCCTGAAGTTTGCGGTCAATTCTAATCTCCTGCGCTTGCATCCTTATTAGAGCTGGTTCGATGTTTTCCATCATGGGTTTAATAACCGATTCGAACATGCTTTTGACTGTCATCTAGATCATAATTTGTAGTTTATTTTTAATGAGGTCTTGAATTGTTTTTTCCAAGCGATTGATGCGTTCATGGGTTTGGGGGTGCTCTGTATATTGCTGCTTTAGTGCCTGCGGTGGTGGTGCCTGCGGAGTTGGTGCCTGGTGGGGTGCGTCTGGTGAAGTTTCTTGCCTTTCGGGGGTGCTAGCACCTAAAACCCGTGCCACACGTACAGATTTAACGCCATTAAGTGCTTACTGCCTTAAATTTCAATGCCATTCGTGCGGTGCCAAACGCATAAACTTAATGGCATTAGCCTTACTGCCATTCGCGACCTACTGAGTTCGCCACAACTCATTCGCCCATGCAATGCGTACTGTCGTTCCCATTCCACACGCAGAAAAGCATGCAGCTTTGTTAGTAACAACTTCCTAACCAGTAGGAAATAGTTAATTCTTAACTTTCAGTCAGATGAGGGAATTATACCGCATTTTCGATGCGAAGAGCGCCATTTTAACCAGCCCTATTGACAAGTACTCTCGACTTGGGTGCTGACATGCGAGTGTGTGGCTACTTTTTCGACTTGTAAAGCAGGAATAGCCGTATTTTCTGGAAAATCGTTTTTATATTACATTTGAACAACGTTTCCCATATATTGTGCTCATTAGCAATGTTTATATTCAGATGAAACTTTTGACTACCTTGCAAGCGTTACCGTCATCGTCACTTTCGATAATGGCATTAAATGTGGACGTGTAGCACCAACTCCGAAAATAATGACATTAACAAACTTAAGGCCTTAAGCATTTACTGTCATTTCTTGTGAGCGTGTGGCACGGTATAACTGGTGTGTAGACGGAGGGTGTAGCTCTGCCCTATCGTCTTCCATCGGACATGCCTGTTGCGTCGATGGAGGTAATGTGTTGTTTGGATTGACTGCGATGCGTAACTGCTGTTTAAATGCGCTATTTTCTGATTTTAGTTGTTCAATCTCTGCTTTAAGTCGTTTGTTAGCCAACGCTTCGGGGGAGGAGGCAGCTACATCTGCCCAGCTCACCTTGCTGCCGTTGCGCTGCTCCTTGTTATGGGGTCCGGTTGTCTTCTCGGCTGGACGACTGCCGTTGTTGTGCGACACCTTATCGGTAGTCCCTGGTCCATTGCTTGTAGAGCGGGAGCCGGGTGGTGCTGAGTTGTTGCTGGAGGACTGGGCCTGGTGGGTCAGCCGGTCCCCGCTGCTCGATGGGCCTCTGCTGCCGGACCGGTTGCGAAGCCTGGATCTTGACCGGTGGTTGACTTGTCCTGTCTTGGGCTTGGTTGTTTGTGATGTTCGGTACTTGTACTTGCAATAATTCGACCCCATGGGATGTGGACCTTCGCAGATTGTGCACTTGGGTTGGCAGTCGTGGGATTCTGGAACATCTTGCTGACCGCACTGCGGATATCTTGACTTCGAAGGGCAAGGGCAAACATCCGCCCGGTGTCCAAGTTTCCCGCACAGTGCGCAGGCTGGCGTTGTTTTCTTGTATAGGCGTACAGGAACCGCTTCACCGCAGTAGAAGACGTGAAACGGAACCTTTCTTCCTTCAAACGTGATGGCCGCCACGTTGGAGGAACCTAATTTCCTCACGCTCACCACTGGTGCGTCCGGGGAGCGAAGCGCTATCGTGATGTCTTCGTCGGAAATCCTCGGGTCCACTTTAACTCCTTTGCAAGTGTCGTCGGAGGGGCGGAGGTAGGAGTACACTGCGCGTGCCTTGTCCCCAAGCTGAATTTCTTGAATTGCCGGGATCTTTCTGATTATTTGGGCGTCTCGCACCCCGACGACGATGATGTTCTGTTCCCATATGGGCCAAACGCTGAGCTCGGCTGAGTCAATACCTCCTAGAAAGACTTCGTTTACCGCGCTGCGCATCTGTGGCGCTACTGCCGCTGGGACGTCATACCAGCTGTAGATTGTTTTCTTTCTCTCAGTTGCAACAACATCAAAAACAAAAAATGGCTGAGGCTTAGCTAAGGTTAAGCCTAGTCAGATGCGAAGCATATTGGTGGCTAGGCTTGGTAATACATGGCTTTCCTTGGTTGAATACTTGGTCATTTTAATACAACCACTAGAAGCCTTCGTCGTGGGGGAAGACAACGGCATGGCTACAGCGGAACGCCGACTAACCCCGAGACGCGCGTTGGGTGAGCGCCTGGATTGCCACGGAAGCCGCGTCTGCCTGCCCGGTGGAGCGAGCGTTTCACCTACACCGAGTGTGAACGCGCGTTCGAAATGCGCGGGAATGCCGCTCGAGGACATTCAGGCGTCTGTGCGATGGCATCGTTCTCCTTCTCCCAGCGCGTGACGGCGATCTGTCATGACGTCATGTTTCACGTGGTATGTCACGTGGTGTGACGTCACTGTACCACGTGGTCTGCACGGCGTGCAACCACAGCGACGGCGCGAGGTGGACCCCCATCTTCCTCTGTCGTGACGTCATGTGTCACATGGTATGTCACGTGGTGTGACGTCACTGTACCACGTGGTCTGCACGGCGTGTAACCACGGCGAAGGGCTGTAGTGTACCTCTAGTAATATGCTTCGCATAAAAATTTGTGCCTCCCCCGTAACCGAGAGTAGGTTAAGCATGAAATGCAGAACGATGCAGAAGCGTACGCGGACATGACGAGACGCAGGCCTGACAAGAATGTATATGCAGCGCGTTCGAAACTGTCTAAAGTGCGTAGAGGCGAAAGCGTTTTCGCGCCACTTTGCCTATGTGACACTGGTGACGTCACCACTGGATTACGTCACATATAATTGATGACGAAGTAATGACAAATTACTAATTGGTGAGTAATTCTGATTAATGACAAATACTAACTGCTACTTAATGACGCTTGAGCTTCGCCTTTCAGAGTGGAACGCGACAGCGTGTTGTAGCGCTGCCAGGCAGTCCACGGAACGCCACCACCTGTTCGGCGCGATGCCCATCGAACGCGACGCTTTTTGAGGAAAGGAAATGGCGCAGTAATTCTCTGTCATCTCAGTGGACACCCGAACCGCACCGTAAAGGAAGGGAGGAACGCCACCACCTGTTCGGCGCGATGCCTTGCCCTTTGAACGCAACGCTTTTTGAGGAAAGGAAATGGCGCAGTAATTCAATATCATCTCGGTGGACACCCGAACCGCACCGTACAGGAAGAAGGAACGCCACCACCCGTTCGGCGCGAAGCTACCGGCGCTTGTATGCCGGTCCTATAGGAGGGCTTAGAGTGTCTCGTTAAATCTCGTACGGTGCCCGGATGTTCTCGTTTCAGTGCCCGGATGAGTGGAATTCAGTGCCCGGATGTTGGCTCTCGGTCTCGGCGTGACGTCACCCCACTGCCGACAACGGGAGCTAAAAGCATTTCATGCTTAAAAATTGCTGAGGCTCAGCTTGGCTAAGCCTGGGGAATGTGAAGCATATTAGTGGCTAGGCTTGGTAATACATGGCTTTCCTTGGTTGATTACTTGGTCATTTTAATACAACCACTAGAAGCCTTCGTCGTGGGGGAAGACAACGGCATGGCTACAGCGGAACGCCGACTAACCCCGAGACGCGCGTTGGGTGAGCGCCCGGATTGCCACGGAAGCCGCGTCTGCCTGCGGTGGAGCGAGCGTTTCACCTACACCGAGTGTGAACGCGCGTTCGAAATGCGCGGGTGTGACGGCTAGGGGTCCCACGGCGACGGCGCGAGGTGGAGGCCGGCTCTTTCATCCGATGTCACGTGGTGTGACGTCACGGTGTCACGTGGTGTCACGGCTAGGGGTCCCACGGCGACGGCGTGAGTGGTAGCTCTAGCAATATGCTTCGCATAAAAAAAATTCAGGGGGCACTTTGGCTCTCTAAAGTGCTGCAAGGCGAAAGCGTTTCCTGGCGCAGTTTGTTTTTTTACTTGTTTATTTTTCATATTTTTCATTTTTGCTCTTTTTTTATTGTTTATTTTTATTTTCATATCTGTTTTGTTTCTATTTTGTTTGTTTTCTTATTTTTATTTTTTATTTTTCCTTTTCGTGACTTTATTCCTTTTATTTTATTTATGAAACGCATGCATTCACTAGATGCGCCTTTATTCATCCTCGAACCTTGAGCCTTCGTGGCGGAGTGGTAGTGTCTCCGCTTCAAATGCCAAAGGCGCTGGTTCGATTTCTACCCTCGGCGCAGTTTCTTTTATACGTAGTATATTGCAATCACTCAGTTCAGCCCTTGGGCGCGGCAGGCAGCCACCAAACCACGTGACGCGACGTGACGTCACCAAACCACGTAAAGAAAAAAAAAACGGCTGAGCATGGTGGCGGTTGCCACCGCCTCGTTTCAAAGGGGGCGCTCCTATACATCCATCCATCCATACGTCACGGAGGAAAAGCTGCTGAGAAAATCGAGTGCCGCCAAGAAATACCTCGCGCAAATAGACCGCGCAGTATGCAACGCATTCTTGGCTTAACCAAGCTAAGCCTGGGCATCTTTTTAAGCAGTGACGCCGAAAGGCGGACAAATCTGCCGACACGGCTGCCGACGCGTCTGTCGACACGGCTGCAGACGTGTCTGCTAACGACAGTATTAGGCATTAAAGGCTTTCGCCTTAATATAAAAAGAATTACCGAAGACGCTTTGAGTCGTCGCGCAGCGGCGGCCGGTAGCCACGCGCGACCTGTAGGCGCGGCGCACTGCGTCCCAAGACGCTTTCGGCGCGCGCCCGCCGTCGCGTCAGTCTCTGTGCCCGCAACCGCGCCAGCGTCTTTGCGCAGGGCCTGTATGCGGTCAAGATGCCTCCAAACGCTAAGGACATGCTTCGCATCCACTGGGGCTTAACCTTGATAAGCCTCCAATTTTTTTTTTCAGTCTGGTAACGTGGGGTGTGGCATTTCGCGATTGCTGATTACGACATACTGGATCGTCATTGCCCCGCTGCGGTGGCTCAGTGGTTACGGCGCTCGGCTGCTGACCCTAAAGACGCGGGTTCGATCCCGGCTGCGGCGGCCGAATTTCGATGAAGGTGAAATTCTAGAGGCCCGTGTACTGTTCGATGTCACTGCACGTTAAAGAACTCCAGGTGGTCGAAATTTCTGGAGCCCTTCACTGCGGCGTCCCTCATAGACTCAGTCGCTTTGGGAAGTTAGACTCCAATAAACCAAACCAAACCAAACCAAATCAGTTCGTCATCACCGGTTGCGTCACCTTTTTAACATGAAAATTAGTGAGGATTCCGCCGCTAGACTCCGACGGGAGCGGACGCTCTCTCGATGGGCTACGTCGACTACGACCGCTCACGCTCTACCTCGGTCACCGGATCTCGGACTCTGCGTGAATCAAGGAGTAGAAACATAGATACAGCCCAGGAGGTCGCAATAGCGCTTGCTTGCGCCGGAACCAAGGCTAGTTTGATTGTTAGTGACAGCAAAACAGCAATCTGCAACATATGAAAGGGCAGGGCCTCGCCAGAAACATCTCGAATTCTGTCCGCAGCCAAAATTTATCTCAAGATCACCGTAATTTGGGTCCCAGCACACACATCCGTCCCCGGTAACGAGGCGGCCCGCGTGTTAGACCGAGATCTCTACTTCCGGGCGACTGTAGAGCCACCCGACCCACACGGGATGGACGAACGTTTGCAAACGTACGCGGAAATCGCCGTGCACTGCAGGTTAGGCAGGCGTATAATCCCACCACCAGATCCAAACTTAACCAATACAGAGGCCATCACCTGGCGATGATTACAGGCGGGAAGTTTCGTTAACCCCGTCTGGTTATTTCAAACCACGTTGGCCGATAAAAATGATGACAAATGTTAGACCTACAGAGCGAGGGGTACCCTCGATCATATAATTTGGCAATGCCCTGGATCCCCGGGTGCTGAGGACAATATTAAGAGTAGAGCAGCCTGGGAGGCCCTTCTTCGAAGCGAGGTCCTCGCCGACCAGAAACGAGCTGTCCGCCTGGCAGCTGAAGCCCGCCAGTCTATAGTCGCGGAGGTCCCGTCCCCCGTCTCCTTAGCTGCAACACACACTAGATCGGAATACATTCTTACAGATTCACAGACAGCGTATCGCAATTACCTCAGGGGCAGGATCGCACCACTAGCAGCTAAAATCCTGCAAGATAGCTACAGCCGTAGCTACCAACCCACACACAAACACTTAATATGGGTACCAGGTCACCAGGGCATCCCAGGGAACGAGAGCGCACATGGCTCAGCCCGAGCATTTCTCCCCCGGGGCACCCACTGCGGATGCCGTGGAACCTCCTATCCCACTACTAACTTCTAACGACATACTTCAGCACTTAAGATTATCCCGTCGGGTCTACCCTCCGCCGGCTAAGACACTAGATAAAGGGGAGGAACAACACCTCCGAAAGCTACAGACCAACACTTACAACAACCCACGAAGACTACATGCCATAGACCCGGAGTCATTTGACTCACAATGCAAATTCTGCGGGGAGAAGGCGGACCTGTACCATATGGTATGGGCCTGCCAACGAAATCAGGCGATCACTGTTAATAACCAGCCAACGCAGGAGGGGTGGGAGGCAGCTCTGTCCAGCTCGGACGAAAAGAGTCAAAAGCAACTCATCGAAAGAGCCTGGACAGCAGCCTACGCCAATGGGGTTCCGGACTGAGAGCTCCAACCACCGCTACAACCTCCTAAACCATTTCATTAAACTATTTTCACCATCACCACCTGCGTGCCAGGGACGAGGAGTAGGGGGCCTCCTACATAGCTGGAAATAAAAGTTATCAATAAATCAAGAAAATTGGTTTGTGAAGAAAGGAAAGAGCGCAGTAGCTGTCACATGTCATGGAGGTGGAAATCCTAATGACGCCTTAAGGGAAAAGGTATTCTCGCAAAGAATGCAATTGAAGGTGCATATGTCATCGGTCCGAACCCCTGTCGCAAGCTAACCTCCAACGTGACTAAAACATGTAAGCTATAAGCCAAGAGAACTGCTATGACACCACTCGGAATGTTGAACTTCGAACGGCTGCTCAAAGTTTTGGTGCCAGTGTAGTCGGGAATGCGGGCACCACATTGAGGTCAGCCAGTGATACCATCGGAGGTGTAGATAATGCTGGGAATTCAGCTACATTTGTGAGGTTGTGTTGTTTCAGGTCGCGTGCTTCCCCGCGATGCTTGGACATTATGGAGAGAGAGAGAGAAAACTTTATTTACAAAGGAATTCGGGGCACGCCCCAGGGTCCCCGCACGACCCCACTGCACTCAAGTGTTTATGTTCCTGAGCTCCATAACACTGGCAGCACGGCCGGTGGCGATGGTCTGCACGGCCGGGTCCTCCGAGTGCAGCAGGGTCTCCCAGTCCTCCCAGGTCTTGAGGTTCTCTAGGTCCCGCGGGGGAGGGTCCGCCGGGCAGAGGGAAAGGATGTGGAGGGAAGAAGCGAAGGGTTCTGGGCATAGGGCGCAATCAGGAGTGGGGAAGGAGGGATGATAGTGGGTTAGGGTAAGGGGCCAGGGGAGAGTATGTGTTTGTAATCTGCGCCAGAGTGTTGCGTGTCTGTTATCTAGGGAGGGGTGGGGCGGGGGGTAGAGCTGGCGAGAGGCTCTGTATGCCTGGGTCAGCTCACTGAATGAGTGCATGCGATCCTTCGTGAATCCCCGATCCGAGGCCACCTGAGCCCGGTTTAAAGAACCTCGGGCTAAAAGGTTGGTGGCCTCGTTTCCGGGATTCCCGGAGTGCGCAGGCACCCATATCAGCTCCACTTGAGGGGCGGGGGTGCATCGGGCGAGTCCAGTATGCCAAAAGCAGGGACATGAACTCGGCCTCGAGCAAAATTTAGAATCGCAGTTTTAGAGTCAGTTAAAATATACCGGGCTTCCGTGCAGGTTATAGCAAGTGCAATGGCGGCTTCCTCTGCAGCCTCTGGGGACGTATCTGGAGGGAGAGGTAGTGTGAGGAGGGTGGATGAAGAGGAGTCCACCGCAGCTGCTGTCGCTTCATCACCCGTGCAGGCAGCGTCCACCCATACGGCGTCCGGCTGGGGGCCGTACGCTCGATGGAGTGCCTTCGCACGGGCTCTGCGGCGCTGCTCATGGTGGGACGGGTGCATATTCCTCGGGAGCGGCCTGATGAGAAGCTCTCGGTGAAGGGATCGTGGGATGGCGAGAAGGGTTGGGTCGTTGGCCGGTATTTTGATTCCGAGGGAGTCCAGGATATACCGACCTGTGGAAGTTTTTGTGAGCCTGATGTATTGGGCCTGTCGGTGGGCCTCCACCAGTTCCCCGATCGTGTTGTGGAGGCCCAGGCCTAGTAATCTGTCTGTGGGTGTGTTGAGGGGAAGATGAAGTGCTACCTTGAATGCCTTGCGAATCAAAGCATCCAAAGCGTTTATGTCATGTTTGGATAGTTGTAAGTATGGGGTAGTGTACAGTACACGGCTGAGGACAAAGGCATGAATGAGGCGACATAGGTCGCGCTCCTTCATGCCTCTATGATGTCCCGAAACCCTGCGGATGAGGTGCGATATCGCGCCTGCAACCTGCTTGAGTTTCTTGAGGGTAGTGGTGTTTTTGCCATCGTTCTGGATGTGCAAGCCCAATACACGGAGGGTGCCAACCTCAGGTACCGGGTAACCATTCAATTCAATGGCAATGGGGGAGCGGGGACAGCGGTGGTTCTTAGGCCGGATGAGGAGCAGTTCGGACTTCTCTGGGGAGCAAGACAGTCCGATGGTCCGTGCGTAATTTTGGGTGAGGGTGGCTGCTTCCTGTAAGGTGTTCTCTATGTCGCCGTCACTGCCGTGGGTGGTCCACAGGGTGATATCGTCGGCATAAAGAGTGTGCTTGAGGTGGGGAATAGTTGCCAATTTCCGGGCGAGGGGTATGAGGGTTATGTTAAAGAGAAAGGGGGAAAGAACGGACCCTTGAGGGGTGCCGATACTCTGAAGTGTGTAGGAGGTGGAAGACAGAGGGCCGAAGTGTATCTCAGCCGTGCGGTCAGCCAGGAATGCTTGAATGTAGGCATACGTGCGCACACCCACATTCAATGGGGATACAGCAGTCATGACCGCCTGATGTTCAATGCGATCAAAAGCTTTGGAGAGATCCAAAGCTAAGACTGCCTTGGTGTGACCTGGAAGAAGCGGGTCAAAAAGGTCGTGTGTGAGTTGCAGCATGGCATCCTGTGCGGATAGATGAGGGCGGAATCCCACCATGCTATGCGGGTAGAGATTGTTGTCCGCCATGTGACTTGTGAGTCTCGCTAACACAACATGCTCGAGGAGCTTCCCGAGGCATGAGGTTAGCGAAATCGGGCGAAGGTTTTGAATGGTGAGTGGTTTGTTGGGTTTTGGTATAAATATTACCTTCGCGTGGCGCCAGGACTGCGGGAGGTTACCCTCCCTCCAGCACTGGTTGAAGTATTTCGTAATGTGGGTGATCGATTGGTCATCCAGATTATGGAGCATGGAGTTTGTGATTTGGTCTGCACCAGGTGCGGAGTTGGCGCGGAGAGTCAGGAGGGCCGCTCTGACTTCCGTCTCCGTGATGTCGGTGTCGACTGTTGGATTTGCTTGTCCTGTGTAGTGCGGTAGAGGTATGGGGCCGCCTGGAGATGTGTACATGGTTTGAAGTGTGTCTAGAAGGGTGTCGGGATCGTCAATGTGTTCATGTGTGAGGCGTGTCACGTGGTGCTGTGCTGCTGATTTGGTGCGTGTGGGGTCAATGAGGTGTCGGAGGAGTTGCCATGCACGTTTGCTGGACAGGTTTCCGGCGATGCCGTCACATGTCTGTCCCCAGTTGGATCGACAGAGCTCCTCAGAGTGCTGTTGGATTTGTGTCTGCAGCGCGGCCAGCCGCTTTTTAAGCGTTCTGTTGTGTTTGTTGCCTTTCCAGCGTTCCAGGATGCTGTGATAAGCCTCCCAGAGGTGGGCTAGGCGTGTGTCAAGGGTCGGTGTTTCGGTTGTAGTTTCAATGTGTCGCGTGTTGTGGTGAACGTCATGCTTGAGTGATTGCACCCATGCATCGATGTCTGCGATGGAAGTGTCTGGGAGGGCGGTGCGTGCAGCGCGAAAGGCATCCCAGTTAATGAGTTCGTGTGTCATATTTGCGTGACGGGGTGGTTTGTATGGGACAGTGATTTGTATAATGTAATGATCACTGCCCAGTGTATGTTGTGTTCTGTTCCAGGTAACGCCGCGGATACAGCGGCTCAGCGTCAGGTCCGGAGTGGTGTCCATGCTGACACTGTTGCCGATCCGCGTAGGCGTCTGAAACGTGTTGTGCACAGTGAGTTGGAGGTTCTGCAGGAGCAGCCAGAGCCTGCGACCTCGATGTGTCGTGGTTGTGTATCCCCAGTCAGTATGCTGACTGTTGAAGTCCCCACCGATGAGTAGGGGATGTTTCCCTGCTAGATGGTGTAGCTTTCGCAGAAGTGATTCTAGCGGGGCCATCGGCAGGGACGGGGGGTGGTATATGTTTGCTATAAATATAGAAGGAAGTGAATGTGTGTGATGTATAATTTCCGTGATCACGCAGGGCGTCTCAGACGTAATGTGATGAGTTTTGTAGGTGAGGCTGCGGTGGATGAGTGTGGACGCCCTGGGTGTGTTAGTGGCATCCGAGTGTGTAGATGTGTAGCTGGGGAGGGTTGCTCGGTGTGCAGTCTCCTGGAGAAGAAGTATGTGGGGCGTGGGTGTGATGGTGGGAAGGAGAAGTTGCAGAGGTGCGCGCTTTGCCCGGAAGCCGCGGCAGTTCCAAGTTATAATGGGGAGATAATTAGTGTTCCCCCCCGCCATATTGGATGGTGGGGGGATTGAGGAGGGTATTAAGACGGGTGTCAATTGGTATGTGTGGCTCAGGGAAGGTGTTTTGTGCTTGTGGAGGTAGGATGGGGGGAGTGGAGGGGTTTGAAGTTGGGTGAAGCGATGGGTAAGATTATGCTCCAAGAGCTCCATCATCTTGGTAAGCATAGCGTCCATGCGCTGCTCAAGTTTTTCGGTGAGGGCGGCGGCAAGGTGATTGAATCTGGCCTCGAGGCGGGCGTCTAGCTCCTTTAGTTTATGGTCAAATTTTGCTTCGAGTGCTGCTAATTTAGCGTCTATTTCTGGGGGCACGGGAGGGGGTGTGGCGTCTGTGGTGCGCTGTTTCTTTGCAGGAGGGGTGCTCGAAGTGTCTGTGGATGATGAGCTCGAATTAATAACAGGGGGTGCGGGTTGAGGGGGCATGGAGGGGGCGGGGGTGCTTAGGAGAGAGGAAAGCCGGCTTACCTCGTCACGCAAGGCCTTGAGTTCCTGGTCTCTCGGGTCTGCCTGGGAGGACTGGGGTGGTGGGGGTTGACGGGTGGTTTTGCCGGAAACGCGGTCTGCCCAGGTGAGACGCGTGGCGTTCTTGCTGCCATTCTGCCGGCTTGTAGAAGGCGACCGGGAAGCCGTCGAGCTGCGTCTGCTGGCTGTGCCTGGTTGATCGCAGCGGGAAAGCCGCGATGTACCCGGAGGAGAGAGAGCGTTCTTCGGGGACGCTAGTTTGCGGCCCCGTCCCTTGCAGTTCCTGGTGCCGGTCATATGAGGGCCTCCGCAGAGAATGCAGCTGGGGGTGCATGAGGGCACATCTTCCTTTGGGTGGGACTGCCCACAGCGGGGGCACTTATGGGATCTTGGGTGGACACACACGTCTGCCCGGTGACCAGGGACGCGGCAGTTAGTGCAGGCGTCTATATGCCCTCGATAGGGTGTGCACCTGTGGAGGGCTCCTCCATAAAGGACGGCGCGTGGGACAGGTCCACCTCGGAAAGTGATGATGATGGAACGCGTGGAGCCCATTCGGGGGGCGTCCACGATGAGGGCGTCTGGGTTGCCGGTGATCAGGTCTTGCAGGAGCTCTGTCGGGGTCTCATTCCAATAAGCATTGGAGATGACTCCGCGTACCGCTCCATCCGGCGGGGCTATGTAAGCTGCGACTGCGAAGTCCTTGCCTTGGTTTTTGATGCTGGTTACGCTAACCAGGACAAGCGCGTCAGCTTTTATGGGCGTGCTTACGGTGCACGTATTGTTTACGGGGTGTACCCTGATTTGGGTACGCGTTGGTTCGTGTAGCTGGGACGCCGCTTGAAGGATGGCTTCCCGTAGTTGTCGGGGTGGAAGCAGGTCCAGCTGCAGCCCGCCTCGTGATCTGAACACGACCTTGTAGTCTGCAGCAGGAAGCGGCGGCTGCTGCCGCGAACGCTGCGCAGCTGTGCGCGTTGCTTGTAGGTGCGCTGACTTGTCAAGGCGCGCAGACTTGGGGGCACCGGTAGCAGAGGCTGCGGCCTCCTGGCTTCGGGATGGTGAAAGGACGTCCTTGGAGCGGGCAGGCACACTAAGAATGTGCGTCCAGTCCCTTGGGTCGTAGTCGTGGGGGTTAAGAACCTCTCCCTGCACCTGCACCTCCATGATGGTGTTGGTGGCGGAAGCGTCCGACGCAGTAGGCCTAGCTCCCAGCGGAGCGAGGCCTAGCTCAGGCGAAGAGGTCACAAAGAAAGGGCCGTGGGCGCCCGAAAAATGGCTTAGGCGGGCCAAAAATTGATGGCGTGCGGCACTCACATTCGTAGATCAGTGGATGGTGAAATTTGGGCCGATGATGCTGGCGATTGGCGAATTCCGCTGTCTTTGTGCGGAGCCGATGTGGGGTGCGTCTGTACTACTCGGCCCCCTAGCGGCCAATCCTCGACATTATGGACCCTTTGAACATTCTGCGCTGTGAATGATTTTGTGTGAACGGCGACAGCAGTCGCCGTCGTGTACTTGTTTCATAGCTTGTTTGTACCGAGCGACACTAGTCGCTGCCTTGTTGTTTTTGTCTTTGTGAGGGACTATGGTCCCTTTGTATGAATAATGAGTCCAATAAACTTCTCTTCAAAGCCAGCGTCTTCGCTTCGGCAGACGCGGTTGTTGGGAGGCGTCTCTGTTCGTTTCCTTTTTCGAGACACATCTTTCAACTCTCCTCCATATGCACGTGGCAGCGGAGGTCGCTCGGCTCGAGCCAGTGGGGAGGCCCGTGCGCTTTCCTTTTCATTCTTTATTCAGTCGCAACAACATCTACACTTTCATCTACTTTGAGCTTTATCGAGCCGATTAAATCTGATGGTGATGATATCAATTTTATTTTCTACCGGATAAGGAGGTCCCCTACTACCCATCCCCGGCACGCAGGCCTCGGTAACGGGGGCCCGGAACGTCTGCAATTAGAGGCAGGCAATGAGGTCGTGATTTCTCACGGCTTCTTCCGCCAGGCGGATGGCTTGTTGCTGTGGAGCCGGGGCCTCGCTCCGCAGCAGGGCTTTCCATGTTTCCCTACAATTTATATTTGCTTTAGCCCCCGGGGAGCTAGCGCATTCCCAAGGCAACTGGTGGAGGCCCACCGACAGGCGCAGTACATCAGGCTCACACAAACCTACACAGGCCGGTATATCCTGGACTCCCTCGGAATCAGAATGCCGGCCATCACCCAACCTTCCTCGCCATCCCCCGAACCCTTCACCGGGAGCTCCTCTTCAAGCCGCTCCCGAGGAATATGCACCCGTCCCATCATGAGCAGTGCCGCAGAGCCGTGCGAAGGCACTCCATCGAGCTTACGGCTCTGAGCCGGACGCCGTTTGGGTGGACGCTGCCTGCACGGGTGATGAAGCGACAGCAGCTGCGGTGGAGGGTGATGAAGCGACACCAGCTGCGGTGGACTCCCTTCATCCACCCTCCTCACACTACCTGTCCCCCCAGACACCACCCCAGAGGCTGCAGAGGTAGCCGCCATTGCAATTGCTATCACCCGCATGGATGCCCGGTATATTTTAACGGACTCTGAAACTGCGATTCTAAATTTTGCTCGAGGCCGCGTCCATGTCCCTCCCATGCACCCCCACCCCTCCGAGTGGAGCTGGTATGGGTGCCTGCGCACACCGGGAATCCAGGAAACGAGGCCGCGAACTTTTTAGCCCAATGTTATTTAAACAGTGCTAAGGTGGCCTCGGATCGGGGATTCACGAAGGAGCGCATGCACTCATTCAGTGAGCTGACCCAGGCATACAGAGCCTTACGCCAGCTCTACCCCCCGCCCCACCCCTCCCTAGATAACAAACACACAAAACTCTGGCGCAGGCTACAGACACACACTCTCCCCTCACCCCTTACCTTAGCCCACTATCATCCCTTCTTCATCACTCCTGCTTGCGCCCTATGCCCAGAACCCTTCTCCTATTCCCTCCACATCATTTTCCTCTGCCCGGCGGACCCTCCCCCGCAGGACCTAGAGAACCTGAAGACCTGGGAGGACTGGAGACCCTGCTGCGCTCGCCACCAGCCGGGCTGCCAGTGTTATAGACCTTAGGAACATAAACACTTGAGAGCAGTGGGGTCGTGCGGGGACCCTGGGAACTGCCCCGATTTCCTCTAATAATAAAGTTTCTATCTCTCTCGGCCAGGGGAGAGAGAAAGCTTTATTATAAGAGGAATTCGGGGCACGCCCCAGCGACGCCCCAAGACCCCGCTGTACTCAAGTGTTTATGTTCCTAAGGTCCATAACACTGGCAGCCCGGCCGGTGGCTATAGTCTGCATGGCCGCGTCCTCCGAGCGCAACAAGGCCTCCCAGACCTCCTAGGTCTTGAGGTTCTCTAGGCCCCGCAGGGGAGGGTCCGCGGGTCCCTATCGCCCCACAGTGCCTGCACTTATCGTTTTTGCTCATATCTCTGAACATATGCTCAGACCAGGTTTACGAAGTTCCTAGCTTGGAGGCGCTCCCATGCGATTGCCTGCCTATTGTTTAGACGTTTATCCGGTGGCGGCACCAGTCTCCTCTGTAGCCTATAACTTTCGACAATCTCCGTACAATTTTGCAGACACCCGTTCATGTTCCGGCAGTCGGCCGGCTCCACAGTTACCCGGAAGTAGAGAGCTCGGGCTAACTCACGGGCCGCGTCGTTACCAGGAACGGACGCGTGTGCGGTTGTCCAAATTAGGCTAATTTTTCTGTTCAACCGTCTACTGGTCAGAATGCTTGCCGCTTCCGGCGAGATCCTACCCTTTCCAAATTTACAGATGGCCGTTTTGCTACCGCTAATTATAAAATTGGCTTCCATTCCAACGCAAGCGAGCGCTATCGCAACTTCCTCAGCAGTTTTCGTGTTGCGGCTTCTAATGGTGGCTTCCGATACGGGGCGCCGCGGCCGTCGACCACTGAGGCGACCGCCGCACCCGACTTGCCACTTGCCGCGTCCACGTGCGCAACTTACATGCTGGCCATCAGATCGAAGCATCTGGTCAGTCCTTCTGTTCTCTTCTTCGTCCTCTCAGTGTTGAATATGGGATGCGTGTTACGAGGGAGCGGGGGAATGATTATATTTTTTAAGGCGAAAGCCTTTAATGCCTCATACTGTCGTTAGCAGACGCGTCGGCAGGAGTGTCGACAGACGCGTCGGCAGCCGTGTCGACAGACGCGTCGGCAGCCGTGTCGACAGACGCGTCGGCAGCCGTGTCGACTGACGCGTCGGCAGGATTGTCGACAGACGCGTCGGCAGACGCGTCGGCAGCCGTGTCGACAGACGCGTCGGCAGCCGTGTCGACTGACGCGTCGGCAGATTCGTCCACCTTTCGGCGTCACTGCTTAAAAGGCTCAAGGTTCCAGCATGAATAAAGGCGCATCTAGTGAATGCATGGGCTTCATAAATAAAATAAAAGGAGTAAAGTCAAGAAAAGGAAAATAAAAAATGGAAATAAGAAATAAACAAAATAAAAACAAAATAGAAATAAGATGTGAAAATAAAAATAAAAAATAATAAAATCAAGGAAATGAGCAAAAAATAAATAAAAATGAAAAATAAAAAGTAAATAAAAACAAACAGTGGCCAGGAAACGCTTTCGCCTTGCAGCACTTAAGACAACCAAAGTGCCCCCTGAATTTTTCTCGGCAGTCCTGCAGAATGCTCTATTTGGCTCGTAGTCCGCTATCTGCTTGCAGGCCTACCATTCCAAGGATGGCTCTGCGTGTGGTTGTTAGGCTTAATCTTTCGAGATATAAAATTCTGACTGCCTCCGCTTTCGTACCAGGTATTCTGCAAGCCTATAGAGAGGAGCTCCTCTGTGGAGGCGCTAATCGGTAAGCCCACGACCCTCTTTATGCACCGTCAAATCAGCGAGTCTAGTTTCTTCCTCGCCTCAGCCCTAATGTTTAAGAAAGGCATGGTATAGCTCACGTGATTACGTATTTTTGGGTTAGTTTAAGCAAGCTTCTTTAATTCAAACCTCGTGTTTTCAGCGCGACCCTTCTAAATGTGCCGAGGGCTAGCGTGGCCAATCCCTCTAGCATTTTGATTGTCCTGTAGCGCAGGACGTCTTCCAATGCGCTGCGCTCCGGCCCCCACCACGGGGGATGGTACACGGTCGCAGTCGTCCACCAATCCAAAACAGTGAACGGCCTTACTTTCCGAGCCCGTGACATAACACACACGGAGGAGGTCGCCATTGCGTTGGCTGCATCTGATTCCAATTCAAAAACAATTATTTCCGACTGGCGAGGGGCATGTCGGAACGTCGAGCAGGGCTGGGTACCGTATCTAGCCTACCGCATTCTCCAAAACAGCGTCTACACCGGGGACCCCGCGCACCGGCGTATCGTTTGGGCTCCTGCTCACATGGGCCTTGAGGGAAATGAGGCAGCTGACGCCGCCGCCCGCGCGCTCTCTCACCGGACATTCCCCTCCGACCCCGACGATCAGGAACTCGAATTCACTCCCGCTTACTCCTTTAAAGACATTGTTTTACATTATCAATCTGGCCATTGTCTTTATCCCCGCCCGTGTAAAGGTCTCTCAAGGGCGGAGGAGCGGCTTTTGCTTCGCCTGTATACCAATACTTTGCTGTGCCCGGCAGCTCTCAAACACTTCGACCCTTCTTTCTCGGGCAGCTGTCCGCACTGTGCGGAGAAGTCTTCGGACATTTACCACATGGTGTGGGCTTGCCCCTCCAACCCTGCTATCCCCCCTCACCCCAACCCAACCCGGGAGGACTGGGAGGCGACCCTGCTCGGCTGCTCTGACCTGCAGGCCCAACGGGCCTTGGTCGCGCGAGCCCGGGTGGCGGCCGACGCCTCTGGGGTCCCGAACTAGGGACCTCCACCTATTACTTGTAAGGGCTGGCCCCCCCTGTGTCAGCTCATGCAATACCTCCAGTAGTGCATGTGTAAATAAATGTTTTCCACCACCACCGTCGCGAACGATTAGCGGAACAGTTCAGGTACAGATCAGAGGCAGCGGCCAGTCCAGAGCACGCACGAGCATTGGAACGCTGTTTCACTCTTCGTCGACTTCTGCCTTAAGCGCCAGCCGCCGGTGGTTCGGGAGGCGAAAGCCTGTCTTACAACTTACCCCGAGCGAAAAGGCGTCATCCTGTCGGCCTAGGGTGATGTGACGGCGGCGGGGTCGTAGTATGGTTTGAGACGGCCCATGTGGGCAATTTCGTGGCCTCGGCGACGATGACCTGTGGAAGGAGTAAGGGGTTCGATCAGGTAATTGACGGGGGAGGTCTGCTTAAGAACGCGGTAAGGGCCCTGGTGCTTGCCGAGAAGTTTGGAGGAAAGGCCAGGACTTGAGGAAGGCACCCAGAGCCAGACCAAAGAGTCAGGAAGATAAGTGGGAAGAAGTGCAGAGGGATCATGGGTGCTTTTTGCTGCTGCTGCTGCTGCTGCTGCTGGGCGTGTGAAATGAACGACCGGGCAAACTTTCTGCATTCTTCGGCATCAGTGGCGGATTGAGAGAGAGTCGTAAATTCAGAAGCATCAGGGCGGTATGGGAGAATGGTGTCCATTGTGCACGAAGGATTACGGCCGTAGAGGAGAAAGTATGGAGAGTATCCGGTGGTGGCTTGAGCAGCGGAGCTATAAGCATAGGTGACGAAAGGTGGAACGCGGTCCCAGTTGCAGTGATCGGAAGCTACATACATGGCCAGCATGTCGCCAAGAGTGCGGTTGCCTTGTAAAAGTCCTGCCCAGAACTTATGGCCGCTAGCTTCAATGAACAAATCCTCCCGCTTTCTGCTTGTGGGTATCCTACTCATCTACTTGTCAGCGTCACGGAGGGCATTCTTAAACGGAAGGGTTCATCCCAGCCAGACGCTTTCCAGGATTCTTCTGGAAAGAACAACACTGCGGTAATCCCGTACATACACGGCTTGTCCCAGAGGCTAAAAACGATTGGGCAAAATCTGGATCTCCGAGTGGTTTTTTTCTGCTCCGGACAAGCTTCAAAAACTGTGCACAACGACAACCCCAGGCGACTCTCACAAGCTCCGGTGCAAGAAGCAGCACAGGGACAAGTTCGTCAAATGTGCGGAATCTGTTGTGTATTGCCTACCGATTTCATGCGGCAAGACATATGAAGGACAAAGTGGGAGGTGCGTTAACGACCGCCTCCGTGAACATCGTAGAAATGAAAGGGAAAAGTGCGGAGGGTCCTTGGAGGCGCACTGTAGAAAGTGTGAGTCAAGCGATCATCACAGTGAAGCGCCCAGTTCCGGCCAGAGTGCAGAACCGTGTGTCAAATCCAGCTGCGTGCATCTATACAAAGAATGCACCATTGTCACCAGAAGTAGCTGCCAACTAACGCGTGAAATTATCGAAGCAGAGATAAACGATAGTTTAAGGGAAAACAGCGTGTCCAAGCCGTCCAGGGCTTTATCCCGCAAGGAATAACAGTATCTGCGTCATCATTCAATGGTTGCGAACTGCGCATCTGTGATGACCGGCCATGATATTAGCCTTTATATGCTGCTTCGCGGTTCACCATAAACTGTCGAAAGTAAGCGCTCGTTTGCCTCTTGTGTCTTTCACCGCCTTCGTCTCGTTGTGCGCTTCAACTTTATATCATGTCTCACCAACACGCTCAAACTCCAACTTTGCTGAACTTTAGTATGCGGCCTCAGATCACTAGAACTGAGATGCCTTATCATCTTCTATCGCCTACGCTTTCAACACCTCTAGCCATAAGACGACTGGATGCTATTCTACATCCACTTGCACGTCCGTTTACATGTAGCTACATCCTGTGCACCATCTTGCCATTTGTCATCAATGACGACCACTGCTTCATCGCATCCCTGTCTCTTGCCGAAGCTCGGCGGGTCGCCCGTCTGCCAACTATTCCTTCTCCAGTGTTCTTCAAGGCACGCTACGATGACTGCCACCGGTTCGGCTTTGGAGACCGCTGAGACAGCGCGGCCAGCTCTAGAAGTTGCTTGCGAGCAACGTTAACAATGCTTCTCATGTGGTTGTGGACAGACTCAGTGACGTTACGTACCGAATTGCACGCCTCACCGCAGCTGGTCGACATTGATCCAAATCCGAACTTTCTCACGTTTCCAGTTTGAAGACCTGACACTCTCGCGAGTTTCCTTAGCCCGCCCAGTAGGCTCCGTTTAGGCGGAAAGTGTAACAGCCGCGAAGATCTATGTAGAAGCGCGATTTCCGCGCGCAAGTTAACCACAAAACCGAGGCTCAGTAGCCTTCGCCTATCCAGGGACACCCAACTCATCGGGCGTCTGACTACATACCGTCTGTATAATAAAAGCCTCAAGACATAACAATATAATCATCATCATCATCAGCCTGACTACACCCACTTCAGGGCAAAGGCCTCTCCCATGTCTCTCCAACTGACCCTGCCCTTAGCCAGTTGCGGCCACTGTATCCGCGCAAACTTCTTATTCTCATCCGCCCACCTAACTTTCTGCCGACCCCTACTACGTTTGCCTTCTCTTGGAATATACTCCGGTACCTTTAAGGACCACCGGTTATCTTGACTTCGCATTACATGTCCTGCCCAATCCCATTTCTTCCTCTTGATTTCAGCTAGGATGTCATCAACGCGCGTTTGTTCCCTCACCCACTCCGCCCTCTTCCGATCTCATAACGTTACACCTATCATTTTCCTTTCCCTAGCTCGCTGCGTTGTTCTTAACTTAAGCTGAACCCTCTTACTTAGCCTCCACGTTTATGCCCCATAGGTGAGTACCGGTAAGATAGAGCTGTTGTAACACTATGTTACACTATGGTAGCAGTAACGTAGTAAGTTGTGGCATGGTATTGTGTGAGGTGTTCAACGTCCTGAAGCTCCCCATGTGAGACATCGCAGCGAAAGGCTGAATACCAATTTTGATTTCCTAGTTCATCAACGTGAGCTCCACTAAAATGCAGCCGTTGCGGCTCGGATTCCATTCGGCGACCTTGTTTTCAGCAGCCGAACGGCTTTGCCACTGATTCAGTGTCTGGGAAAGAGAGGGAAACGGAAAGTGGAAGAAAAAGAAAGCGCAGGGGTATACTGAGTTGATACCATTAGTTCGCCTTGCGGCAGTGAAGCACATTCTTTTCGGAATGTCTGGCACAGACGCCGGCGCGCGCCTGCTTCAGATGCTCGCGGGACGAGGGGAGCCATGGGAGCTGCGTGACGTCAGAAGCGGCATGACGAACCAATGGCAGCCCTTCGCTAGTGACGTAAAGAGCGCGGCATGACGCGTTGCGCCCGGATTCGGGCGAAAGCTCGGCACTGGAGGTCGCCCCGAGGCTCGGAAGCTCGAATTTTTGCAAATTTTATTGTCAATTATCAGTTCGCTTTTCAGGTCCAGTACGCGCATGAACACTCGGTGGCCTGTACTCTACATAATGCAAGCCTATTTAGACAACCTTTGAACGCCCTTTTCAGCGGCCCTTTAAGGCCGGAATTGAGACCTTACGCTATCGCGTCATATATTCTTAAGGCGAAGTTTCTGTGTCCCCTTAATTTTTATTGCGAAAGCAATACTACTCGCACTTTCAAGCCTTCTCGCGACCCGGCCGCAGTTACGTTTGACCTTCAGCGGAGTGAATATGGGTGACCAACTCGCTCCTTCAGAGAGCCCGGCTGCAGTTACGCCGCGCCGCGCACCTGTAGCGCTACTGCCGCTGTGACGTCATACCAGCTGTAGATTATGGGCGATCAACTCGCTCCTTCAGAGAGCCCGGCTGCAGTTACGATGTGTGTTTGCCGCGCTGCGCACCTGTGGCGCTACCGCCGCTGTGACGTCATACCAGCTGAAGATTATGTTTTCTTTCTCTCAGTCGCAACAACATCAAAAACAAAATACAAAAAAAATTACCGAAGACGCTTTGAGTCGTCGCGCAGCGGCCGCCGGTAGCCACGCGTCACCTGTACACGCGGCGCACTGCGTTCCTTCAGTTGCAGGCGCTGCGCTTTTGCTTTCGCAACCTAACAGGCTTAACCAAAGCTAAGCCCCCTTAATTTTTTATTGCGAAAGCAATACTACGCTAGGTTTTGAGCCGTCAGTGTGGTCCCGGCGGTAACCACGTTTGACCTTTAGACGACCCCCGTAGTGACGTCACACCGAGCGGAGGAAAAACTGGAGACCAGCTCGGCTCGTCGGCGCGGTCCCAGGGTAACCACGGCGCGCCGCGTATCTGCTGCGCGTCGCAGCCGCGAGGAGGCGCTCGCTGTGGTGACGTCATACCAGCTGCGAAAAAAAAAGGCACCCAGCTCGGCTCGTCGGCGCGGTCCCAGGGTAACCACGGCGCGCCGCGCACCTGCTGCGCGTCGCAGCCGCGAGGAGGCGCTCGCTGTGGTAACGTCACACCAAGCGGAGACACCGGCAGCAGCAGTGGCACTGACAAGCACCTGTGCTAAGAATCTGTGTCATTGCAGGTGGCAACGAAGCCGGCGTGGCCGTGCCCGGCCGCGGCGATATCGCCGCTTTTCGACAAACGTATAAACCTGCCTGAAGACACGTCACAGCGCACACATCGTCGCTGCATCGAGCGGGCGCTGCTGTCAACTAAAGAACCCATTTAAAGAAGCACGAGGGGAGGCGACCGACACACCGGCAGCAGCAGTGGCACCGAGAAGCACCTGTGCTAAGAATCTGTATTATTACAGGTTAGTGTTTTTCTTTCCACTGAATATTGTGCTTCCTAGTGCTCCTGCTGCCAAGGTGTACTTATACCTTCAGTTATGAACTGTCTAGGATGCGATGAGCAGATTTCTGAAGCAGAGGGTGTCATTGAGTGTAGTGAGTGCAATGGTACATATACACAGGGAAATGTGCGGGCATCTCAGACGCCACGTTGAAAGCTAGGGGTGAAGTTTATCGTAAACCGTGGCGCTGCACAGCCTGCCGACGCGCAAAAACTCATGCAGAAGCAACCGCACTTCCGAGCACCGAGCCTGACTGACGAGATGTACGACTGTGGTTGCAGGAAATCAGCGCCAAACTTGACCAGTTGTTGCCCTTGACGGAAACTGTTCACAGCATTGAGGAGGCGTTGCACTTCATGAGTGAAAAATACGACAACCTCTTAGCACGTACAGAACAGCATGAAAAAGACATAACAGATGTCAAACAAAGGCTCCAAAAAGTTGAATAACAGGACGCAGTAACCAAGCTCAAAGCCGATGTCGATGCTCTTGAATGGCGAAGCCGAAAGTTGAACCATGTTGAACCTTGAAATCCACGGAATTCCGGCAACGCAGGATGAAAATCTGCTGACTAATATCAATGACCTGGCTGCGCAGACTCAGCTGCCACAGCTATTAGATCAAAATGTAGTTGCTGTACATCGCCTTCCATCTAAGAAAGATAAAACACCGGGTATAATCTGCCGGTTCGCAAAACAAGCTGACCGAGACAAGTGATGGCAGAGCAGAAAGGAACTGCAGAAAAGCGACGATAAAATCTGCGTGCAGGAAAATTTGACGAAACAGGCCCGCGATCTACTTTTTCATGTAAAGAACTGGGCCAAACAGAACAATTTTATGTACGCTTGGCACTCAAGTGGACGAAATCTACTTAGAAAGCATGTCGGAGAAACGGCAGTTGTCATCTCAAGTTGCCTTGATCTTGAGAAACTCAGTTAAAGTCACACACTATGGCAGGCTCCGACCCTGACGCCTACCTACTCCCACAATCGTTTGGAAGCTGCGTCGGAAAACAGTTCCTCAAGTTATTTAAATGCTTTCACCTTAATCTTCGGTCTGTTAACAATAAGGAATCGGATTTAAGCTTGTTATTTGATCAAATAGGGCAACCTTCTGACCAGGGTGTGTTGCTGGGCAAGTTGGTTTGACATCCTTAACATGCAGCGCTGGCAGACGAGGGACAAAGGAGAGACCACACCCTGTGTGTGTCGCCCTGCGCCCTGTGTGTGTCGTCTCTCCTTTGTCCCTCGTCTGCCAGCGCTGCATGTTCAGAACCTTTTGACGTCATTATGCTCACGGAAACGTGGAGCACTGATGAAACAAACGTCTACCGACTTCCGTCTCATGAAACATTCTATTTAAATCGTCCCTTTGGTCGAGGTGGCGGGATATGTACTCTGGTTAGAAAAAACTACGACTGTGAAATACTCTCAGAGTGTTCGGTAATAACAAGTGACTATGAGATCCTGACAATTAAATTACAAAACACAGCACTTGTGTGTTATCGCCCGCCGAATGGTTCAACGTTGAGTTTCTTCAACTATTTGGATAAACTGTTTAGCTTTATTACTAATAGTAACCTGAGTCTCATCTGCGGTCGGGAAATGAAAATTGGTATGATTAAAAATGATACTACAAAAAAAGAATTTTGAAGTCCTGTGAAATGCTAATGGGCTTAGGAATGTAATTAGCCTCCCGACAAGAGTAACTGCAAATTCACAGTCGCTCATTGACCTGTTTCTTACAAATGTAAGTCAAGATAAACTTAGGTCGGGAGTACTTTCTTTCGACCTTAGTGACCACTTACCGATATTCCTTTGCACTAAAGGATATGTACGGAGTGAGCTGTCAAGACCCGCGCTAACAGTCCAACATATTACAGAACAAAACATTTCGATATTTCGGAAAAAAAATAGAAAAGCTACCCTGGAAGGACGGCTTAGAAGTAATGATGTCAACGTAGCTTATGATACGTTTCTTGAAATACTGCAGCCTGTATACGCAGCTAGCTTTCCGGAAGTGTGTATTAAACAAAAGAGAAAGATTAGGAAGCCTTGGGTCACAGCTGAACTGAGAACGAGAATTCATTAAAAAAATTACCTTTACAATCTCTTTATCAAAACTAAAGATGTAAATAAATATAAAGATTTTAAAGTCTATCGAAATCGCCTGAACAAGGACTTAGCAATAGCACGTCGTAAACATTTTGCAAATCTTCTGGAATTTAAACCAGGATCCACAGACGTCACATGGAAGAGATTATCTTCACTATTGAATCATAAGGCATCACCGAATGTGATTGAGAAACTGAATATAGACAGCGCCGAACTAACTGGAAAACCATTTGCAGATGCGTTTAATAAATATCTCGTCAATCTTAAGGTGCAAGATACCGTTCACAACAATCTGGAAAACCTTCGATGGAATAGAGAGACAATTTTTCTGCACACAACAAGCGAGGCTGAAGTGTTCACATTTATGACGAGCCTAAACAACAGTAATGCTAGTATGTCGATGGTTTTAAAACAAAACCTCTTAAATATGTTGCTGATCTCCTTGCCTCAGTTATAGCACATATCTTCAACCTTGGTCTTAGCCAAGGTGTCTTTCCTCACAAAATGCAGCTTGCAAGAGTAACTGTTGTTCACAAAAAGGGCAACAAGAATCACATGAACAGCTATAGGCCTATCTTTATCTTACCTATTTTATCTAAAGCTCTCGAGAAAGTGATTTTGTGCCGCTTTAGCAAACTTGAAGAAAAACATAAGATAATAACTAACTCTCAGTATGGCTTTCGGAGACCATCTCGGCTCGTCGCCGCAGTCCCAGGGTAACCACACCGCTGCTGCTCTCTCTCTCTCCTTCCCCTCCTCTCTCTGAGAGAAGATTACGTGTGGATGTGTATATATAAGGTGTTTCGACCAAGGCCTCGTTTGCTTTCGCAACCTACCGGGCTTAACTAAGCTAGCCTCTGCCAATTTTCTTCCTTTCATTTCTTCCTTGATCCCTTCCCTTAAGGCGCAGTTCGGGTGTCCACCGAGATATGTGAGAGAGAGAGAGAGAGAGAAAAAAGCTTTATTGTAACAGGAATTCGGGGCACGCCCCAGGGTCCCCGCACGACCCTACTGCACTTAAGTGTGAGACATATGCTACGCCATTTCGTTTTTTTTTAAGACCTTGACCACAACATGCATTTAAGAAAGCCATTCAGGTGCTTCTCACACTGGCTTGAGAATCCGCTTGCAGGCTGCCTGCGGGCGGCCTTGAGGGGAACGGCGGGCGAGTGGCGGCAGCTAGGCGTTTGGGCTCAGGCGTGCGGAAGAAATGGCGCCAGGAGCGCGCGCTGCTAGAGCAGCGCGCTGCCCCGGCTGCGCAGCTGGTTACGAGGGACAACGGCGACACCGCGAAACCAGGAACGGGCGCCAAAGAGCTGCGCTCTAAAAAGATTAGCACTGTGACGTGCCACCGAAGGTGGTGGTGGTGGTGAAAACATTTATTACGAATGAGCAGGAGGTATGTTTGGATCAGCCCGTAAGGGACCGATCCTTACAAACACTAGGTGGAGGTCCCTAGTATGGGACCCCAGTAGCGGTTGCCGCCGCCCGGGCGCGCCCGACTAAGGCTTGTTGGGCCTGTAAGTCGTGGCAGCCGAGCAGGGTCGACTCCCAGTCCTCCCGGGTTGGGTTGGGGATGGGGGGAATAGCGGGGTTGGAGGGGCAGGCCCACACCATGTGATAAGTGTCAGAAGACACTGCACTACAGTGTGGGCAGCTGCCGCTAAAGGAGGAGTCAAAATGTTTTAGCGCTGCCGGGCACAGCAATGTATTGGTGAGAAGGCGGAGAAGGAGCCGCTCATCCGCCTTCTTAAGGCCTTTACATGGGCTAGGGTAAAGGCGATGACAATTTTGATAATATGTTGTAATATCTTTGAATGTATAGACCGGATTAAAATCGGGTTCCTGATCGGAAGATAGGGACCCTTGGTGCTGTCGTTGCGGGCATGCCATGGCGCTGCGCCTGCCCCACTGTGCGATTTTCTTCGCTTCAGTGACGACAACGTGATCTTTTTTCATCGCGACTGCACACGACTTAACACTGCGCTGAATTTAAATTAGCTATGTAAAAGGAAAGTTTATTGAGCAGTGCCAACAAACAAAACGTTGCATGCACACTCATGACTGAGGGCAAAACAAATGTATACAAAGTGGGTGGCCACCCAGAAACACCATGACCTTGGCCACCCTGAAACCTTATCTCTACGGCATTGTACATATCGCAAATTACAGCCTATAGTGCATAAAATGAGCAGTGAGCAAAGAAGTGATTCACAGATCATCATTGTAAACATGAGTAGCCAGTGTCCCTATCTAGCAGTGTTAGTATTCTTTAAACTTAGAAGTACTAACATGCGCCAAGTATGAGGCTTCGAATGACGAGAAATTTTCTTTTCTATTGATTACCACGATTTTATTGCCGGAAATGAAATCTCGCTTCAATGAAGGCGCGTTTAAATACTATTATGCACGTTATACCCGACAAAGCGCAATGCTCTTCCTTGGCGCCGCCTTGGTAAGAAAACAGCGTAAACGTTCCTTCCCCATCTCAGCTGAAACGCGTAACTGGTACTTCTGTGGTTTTTGGGTTCGAACCCGACCGCGGCGTCCGCGTTTCGATGGAGGCGAAGCGCAAGAGGCGCCCGTGTGCTGTGCGATGTCAGTACACGTTAAAGATCCCCAGGGGGTCGAAATTAATCCGGAGACCTCCACTACGTGCAACACAAGCAGAAGAGGTCGCGATTGCTCTCGCGGCCTCACATTCCAATTCAAAATACATAATCACCGACTCGCGAGGGGCCTGTCGGAACGTCGAACAAGGCTGCACTCCCTTCCTAGCCTATCGAATATACCAAAATTGCATACGGGATACGGACCCCGCACACCGTTACCTCATATGGGCCCCTGCTCATCAGCGGTTGGCAGGAAACGAGGCAGCAGACGCAGCCGCCCGCGCGCTCTCTCGCCGGGTGGTTTTCTCCTCCCCATCCGATCAGGAACCCGATTTTAATCCGGTCTATACATTCAAAGATATTACAACATATTATCAAAATTGTCATCGCCTTTACCCTAGCCCATGTAAAGGCCTGAAGAAGGCGGATGAGCGGCTCCTTCTCCGCCTTCTCACCAATACATTGCTGTGCCCGGCAGCGCTAAAACATTTTGACCCCTCCTTTAGCGGCAGCTGCCCACACTGTAGTGCGGTGTCTTCTGACACCTATCACATGGTGTAGGCCTGCCCTTCCAACCCCGCTATTCCCCATCCCCAACCCAACCCGGGAGGACTGGGAGGCGACCCTGCTCGGCTGCCACGACTTACAGGCCCAACAAGCCTTAGTCGGGCGCGCCCGGGCGGCGGCAACCGCCACTGGGGTCCCATACTAGGGACCTCCACCTAGTGTTTGTAAGGATCGGTCCCTTACGGGCTGATCCAAACATACCTCCTGTTCATTCGTAATAAATGTTTTCACCACCACCACCACCACCACCCACTACGGCACCTCCCTCTTTTATGCGAAGCATACTAAAATAGCCCAACCCAGCTCCTCGAGCGCGGCGGTGTCGTTACCATTGACCTTTCGTGACCTCCATGTCATACCACGAAATGCGTCACCTCACAGCACATGAAAAACGGGGGCCATACTCGCGCCGTCGCGCGAGGCGTCGTGACCAAGGATGACCACGTGGTGCGTGACGTCACAGTAGATGTGAGACGGGGGCCCAGCTCTCGCCGTCGTGCGAGGCGTCGCGACCAAGGAGGACCACGTGATGCGTGACGTAACGACATAGGAGAAACGGGGCCCCAGCTCGCGCCGTCGCGCGAGGCGTCGCGACCAATGTGTTTCCTGCTTTATCCGCTAGGTGCGCGGTAGTGAACACGTGATGCTGGAGCGGCGGTATACAAGGGGGTGCGCCTGCCTCTGCTCCGCGTACACGGGATAGAGATGCCTCCTGGAGACAGGGCTGCTCGTTGGAATGAGAAGCAAAAGTTGCGGCGTGCTACAGAGACTGATGAAGAGCGTGAAGAACGTCTAGCCAAGCGGCGTGCTCGATATGCAACTCGGCGACAATATGCTTCGCATCTGACTAGGCTTAACCTAAGCTAAGCCTCAGCCATTTTTTAAGCATGAAATGCTTTTAGCGCCCGTTGACGGCAGTGTGGTGGCGTCACGCCGAGACCGACAGCAAACATCCGGGCACTGAATTCCACTCATCCGGGCACTGAAACGAGAGCATCCGAGCATCGTACGAGATTTAACGAGACTCTCTAAGCCCTCCTACAGGACCGGCATAAAAGCGCCGGTAGCTTCGCGCCGAACGGGTGGTGGCGTTCCTCCCTTCCTGTACGGTGCGGTTCGGGTGTCCACCGAGATGACAGAGAATTACTGCGCCATTTGCTTTCCTCAGAAAGCGTCGCGTTCAAAGGGCAAGGCATCGCGCCGAACGGGTGGTGGCGTTCCTCCCTTCCTGCACGGTGAGATTCGGGTGTCCACCGAGATGACAGAGAATTACTGCGCCATTTCCTTTCCTCAAAAAGCGTTGCGTTCAAAGGGCAAGGCATCGCGCCGAACGGGTGGTGGCGTTCCTCCCTTCCTGTACGGTGCGGTTCGGGTGTCCACCGAGATGACAGAGAATTACTGCGCCATTTGCTTTCCTCAAAAAGCGTTGCGTTCAAAGGGCAAGGCATCGCGCCGAACGGGTGGTGGCGTTCCTCCCTTCCTCTACGGTGCGGTTCGGGTGTCCACCGAGATGACAGAGAATTACTGCGCCATTTCCTTTCCTCAAAAAGCGTTGCGTTCAAAGGGCAAGGCATCGCGCCGAACGGGTGGTGGTGTTCCTCCCTTCCTCTACGGTGCGGTTCGGGTGTCCACCGAGATGACAGAGAATTACTGCACCATTTCCTTTCCTCAAAAAGCGTTGCGTTCAAAGGGCAAGGCATCGCGCCGAACGCGTGGTGGCGTTCCTGCCTTCCTGTGGTTCGTGTGTCCACCGAGGTGGTGGTGAAAATATTTAATGAAATGGTTTAGGAGGTTGTAGCCGTGGTTGGAGCTCTCAGTCCGGAACCCCATTGGCGTAGGCTGCTGTCCGGGCTCTTTCGATGAGTTGCTTTTGACTCTTTTCGTCCGAGCTGGACAGAGCTGCCTCCCACCCCTCCTGCGTTGGCTGGTTATTAACAGTGATCGCCTGATTTCGTTGGCAGGCCCATACCATATGGTACAGGTCCGCCTTCTCCCCGAAGAATTTGCATTGTGAGTCAAATGACTCCGGGTCTATGGCATGTAGTCTTCGTGGGTTGTTGTAAGTGTTGGTCTGTAGCTTTCGGAGGTGTTGTTCCTGCCCTTTATCTAGTGTCTTAGCCGGGGGAGGGTAGACCCGACGGGATAAACTTAAGTGCTGAAGTATGTCATTGTAAGTTAGTAGTGGGGTAGGAGGTTCCACGGCATCCGCACTGGGTGCCCGGGGGAGAAATGCTCGGGCTGAGACATGTGCGCTCTAGTTCCCTGGGATGCCCTGGTGACCTGGTACCCATATTAAGTGTTTGTGTGTGGGTTGGTAGCCACGGATGTAGCTATCTTGCAGGATTTTAGCTGCTAGCGGTGCGACCCTGCCCCTGAGGTAATTGCGATACGCTGTCTGTGAATCTGTGAGTATGTATATTGAGCTAGTGTGTGTTGCAGCTAGAGCAATCGCCACTTCTTCCGCAGCCAGTATGTCCTGGCTAGCCAATACTAGTCCGTCGACTGTTGTATTTTGGTGCACTACCGCGACGGCCGTCATTCCCTGCTCGGGACCCGCAGCATCGACATAGAACACGCCCTCGCGCCCGCCGTAGTGTCTTTTCATGGCTTCGGCTCGTGCTTGTCGTCTTGACTGGTGAAAATCAGGGTGCATATTCCTGGGTAGTGGAGCTGCCTTAAGTTGTCCTCTCCATGAGGCTGGGATGTCGGATTTGGTGTCTAGCTGTCGGGGGCAATTGATGTTTAAATCACTCAGGACTTGTCGGCCAGTTCGAGTTGTGGAGAGCCGTACCACCTGCGCCGTAAGGTGTGCCTCTATCAGCTCATCGATCGTGTTGTGCACACCCAGTCGCAAGAGCCGGTCCGTCGATGTCGCAAGAGGGAGTCCCAGGGCCTTCTTGTAGGCAGTTCTGATTATGATGTCGAGGTTTTTGATGTCACGCTTCTTAAGGCGGAGGTAGGGCGCTACGTTGACGACGCGGCTTACAACGAAAGCCTGCACCAGTCGCAGAGTATCGTCTTCTCGCATCCCCGATCTGCGCGTCGTTATCCTGGCGATCATCCTGGCGACTTGCTCGCTCACGAGCCGTAGTTTCTGGAGGGCAAGAAGGTTGTTGCCGTTGTTATTTATGTACAGACCCAGTATCTTCATGGTCTGAACTTCCTTGATGGGTGAGTTGTCTACGCGGATATTGATGGTGTCTTGATTCTTGCGCTGACGGAAGACTATCAGTTCGGATTTTTCGGGTGAGCACGTTAGTCCACACGCCCGGGCATAATTTTGAACTGTTGTCGCCGCGGTTTGTAGTTGTTCTTCAATCATTCCCATACTTCCTGTGGTTGTCCAGATGGTTATATCATCAGCGTACAGGGCGTGGCGTATGCCCTGTACCTGATTGAGAAGAGGTGGGAGATTTAGGAGTGCAATGTTGAAGAGAAGTGGGGATAGTACTGCCCCTTGCGGAGTGCCTCTCGTGCCCATCTTCACTTGCGTTGTGTGTTTTGAGCCGGTGCTGATGTTGACGGTTCTGTCCGTAAGGAAATCGCAGATGTACGAGTAGGCTCGCTGTCCGCAGTTCATGCTGTGGGGGTTGTTGAGGATTGTGGAGTGTTTGACATTGTCAAACGCGCCCTTGAGGTCAAGTGTTAGAAGCGCTCGGTTACTGTTTGTGCGTGCGGGATCAATGACTTCACGTTTGATTTGCAGAAGCACATCATGGGTGGACAAGTGTGCCCGGAATCCAAACATCGTGTGTGGCAGTAGCTCATTGTCCTCAAGATAATTGGAGAGACGCGTGTCGACTGCCTTTTCCATGAGTTTGCCTGCGCACGACGTGAGGGATATGGGGCGCAGGTTTTCGATGCTGATTTTCTTGCCGGGTTTGGGAATAAAGTGTACATTGGCTGTTTTCCATGCTTGTGGAATGGTGCCGGTACGCCAACATTCGTTTATGTAATCCGTGAGTTGCTGCAGAGCCTCCGTGCCGAGGATGGCCATAAGTCCGACAGTAATTTTGTCTTGTCCCGGAGCTGTGCCTCGGCGCATATCTGCTAGTGCTGCAATGATTTCCTCTGAAGTGAAATCTCTGTCTAGGTCTTCGTTCGGTTCCCCACGGTACTCCTTATTGTAGGGTTGTGGGTCTCGCGCGGTGCAGATATAGCGACGCGTGAGTTCATCCCCGAGTTCATGATCCGTGCCTTGAAAGCTGTGTAGGGCTCGATGCAAATTTCTGTGTTGTTCACTCTTCGCTTTCGGAGGGTAAATTAGGCATCGCAGAAGGTTCCATCTAGCCTTGGTGTCTAGGCGGCCTTTGAGGGATTCGCACTTCGTTAGCCAATTGGTGCGAGCGAGGTCCCATGCGTATTGGTCTGCTTGAATAGTAAGCTTGGCTATTCGAAGTCTTAGTTTCCGATTGTGTCTGTTTTTTCCACCGTTTTATAAGACTACGTCTTGCTTCCCAAAGGTGTAGGAGGTGGTTGTCAACAGCTGGGTGGTCCTCCGTGGTGGCAAGAGACTTTGTGAGCTTTTCTTTAAGGTCGAGAATGGAAGCCGCCCAATCTTCGTAGCTGGTTATTTGTTCGGATGTGGTTAGTTTGGTGTCCTTTCTGAATGTCTCCCAGTCTGTAATTCTGGCTTGCCCACGTGGTTTGCTATGCTTGTTGCTTTCGAAGATGGTCTGCAGCACGCAGTGATCGCTGCTTAGGGTCTCTCCCGTATTGAGCCACTCATAGTTGCGGGCATTGCGGACGAGCGTGAGGTCGGGAGAAGTATCCCGCGTTACGCTGGTGCCGACTCGCGTCGGGTGCTGCGGGTCCGTGAGTAGGGTCAGGGCCATGTCAGCGATGGCGGATGCTAGTTTTCTGCCTTTCGTGTCTTCCCTGGGGTATCCCCATAGGGGGCTAGAAGCATTAAAGTCGCCAACTATAGCTAGGGGAGCTTTTTGGGCTTCTCTTATGGCTTTAAGAAAGATCACGTCGAAGGCTACGCGGTGCTGTTTGGGGCGACTATATATATTGAGTATATAGGTGCCCTTGCTGTTTCTGTGCTGTGGCAGTATTTTTATGAAGGTATATTCAATGTCGCTGTCTAGATTAAGGTCTACAGTGATTGCCGTGCATGATTTGTGGACCAAGATGCATGTCGAGGGATTTGTTTGATGTGTTGAGTATCCTCTGATCTTAGCCTCCATATTCACTTCTTGCAGGGCTATTATTTGCGGCGTATCGGGATAAGCGTCTATGTATTGCTGTAATGTTTCCCTCTTCCGTTTTAGTCCCCTGCAGTTCCACTGTAGGATGGTAAGTTTATGTCTACGTTGTGGAGCCATGCTGAACACTAGAAACTTGTGCCTCATCATGTGGTGCGCCCTCAGGTTGTAGATCTGGCTGAGTGCTTGGCAGACGACGAGTTCCCATTTTACCCTGCAGCTTTGTGGCCCTGTTGTGAGAAACATCTGATAATTCCTGAAGTTTGCGGTCAATTCTGATCTCCTGCGATTGCATCCTTATTAAAACTGGTTCGAGGTTTTCCATCATGGGTTTAATAACCGATTCGAACATGCTTTTGACTGTCATCTAGATCATAATTTGTAGTTTATTTTCAATGAGGTCTTGAATTGTTTTTTCCAAGCGAGTGATGCGTTCCTGGGTTTGGGGGTGCTCTGTATATTGGTGCTTTAGTGCCTGCGATGGTGGTGCCTGCGGAGTTGGTGCCTGGTGGGGTGCGTCTGGTGTAGTTGCTTGCCTCTCGGGGGTGCTAGCATCTAACTGGTGTGGAGACGGAGGGTGTAGCTCTGCCCTATCTTCTTCCATCGGACATGCCTGTTGCGTCGATGGAGGTAATGTGTTGTTTGGATTGACTGCGATGACTAACTGCTGTTTCAATGTGCTATTTTCTGATTTTAGTTGTTCAATCTCTGCTTTAAGTCGTTTGTAAGCCAACGCTTCGGGGGAGGAGGCAGCTACATCTGCCCAGCTCACCTTGCTGCCGTTGCGCTGCTCCTTGTTATGGGGTCCTGTTGTCTTCTCGGCTGGACGACTGCCGTTGTTGTGCGACACATTATCGGTAGGTCCATTGCTTGAAGAGTGTGAGCCGGGTGGTGCTGAGTTGTTGCTGGACTGGTCCTGGTGGGTCAGTCGGTCCCCGCTGCTCGATGGACCTCTGCTGCCGGACCGGTTCCGAAGCCTGGATCTTGACCGGTGGTTGACTTCTCCTGTCTTGGGCTTGGTTTTTTGTGGTGGTCGGTACTTGTACTTGCACTGATTTGACCCCATGGGATGTGGACCTTCGCAGACCGTGCACTTGGGTTGGCAGTCGTGGGATTCTGGAACATCTTGCTGACCGCACTGCGGACATCTTGACTTCGAAGGGCAAGGGCAAACATCCGCCCGGTGTCCAAGTTTCCCGCACAGTGCGCAGGCTGGCGTTGTTTTCTTGTATAGGCGTACTGGAACCGCTTCACCGTAGTAGAAGACGTGAAACGGAACCTTTCTTCCTTCAAACGTGATGGCCGCCACGTTGGAGGAACCTAATTTTCTCACGCTCACCACTGGTGCGTCCGGGGAGCGAAGCGCGTTCGTGATGTCATCGTTGGAAACCCTCGGGTCCACTTGTATTACTCCTTTGCAAGTGTCGTCGGAGGGGCGGAGGTAGGAGTACACTGCCTGTGCCTTGTCCCCAAGCTGAATTTCGTGAATTGCCAGGATCTTTCTGATTATTTGGGCGTCTCGCACCCCGACGACGACGATGTCCTGTTCCCATATGGGCCAAACGCTGAGCTCGGCTGAGCCCTTGTCGACGCCAGCAGCACTGTGCAAGGCGTTTCCGACCGCTTTCCTTCCCCTGAATTTGCTGAGATCCAGCGTTCCTTTAGGTTTGATTATGATCACTGCATCCTGCTTGTCCAGACGCGGCTGCGGAGGAGGCTTCCAACGCTTGACTTGCGTGCGGGGCGTCTGCTGCAGCGGCGTATCCCCTGCCGCGGTGACGCGTCCATCTGGCGTTCGACCTTTTTGCCGTGCCGAGTGGTTGTCACGGGCTGATGCGCGTTCCCACTCTTCTATCTTGCGTTGGATAATCGCCTCCGTAACCTTGTCGAAAACTGGGGTTTTCGCCTGCGGCATGGTGACAATCTGCATCCCCTCCGGGTCGTATCCCATCAGGGTCGTCATGGTTTGCGGCAGAATTTGCCCGCGGAGCCGCGGCGGGCAGCTGAGTCGTGGCCTAACTTTTAGGCTTAGCAACCCGCGCGATCCGCTTGGTCTTCAAATTCTCGAAGGATTTGAGAAAACGGTCCCACCTGAACAAGGGTGGGTGGTCTCCTCGTTGTTCTGGAAGTGTAGCCAGATGGTGTCGCAGCGCTTCGGCAAATGCTTCGGGAAAGGATCATAAAATTCGGCGGAGCAGACGTGAGACACGTCCGCTCTTCCCGATTGCTGAGGCGCGTCCGTGTGTCCACCGAGATGACAGAGAATTACTGCGCCATTTCCTTTCCTCAAAAAGCGTTGCGTTCAAAGGGCAAGGCATCGCGCCGAACGGGTGGTGGCGTTCCTCCCTTCCTGTACGGTGCGGTTCGGGTGTCCGCCGAGAGGACAGAGAATTACTGCGTCATACCGCGGCTGCCGCGTTTCGATGGAGGCGAAACGCAAGAGGCGCCCGTGTGCTGTGCGATGTCAGTGCACGTTAAAGATCCCCAGGCTTTGAAATTATTCCGGAGACCTCCACTACGGCACCTCTTTCTTTCTTTCTTCTTTCACTCCCACCTTCCTCCCTCCCCTTGCGGCACGGTTCACAGGTGTCCGCCGAGATATGTGAGACAGATACTGCGCCATTTCCTTTCCCCCAAAAAAATCCAGGGGGCACTTTGGCTCTCTAAAGTGCTGCAAGGCGAAAGCATTTCCTGGCCACTCTTTGTTTTTATTTGCTTTTTATTTTTGACATTTTGTTTTCTTTTATTTATTTTTGCTCCTTTTTCTTAATTTTATTGTTTTATTTTAATTTCCACATCTTATTTCTATTTTGTTCTTGTTTTTGTTTATTTTCTTATTTTTATCTTTTATTTTCCTTTTCTTGACTTTACTCCTTTTATTTTATATATGAAGCCCATGCATTCACTAGATGCGCCTTTATTCATGCTGGAACCTTGAGCCTTTTAAGCAGTGACGCCGAAAGGCGGACGAATTAGCCGACGTGTCTGTCGACACGGCTGCCGACGCGTCTGTCGACACGGCTGCCGACGCGTCTGGTAACGACAGTATGAGGCATTAAAGGATTTCGCCTTAAAACCAATTTAACCATTTCCTTTCCTCAAAAACTGTTGCGTTCAAAGGGCAAGGCATCGCGCCGAACGGGTGGTGGCGTTCCGTGGACTGCCTGGCAGCGCTACACGCTGTCGCGTTCCACTCCTAAAGGCGGAGCTTAAGCGTCATTAAATAACAGTTAATTATTATTTAGTCATTAATTAGCAATTTGTCATTGCTTCGTCATCAATTATGTGTGACGTAATCCAGCGGTGACGTCACCAGTGCCACATAGCCAAAGTGGTGCGGAAAACGCTTTCGCCTCTACGCACTGCAGACAGTGTCGAAAGCGCTGCGTATACATTCTTGTCAGGCCTGCGTCTCGTTGTGTCCGCGTACGCTTCGTGTTATGCCCGCAAACATTTCATGCTTACTCTACTCTCGGTTACGGGAGAGGCAGAGATTTTATGCGAAGCATATTACAATAGGTAACCCAAGCCCTTCGTGACGGTTACACCAACGCCTCCTAGGAGGTATTGGTTACACGCCCTGCACACCACGTGACACAATGACGTCACGACAGATGAGAGACAGGGCTCCAACTTGTGCCGTCGCTGCGGTTGCACGCCGTGTAGACCACGTGGTATGGTGACGTCACAGCACGTGACACAATGACGTCACGACAGATCGCCGTCACGCGCTGGGAGAGGGAGAACGATGCCATCGCACAGACGCCGGAATGTCCTCGAGCGGCATTCCCGCCCATTTCGAACGCGCGTTCACACTCGGTGTGTAGGTGTCATCCTCAATAGGCTCCAAAACTATGCGGAGGACATGAACCTCCTATCTGAAACAATGTTAGGATTCAGGGCCCAACTATCTACCCAGGACATACTCTTGCAGCTTAACAAGGACATAATTGAAGCTGACGAGGGAACAGGAACGAAAGCAATATTGGGTTTATACCTTGTTAAAGCTTTCGACAACGTCACCCACAAAGCCATTTTGACAAACTTGTCAGAAATCAACCCCGGAGAAAGGACGTACAACTACATCCGATCCTTCCTCACTAACAGAACAGCAGTGATAACGGTCGGAAGAGTCTGCCCCAATCACACTAGGAAGTAAAGGAACGCCACAGGGCTCCGTCCTGTCCCCTTTCCTTTTTAACCTCTCCCTCATAAAAATTCCCCCAAACTGGCACAAATACCAGACCTACATCACACGTTCTATGCAGATGACATCACACTTTGGGTAACCAAAGGATGCGAAGGCTACATAGAAGACACACTCCAAGCAGCAGTGGACATCACTGAGGCATGCGCATGGGAATCCGGCCTCACTTGTTCTGAGCAAAAATCTCAACTCTTCGTGATCCGTCGTAAACAAAGAGGTAGGCGTACCACGACATCCCCCCCGCAAATAAACGTCTATGTTAATGGACGATCTGTCAAAGAGGTACAGACCATGAGAACACTGGGGTTGTATTTACAAACAAATGGAAAGAATACTGACACACTCACTAAGCTAAAACGCACGGTAGAAGCGACGGCGCGATTAATCCGCCGCATAGCTAACCGCAGACAAGGGGTGAGGGAAAGAGATTTATGCCGCCTAGTGCATGCCTTTGCGCTAAGCAGGATACTCTACGCCACCCCTTATCTCAAATTTTCGAAAGCAGAAAAGGACAAATTGGATAGCATGATACGGCAGGCCTATAAGGCTGCGTTAGGACTCCCACTAAATGCCTCAACCGAAAGGCTTATGAGGTTAGGAATACATAACACCTACAATGAACTGAAAGAAGCCCATTTAATGGCTCAAACAGCGCGATTAGCCAATTCCAGAACTGGCAGGAGTATTCTTACCAGGATCGGAATTAACTTTCGACCTACGAATAACGATGCTAAAGTAGACTTACCCCGCGACTATAGGACGGCCCTACTAATCAAACCACTCCCCAAAAACATGCACCCCTTACACCATGAGGGTAGAAGACAAGCACGAGCCAAAGCCTTACATAACAGATACAGACAGTGCGCTGCAACACTTTATGTAGATGCGGCAGAATACAAAAATACCAATGCCTTTGCAATTGTGGTTGTGAACGAGAATGGTGACCACATCGTCTCGGCGACAATCAAAACGAAATCCTCTGAAACGGCAGAAGAGGCGGCTATAGCCCTCGCCCTAGCACATACCCAAGGGAGCATCATCCTCAGCGATTCCAAAATGGGTATCAATAATTTCGCTAAAGGGCGAATTACAAACACCTCCCTTAGAATCCTTAACAAAACCAAATTCTCATCAAATTATTCCGAATTGATACGGGTCCCAGCCCATTCGGGGAATCCGGGGAACGAGGCAGCCCACAATAAAGCCCGAGGTTTCGTCGACCGGGCAGTGGATGAGTCTGGCTCCCTGAATTTCACGAAGGACTCCATGATCACATATCATGATCTCGCCAATCATTTTAAATTAGAGAGGAGAATTTTCCCCCCTCCAGACAAAAGACACTAAAGAACAAGAGGTTGCGTGGCGTCGTCTACAGACGAGATCGATACGCACCCCATCACTCCTCGCGCACATTTATCCAGATCTTTACAACCCAAACTGCAAATACTGTGGCCAACGTGCTACCTACGATCACATCCTGTGGGACTGCAAAATAGAGCCACCTCCGGGTGATCTAGTTACAGCTCCTTCTCTCGAGCGGTGGGAGACCGTGCTGGCTAGCTCTGACCCCAGAACGCAAGTTTTGGCGGTGGAGTGGGCTGACAAAGTCGTCGAGGGCTATGTTACCTCGACCACTTAACGCGACCTCTTGCCAAGCTCTTCCCGGCGAATAAAATGTTTTACAATCAATCAATAGGTGAAACGCTCGCTCCACCGAGGGAGAACGATGCTATCGCACAGACGCCGGAATGTCCTCGAGCGGCATTCCCGCGCATTTCGAACGCGCGTTCACACTCCGTGTAGGTGAAACGCTCGCTCCACCGGGCAGGCGGACGCGGCTTCCGTGGCAATCCAGGCGCTCACTCAACGCGCGTCTCGGGGTTAGTCGGCGTTCCGCTGTAGCCATGCCGTTGTCTTCCCCCACGACGAAGGCTTCTAGTGGTTGTATTAAAATGACCAAGTATTCAACCAAGGAAAGCCATGTATTACCAAGCCTAGCCATCAATATGCTTCGCATCTGAGAGAGAGAGAGAGAGAAAAAACTTTATTGTACAAGGAATTCGGGGCACGCCCCAGGGTCCCCGCACGACCCCACTGCACTCAAGTGTTTATGTTCCTAAGGTCCATAACACTGGCAGCCCGGCCGGTTGCGATGGTCTGCACGGCCGGGTCCTCCGAGCGCAGCAGGGTCTCCCAGTCCTCCCAGGCATCTGACTAGGCTTAACCTTAGCTAAGCATCAGCCATTTTTTCAAAGCGAAAGCTTTACTACTTGCACTTTTAGCCTTTGGCGTGGCGCGGCGGTGCCACCACCACCGGCGCCTACCGCCTGCGCTCTCCGCTAGGAGCGTAACAGATGCTTTGTGACGTCACGCCGAAGAGAAGGGCGACCGACTCGCGCCGTCGCAAGCCGCGGCGGTGCCACCACGGCGTGGCCTCCGCGATCGAAGCGCGCTTTTAAGGCGGAAGCCTTTAATGCCTCATCGTTGTAAGCAGGAGCTGTCGACAGAAATGTCACGCTTTTCAATTGGTCGAAACGGTCGTGACGTCACAGTGCGCGAATTTCAAACGGGGCCAATTGTACTTTGGCTACTAACCATGCAACCAATTAAAGGGATCGTTTAGTGAGGCTCCAAGTTTGACTGAGTTTAATTAATTCCCTACTTAACCAATTAGTCAAACCTTTCTAGTCAAACCAAATAAATAAAACCCAGTAAGAAATTTGCAGAGCTTGGGAATCGAACCCCGGTCTCCGGAGTGCAAGTCGAGCACGCTACCACTCCGCCATGCCAGCTCGATGGTTTGGAATGAACAAAGGTGCGTCTAGTGAATACGGTGTCTTCGTTCCCTCCCATCTTCCTCCCTTCCCGTTACGGCGAGGTTTAGGTGTCCACCGAGATATGAGAGACAGATACATTTCCTTTCCTCAAAAACCAATTCACCGACGAGCAAGGCGTATTTGTCCGCGTTTCAGATTGACCCAAGTTGTCGTGACGTCATCGCGCACGAAATTTGACGGGTGTCCACCGAAATATGTGAGACAGTTACTGCGCAACTTCCTTTCCTCAAATACAATTTTCGACTAGTGTCTACTGAGATATGTGAGACAGTTAATGAGTAATTTCCTTTCCTCAAATACAATTTTCATTTTGTTCATTACGGCCCCTCTTTCTTCTTTCACTCACACTTCCTCCCTTCCTGTACGGTGCGGCTCAGGTGTCCACCGAGATGACAGAGAATTACAGACCATTTCCTTTCCTCAAAAAACGTTGTGTTCGAAGGGCAACGCACCGCGCCGAACAGGTGGTGGCGTTCTTTGGACTCCGTGACAGCGCTACACGCTGTCGCGTTCCACTCCTAAAGGCGAAGCTTAAGCGTCATTAAGTGCCAGTTAATTAATGTACCAACAAAATGTGCAGTGAACACTCGCGTAGCAGAATGCAGCACTCAGGCTTTCGCCTTTCAACTTGGATTTACCAGGACACTTACCATGAGTGCCAAGCATGCCGTTGTAGCCAGTGCAGGAACAGCAGTTCTACAGTCTGCATTAACATCACCAGCAACCAAGTACATCCTCACAGCGCAGCGATTATAGTTCCACTACTAGTTGTACATAGAATAGCCAAGTGATCACCACAGCAGCACCAGGGTATACAACAAGTTTCACACAAGCACCACAACAGCACGACTATCATGTGAGCGAGGGCGTAGCCATGGGTATTGCTTTCGCGATTTCCCGGCTTAACCAAGTTGAGCCACAGCCATTTTTTTTTCTTCTTTCACTCCCACCTTCCTCCCTTCCCTTGCGGCACGGTTCAGGTGTCCGCAGAGATATGTGAGACAGATACTGCGCCATTTCCTTTCCTCAAAAACCAATTTATTTAATTTACTTCCGCGGGTTTCGGCTGAGGTGGGGAAGGGACGTTCACGCTGTTTCTTACTAAGGCGGCGTCAAGGAAGAGCGCTGCGCTTTGTCGGGTATAATGGACATAATAGTAATTAAATGCGCATTTATTAAAGCGATATTTCATTGCCGGCAGTAAGATCCTGGTAATCAATAGAAAAGAAAAATTCAGGGGGCACTTTGACGGTCTAAAGTGGGTAGAGGCGGAAGCGTTTTCCGCACCACCTTCGCTGTTTCTGTGGCACCGGTGGCGTCCCATATATTTGACTACTAATTACTAAGTGATGACAAATCACTAATTAGTGGTTAATTACTGATTAATGCCTGAATACTAATTAACTGCTAATTAATTACGCTTAAGCTTCGCCTTTAGGAGTGGAACGCGACAGCGCGTTGTAGCGCTGCCAGGGAGTCCACGGAACACCACCCGTTCAGCGCGATGCCTTGCCCTTTGAACGCAACGCTTTTTGAGGAAAGGAACTGGCGCAGTAATTCTTTCATCTCGGTGGACACCTGAACCGCACCGTAGAGGAAGGGAGGAAGTGGGTGTGAAAGAAGATAAAGAGGAGCCGTAATGAAGAAAATGAAAATTGTATTTGCGGAAAGGAAATTACGCAGTAAGTGTCTCACAAAATTCAGGGGTGTGGGGGGGGGGGCACTTTTTTGACCTAAAGTGTGGTCACTGATGCCCCTAAGAGTGGAACACGACAGCGTCTTGCAACGCTGCCAAGGAGTCCATAGAACGCCATCACCCATTCGGTTCTACGCCTCGCTCGTCAGTAAATTGGTTTTTGAGGAAAGGAAATGTATCTGTCTCTCATTCGTCGGTGGACACCTAAATCTCGCGGGAAGGGAATGGAGGAGGATGAGAGTGAGTTAAGACACCGTATTCACTAGACGCGCCTTTGTCTATTCCAAACCATCGAGCTGGCATGGCGGAGTGGATAGCATGCTCGTCTCTCACGCCGAAGACCGGGGTTCGATTCCTGAGCTCGACCAATTTCTTAATCGGTTTTATTTATTTATATGGCCTGACTAGTAAAGTTAATTAGGCTAATTGGGTAATTAAGCAATTAACTAAGCTCAGTCCCACTTAATTGGAGCATCACTATACGATCCCTTCAAGTGGTTGCATGGTTACTAGCCAAAGTACAATTGGCCCCGTTTGAAATTCGCGCACTGTGACGTCACGACCGTTTCCACCAATTGAAAAGCGTGACATTTTCTGTCGACAACTGCTGCTTACAACGATGAGACATTAAAGGCTTCCGCCTTAAAATTTCTCGTCATTCGAAGCCTGATACTTGACATGTTATTACTGCTAAGCTTAAAGAATACTAACACGGGCTACTCATGTCTATAGTGATCAAATGTTGTCGTGGGGTGGCATAACGTTCAATTTACTGCGCACTGCTGAACAAGGACAAGAGTAGAGCGCTGCGCTTTGGCGCGTTCTCCGCAGACCTGTTGGGCAACGTACAGTGGGTTTCGGCCGTGAAAGTTCTGGGGGTTTATTTCCTCGCGTCCGGTGAGCCGGCTCGCGAGACGTGGACTCGCCTTAGAGAGACCGCCGAGAAACGGTTGACAGTGGCGGCGCGATTACGCCTCTCCCTCGCGGAGCGCGCATTTATCATCCGCGCGTCGGTGTGCGCCCCACTGTACGATGTCGCTCAAGTTGCCCATCCACCCCGCACCTTCACGCGCCGTTTGGCCACTTTATGTGGCTCGTTCTTCTGGGCAGGAAAGACGGAGTCTGTAGCGCGCGCGCTCCTCCGGCTTCCCACTAACATGGGGGATTCAGCCTTCCCCACTTGCCCACGATATGCAATGTGCTCGCTTTGCGGGCCACCAATGACCTGGCTAACCAGGCCGGCTACCAGGGTAGGGGGCTACTGGCTTACCTACTCGGCACGTCACGCTCCCTTTTTTTCTCTGAGCAGAGTGTTGGCCCGAATTGCAGCAGCCTAGGTTTTACCAGAGAATAAACAGATTCACAACAGCGCTACGGAACGAGGACAGAAGGAACACGAAAAACACAGGACGGGCGCTGACTACCAACTCTTTATTGCGTGAAAAACCAGCACATATTTATACTATTTCCTGGACCACGTGATGCACTGTCAGCCACGGGACACAGCGAGTGCATCACGTGGTCCAGGAAATAGTATAAATATGTGCTGGTTTTTCACGCAATAAAGAGTTGGTAGTCAGCGCCCGTCCTGTGTTTTTCGTGTTCCTTCTGTCCTCGTTCCGTAGCGCTGTTGTGAATCTGTTCATTAAGCATGAACCAACTAGCCCACACCAGAATCCTCTTTACCAGAGAGCCTGCCAGACGCTCAGGTCCCTCATCGCAGCACTGCCAGAGGTAGAGTTATTTTCAACTCCCGCCTCTCGGACATGCGAACTCCTGGCCATCAAAGAAGCCCCACTGGAGAAATTGGCGATAAGCAGAGAGGTGCGATGGCGGGACCTGACGTCTTCATCTCTTCCCGCAGATGTGCGAGACTTCGGCTGGCTGCGGGGCTGGCGGGCCCTGCCTACGGCAGATCGCCTGGCGGCTTGGGGCGTGGCCCCCTCCTCCCGATGTCCACAGTGCGGACTTGTAGAGACCTTGTCACACGCGATCTTTGAGTGTTCGGTAGCTAGGACATTTTGGGTCCTTGTGTCGCGAATGTTCGGGGCGACCCTTGGCCCCAATTCAAGGTTCCGCGACCCTTTTGTGCGTATGCTTCTTTGTGTCGGGGCGTTCGTACTGTGGCACCAGAGAGGTAGGTGCAGCGGCTCTACAATAACGGCCGCAGAGGGCCATGTATATACCCCATGTTGCGGCGGGTGCGTGCGCGCATGTTCGCCCAGGCGTGCGTGGACCTCGTGTCACTGGAGGAGCACCAATTCCTTCGGCGCTGGTCTACCCGCTTCATCGTAGTAGGCAGGGGCCGTATTACGGTGCGGCCCCTGCCATATTAAGTGTGGCGCGCGTGTGTGGTGCGCGTTGTTCGTGCGCGGGTTTTTGTGCGCGGTTTTCAACCCGGCGTGCTTCCCCCGCGTATGGACCCACTAGAACTTTCTTGGACACTTTTTTTTGTTTTTGGACACTTACGTTCCCTGTGAGTGTGTGTGCATAGGGCGACATCAGTTGCCGCAATGTATCTTTGTTTTTGTAGAGGGACGGATGTCCCTTTCTGATCGTGAGTCCAAATAAACTTCTCTCATACTGCACAGTTAAATTCAGCGCAATTTGAAGTCGCGTACAGTCGCGACGAAAAAGATAGCACAATGACACTGCGGCAAGCGCAGCGGCGTGCTTCTGGCGTGCTTCAGGAACACACCTGATACTTTTGTTTATGGCATACTCGTAACCACAGCGCCAAGCGTTGCTGTCTGCGTCACAGTGCTAAACGCGCAGCTGTACTTCTGTGGACCCACCACTGTGGATCAGCGGTTAAGGCGCTCGTCTACCGAGCCGGAGTACCCGGGTTCGAACCCGACCGCGGCGGCCGCGTTTCGATGGAGGCGAAACGCAAAGGGCGCCCGTGTGCTGTGCGATGTCAGTGCACGTTAAAGGTCCCCAGGTGGTCGAAGTTATTATTGTGTAAGCAATATTACGCCAGGTCTCAGCCTCTTCGTGTGGCCACGGTTGTAGGCATGTTTGACCTTCAGAGCGACCGCAGATGGCTCCCCACTTCAAGCCGTCGGGTGGTCGCGGCGGTAGGCACGCCGCGTTGCAGCTGGCCCATGCTTTCGTAATCAGCCGAATTCTCTATTCCGTCCCTTATGTACACTTCCGGAAGCACGAAGAAGACAAAGTTGAGGTAATACTCCGTAAAATGATGAAGAGGGCACTTGACCTTCCTGTCTCCCCCTCCAATGCGAGACTTCTTGCATTGGGAGTAGTGAACACCTTTCAGGAACTCAAGGAAGCCCATCTCACAAATCAATACACGAGGCTAGCCCAAACGAAGTCGGGCCGGGACTTGCTAGCCCGGCTTCACATCCAACACGATTTCCACATTCAGGAGCGGGTCCGAGTGCCCGAACTATGGATACGCGCCGTCAGAGTTCGACCCCTCCCCACTAAGATGGATAAGGAAGACCATAGTGGTCGTCGCCAGGCTAGGACGGAAGCCTTAGCGCGCCACTATGGCAACAAGCATGGTGTCTACTACGTAGATGTAGCCGGGCCGATCCACGGGGGGTGGTACACGGCCGCGGTCATACATCAAGAAATACAGGTGGGTGGGCTCTCCTTTCGAGCCCAAGGCACAACACAAGCTGAAGAGGTTGCTATCGCCCTAGCTGCTTCTGATACCAAATCAAAACACATCATAACAGACTCGCGTTCGGCGTGTAAAAATTATGAGGCTGGCTGGATAACTCCACTAGCTGAACGGATACTAAGGAACTGCAGCCGAGACACCGATCCTACTCCCCGCTGCATAGTTTGGACTCCGGGCCATCAGGGCCTAGCAGGAAACTAAGCTGCAGACGCGGCGGCCCGAGCACTCATTCACCGGGCGTTCCCATTGGCTCCTGATCACCTGAAACCTGAAGGTGGCTCTTTACTCTCGTTCAAAGATATAACATCTTATTATAAGGATAGGCACCGCCTGTACCCAGCCCCGCAAAGGGTTTGGGGAAAGCAAACGAACGCGTTCTACTTAGACTATTCACTAATACAATGCTGTTCCCGGCAGTATTAAAACACTTCGATCCCGCGTTCACTGGCAGGTGCAAACACTGTGGCGAGGTGGCTGACACCTACCACATGGTTTGGGCTTGCCAGCGCAGCTCAGCTCTCTTGCCGCCGCGGTGGCTCAGTGGTTATGGTGCTCGGCTGCTGACCCGAAAGACGCGGGTGCGATCCCGGCCGCGGCGGTTGAATTTCTTTGAAGGAGAAATTCTAGAGGCCCGTGTACTGTGCGATGACAGTGCACGTTAAAGAACCCCAGGTGGTCGAAATTTCCGGAGCCCTCCACTACGGCGTCTCTCATAGCCTTAGTCGCTTTGGGACGTTAAACCCCATAAATCAAACTAAACCAGCAACTCAGCTCTCCCCCCCCCCCCCCCAACCCTACCAGAGAGGAATGGGAGGCGGCCCTGCTTGGATGCTCGGACCTTCAGGCCCAAAAGGCTTTGGTCAAGAGGGCTAAGCTGGCGGCTTCGACCATTGGGGTTCCGGAATAGGGACTCCACCCATTGCGGGGCTCTTTAAGAGAGCCTCACCTCTTTTATTGTCAGTGCACGTTAAAGAACTCCAGGTGGTCGAAATTTCCGCAGCCCTCCACTACGGCGTCTCTCATAGCCTTAGTCGCTTTGGGACGTTAAACTCCATAAACCATACCAAACCTCTTTTATTAAATAAAGGCTTATCATCTACCGAGTGGAGGCGCTGTTGCGCTGCTCTATCGCCAGATGTGAGGGGGAAGAATGGGTATAAAGCGCATTCGCTTGCTTGTTGCTGCGACGCGCGTCTTTTCTTTTCCTCTTTCCTCTGATCTTCAAAACTCTCCTCTATCTGCACGTGGCAGCGGTGGTGGCTCGGCTTGAGCCAGTCGGCAGGCCCGTGCACTTTCCTTTTCATTCTTCTCTCAGTCGCCTCAACTGGATTCATTCGGCATGCTACCCAATAAACAGAAAGAGAAGCTACGCCGACTTGCAGCAGCCAGGAAGCAACAGCGGGCCCAAGAGACCGATGAAAAGCGTGAGCAGCGGCTTGCTAAACGGCGAGCTCAGGATGCTGGTAGACGGGCGCGCTGTGCGCTGCGCTTACGCAGCCTACCGGGTTTAACCAAAGCTAAACCTCAGCTAGATTCTTCCAGAGACCTCCACTTTGCACCTCTTCCTTTCTTTCTTCTTTCACTGCCACCTTCCTTCCCTTACGGCGCAGTTCAGGTGCCCACCAAGACGTACGTGACAGATACTGCACCGTTTTTTTTCCTCAAACACCAATTTAATTAATTACTTCTGCGGTGTGTTTTCTTGAGCGAGTTAACAGAATAGCTTGGTTTGGTTTATGAGGGTTTAACGTCCCAAAGCGACTCGGGCTATGAGAGACGCCGTAGTGAAGGGCTTTAACGTGCACTGACATCGCACAGTACACGGGCCTCTACAATTTCGCCTGCATCTAAATTCGACCACCGCGGCCGGGATCAAACCCGCGTCCTTCGGGTCAGCAGCCGAGCACCATAACCACTGAGCCACCGCGGCGGCGCACTAACAGAATAGCGTCCGTTGCGTTCCGAGTGCCGTACGAAGCATTAACACAGCCGCACTAGTTGCGTATTCCACGGTGAGAGAAAGCTCCGAAAATATAGCCAGACAACAGCGTCCAGTTTAACTGATATCGCGGCATCACGATTTCAAATTAAGAGCATTTCATCCCTATGAAACGCACGTGAATCTATGTTCTGGGCACCAACACTGTTGGGACGGTAATGGGCGTTGCAGCAGTGCCCCGTCAGTTTGATCACGAGAAAGCGCAGACTTCGACAAAGCGTGCACACAGCTCCGCGTAGGTGGTGGTGGTGTAAAACATTTATTTATACTATATACAAGAGAGGTATTGCTTGGACCGTGCCTGAAGAGCCCGGCCCTCACAATCACCAGAAGGGATCCCTAGTCCGGGACCCCTGTGGCCTCCGCGGCGGTCCGGACTCTTCTGACTTGGGCTAGTTGGTCCTGGAGAGTTGAGCAGCCAAGCAGGGCAGCCTAACAGTCCTCTCCGGTGGGGTGGGAAAGCAGGATCGGCAGGGCATGCCCACACCATGTGATACGTGTCCGCAAACACTTCCCCACAGTGTGGACACTCGCCCGAAAAGGCCCAATTGAAATATTCCGCGTAGACCTTCCCTCGTCAGTCGGCCTGAATCGCGCGGCAGCAACGGCTGCGCTATCACGCCACAGCTGAATGGCGTAGAGGCGGCCGCCAATTGCTCCGGTAAAAATTTCGTTAAAAAAATGTCTAATTATTGGCTCTGTGTTAGCTGTACTCAGGCGGAGGTACGGCGCCGAGTACAGGATACGACGAGTGACAGAATTTTGAGCGAGACGGAGCGCATCGCGCCCGCGCAAGTCATCGCACCGGTTAGACACGCGTCGTAGCATACGGCATTTCCCCTACGCGTTTGATTTTGGCGATGGCGGTGTCGGCTTTCAGCCAGCGGTGAATGTGTAAGCCCAAGAATGTGATCTCGTCAACCTCGCGGAAAGGACCCTCGAAGAGGGTAATTAATGCACATCGAAGTAGGTCTTGCAGGCACGGATGTGTAGTAGCTCGGACTTGGATGGGCACAAGCAAGCCCGCATGAGGTGGCGCAAGTCTTGACTACGGTCGCGGCTTGCTGGAGGTTGTCCTCCATATAACGGACGTTACCTTGGTTATCCCATAGTGTTAGTCGTCGGCATACAATGCGTGGTGCACCCCCTCCACCCGCTGCAGGCAGGCCCTGCTGCGGATCGAATGGGGATCAGAGGCAGTCCTCTGGGCGCTGTGCTCTCGCCTTTGCTGTTCAACATCGGAATGATGGAGCTACCAAAATGATCGGAGTGTAAAACGTTGTCAACACCATTAAAACTTCCTGTTGGGCGAGTTGGTAGTTCATATTGAATTAGAAATATTATAGCGCAAACAAAGACACGGACAAAAAAGAGAGGAAACACACACACAAGCGCTAACTGTCAACTGAATTTATTCGGTGAAAGCCACACCTTTTATAGGCCGAAGGATCGTGAGAAAAAATGACAAAAAAACAAACAAAGGTTGAGTCAGAGCCATCAAATCGCGAGCGCATGCGCGGGTAGACAAGGGCATCACACTTCGGTTTATCTTCCATCTAAGTAGCTGCATTAAAATAGTCAATCTCAGCCTGGAACAGAGATAAAGAAGGTTCGCTGATGCACTCGCTGCCAAGTTTCTGTATGTGGTAGGCTTCTAGGCTTATCCGTGCTGTCCTGTCTTTACTTTTGCCAAGAACCTTTGTCTCCTCAAACCGGGCCACGCATGCTCCACACTTACTTACATGTGCAACAAGATGCTTGTATTTATCGCTTTTATTTTCTAAATTTAGGGCGTGTTCCCCTAGACGGTCGTTGACACAACGTCCAGTTTGGCCTACATAAAACTTTCCACAAGACAGGGGAATGGAATAAACCACTCCAGTGGAACATCAGAAACCGTTTGTAAGGTGTTCCACTGGAGTGGTTTATTCCATTCCCCTGTCTTGTGGAAAGTTTTATGTAGGCCAAACTGGACGTTGTGTCAACGACCGTCTAGGGGAACACGCCCTAAATTTAGAAAATAAAAGCGATAAATACAAGCATCTTGTTGCACATGTAAGTAAGTGTGCAGCATGCGTGGCCCGGTTTGAGGAGACAAAGGTTCTTGGCAAAAGTAAAGACAGGACAGCACGGATAAGCCTAGAAGCCTACCACATACAGAAACTTGGCAGCGAGTGCATCAGCGAACCTTTGTTTTGTTTTTTTGTCATTTTTTCTCACGATCCTTCGGCCTATAAAAGGTGTGGCTTTCACCGAATAAATTCAGTTGACAGTTAGCGCTTGTGTGTGTGTTTCCTCTCTTTTTTGTCCGTGTCTTTGTTTGCGCTATAATATTTCTAATTCAATATTGTCAACACCAACGCCAATGAACACAATGAACGCCGACGGCCTATGGCTTGTGCCGCGTTTCTGGCACAACGTTGCCAATGCCTGCAGCCCACATCTCTCTCTCATCACCCCACGTACCTATAAGTTCGATTCAGGCGTCCACTAAGGGAACCAAGGGATTCAGGGAATTAGTTATGTGCACTTCCTTACCTCAAAATGGCACAACGTTGTCAATGCCAACGCGTGCAGAGAGAGAGAGAAAAACTTTATTTTAACAGGAATTCGGGGCACGCCCCAGGGTCCCCGCAGGACCCCACTGCACTCAAGTGTTTATGTTCCTAAGGTCCATAACACTGGCAGCACGGCCGGTGGCGATGATCTGCAAGGCCGGGTCCTCCGAGCGCAGCAGGGTCTCCCAGTCCTCCCAGGTCTTGAGGTTCTCTATAGTCCCGCGGGGGAGGGTCCGCCGGGCAGAGGGAGAGGATGTGGAGGGAAGAAGCGAAGGGTTCTGGGCATAGGGCGCAAGCAGGAGTGGGGAAGGAGGGATGATAGTGGGTTAGGGTAAGGGGCGAGGGGAGAGTATGTGTTCGTAATCTGCGCCAGAGTGTTGCGTGTCTGTTATCTAGGGAGGGGTGGGGCGGGGGTAGAGCTGGCGTGAGGCTCTGTATGCCTGGGTCAGCTCACTGAATGAGTGCATGCGATCCTTCGTGAATCCTCGATCCGAGGCCACCTGAGCCCGGTTTAAAGAACCTCGGGCTAAAAGGTTGGCGGCCTCGTTTCCGGGATTCCCGGAGTGCGCAGGCACCCATATCAGCTCCACTTGGCGGGGCGGGGGTGCATCGGGCGAGTCCAGTATGTCAAAAGCAGGGACATGGACTCGGCCTCGAGCAAAATTTAGAATCGCAGTTTTAGAGTCACTTAAGATATACCGGGCTTCCGTGCGGGTGATAGCAAGTGCAATGGCGGCTTCCTCTGCAGCCTCTGGGGACGTGTCTGGAGGGAGAGGTAGTGTGAGGAGGGTGGATGAAGAGGAGTCCACCGCAGCTACTGTCGCTTCATCACCCGTGCAGGCAGCGCACATCTGTCACTACCGCCACGTAGCTTAAAGCACGATAGAGGTGTCCACTGTTCCAAGAGGGCAATTATGCGCCTTTCCTTTGCTTTCGAAGCTGCGGCTCCGTTGGTTCCGCAATTTATAAAGAGCGACTAAGGTGTTCACTGCAGGTTACAACGGACAACGGCAACGCCGCGCCAAAGAGCTGCGCTCTAAAAACGTTTAATGGACAAAATAAATCGGCGGCCGCGTTTCGATGGAGGCGAAACGCAAGAGGCGCCCGTGTGCTGTGCGATGTCAGTGCACGTTAAAGATCCCCAGGTGGTCGAAATTATTGTAGCGAAAGCTACATTGGCCGCGAACTTGCGATTTAGTTTTGGCGGTGCTCCAAGGAGGCACAGAGACCGACCTTGAGCCGTTGCCTAGCAACCGCCTCAGCTGGCGGACGCCGCGCGCCATCTGGCATGACGCCACACCGCTTGCCTCGTCGTTGCGCTCGCCTCCGCTTTCGCTACGTATATCCTGGCATAGACGAGATAAGCCACTGCCAATTTTTCTGCCAAGACCTCCACTACAGCGCCCATTTCTTCTTTCACTCCCGCGCCTTCCTCCCTTCCTTTACGGCGCGGTTCAGGTGTCCGCCGAGATATGTGAGACAGATACTGCTCCATTTCCTTTCCTCAAAAACCAGTTTACCAATTTTTCAGAATTATTCAAGGTTACTTGGGTGGGCCCTCATTCCAGGAGCCCACATGGCTTTTGCCGCGTTCACCAGGCCTTCAGGGTGCGAACTGGACAGCGCCGCCTGCCAGTCCTCAGTTCTGGGTCTCATTGATTCTCGCAATGTCTGGATTTTTTTCTGCCATGCCATACCACTACATAAGTTAGCCGCAGAAGGCGCAATGCGGATCATGGGCTTATACAAGTATTTGATTGCAATTTCCTTAGTATAACCCATTGCTCCAGCTGAGATTTTTGGCCAGCTCGGCGTATTCTTCCTGGCTAATCTCAAGTTTTGGGGTAGTTCCTCCAATCCTCCGGAAGGGCAACGGCATCATTTTTTGAGAATTTCGCGATATTCAAGGATGCAAATCTATATAGACTGCAGGTGAAGCATGCCAAGTGTTTTGCACTAGCATTTAAAATAGTGACGTAATCGACGACTGAATTTTGGTTTTCTCCCCAAAGCACTGGAAGAGTGCGGGGAAGTTCATTGTGACGTCAGGGAAGGTGTGCCGCTGCCGTCATGCCACATGCAGTGCCTCATTGGATGCTGCCAAACAATGGTCGGCGGGCTTTGCCTTTTGTGGTGTTTGTTCTTTCCCTTCAAAGCAGAATTTATGCCTTTGAAGTGTGCCATATCTTCGATGACGTCATCAAGCGCCCCGCACTTGGCGTTGTGCGCTGCGGGGAAGCTTGAGTGCCGTCACGATTTTAATCGGCGATCAAAACTCTGTAGGTTATGAAAATCGCCAGTAGGTCGATGCAACTCGTTGGAAGGCCCCTTTTGAAAGGCATCTGCTCCTTTGTACACATTTTTCGCAGCAAGCAGACTATGTTGTGTTTGGTATGAACTTTTCCTTACACATCACGTATTCATCGTGGCATGGACATTTTCATTCTACCAAATCTGATTAACGTTCCTTCTTGTGTAATAGCAGATGCCTCATTCTCGCACCGTGTTACGAATTCCCGGTGACTTGGTATGAAAAGCTAGAACACCCTTATGTAAGTGAGCTTTCTTTTATTTCGAAAGCAATACTACTTGCACTTTCACGCCTTTGCCGTGCCGCGGCGGTGACCACCATTGACCTTCATTTGACCTTGATTGCATTGGATTGGATTAGATTACATTAGATTAGAGTAGATTACATTGGAATGGATTGGCTTGGATTGTATAACCAATGCATCACCACAAGTCTAACCACAAGCACCACCACCAGCTACACTACCAGCTGTACCATGGCGTAGGTACGGATATTGCTTTTGCAATTACCAGGCTTAACAAAGCTAAGCCACAGCGAATTTTTTTTTGTCTGTCTGCATGAGGAGTCTTTCTCTGTTTTAGTGGCCAAGGGTGGGAGGTGCCATTATGTTCGGAAGTCTGGAGAGGGAGTAGAGTAGGAGAGAGAGTAGAGAGAGTAGAGTAGCGTTCTGCCCCAAAGCCAGGTGTCCATTGCCAACGGGACTACAAAACTGAACCCTGAAGAGTCGGCAGAGTGTGCATTCTGCCCCAAAGCTGGGTGTCCAATGCTAGCGGGACCACAAAAGTGAACCCTGGCCCGCCGAGGATTCTTGAAGAACAAGCCTGATACGTATATGTCTTGGTATGTAAGAGTGATGAACAGGCATACGAGCGTGTAATTTAGAATTGCAAGTTTTCTTTGTAACACAGCTTTTTTTTTTCCTGTGCATCTGCCGTCAGTTGTGTGTAGACCTCGTTAAATAATCTGGACATTTGTTGCCTCTCTCTTCGTCTATGTGGTTTAGCTTTAGAACTATGTCGTCTCTACCAAGCAAATGTGATAACACCTGCATATACACCACTTAGGTAGTATGGATCCGAGGCCTCCAAACTGATGTTGGCGAATATATTGTGTATTTTGCACAGAGACAAATGAAGGAATGCAGCTTTATTTCACAGCAGTGCAACCAAACTTAAAATACAATTCGACACATTTACCACAACTGCTCCACCTTCATGGTGCAGCAGTTTGTTTTCAACAAGGAAAAAATACTTTCACATGGGCAGTGTGCCAATAGACATGTACAGATCACAGCAAACAAGTTGTGCGAATTTAAAATATTTCTGCTGCCAGCTAACAGCATTTTAACCCTTTCAGGCACCATTTTTGGTTTCGACTGAAATGAATTGTTTTTTCACCTAAGTAGTTTATTTTGGCCTTAAGAAAGGGAATTTGTTAGTTTTCGAACATGAAAGACCCGCAGGTGAGTTTTTACAACGATGTGGAGAATTCCGTACGAAGTGTCAGATTTGTTAGAAATAGTCAACATCGAAATGTTCTCGTGTGTCAGGTAAACACCCAAGGGATCATGGAATCACTTTGTGTTTCAAAGATTCACATTACGCTCGAAACTGAGCAAAAACAATTGATGTTTTCACACGCAGCAAAATCTGTCTGCACAAAAACGGCGGAGAAAGTGCTACCAGCTAGCTCACTCTCATGCGAAATATTATTTGCCGCATTTGCTACAGGTACAAAAAGCATCTTATTTGCAACAAGGGTGCTCAGTTTGACTGAAATAATAAAATAACTGTTAAGTGCTCCCATTTCTCAGAAAAAGCTGTAAGTTTGCCACTTGCGCAATTGTGTACAAAGCGCCTGAAAGGGTTAAGCATACTGTGTGAATTAGGTGCAGAGTCTACTCAGCTTCAAGACACCTGAATGCAGTGTTCGGGCAAAATGGGGTTATGACCTCACCCGATCATGGTTCGAAAAGGATGCGCATTTTTTGAGAGACATGCAGAAATATGACAGAACATGACGCAGTGTTCCCAGATGTATGTCTTGTGAAATGTTCATGCTTATATTTACATAAGTTGTTCCAAACACGCTTAGTGCAAAAACGCCGACCCCAGAAGAATGCTAATCAAGCCGCCCCTGAGGGTACAGTAGAGTGCCAATAATGCAACACAGGCACTACAGGCGTTTCAAGTAAATCCTTTGGGTAAATACACTTGGCAGTTTGCAGGGCTCACATGCAACGCAGCACTGACATCACGTCAAACTCACTTTGCTTAGGTGTGGCACATTGGAAAAAATGCAATGGCGCAAATGCGTTGTCAAAAGCTTTCGTGCCAAAATGTGGGGCCATCAATATTCAAGGGTTGCCACAGTTTTCAGACGTCACGGCAGCACTTCATTTTCCAACAGACTTGGCAGGTTTCTTCCAAAGGCACTAAAGCTAAGGATTACGCGTGAGAACCTACGTGTTATTCTGCCTAATAGGACATTCAAAGCTTCGCTTGAAAAAAACATGCTCGAGGCTTCAGTGAAATGCTTCGCATTCTTGCAACAGAACAGAACTTAAATCTACAGTTTGATACAGTGAAATACCACTTGAACAGATGTTGCTCAAACTTTACAGTCAAATGAGCTCATTAAAATTTGTGTCTGAACTTTATTTAAGCAGTCCAAATATGTTTCATCTGATTAAGTTTCAGCACGCTGCTACTTGCTTAGCAAACGTTTGGGAAACACTGATGTGCTGTTTTTGAAACAGAATACATCATTTTGACGGACATGCAGGAAGTTTTGAGAATTAAATCTCACTTTGCGATCCTGAAGCTGCCCAGTTTGCAAAACTTCACACCAGAATATGCGAATAGATTATCTAGCACGAAGGAACGAGGACACAAAAAAACACGCAACACAGGATGGTTGCTGGATTAATCTGTTGACAGGAAAGCTTTCACAGTTGTGCGTTTTTTCGTGTCCTCATTCTTTCACGCAGAATTAGTCAGTTGATAGTAATGAACCAACTAGCACAGACCAAAAACCTGATTCAACAATACATGAACATGCAAAGATCTTGAGATTTGACATCTACTTTCTTCACGTATGCCTATGTGGCTGGCTTTTAGCTTGAGCCGTAGCTTAGCATATTGACCCATGCCTGTCTTTGTATTGGGAAGAAGCCAAGGAAAGACCTGTTTCTGAAGGAAATGCAACAAGAATTTCAGTAAAACAGGCACTAAAGTTTATAAAAGCTGGAAGCTTTGATACCCAGCATGAATTGAAGAAAGGCGCATAAAGGTATATGGGAAATGCCCAATTACAAAGCTGGTAATGGTGAACAAAAAATTTAGCACCAAATTAATGCATTCCATCAAAAAATTCCATGTACAGTCTTTGTCAAAAGTAACCAGGCTGCATGATTTGCTTCTAGCTTGTACAGTGGAGCCCTTGTGGCTTTCCTAAATATCAAAAGGTGTTAGAAGGTAAGAAGACCCCTAGTATTTACCTTTAATAACCATTTCAGCTTCATTTCATTTAATTTATTGGGGTTTAACGTCCCAATGCGACTCAGGCTATGAGGGACGCTGTAGTGAAGGGCTCCGGAAATTTCGACCACCTGGGGTTCTTTTAACATGCACTGACACCGCACAGTACACGGGCCTCTAGAATTTCGCCTCCATCGAAATTTGGCCGCCGTGGCCGAGATCGAACCCGCGTCTTTCGGGCCAGCAGCCGAGCGCCGTAACGACTGAGACACCGTGGCGGGGCATTTCAGCTTCAGGGAAGCTGTAAGGGCTCCACTGTATGAGCTAGAAGCAAACCACGCAGCGTGGTTACCTTTGACATAGACTGTACATAAGACAAGCGTGGAAATTTCAGTACCGTGGAACAAATACCATTATGAATTCTCTGAATGCTTAAAATTTACTTTTGTTCATAAAAATAAGTTATGTGCTCATTTCGATTTTCAAGAAAGCAATTTTTTATTCCAGTGAACATTCCCTTATGGTGCTGTTAAGTTTGTTCAAATAGCATTTCACTCTACTGGACTGGCTGGATGGTCTTCCATGAATCCCTGAGAAGTTAACTTGTTCAACAGCGGACCAATGCATGCACTGCATGCATGCAAAATAAAGTTAAACAACACGTAAGTATCAGCTAGTTGTTAAGATACTGAAGAGCGCTGCAAATAACAAACTCGACTGCATGACAAACTAAGCAGTCTGGCTGTGGTTAAGCTTAGCATGCACGCAGGGAGGGTTACGCAGACAAAGCCTACGAGGGGCGTGTCAGAAGTGCAACACAATTAGTCGCAAAGTTCCGGCATCTTTTGACAACAGCGTTGTGTGGCCTGCAGTTTGAGAAATGGTACAGTCGCTTTCCCTGCGAGGTGACCTCACAGCCAACAGCTTGGCAGCCCCTGCTACTGTTAAATAGTTGGTGTCGTTGACTGTGAGCTGCCTTTCACTGTGTGATAGAGAATATTTCGTTAGAAATTTTCACAATTCTTGAGTGACGAAGTTGTAGTACATTCACTACTTGCAACTGCACAATGACACTTGCTGCAGCTGTGTGTTCTGATTAAATGCAGACTCCGTTCTCACAAAAAAAAAAAGATCTGTCAAGATATGAATTTCAAGAACGGCTAAGTTTGAACAAGCATGAGAAATTTAGTGTGGCCTCAGAAGCTGCAAACCAAACAAAAGAGCATCTGCGTCCACTTAACTATGCATTTGCTTTAAATATACACCCGGAATCTATGCATAAATACCCAAACAGGTTGAAGACACACTGCACAAGTGCACGTAAGCTGAGGAGAAACGGTTTGCACTGCATTTTATGTGCTGGCAATGGTGATTCAGAATGCGCAAGATTGCAACTGTACCAGTGGCGCCCTCTGCTGCGCATAGTGCACACTGCTGTCTGTAAGGCTACAAAGTGAATAAAATTTTGGCCATGCCTGCACACAACCCTTTTTATTTCAAAACGAGATCTCTTGACCATCCAAATTAGGTGACAGCCAAGAGCACACCTCCAGCATCCCTGTGCAAAGCATAAACACACTCCTAATATCTTGGCAACAATGAAGGTAAAGGCCACATAATTAAATTACAGCACAAGTTTTGCGTTAGTGCACTCAAAGGACATGGCATTGGTCACATTCTCGAATTTTGTACAGACTCATTTGTGCAATCTCCACTCTGCTAACAGATATCAGACAATACATTTCTGCATCAGGTGCTGCTTCATTAACGCAAGATTTGAGCTTAATTTTCAGAAAAATTTTTTAGACCGGGCTGCAACATGATTTGTTCTGCTTCAAACTAACACGGGCAATACAGTTCCCAAGTAGTAATTACATACCTGCCACATGCAATTTCATTTACTAAAAATAAACGTCCACCATGAAAGTAGGTTGCTTCATAAGTTCATCAAGGTTAGGTAACATAGACATTGCTGAAGCGGCATTTTCCATGCTAAAAACATGGATAATGCCTCCATGACTAGGCGTCTCGCAGTAAGACTACAGAACAAGTCAATAATGACTTCTTGGTGCGACTTCAATACAGCCACAGTTGGCTCAATCACGCTGTACAAACATATGTAACCAATCGAGCTCTCACTAGGTAAGGGTGGATAAGCTCAGTATTCATGATTCAGAGGGCAAAAATCTGGCCAAATCTGAGCTTGAATCAGTTGCGGATCAGTTAATAGGGTTTAAAGCACCAGATATGAGAGGTGCAGCAGTGGATTAATTTCAATCACATGGGGCCCATTAGCGTGCACCGACATCGCACAACACTTGGGCATTTTTCGATTTTGCCTCAATCGAAATGCAGCCACCATGGCTTGGATTCGATCTAAGAAACTTCTGTCCGAGCTTAAAATACTTTGTCCGAGCTTAAAATACTTGTAGAGAGTTTTTTAAGACATGACTTTCGAAGTGTAACCCAGGTAAATATTTACCTGTGCCTACAAGGATTCTGTCTAAACATAACAGTGCAAACTTTTCAGGTGCACATAAAAAAAATGGAGGAACAGCGAACTGGATGAACATTTTCAGCCCACACCTTTTGGTGCCAAGCTCGCTTAAATATCAAGAGGTTAACAAAACGAATCGGTTTAAGGGCATTTATTTTTTAACAATACGCAGACCTCACTTATAGCTCCGCATTATATCAATAGACGGCAAATTATAAATACAAATCTCCCTTTACATGCAATATCTCTGCATGCAAGCACTGCTAAAGCACGGAACCTGTCACTCAATTTTTCCAAAGGAAATAGAAACGTTCAGTCATACTAAGCAGAAAACTCATTTTGCACTTCAATAGGGGATATTCAAAATTCCGCAAGTGCACTTTCCCGCATAACAATTTTGCCCCAAACAAGATGGCCGACTTCGCTATAAAGGAACTACGTGGCCTACAGGACAGGCACTAAAGGTGGGGATAGAATGTAAGAAACATATTTTGGAAGAATCAAACAAAAAAACAGTCTTTCTTGCTTTGTTTCAGCTGGAAACGCATGGTCAGCCATCTTGTTTGGGCAACATTGTTATGCGGGAAAGCGCACTTGTGGAATTTTGAATATCCTCTATTATGCCTTCCATTTTTTTTTACACACTGTCAGAACTCTCATGATAATCATGTAGTCTTAAATAGATTGAAAAGTAAAGCCAGACAAAAAAAGAATGATGTGTGTGACCCCCCCCCCCCCCCCTGGCACAGTGCACACCTGTATTTTGGCATTAGCACCAATACTAGGTCATAGCACAACTATACACAGCAGTGTAGAAAACGTGATCAGAAGGAATAAATACACTGAACCCTGTGCAGGGATAATCGCACCAGCTTGTTCTCCATGCGAGACAGCACTCATTCTGTCTGTATCCCCTCTTTGTGAATTTTTTTTTTTGCTTTCTGCTTTTGTGGTGTTGTATCTGGAAATGAAAGGTGCACTGAAGAGGAACCTGAACTCGTCTTTTTGCCGTGGGAACCCGATCTGCACGTTCCCAGCATTCTTAGCAACTCTGATTTATTTTCCTATGCAGCCAATTTCCCTAATTAAATCGGATTAACGTCCGGCTCCCACCTTTTTTTTTTTAATTCCCTGCATACGGTGGGAGGAGTCGACCGACGCATGGAGTGCCTTTCAGGCAGTCGCGTGGCGGCTTTGCTTTCACTTTTATTTTGTTTCTTTTAGGTTTCCATGAATGAATAGGTCTAGTCAGAGCCTGCGTAGCTGCAAATTAGGTTCACGGAAATAAAAAATGGCTGTGGCTTAGCTTGGTTAAGCCCGGTAATTGCAAAAGCAATATCCGTAGCTACGCCATGGTTCAACTGGTAGTGTAGCTGGTGGTGGTGCTTGTGGTTAGACTTGTGGTGATGCATCGGTTATACAATCCAATCCAATCCAATGCAATATGCTAATATGATAGCTACCGGCCTCGCTATGCGACGGGCTGAAAGTGCAACTAGTATTGCTTTCGCAATAAAAATACGCGTGGACTCTTTGCTTTTGATGACCAGTACCTGTCACTCCGCCAATGGCAGAGCGGCAAGCCGCCACAGGACTGGGTGAAAGGTTGGTTGACTCCTCCCACTGTTTGCGGGAAATTTAAAGGAAAAAGGCGGGAGCTCGATGTTAATCCGATTTAATTAGAGAAATCGGCCACACAGGGCAATAAATTCATAGTTTCCAAGAACGCTCGGAACATGTAGATCGAGTTCCTGCAGTAAAAATACGAGTTCAGATTCCTCTTCAGTGCACCTTTAAGCACTATACTTGAGAACAGCTTTCTGTGGCTACGCAGTGGAAGCTACAAATATGCACTACAGTTCACAGGCCTGTGCCTTTGGCTCGGGAACGTGTGCGAACGCAACATTAGTGAAAGTCAGCGTCTCGGGCTCGTAGACTGCACTCCATAGCCACAGAATGCTGTTCCCGAGGAGAGCAACTAGACCAGCTTTCGATTCTGGCAACAACGTCTCATGCGAACAGTTTCTATGACAGTAAATGTTTCCAACAATCGACATTTGCTTAACTAGAGCTAGTAAATACAAACATCTGACTCGAGAAATCATACTCGCTTTCAATCACGTGCAAGCAGATATGAGACTGCAACACTTTCACATTCAGTCTTCAAACGTGCTGGATTTACACTTGACAAAACACAGCTAAGTAGACAAAGCAGTCACATGTGCCAGATACTTTGCTTGCTGTAACTTTGTCTTGTAAAAAAAAACTGCAAAGATATATCTACATTTTAACACTTACATACTTTACTTTGATATGCAAGGTTTTGAACAAATCTCGCACCTGCTCCAAAAAACAAAAGCATTATTCCTTGGAGCTCTCAGATGATTTCAGACACAGCAAAGGGCTTGATATGTTCTGTACAGCATCGGGTATTCAAATAAAACCACAGCATTGACCATGGGGACCTTTTCATGTATATTTGCACTTCTTGCACACTTGTACAAAGGTGCCTCTGCTAATTCTCAGAATATAGAAATTTGTCTTCTACTGTCGTACTGTTTGCACTGTTTTGTTCCTCTGACCCTAGAGAATGCACCAATCCACACAAGAAAGCTTCTTCGTTGAACCAAAACGTCAGTATACTATGCCCGTGTACAACTCTCATTTTCCGCACGCAAATATTCGGAGCAGTATTAGAAGATTCTTTAAGCATGCAAGTCAGTTTGCATTATATTAGTGCTATAACCATTAAAAACAGCACTGCCAACAACACGCAGTATAACCACCACATGACACACCAGGCATGTCAGGCACAAAACAGAGTCAGCGCTAGCAGTGAGCTAAACAGAGAGGCTATTAGATATGCAAGAAGCCACAGCATTGTGCAACATCAACACATCTTATTCAATGACATGCCAGAAGCCACAGCATTGTGCAACATCAACACATCTTACTCAATGACATGCAAGAAGCCTGTGCAACATCACTATGCAACATCACTGTGCAATAGCACTGTGCAACATCAACACATCTTACTCAATGAACACTGCAAACAACAAGATGATCAACCATTCAGGTCATCAAACTAAGTATAGCGTCTTTAGTTTCAGTCCTAGCATGCTAGTGGACATTACAGGCAGTGGACCAGCTTCCCTAAGTCCTGAAGTCCGGAAGTCCTGTCCTACAGCACGTGCAAGGTTGGTCTACAACAACGCGCGCAACACACAAATGCCGCAAAAAGCACAGCAAGAAACTGTGCACGTCTGACGGTGCCCTGGACTCAAAACCAGCTTAAAAAGTGCAGACATCCACAAAATGGCCACACGGCAAACACGAGTGCAAAATCTAAAATATAACTTTTTATATACATAAGCAGCTTTGTGCCATATTTATTTATCGTCATTAAAAGTTTCATTCACTTTGGCACAAATGACAGCGTGGAACTCATGCTCACCACAATCATGTCCTTTCAGTTATGCGAGCCTTCAACTGCAGATGTAACTATTACATGGCAGCTTTTTAACCATGAACGCTGCTTCATTCCTGCTAGTGAATGACACCTGTGTTAAAAACTGCACTTTTGCAACATGTAAAGACGAACTTTGATGCATGCTTCACTGGAAAATGCACAGCCAGACATGTGTGTTCACTCACCTCACTTGCCTAAACACTTCGCGATGGGCATGTCTTCCTGGATGGCGCACTGCAATAGGAACTAGCCATAACAAGGGCCACTATACTGACCATAGGTGAGACAGGCATAATGACTTATACAGTCCTGGTCTGTCATGGGCCACTGCGGAAATTTCATTACTGGCCCCCTAAGCACTGTGGCAGCTAATACTATTGCACTATAGTAGGATACAACTTAAAAAAACGGCAGTTGCCAACACTGGGCCGTGGCGTCTTGTATTAATCCGCTGCCCAATCGCAGCTTTTTATGCTTTCAGTTTTTTAATGTTCGAGTGTTTCAAACAATCCGCACATCAGAATTCTAGAGCTCATAATTTTTTTCTTGTGATGAGCTTCTCGTTTAAGTAACAAGAAACATTTAAGCAGCGGACTACTTTTATGTCGTGAAGGAAATCTGTGCGCAGAGGCTGAATGTGGGCGGAGCTTCACTGCAGACTTAAGCTGTATCCAACTATAAACACCTCAGTTAGATCACAGAAAATTTATCTTTCAAGAGAAATAGTAATGAATTTTCATATTAGATTTTTACACGGCGAAAAATAGCTTTGTACAGCAAAGCACTATCTGCAGCTGCTTTTTCTTGAAGATCTTTACAGATAAGGAGATGATTTTGTCTGCCAAAAAAGAAAGAAACATACATACCAGAAGCTCAGAAGCTGTTCCATATTTCTGTTAAATGCAACGACTGATGGCAGCTTCATTTAAAATGGTGCTACAATGATGTCGCTACCCCTACGCCCCCAGCCCCAATACGTAGAGCGGGTTTGAACAACAGACACCGCATAGTCATACAACGAAGAGGGACGGCATTGCTGACCCAGCATTTAAATAAGGCAGGTTTCGCATGCAGCCTGTATACGGCAGGAAATCGGCTGTGACAGAATCTGGGAAGCGCAGGCTGCGAGATGTGGACACATCGCGAACCCAGCTGAAGGCAGTGTCAAGATGGTCCAACAGTGAACGAGAAATGACTCTTGGGAGCCATGCTGCTGTAGCGGCTTTAAGTGAAGCCAGTCATAACGGCAGTCAGAATTTTCAACATTGAAATGCACTTCAGTGATGGCAGAAAGGAAAAAAGATGCTTTCCCAGCATGCAAGGCAAACAACCTTTTGCACCTTCAATCTGTGGTCCTATGAACCAACACAAAGTATGTACAGGATTGGTAAAAGGTTGCCAGGCCAACGGATCTGCTATTGAGCAGTATATTCGGGCATTTAAAGGGACTATGGAATGAATTAAAAGTTGCTTGTAAATGTTTTCAGTGCTTAGAAATGACGCTAAGAAGCATTGACACCAACTACGAGTCTTCAGAGCTGGGCCGGCAATTTATTATGAATTTTTAAAAACAGTTTTCTAAAATTCGCGAGCCGATTGGTGTTTTCGTAGTGACCGATTTTGAAACTAAAATTGGGAAAATAGACGTCACTAGTCTCTTGATGTCGGCAGGTCACCACATGCTGTCATTCACTGGGGCCACAGCAGCCACGACGTCACGGGCACACTTCCGGTAGCCGTGAAAATCATCTGGGCAAGCGCGAGCCAGGGTTTCAGTTTACCTCTGCCACCTCTTTCATGCGGGAGTTCGGGAGCCACTCGCACTGCCTTTGCCGCAGTGACAAGCAAAGGAATCAGATGCACGCCGAAGAGAGACCAGAGAGGTGCTGCCGACACTGCTGCTGGGGTGCTGGGTGCGACAACCGGAAGTCGCAAACCGAACGTCAGTGAATGACGTAACCATGGGCGGGGCCCAGTCCCTGAGCTTTTTTCTCTATTTTTTTCTGGTGCCCCGCACGTACAAGCTGAAGGGGGAGAGGAGGAACGTAATTTTTAATCATCCATAACTTCGTTGTTACTGACGTTAGCTCAAAAATTCTTGTGCGTGGGTGACGAGTGATGGAATGCCTATTTCTCGCCTGCTTCATGTAACCTCAGTTAATTTATTGCATGGTCCCTTTAAGGCACCTACGACGGTGCCGAGATACAAAGGGGAGGGAATGAGACTTCTCAGCCTCCAGAGATTTGGTTGGTTGGTTGCGACTGAGAGAAGGATGAAAAGGAAAGTGCACGGGCCTGCCAACTGGCTCCGCCGAGCCACCACCGCTGCCACGTGCAGATAGATGAGAGTTGAAAGATAAGAGATTTCGAGCAGTAGAGCTGCCTTAAATACTCCGCTACACGTGGGGGCAGCGCTAGGACATTTGTGGTGGGGTGGCGTGAAGAAGTCGTAAGTAGGAGGGGTGAAATGGGCAGGTTGCTTTTCATAAAAATAAAATAAATAAAATGCAGTGCATCCACGGCGAAGGGGCCCAATATGCACTACACCATCATGAAATGTCCTCGTCTTCAGGGTCCGAACGAAGTGCTCAGCAGATTTTTCTGTGGCCCGGCAAATGACCACGACCCTCGCCTCCCCTCAGTGCTGTCACTGACTACACGGCTCAAAAGCAGAACCTGTGGCCTAGGAACTTTTGACCTACCCTGTATGTGCGCCACAGGGCACAGTCAACATTGCCACCATTTACGATATGTATGTGGCAGTGCGCCATTCGATGAACAGCTGTGGTACAGAAAACCGGCGGACGAATAAGTGCTGACAGCAAGCGCAAGCCTTGGCTACAAAGTGTGGCAAGCAGCTTTGCTCCCTGCCACTACTAGGCTTGTTCTGGAGAGGTCCTTGTCACTTGACGCAATTCATCAAATACGCATCGCAATAACGCGCTGCACAGCGCAACACCACATCACGTGACACCCAGGACGTGCCACAATGGCGAGCGGTGAGCGAACGACGGCTCCCACACAAAGGCGAGGGGCATGTGCACATAATCGTGTCCGCCGCGTACACCTCTGGCACTTCTTTCCTCTAGATGTGCAAGGGCACCTCTTCCCTTTGGATGCCAAACAGCTGGAAGAGCCACGGAGAGCCCAGGGACATGGTGAGCCCCATGGAGAGGTACGTGATGTACTTGTAGGGAAGCTCAATGGTGGCCTTCTGCCGGCTCGACTCTTGTCGGGGGTCACAGCCGTGCAGCACACACAGCAGGGGGTATGTCTGAAATGTGCGCACACAGCCATGCTCTCATTTCTGCACCCTTACCTTTCCTCCTCCCTGAGATCAGATCGTAAATTATAAGGATGAACAGCCCGAAGCAAAATCTAATGTGCACTGACATCACGCAGCACACGGGCACGAATGTGCAAAAAATGGGTTTGGGTTGGTTGGTTTGGTTTATGGGGTTTAACGTCCCAAAGCGACTCAGGCTATGAGAGACGCCGTAGTGGAGGGCTCCGTAAATTTCGACCACCTGGGGTTCTTTTACGTGCACTGACATCGCACAGTACACGGGTCTCTAGAATTTCTCCTCCAAAGAAATTCAGCCGCCGCGGCCGGGATCAAACCCACGTCTTTCGGGTCAGCAGCCGAGCACCGTAACCACTGAGCCACCGCGGCGGCTATGCAACAAAAAAAGGGGAGGGGGGGGCCCAAAAATTGCTTGCAAGAAAAGGTCAGGTCTTGGAAATCAAGCGGCAACAGGAAGGAGTTTTGTCAGTTATGTAGAATCTTGATGATATGAATTTCATGGGGTCGCAAAAAAATCCACAAAATCCACATGCTGGAGCAGGGCAAATCCAATCAGGCAGATCTTTTTTGTTATTTACATCAGCGCGACTTCAGCAATGCGAGGGCAGCGCCTAGTGCTCATGAGTGCTTTTGTGGATTCTGCGTTCACTATCATACGTAATGGGGCGACAAAGCATTCAGAACATCTGAAATTCTGCCCAATGTACACAATGCACTATGGCCAGGGAATTTTACAAAATTCGTTAACGTACCGAAATTCGTATCAGCTGTGATCGTGTCATCGAGATTCTACCATACATGCTTCACATATCAAACAGGCAAAAGGTCAGAATGTGGGCTGCCCTGTCTTTGATTTCATCCTGATGCAATAGGTAATGTGTTGAAAACAAAACATACAGAATGGGGCCATGCAGTCACATGCTTACTGGAGTGCTCAAGTTTGACTCACCACAGCCTTGACGAGGGTCCGTACAACAATGCTCGCTGTGAGACCCACAACTGTCCGTGCTACGATGAACACAAGCCCAACGAGAGAAGGAAACTGGACTGGGTAAAGAGCAGCAGCCTGGAAGTAAGTACATGGTGAACCGTAAAACTAAGGTGCCACACAGAGCTGCAACATGCTAATAAGTAATTACTCCCACATTACAAACCTACTTCACCCTGGGGGATTCCCCTAGGTCTAACATGGTTTCCACTTTAACTTGTTGACCAAATCGGTCTCACCCTACCATATTCTAACCGTTTTGGGTAGCTCCGTTGAGAGAACGACTGACACGCTAAAGAAATGGTCTAGGGTTCGATGCAGAATTTTTCTTCAACGTGCTGGGAAAAAACAGCGCTGAGACGAGGGACAAAGAAAGAAGAAGAGAACAGGACCGGCGCTGACTATCATCTGAAAGTTTATTAGAAACAAGACGCAGTATATACTCCATCGACAACCAAGAGCGCATGGCAACACCAAATCCATAGTGATACATCAATCACCTCTTTTGGTGTTGCCATGAGCTCTTGGTTGTCGATGGAGTATATATGGCGTGTTGTTTCTAATAAACTTTTCGTTGATAGTCAGCGCCGGTCCTGTTGTCTTCTTCTTTCTTTGTCCGTCGTCTCAGCGCTGTGTTTTCCCAGCAGTATGTACCAACTAGCTCAACTCTCCATTTTAACGAAATTCCATACAAGCTGTACAGCTTACCTTTGCGGCCGTATGGCTGAGCAAGAATAGATGCTAATGAGTAATTACTCCATTATTACAAACTGAAAACATGAAGAATGGGCCTCTCAGTAATGGAAACAAGATTTGCTGTAGCCAAGTGGAGCACAGAGTAGATGCAGTGCTTTAAAAGACATGGAGGATAAGGTGAAGTTGGCACTATTGGCCTGTATTGTTGTACTGAAGTTAGCCTGTGCTATTAGATTATCGCCCTCTACAGACAAAGGGGCCACTTTCACTGAAGCCAGACCTTTTATAAACATGATTATGCCAAAAACTGAAACATAGGTGTCGACATCAACACAGTTTCCCTCAGGCTAAGCCACACAGCCATTCCATTCAAATGGTTATATGGAGCAGGCACGTAGCCAGAAATTTTTTTGGGAGGGGTCCAAGGGAACTTATTAATGCGTAAGCATTGTATGGCTATGTAGGCAGTTTCGGCATGGACTAGATAATCTCAGTCCTATAACGGAGGAACTAGCTGGTACATCGGAAAAAGAATGGTATTGCCGGATAGAGCATTGAAAGAGGACTTGCAAGCGGCAAAATGGTTAAGGTGGGTTTATTAGTTCATTAACTAGAGCCAAAAATGTCCAAAAAGTGGGTGGGGCTGGAGCAGAAGTGGCGCCACATTTGAAAACGAAGCGTGGCGCGAAGTTTGAAGACTGAGATGCGCAACTGATGGAACTTGATTAAGACAATTAATTGTGGTATCAATAAGGTATCGATAAGTGATCAATAACTGATCGATAAGTGATCGATAACTGATCGATAAGTGATCGACTTCCGGTTTGAGGGTCTAGACTTCCTCAGTTGGCGTGAAAAGTATAGAAGTGTTACGTCGACATTTTGGTGAGCTTGGTGTGACGTCATAGTGAGACGTCATGCTTACGCATTTCTCCAATGCGAGTGCCACAGTGATCTCTAATGTTTTTGTACTCCGAAAAGGAGGGGAGGGGGGGGTTGCTGTTAATCAGAAACTCCCAGGAGGACTGGTGGTAGTAAGGGCTGAGCTCGAGCCTTAAGCCCTCACCACGCCATCACAGATTAAGGTTGCAGTGATCTTGCACCACCGGATAGCTCTACAAGCGACTGCACGCAACACTGCGGCACGTCAGAGTAAATGGTCAACAAAACTGTGCAGACATTTGCATTGTCCCATACTAAAGTATCGTGCATCTTTATTGTGAAGACTTTTAAATAATTTTCCTCAACTGCTGGCTCATTGGCAGTAAAACTGCGCACTGAGCTTGCATATTGTGGCAACTTTTGTCTTGTAGCAAGTCTGACAACAGTACTTACTTGGTTCAGCTGTGCATGATGCGAACTCGAAATCGAACAAAGAGCCAGCAGCGTTGGTTTTCTACCGATGGGCAGCGGTGGCGCCATCAAAGGACCCGCAAACCTTGCAACGCTCACCTTGGCACCTTTCGCATCATAGCACTGTCTTCGGCAGACAACAGATGACGCCGCCCTTAGTGCCCTTCGGAGAAAACTCGGCGTTGGCGACTTTCAGCTCATCGATTTCAGGGAAGGCGATTCCAGGTTTGCATCATGCGCAGCTGAACCGGGTAAGTATGCCGTAAAAACTGCTGAGAAAAAGTTACCAAAATGGGCACAGTTTCACCGCAAACGAGCCAGCAATTGAGGCAAGAAATTTTTAAAAGTCTTCATGATAAAGATGCACAATACTGTACTACTTTGTCCATGTCTCTTCTGAGTTGTTACGTCGACCAGGGATTACCAACAATTAGTCCAGACATGCATTTCAGCAAGCGCCAGAGTGAGGCAGCTAGGCACCCACCCCTGGTCCGAGCGTGGGCGCTGGCGGCTCGAGCAGTCCCAGCCGTGGCAGCAGCGCCTGTCCTGCCCAGATGCCGGCCACCGTGGTGATGACAAGGCAGGTGTCCCCGCGCGCGGGCGTCCACCTGGGTGGCGCGGGGTAGGCGAGAAGCAGCAGCGCGGCACCCAGCGGAGCGCCCCAGGGCCGTTCCAGCAGCCATGCCTCGATGGGCCCAGAGGCGGCCGCCAAGGGAATCAGAAGCGCCCACGCACTCAACAGGCCTACCACCAGGTCCTGCACCACCAGGGAAAAAACAGAGGATCACTGAACAGCGATGAAGTTGTAATAACAAGGCAGTTAGCGGAGCAATGAGATGCGAATGCCGCTTGACGATGCCACTTCAAGATGATTTGGTATCATTTGTTAACCCTTTCGCTGCCAGGTTTTTTTTCTTACATCTGCACACACCCTGCCGGTTTTTTTTTGCATTTTAGTTTCCTGCAAATTTTTTGCTAGTAACACACTAAAATGCTCTGCAGGACATGTAGACATGTTTATTCAGGATAATCTTATAGATATTAGTTGTAATGAATGAAATCTTCCAGCACCAATCTGGCCTGTCGGATTTCCTCTTCTTACGTGGATTTTTCGGTGGCAAGGGGACTTCATCGCTGTCATCACTCGACAAGGCACTTAGGTGGGCTCCTTCCTCGTTCTCATTATCATTGGACTCCAAATTCACAAGCAATTTTGAATTTCTTTGTCCGTCAAAGCGCGAACGAGTGTGGCACATAGCCTCATGGCTGAGGTGCGCAAACCAGAACGAAGTGACTCGGATGTGGAAACATGCGCCATCTGTTGTTTAAAATTTATCTTTTATCTTACAAGATCTATGAATTTACGGAGTCTCTCCATAGATGGCGCTACATGTTTGCATAGTTTTGTTTTACACAAGTATTATCAGGAGCGGCAGGGGGTGAGTTAGAAAGCCAAAACGAGTTAACTCGGGAGAGGCAGGGGGTGTGCACATGTGGTAGCCCGAGTTATCTCGGGAGTGGCAGATTAAGGGTTAAGGAGGAAAAAAGTTTAAATTGTGGGGTTCAACGTCTCAAAGAGACAAGTGCCACTGAGAGGGATGCCGTAATGGAGGTCCCGGATCAATTTAGACTACCAGGTTCCTCAAAAAGTTTTTCTGGACGATTTTCCTACGCATCAGAGGAATGGGTCATTATGCCTTCAATATTTCCATAACAGTACCTTTCAATTTTTCCACAGCTGCATCACAATTAAAATTGATGTCCAAGAATCCCGGACTTGATTTTTCCCTTCATACTATAGGAAGCACTGAATATGCCAGCATGAAAGACACACTTGTACAGAAGAGAAAGTAAGAACCAGCAAAGAAGAAAACTAAAACCGTGAAGAAATCTAAACAGCTGTAAATACAATTTGACCTGTGTACAAGTGTGTCTCTCGTGCCCGTGTAATTCGTGCTTCCAGAACTATGAAGTCCTACCACCTGGCCCAGTGTTCTATTTCAGCCTTGGATAATTACCCACAAATAAGGTACCAACTTCTAAACATTTAATAAACTATTCAGCCTTCAACACGGTGGTTTGTATCCGCTGGAAATTTGTAAACTTCTACGCACCGTTCATTCTTCATGGTCAACGGCTCTCCAAACGAAGGTCGTTGCCGCCCCAAATGAAACGGCTGTCCCCTCTATCTGGCTACGACAACGGACTCAGATCAGGGCAGTGCGTTCTCCAATGTCAGCCTCATAGGGCAGTTTCAGAATACAAAGCCCTTCCTACCACCCTCTCTTCCTCTCGCCAATCTGCCAGGCTGCTCTGGTCCTCTGATTTTTGTTATTTTTTCCTTTGTGACAGGTACTTTGAGAAGAGTTAAAGTGGACAGCATCCACCAGCCGTTCTCACGTAAGCAACTAATCATGACGATGCATGTCGATGATCTGGTGGCTACACCCTCTGTACCGGGTGGACATCGGGCTGGTACCTTAGCTTTAAAAAAAAAAGAAAAATGCAGAAAGGCACAAAGTGAGAGCAGAAACATAAGATACTACTCTCCACGGGTGGCGGCACATCGCGTGTGACGAGAAAACGAACGAACAGAGGTGACCAAAAGGGCCCCATTCCGAAAAGGGCAATGACGCTGGCACTCAAATCGGAGAGGCGTTTACAGGAGCGGAGCGTCCATGTGCATCGTCATCAGCCTAACTATGTACTCTGCAGGAAAATAGCCTCTATGAGACAGATGAGACCATCCAATCCCCGCAAATTTCTTAATCTCATTCGCTCACCTCATCCCCCCAGGAATCAGCTCCGTTACCCTTAATGACCATCGGTTATCTTGTTTTGCATTATATGTCTTCCTCATGACCACTTCTTGATTTCAACTAGTCACGTTTGTTCCTTGGCCCACCCAGCTCTCTTCCTGTGACTTAACTGTGCACCTATCATTTTTGCGCTGTACTCAATTTAATTTTAAAATAAAGTAGCCTCAAAGAGGGACACTTAATCGTGCATTGCATGTGGCAAAGCAAAAGCACAGCCGTTCCCCATACGCACCCATAGTGTGACCCGTTCCCATGGCACCCTTGCAAGTGTTGGTTGACAGTGACTCCCGACCAACAGTGACACAAGTTGTGGTAAGGAATTCTGAGCTAGGCCTCCGCAGATTTGCACACAATCAGTCCCACACTAGTGGAACAATACGGGGACCCACAATCTTTGCCTCAGAAACAGCCGCCTCACCAAGTGAGGCAGTGACACACAACGCAGGAAAAAACTGGCTCCTCATGCTATCGCGTAAAACATTTTCAACTTCCAAGCTTCCGCCCCACAGGTGAGTACAGATAAGATGCAGCTGCTGTAGGTATGAAAGTCTCGAGCTGTGTCCTCACACAAACACGCCACGATAGCTCGAGATCCAAAATGCTCGGCTGTGCCACTCACCAGCACGGTGTGCATGCCCAGGTACAGGCGGCTGACGCAGAGCAGGGAGCACCACACCACGCACACCAGCAGCGCTGCCGCGAAGTTGTACTGCGCAGGGAAAAAGAGAAGAAAAATAAACTACGATCCACAACACATACCTGTTCTCCATGCAGCAACGCGCCTCGCCCAGCGTGTAGCTACTTGGAAACAGCAGCAGTCTTAGATGCCGAATTAGACACCTTTAGCATACCATGTACCGTGTTACCGTTACCGTAGTACCGCGAGCCCGCCCACCGCCAGTGCGCACGCGCTGATTGGTCTGGATGCAGCAGGTGCTGATTGGTCTAGATGCAGCAGATGCACGCGCAGCTTCCGGGTACCTGGCGACCTCAAGGCGATCTGCGCACGTGCACGGACAGCACGCGGCCTCCCGGTACTCAGGTAAAGGCCCTCCTTGCTTGTTTACGTGTTTCTTCCCTGTCTTCGTTTTTCGCGCTGTACATAATGTTGAACGTTCACCAACTCGCCCAGTTTTCGGCCCCCCTTTAGCATACCGTGCACCGTGTTACCGTTACCGGAGTACCGGGAGCTTGCGCGCAGCCAATGCTCATGCGCAAATTGCCTTGACGACAAGCATGGGCCAGATCCTACTGCGGTTCCGTTCCGGAACCAATTCCTTTCGCCCCGTCTCATTAGCCGACCGTTGTCATGTCCGGCGTGACGAAAAACTTCCGGAGGCAGCTCCGCGTTTTTCGTCTACGTCACGGGGCGTGGCCACGGCGCTGAAAGGAACCGTTTTTCGTCGTCATTTTTACGTCACTCCGTAAAAGAACGGTTCGGAGAGGGAACCTTCGTAGGATCTGGCCAGCATCGGGACGAATCAGCGCGTGCTCAGCGGCTGTGGGCGGGCTCCTGGTGCTCCGGTGCCGGTAACGGTAACACGGTACACGGAATGCTAAAGGTGTCTAGTAGCCCCCTTTTAGCATACAGTAGACACCTTTAGCATACCGTGTACCGTGTTAGCGTTACCGGTACCGGAGTACCGGGAGCCAACGCGCAGCCAATGCGCATGCGCAGATCACCTTGAGGGCGCTAGATGGCGCCACATACCCGGCAGCTGTGCTCACGCCCGCAGCTTCGTAACCAATCAGTGCGTAATCACCGCCAGTAGGCGGGTTTCCGGTACTCCGGTAACGGTAACACGGTACACGGTATGCTAAAGGTGTCTATTGTACGATGTTACCGTTACCGGAGTACCGGGTGCCCGCGCACAACCACTGAGCCTGCGTTCCTGGTCCTGATGCTGCAGGCGCGCGCGCAGCTGCCGGGTACCTGGCGCCACCTGGCGCCGTCAAGGCCATTTCCGAATGTGTACGGGCTCCCGGTACTCCGCTACCGGTGATGGTAACACGGTACACGGTATGCCGAAGCTGTCTATTAATGCACAGAATTCACATACAATTATTCCCCAGAGCGAGAGGCGCACTCTCACGCACGTCCTTTTCCACATTGTTACTAACAGTGGTGACAGCCATCATGGTATCGCCCGGTGTATGCAGTCATTTAGCCTCGGGGAAACATATGTGGCGTATAAAATCCGGCAACCTCATTTTTTTTTTCCAGATCCCGAGATTCTAACCTCGTTCAGCGATGGCCGCTACGAATAGCGCTTATGAACGTTTTTAGAGCAAAAGCTCTCTGCTCCAGTTCTTCAAGGTCATGTCAGTATGCAAAACGACCTTGGGAGGCAGCGGAGCGCGAAATAAAAATAGATAACAAATGCAAAACATAATAAAATGAAATAAAATAAAAACAAAAATAAAATAGAAAACAAAAATAAAAACTGCCGTGTCCGGTCGCTGTGTTCAATGCAGCGAAAGACGCACACGGTATTTTAAGACTGTATTTACAGCTGATGAGGGTGCGACCAGCGTCGACCGACGTAGGAGCCGAACTGGCCGACCCAGGGTTGCCAGGTTATAAACTCGAAAAAGAGCCACAAAAATAACAGAAGTAGCCAACATGTCGTCGAAGTGTCAAAAATAGCCAAAAAAGCGCCGAAGTCGCAGAAAAGCGGCACCAGAAGCAGAAAAGTCCCAAGTAATTTATCATTCCAGCAGGATGCAGGTTAACAGTGGATGTGAATAACTTTTAACTATAATAGCATCGCTAATCAAATGAAAGGAAACGTATGAACATGATGTTACAGCCGAACGGAAACGCGCGAGGAATTTCTTTAGGTAGTGAAAGTGTGGTAAAATAACCAGAAGAGTTTTTTTTCTTTTCAGCAGAGGAGAAATTATTTGGGTTCCTAAGCCACTGCCATAAAAATTTTAATTCCAATATAAATATGGCATGCGTGGCATTGTTCTTTGCATGAAATTTCTTCACTGCTCTGTAAAGAAGGACATGATTTCATGCTCCTATTTCTTTTTTCATTTTTCTCTTGTGATATTTTATTAGCTTTCTATTGCGAAAACAGACTGATATCCATGTGCAGTTCTTATGTATTGAATGCATATGTATTGGCCAAAGTTTTTCATATCACTTGGCTGGCGTTTCAGCCATTTATGTCTCCCCTGAAGCTCTATCTCGCTGTACGATACAAATATTCTTCGTCACCACGTTTTGAAACTCTTCGGTCTTTCCCGTTCCCCACTAATCAGCTAAAAAGAAACCATGTGCCCTGAAAAACTTCAACCAGGTCTGTAATTCTCAGCACCACACAAGTTGCAGTCGGGCATGGCGGCCGATCAACGCGCGTTGAAGCAGTAGTCAACTGAGGACACAAGGTCTATCAGCTAAGTAGCAAGTCACTTCCCTTTTACCCGAGGCGTATTCAGTGAATGGAGATAGAACATTTCTTATTGCTAGTTCTAAGGAAGCTACATATTTCCACGTATCATTGTAGTGTCCGTTCGTTTGCGGAAGGTAGCAGGAAAGGGGTGTTATCATTTGTGTTCGTGACGCGAGAAGCGACCAGACTAATCTCGATTGATCACAGCCATGCCGAGCTGCATCTACGTGTTTCCAGATTACCCTAGATGATCTCGACCTGTTATCTCGAAGTTTCCTTGCCGGCTTTAAACTGAACGATGCCGCGAGCAGCGGGCATTCGTAGTTCGACGACCGACGAGCACGTTTGTTGCTTACGCCGCCACCGAGTGATTCAGTTCTTTTGCGGGCGCAAGTCAGCCCAAATAAAGAGCTTCGTTTACAAGACTTGTTGGTGTCTTCCTGACCGCTGGACTGCCGTCACTACAACGTGACAATATCAGCATTGCATAGTGGAGTCAATGTTTCGGAGTCTCGCCTGGGAGAACACAGGAGCGAGAAATATTTTAAGTTAGAGCATGATTACAGGTAAAATTTCAACAAAAGGGCGGTCACCGTAGAATAATAGTATTCACTTGTGGCATTCTAACGCACTCAAGCAAAGATGCACTGGGACTATTGGCGGAAAAATGGGTCCATTATTAATTCCTAACTTCGAATTCAAATGTAGCCGAAAAGTAGCCATGTAGCCAGGCTCAAATTTCTGCCGCCAATAGGTCCCAAAAGTAGCCAATTTGGCGCAAAGTAGCCACACACGGCAACCCTGCTGGCCGCCCGAAGAAAGGAGGGAGCGGTGAAGCGTCCACGGGAGGGAGTGGCTTCCCAAAACAGGAGGAGGGTGCGGGGGCGCACCGTGGGGGTCATCTGGCGACAGCGCGCGAAAAGGGGGGCAAGTGGCCGTTAGGACGGAACACTGCACTGGTAACACACACACAAAAGGAAAGGGGACACAACAAAAATAAAAATAAAAAATAAACTACAAACACAAGTAAGGAACTGCAGAAAGATATGTGTAGAGAACTGCTAGAGAACTCACCGACTCGCAAGCTTCATATCGTAACTACCTAAACGGCAGAATCAGCCACAGCGCGCTCCGCATTCTCCGCTCAAGTGGCAAAACCGAAAACAACCTGGCCAAACACACGATAGTTTGGGTGCCGGGACATACCGACATTACGGGAAATGAGGAGGCGGATAGGATAGCTCGAGGGTGCGCAACAAACCGAGCATCCAACATTCTCGACCCCGCTGAGGAACCCGAGCCGGTAGCCCAAAGCTATACAGACATTCTTAACTACTACAGAGGGATCAGACGAAAATACCCGCCCCGACACAAACAACTCAATAGAGAAGACGCCGTAGCATGGCGACAGTTACAAACGGGAACATTCCCGTGCCTAACATGCTAAGCAAAATCTACCCCACACAGTACAAGAGCGAGTGCCCGCGGTGTGGAGACAAACCAACCCTATACCGTACCACATGGGCTTGCAGAAAACAGACGAGCTAGCCATGATAGAAAACCCGAGTGCGGAACAGTGGGCGAGGATGCTATCCAGCGACATCCTGAAAGTCCAACAAGGACTAGTAAGGCGTGCACGCAGGGCAGCTACCCTCAGCGGAGCCCTGGACTGGGGAACCGACCCTGAAGAGAAGATGGAAGACTCTATCTGAAGCCGCAAAAACAACTGTAAAATAGAGCAATAAACGTTTTCCACCACCACCGCCACAGCTGCAGGCGCTTTTTAATGCAACTAATTACGTAACAGAAAACCAACCCTATACCACACCACATCGGCTTGCAGAAAACAGACGAGCTAGCCATAATAGAAAAAACGAGTGCGGAACAGTGGGCGAGGATGCTATCCAGCGACGTCCTGAAAGTCCAACAAGGACTAGTAAGGCGTGCACGCAGGGCATATATACCCTCAGCGGAGCCCTGGACTGGGGAACCGACCCTGAAGAGAAGATCGAAGACTATCTGAAGCCGCAAAAAGCACTGTAAAATAGAGCAAATAAACGTTTTCTACCACCACCACCACAGCTGCAGGCGCAGTGTTTTCGGTTCAGGAAGGGCAGACCTTCAATTCTTTCTGGATGAGCATTTCATGCGGTGCGCAGCATTTTTTTTTTCTGGCTTTCGTTTCTACACTTACCGAGTGTGCAAGCCATAATACGACAGCGATACTGGCGTGACTTCTCTGGACTTCTCGAAACGTACAACGCAGCTAGCCACGAGGGTCAAACTGCTGCATATGCTCATTTAAAAACAGGAGCAACCGGTTTAACGCGTTTAATATATGCAATGTAACAAAAATAACCGGTAGCCGAAAGGTAACACGACCGGAACCCTACCGCGAAATCCGAGGTTAGTTGGCTCCTCGCTTGCCCGGAGTTTCTTTTCTTTTAAAGCAGTACTACAGTCAGATGCAACTAAAGAACACAGCGGCTTTTTCCCGTCAGAGGGGACCCCCTTCGAGCCAATGGCGTCGGCCGATTATCATGACCCTTCTAGCATGACAATGCAGGGAGCGGCGCCACAATGCAAGGAGGGGACTATGCCCTTTCATTTGCCATTCCCTACATTGCCACGCTAACAGGTTCATAAGAATCGGCCGACGCCACTGGCTGGAAGGGGGGTCCCCTCTCAGGGGAAAAAGCCGCTGCGTTCTTGAGTTGTAGCCGACTAAATGTCACAATGTGAAAAAGCCGCCGTCTTTGCCCGTTTGCATCATCGTTAAGTGAAGCCCTCACCCTCCCCACCCATCAGTCACCTCCGCGCCGCATAGAATAGTCGGCCCATATGCACCCACAGGCCAAACACTGTCTCCCACCACACGCATACGGGCTGAATTTTCACGACTCAAGAAAGACGCCCGCAGGAAATAACGCAGTTTTACGACGGCTGCCGACACAAAAAAGCACGTCCGAATACCCCGAAGAACGGTATCCACGATGAAGCAACACATAGGCTGCCGCGAAAACGACATGCATCCTGATAACGTAACGCACTAGGTACTATCGGGGACAAAAGTGGTATACTCTACACGGCAGGAGCCGGAGCAACGGAAAACTACGGCATTTTGGCGAGCTAAAGCACATAACATTGAAACGAGCCAAGCGACATGCCTGCTGATAGTAAAAGCCACGCATTGGCTGTCTCGATCCCAGATGCAGCCTGTAGATGTCGTTGCAACGCAGCTTTCCGTAAAGCCCCTAAGCTTCCCGTTGCTCCGGTGCCAAAAGCAAGGAAATGCGAGAAAAGTATGCATCGGGGAATAAATCAAAATGTCGCGCATCCCGGGCACAAACATCCTATCAAAGGGCAGGCTGTGGACCGTTCAAATGCAAGCGGCTTGCTCAGTCGGGCGCGCCACAATTGGCCTTTATCGTCGAGCCGGCGTCGCGTCGTCAGTGCTATACGCGCCGCACAGCCCCGAAATGCGTCAACATCCCGCCGAGGCCTTCCTTCTGGGTAGATTGCTTCGTTCCACAGCGGACCGAGACCCGGGACCACGGCACCCGCTTCTGTGGACCACCACCATGGACAGTCGAGGAGTAAGATGCGCTCTCTGGGTGAAGAACGAACGTTGTGTTTGAAAGTTTTACATGGAGAAATAGCGGACCACAGAGGACTGGCGCCCATCCCTCTACTCCCTCTCCAATAAAAAAATAAAGCATGGCTTGGCAATCAATTTGAAATGGTAGTACTTTGTCCCTGTCTTCTGCGTTAAAAGTTTTAAGTTATTCACGAGGCTTTTTTGTGGGCACAAACTTTACAAAGAAGAAAGAACACACGCGAAGTTATAGCCCGATACAAGTCAAGAACCCATCGCAGAAGCCTTTTAAAAGAGTCCCTTCAGCTAATGGAGTCGACCGAGTGTGATTACGTCACGGTTAATCCGATTTCACGGAGGGTCCTGCTACCTGCGATGTCACGCTAGGGGATCGAACACGGCGTCATGAAAAACTGCCGACGTCATTGACAGGGGGGCCTCCTCTGAGGAGCGTTCCCCTCCGGTTTCTCGACTTGTACTCGACTGTAGGAACATCTACCAACCATTGCCCAAGCCAAAACAACGTCGGTGACGCTGCGCACAGCCGAATAAGACCCCAGGGGAAACAGGGGTGTAGCTGCACACCATGTCAGGTAACACATTTGTTCGCTTAAAGAAGCGATGGGCTGCACGCAAAAAGACTAGGAGGACTGCGCACACTCGAAAGTCGAGTTCCGATCCCCTTTCATGCAGTACACAGCCATGGCAGTCACACAGCCATATACGCAGATGATATAACCCTCTGGACAACGGGAGGATCCCTTGGAACAGCCCAGGGTATCCTGCAATCGCCATAGATATCACCACCACTCTTTTAGCAAACACAGGCCTCCGTTGCTCTCCAAATAAATCGGAACTCCTGCAGCGTAAGCCCCTCCCCAGTGACCCCCAGATTGAACTGAACATGCACGGGAATCCAGTGCCCATTGTGCCTCAGGTGAAGATTCTCGGCCTTCTCATTAACAACACACTCGATGCAACCGCCACCCTTCAGCTCTTGCAAAGACACACCAAACAGGTCGCTGCACTTATCAGGCGGATGGCAGCACGCAATCATGGGCTGTCTGAACGCGAAACCCTCAATATGACAAACGCACTAATCATTAGCTGCATTACATACCACCTCCAATACCACATACTCACTCAGCGGCAAACACAACAGGCAGACATCCTAATACGCACGGCTCTCACCTCCGCCCTACGTCTTCCACGGACGGTTGGCACGAAACGTCTCCTGGCCACTGGTACCCACAATACAGTGATCGAATTAATAGAGGCTCAACGCACCAACCAATTAGTCCGCCTGAGTCGAACAGAAACAGGACAAGGGCTACTGCGACAGCTACGTCTCAATCCACACATTCCCACCCCAACAAGTCCTACACCTTACATGACCTCTCTGCGCACTCAGGATCACATATATCAGAAGCCCCTACCGCGCAATATGAGCGCTAGTCTCCATCAGGGCAGGCGGCAGGCACGAGCGAGCTATTACACGAAAACATACAGCAACCGCTCTGATATCCTTTATGTCGACGCGGCAGAAAATTCGAAACCAGGATATTTCACGGCAGTCGCAGCCTATGAAGACGGCACAGTGGGGGCCGCCGCCACTATCCGGACTAATTCGCCTGCAGAAGCGGAGGGAGCCGCCATCGCACTTGGTCTGGCCCACTCTACCATTGACAAAAACGTAACCGAAATTTGCACAGACTCCAAGGCCGCGTACCGCCACTACCTAAAGGGCGTGGCGACGCCGGCAACACATCGTATTCTTGCCACAATCACCTCTCTCGACCGAACGGTTACTGTGTCGTGGGTCCCTGGGCATGCCTCGATCCCCGGTAATGAGCGCGTTCATGCGCTGGCCCGAGAACTCTCCTCCCGGACCCCAGAAGATCAGGCACCCAACCCTGCGCAAGAGGCTACATCGGTCCTGTATACATATCATCAAATTACAACATTCTACAAACTCAGCCGCATGGCACTGCCACCACCCCACAGTACCTTGTCGCCTTCATCCAGCGCCACATGGCGACAATTACAGACAGACTGTTTTATTTCCCCCACTCACCCCACCTTTCCTCCTGAATGTACCACCTGTGGCGTGCCCAGATCCACACTTTTCCACTACCTTAGGGGAATGTCCTTCCCCAAAGGCAGTACCCCCCATCCCCAATCCCACTCATTCTTCCTGGGAGGCTGCTTTACGGACCGCTCAGCCCGCCGGCCAGAAATGGCTGGAGGATCGGGCTTCACATGAAGCACAAGCCCGTGGACTCCTGGACCAGTAGGGGACCACCCTGGAAGATTTTTTTTTGTGTGTGTGTTTAATAAAGTTGTTTCCATCCATGCATCCACCGCCCGCATCACTTGTCAATACTGAAAGATCGCCGCTGAGGCACCGCGTCAGGAGGCGTACGTGCATGACAACAATGAACTGAAGCATATAGTCGGACAACTGTGGGCCAAGTACCTCCCGGTGCCAAGCGTTTTGTAAGCAGCGCTGACACATGTACCGTCTTGCAGAAACAAAAGCTCTCTCGGTGATGAAACCGGTCCTCTCAACGTCCCTCACTGTGTTCGCCTTTGGAAGCTCTAAGCACGCCTCCTAGGCCCAAGCAGTGTAGTTGAACCTTGCAGACTGTAAAATCAGCAATCAGGACACGGACCCTTCAGTGCTAGAAAACGCAGCGTGTGACCTTGGAAAGGTATTCCTGTTGTTGCGACTGAAAGAAGGATGGAAAGGAAAAATGCAAGGGCCTCACAACCGCTGTCACGTGCAGGCAGAAGAGAGTTGAAAGATGTGAGCAGAAAAACTGAGAGATAACAGACGAGCGTCGCATCAACCGCGTCCGCCGAAGCGACGACGCCAGCTGTGATATCCCTAAAGGCATTGCACTGCCCAGGGCTTTCAGCAACACGGCACCTTAATATTCCTACGCTACATTGTCGACCGGGAAACAGTCGTTCCCAAATGAATCACAACCCGCTTTGAGGAAAGGAAATAGCGCAATAACTGTCTCAAGTATGTCGGCGGACACCCGGACCGCGCCGTAAGTGAAGGGAGGAAGGAGTGAAAGAAGAAGGAGAGAGCCGTAGTGGAGGTCTCCGGAATAATTTCTACCACCCGGGGATCTTTTAACATGCACTGACATCGCACAGCACACGGGCGCCTTCAGCGTTTCCCCTCCATCGAAACGCTGCCACCGCGGTCGGGTTCGAACCCGAGTACTCCGGCTCGGTAGCCGAGCCTCCTAACCGCTCAGCCACAGCGGCGGATGGGACCGAAGCGCAAGCCTTGTTCTTCCCGACTCCAGTGCAGCAGCGAAAAATTAGGTGCCAAATTCGCTCGAGACAAAAAAAAAATCACTAAGAGCGGTAGCACTTTCCGAGAAAAAGCTGCGAGTTCGTTACGCAACCCCAGCTTTCCTGGATGGATGGATGGATGGATGGATGGATAGGAGCGCCCCCTTTGAAACGGGGTGGTGGCAATTGCCACCATGCTCAGCTTTTCTTTCTTTATTTATTTTTTTTTGTTTACTGTGTTGGCAATTCTCATTAAGATTCTCCATCAACTTTGCCTACGGTTTCCTACTATTCTAACCTTATGCCACATCTCTGATTTTCAGCCACCAATCCTCCAATCGCTTTTTGCTGACTTCCACTGCAGATTTATTTACATGACCATTGTTATCTTTAAACCCTAGGGCCTCAGAAAGAGTGACTGTGCCTGCATCGACATCCGGATGGATACCATCACATTTGATTATGAGGTGTTCAATTGTTTCCACAGATCTACCACACACTGCACATGTGTCATCTTCTTCGTTAAATTTCTTTTTGTAGCTGCGCGTTCTAAGACACCCTGATCTAGCTTCAAAAAGTAGGGCACTGCCTCTTGAGTTATCATAGAAAAATTCTTTCCTGATCTGCCTTTTCCAGAATCGATATAGTTCTACACTATGTTTCTTTTCCATTGAATTCATCCAATTTTTAACTTCCGCGTTTTTAACCTGTCGTTTAATGCTCTTTCTTTCTCCGTCCTCATGACCGGCATACTTACTGGTTAGTTTTCTAGTTCTTTTCCGCCACTGTGAGTCAACGTTCTTTCTGTATAAATATTTAAATACCTTAGCTGCCCATCTGTTATCGTCCAATTTCCTCAGGCGTTCTTCATATAGTATTTTACTCTTAGCTTCCCGTGCCTCGAACGATGCCCAGCCCATATCCCCTTGTACTGCCTCGTTTGTGGTTTTGCCGTGGGCACCTAGTGCTAATCTTCCAACAGCTCTCTGATTTACGTCTAATCTCGACTGAACTTCTGCCCTTAAGCACAGAACCGCATTGCCGAAAGTAAGTCCCGGCACCATTATTCCTTTCCAAATACCTCTTAGTACTTCATATTTGTTGTACCCCCATAATGCCCTATGTTTCATTATCCCGGCGTCTCTTCGTCCTTTTGCCCTAAGAGCCTGTTCATGCTTTTCCGTGTATATCTGCCCTTCGTTTAGCCATATCCCGAGGTATTTGTATTCGGCCACTTTGGGTATTTCGTGGCCTTGTATTGTAAGCACCTGATCAGTTGTATCGTTAAAAATCATCACACCTGATTTAGTTGCGCTAAAACTGAATCCTAGAGCGTCTCCTTCGTCTCCACAGCAATTAACCAAAGTTTGTAAATCTTCCTGGCTATCTGCTAACAGTACAATATCGTCCGCATACATTAAACCCGGGAGTCGCTGCTCAATTACATTTCCGCCTAATCTGTACGATAGATTATAACCCAGATTACTTTCTTCTAGCCTTCTTTCCATATTTATCACGTAAAGCATGAACAGCAGCGGTGATAGAGGGCAACCTTGCCTTAATCCTTTGTGCACCCCTACAGTTGTGGTACTTTTTTTCCCTTCCCATGTAATTTCAACTTCATTATCTCGGTAGATTTCCTGTAGAAAATCAATTACCTCATCACCGATACCTAAATCTTTCAATATGCTCCACAGGAGTTCCCTGTTCACGTTATCGTATGCACCGCTTATGTCTAGAAAGGCTATAAACAGAGGTCTATTTTCCGCCTTAGCTATTTCTATGCATTGGGTAAGCACGAACAGGCTATCATCTAACCGCCTACCCCTTCTGAACCCATTCTGAAGTTCTCCGAGTATCCTATTCCCTTCTACCCATGACTGCATTTTTAATTTCACCGCCTGCATTGCCAGCCTGTACATAACAGATGTTATCGTAATCGGACGGAAGGATTTTATGTTCATCTTATCTCCTTTCCCTTTATAAATCAAATTCATTTTACTCTGTCTCCAGCTGTGCGGAATTTGCTGATTTGTTATGACTGCCTCCAATGCTTTTATCAGCGCGTCCTTGCTTCTTGGGCCAAGTTCATTAATCAGCTTAATTGGAATTTCGTCTATCCCTGCGGATGTGGTTTTAGGAATATTCGCTTCCGCCTTTTCCCAGTTAAGACTAGTCAGTTCTAAGCTGTTCTCTTTTGTGCTGTCCTGTGTTGCCGCCTCACTTGGGGAGATTACCCCATTGGCGTCGCTAAAAGACGCAGCTATAAATGACGTAATGTAGTCCACAGCATCGTCTCCCTCCAAACATTTTCCCTCAGCATCTATAATCTGTTCCTGCTTTCTTTGATTTGTTTTTCCCAACCAGCTTATATGGTTCCAGAATTTTCTTGGCCCCCCTTTATTTGCCTCGCGAACTTCAGCCAGCCATTTATCAGAGGACTGCTTTATTTTAGCCTGGACTAGGACCTGAACTTGCTGTTTCTTTTGTCGATAAGATTCCCATTTTTTTTCTATTTCCTCTACAGATAACTGCGCCCTCTTTGCTTCTCTGTGTTCCCTTGAAGCCACCCGTCGTTGTTCGATGGCCTCCTTAATTTCCATATTCCACCAGCTTCGTGGCTTCCTCTTTCCTCTCCAGCGGTTAACTCCTTTCACTTGTTTCATTTTTGTAGCGATGAGCAGTTCCAACTGATTATAATCCCAATTTTCCATGTGGCGTTTCTCAATTATTTCTTCTATATCGGCTGATATTAGCGCTATTTGTTCATCATTTAATTTTGCGTTGTCTTTTGGACTTCGTTGCATTTCTCTTTTGACTAGGGCTCCCAACTGTAGACTAATACGTTTATGATCACTTCCTAGGCTGTCCTTCCCCTCTTCGTCTATTTCCATTATTGCGAGCTTGCTATAGATGCCCTGCGACATTAGACAGTAGTCAATGGTTGTTTGCCTGTTACGGGATTCCCACGTGATTTGTCCCTCACATTTAGTTTCTCTATTGACAATAACTAAGTTGTGCCGCTCACACAAGTCTAGCATTAACTTCCCGTTACAATCTGTGTATCCATCCAGATCCTCGATATGGCCGTTCATGTCTCCAAGCAAAATAATATCGACACCGTCTCCAATCTGCTTTATATCGTCATTGAGGCACTTAACTAGATCCTTGTTTTCTTGCCTGCATTTGTCCCCGGTCCCTAAATAAACTACCCCTAGCCATGTCCTTTTGCCAGCAATTGTACCTGATACCCAGACATGTTCTTTGCAAGTTGATTTTATTCTTTGCCAATTTGTTCCTTGATGTATCAGCATACCTACTCCTCCTCCCTTCTTCTCCGTTGTTGTTCTGTTGCACCCTTCCCAGACATAGCCATCGATGAAAGGTGGATCTTCTAGATCCCTCAGATGTGTCTCGCATAGAGCGTACACACCTACTGCTTCGTCCTTTAACTGCTGTTCTATTTCTAGCCATTTCGCTCTCTTTCTACCCCCTTGCATGTTTATGTAACTGATCCTGGCGTTAAATTTCTTTTTCGTAGTTTTCTTTCTGGGCCTCCTAGTGGCCATTTTGTTGGGATCAGCCGCCATTGTTACATTTACATCGCTTCTACCTACACCTACGCCCTGAGCCACCGTGGACCCCCTAAAAAAGCTACCGCTCGGCCTCCCAGGCGCCTGCCTATCTCTTCTCCTACCCTTCCACTGAAATGGATGCCATCTCGTCCAAAGTCTCTGCCCGAACCTGCCCTGTGCACTTCCTTGTTTATTTCTACCACCTCAAAGCCTTTCTCGAGGCCTAACTGCCTTATCTCGCGATTAAGATTCACAACGTCTTTAGCAACCTCTGCATTCCTTCCTTGTACCTCAGGCACTGTACACACCACGATCTGCGCTTGCTGTGCTATCGCCCTTATACCGTCAACTCCCTCAGCTAATGTTTTCCCTACTTGTGCGGCGTTACCATTCAGGACATCATTTAGCCCCGCCGCTACCACTACCAAGTTACGCCTTGCAGCCTTCTCGGAAAGTTCACTTTTAGTCGCTGTCAGGACATCGTCCATTGTCTTTCCTGGAAACACCCCGACTGCTACCCGCCTATCACCCTTCACCCGGTCCAGAATCGCTCTTTTGCAGCGCCCCATGTTTGAGTCACCAGCGATAAGCACTAGGGTACTCTGCCACTCCCTCCTAACTTCCGGATCTCGCTGCCTCTTATCAGCGACTGTGCCCTCATTTCCTGGAAGTAGCCCGGACCCCTTCTCAGTACCACCTCTCGAATTCCCAGCTGCCACCTGTGCATAGCTGTTCCTGCCTGGACATGTCTGACCTACTGGCCCCTCGCTGTCCATGCCAGTGCAAGCCCCATCCACGTGGCTGGCGCTGGAATGCCCGCCATTGTGGCTTCCAATGGCGGTGTCAGCCGTTTTTGACTCGATCTGAGATAGCTGTACTTGAAGCTTACGCTTCTCTGCCCTCTCTATCTGTAACTCTGTTTCTAGAGCATCCATCCTTAGCACTAGTTCGCTGTTCGCCTGTTCAGCCCTGTCCAGGCGTGCACCTAATACGCAGAATTTGCACATAAAATCTGCGCCTTCGGCCTCCTCCACTGAATCGAACCGCGTTTCTTTTAAATTCACCGATTCCTCACACTCCATACATCTAACCTTCAGTAACTTAACCATCGTAGCAACACTCGATTATTGCTTGCACCAAATGCCCAGATATCTACACGCTCAAGACGAAAACACTTGAAAACACGTGCAAAATCAAATAAAAGTCTGGCTACCGCAAATGCCGATCAATCACTTGGAAAAAAATAGCTATCTCTCTAAAAGTTAACGCACAAAAAAAAAACACTGAGACAACTGTCGGCCAAATAGTCCCGGCCGAAATTAGGTCACTGACCTAAATTCTATTCCTTAACCTGCACTTCCCCTAACAGCCTAAAAAACTAAACGCACTTTTAAAACTATTAAAGGAAAGTACTCATCTATTTTACGCAGACGCTCTCGCAGTCTGTCCGGTCCCGGTCTCCACGCGTGATCCGAAGAGCACCAAAAACGCACGTCCGCACAGCACGGCTGTCAACTGTCAACTGACAGTTGACAGTTGACAACTGACACCGCAGTTACAGAGCCATCTGTCGGGAGCCATCGGGACTACGGCGTAACTCAAGGCGGACACTTTCGGCGAGACGCTGCAGCTGCGCGAACACGTTCTCTCTGAAGGACTGCTCTTCCTGCCTGAGAGAAAACCGTACTTATGAAGTGCTTCTTGCGCTACAAACGACTAGCTGCACTACAAACACGAAGGGAGTAAAATGGGAATGAGCGCGCACTCCCTTTATTAAGGTGCAACGTATGCTGCCAAAGTCCTGGGACAGATTTTCATTGCTACAAACACGAAGTACCTGCGGTTGATAACGGAAACAAACTCCCTCTTCATAAGAAGCGACGTTCTAGAAGCTGCGAAGATTTCAACCGAGCTTTCAGTCTCGTCTATTTGCTAACCTTAGAACCTCCGGTGTCACGTTTAAGAGCCTCCCGGCATAGCTAACTGCATGCCTCGGAGTGGGAATACACCTCAGTTGTCAGGAGTAAGCATTCCGCATATTTAGTGATCGAAAGTACTCCGGAACCTAGGCAACGTATATCCTTCCCCTCAAGCGGAGCGCACCACACCAACTTGTACCCCCTGCGTCCTCGGCACATACGTGGAGCACATATGTGCACAATCGCCGCTAAATTCTCAGCAGCGATTCTTAAAAAAAAATTATTTATAACTTACAGGGTCCATGCAGAGCTTTCAAATTTGACTCGAATATCCGCAAACGCCACCTCTACTGATCTGTAGCACTAGAACATGCCCTTCGAAATCATTTCAGGGTCCCTTTAAGAGTGAAATGCGCTAGCATTATATTTCAGGACGGGTAGCTAGCGCTGAAAGTTTCCTCTGTCAGATTTGATGCGAATGAAATAGAAAACTGCGATTTAAGCCGAATCTTACAAATGTACGTCGAGTGCCCTCATATTTTGCTGCTCTCGCCTGTCCGATCCGTCACATTTGTCGCAGCTTTTATAGCAACTTCCGTGTGCACGTCAGTTTTTTTTTAAACTGTCCATCCTTCAAGCGCCATATTCGTATTTCTAGCTGCTGGAGCAGCTAGGTATACGACGCCTACATTTTCATACATTATCACATTTTTCTCAGAATTTTTACTTCGATTACGATGACCACTGACCACTAATCCACCATTTCCTTATTCCCACTATTAATACCTCTAAATCAATATACTCATCCATTTAAATTCATCTACTAGTCAACCTTAATCCATATACTTATCGGCATTGTACACGACGTATCGATTATAGCTTGAATTCATTTTTGAATTTGTCTCCTCTGGGTGGCGGCCTGTGATTGGATATTTTGGGGCCACGCGACCTGTGACGACATACCTCACCTGGTGTGACGCGAACCTATGACGACATACCTCTCTCGACCAATCAGCGAATTTCGTGACATCGGACATTGGGCGCAGCTCACAAAGAAATCTTGCCTCGTTTCACAACAAATATGTGTGTAAGGTGTGCACGTCCAACTCAAAGGCGGCAGAAGATCAAAACATTCACGGTGTCAACATGCCTACCACTCGGACAGGATCGGTCATACCAGGTGCTCTTCGAGGTTGGTTTCACTGCACTTTTTTCCTCTTAATTCAAAAGCATTATCTGTACATCTCCCATTAGCACAAAATCCGGCGTCCGCCGTCTGCGGCCTAAAATTCGGAGGATGTCAGAACGTCGGTGTACAAACACATGTAATCGGACGTGTATAGTCATGAATGATGAAAAGTAACGTGCAATGGCCTATGAAAGTAATCAGTCGTAGTCACAGTAATGACTCATTGTGCAACGTATCATGACTCAGCCTTTTACTTCCACAGAGTAGCACGACTCCGCACTTTACAAGTACCGTAAGGCGTATAGAGTTTGTACAAAGTATGTGCAATACTGACTCGTAGTTATAAACTAGAAGAACTGCAGTTTGGGCTAGTTGATGTAGATTCATAATGATGGTTCAACAGCGCAAACACACACAGACCTTGTGTCTGTGTGTGTCGTGTCTCTGTGTGTCCTGTCTCTTTCTTGGTCTGTGTGTGTGCGCTGTTGAACCACGATTATGAATCGTAGTCATAGCCACGACTCATGACTCGTAATCATTCTGCAACGCAACATGAATCATAACTTTACAAATAACGTAAGGTGAACAGAGTTTGCACAAAGTACGCGTAGTCATGACGCATTACTCGGCACTTCTGCAAAGTAGGGGCTCACCACTTAGTAACGTAATGTAAGCTGTATAGAGTTTGTACAGACATGCGTAGTCATACCTAGCAATCATAGTCATGACTAATGATCATTCTGCGAAATAATGTTGGACGTCTCTGCCGAATTTTTCCTTTATGCGCAGCGTCACACCAGCAAACTCAATTCCGTCACGACGTCAATAAAGAGGTTTTTACGTGTGCTAACTTCAAAGAGGCCATTACCAATGTCTTTTAAACCACAGAAAATGCCCTTCTAAAACATGCATTTGTAGTTGTTTTAGATCTGACGAAGATGTATCTCGGAGTGGTTTTATATCTACATGCATGAATTTTAAACATGTGTATGTATGTAAGCTGCTATTTGTTCAATGCACTGTAACCATTTCTTGTAATTTGCTTTTGCCCTCCCTGCTTGGACCAAAAAGGTCTACAGTATCATGTAAACAAATAAATAAACTCCTGGACCACCCAGGACCGACGAGGCCTAATTCGTCGGGACTTTGCGCTAACTCGTCACCCGTGCAAATGTGTCACCAACTAGGCCGGCGAGGTTTCACGTGAGACGGGAACGGAACAGTTCCGTGTCAAAATGAGAGCTGTAATGCGACGCAGGGAGGAGAGAGGAGAATGCGAGGAATTTCTCGTGAGCCACCGCTCAGCGCAGGCACGCTGCGAACAGGGAAAACTGGCAGCCCGTGCGGACGCCGCAAAGAAGGCGAAACAATTTGCTCGACACGTGCCAGACAGTGAGCGGACCGGCGTACGGCCAGAGGACGCCTCGCACGGTGCGTGGAACTTAACCAAGAAGAGATGACACATGCGCAGTGCGCGGTAAATCCGTACCAACAACTGAACGTATTTTGGTCAAATGTTTAGGGGGATCCCCAAGGTGGAGTACATTCGTCCCCGGACCAGGACGAGTGTTTCTTTAACTACGAAGTTTCTGATAAAGCTGTACAGCTTTCCATTGTAGCCGTATGGCTGCGCTCGGGTGGATGTCAGTGAGTAATCACTCCCTTATTATGAACGTATTTTACAATAATGTCGCAGAATCCATCCAGATGTCGCCACAGGCAGAGTCACTCTCCCTGAGACCATACATGTTTCAGAGATGATAAAAGTAATATGCACATGACTGAATCTGAACTTTTTTCCAGTCATTCGCACCACGCACATCGAATGAGTGGAATCACCTTCCTTCTTCGACGGCCTACACCACAGATCATCATTTATTCAATAATGTTGTAGCTAACATTGTTTAACTAGGATGCATTTTATACTGTGCTATTGTTTCTTTTTCTTTTTTCCTCTCTCCTAAATGCCTTAACTAATAATGTATGTGTAGGAGTCATGTTCGTACCTTGCCTGTTTCATTAACTCCTGTTTGTTAAATTGATTTCATTTTTTGTAACCACTCCCCTCTGTAATGCCGTATTGACCCTGAGGGTTTAATAAATGCATAAATAAATAAATAGACATTAGCAAAATACGATCGGAAGATTGGTAAGTCAAAATCAGGGCGCTATGGCAAGGATACAAGTTGAGGACTAAAAACTGAAGAAACGTAAACTTCAACAGAATTTGTATGTAAAAATTTATACGTAAATTTGTACGACATAATATAAAAAGAAATACCGTGAACGTGATGACACCCGCCGCCTCCCCGCTTCGAAGGGCGTGCTCCTCTGTCCTTTTACACACACTGTGGCGTTTGTAACAGGGGGGATAATAAATGCGTTCTCCGCGTTTAACCGCGGCTGACACTATTCAAAAGCGCCCGGACCCCTCCCCGTGATCGCGTACGCTACCGAGCGCACGCCTACCACGGCAGGCCTTGCTCTGAGGGAAACAAAGGAACGACACTTTGACTGACACAAACAGGCATTCATTGCAGTAACGCCAGCTGCAACAAAATACGCTAAGGAATCGAGGTCGTACGACTCACCAGCAAGGTTATGAGCGAATGTTCGCCCACGCTAGGGCACGGGACACTCCGCGGCCGGACGGGACGAGATGCGGAAGAACGTTCGTCCCCATGAGGCTTCGCCCCGCTGGCGAAGAGCGGAACGTCCCGCCGGAACGTCAGCGCGCGTCGCAGTTCACTAGGCTAGGCAGTGTGCATCGCGGCAAAGCCAACCACAGGGGACGAGTAGGGCGCGTCCCCACAACACACGCACACACACGCACACACACACACACACACACACACACACACACACACACACACACACACACTCACACACACGCGCGCGCGCGCGCACGCACGCACGCACGCACAGGAATGATCGGAAGGCGTAAGGACAACTTTCTCTGAGCCGTTCATAGAGTCGGGAGGCGAAAATCGCAGCATGTGCAACGGGCCTAAGGAAACTAGTGGCTAATTAAGCAGCGTTTGTGGACGTGCGATTTCGAGCAGTGCATATTTGCGAATACCACAGGAGGGAGTCGTGCGGGTGAGAGCTTTGCCAAAGAAGTGGCCGTTGTATGTCTGTTTAGAGTATGACGATGCCGACTCGGAAAACTCCTTTTTCGTGGGTTCCCCGCCAGGTGTAACGGCACGCAGATGTGTTTTCCTCCCGCTGTAGCATATTTCGTGCATATTCTGTTAACGCTTATAGTCTTCCATATTCTTTATGTTAACAGGACCACATTCGGGGAGAATGTAAAGTTTAGTATAAAAATGAATAGCGTAGTTAGCGTCGTCTCCCGAAAGTGGGCCCATTATGCGAGCAATACAATTGGCTACAAGTAGACCGACCGATAGGCATTGCCACCAGTAGTCTGGTTCAAACAATGCGACGACGGAATACGCAACATTATTCAGCAAAAGAACGCGCGAACCGTTGAATACACGTTTATAACCTGCATTATTAAAGAGTTACAGGGAAAAACTGTAGAAGTATTCATAAATGTTTGCTACATGTTTATACCGCGAAGTGGCAACAGTGGACAAATTCCAATGTGCGGATATTTAGGCGTCTTCCGAGATGCCACAGTAAACGTTTTCATAGACGTCTTGACAATCGGAACGCACTCCTAAAAGAGGCGCCTCACTTGATCCAATGTGGCGGCGTTACGGAGGACGGCATTCACGGTCAGCCCGGGTAGAATCCCGCCTGTTTTAAAACTTCACGACCACCTCTTGCTTATTTGTCGACAGTGACAGCCTTGTGTTAGCCGAACAGCATGCATTTTGTTGAGGTTGTAAAGGCATTAGGGAGACAAAAGGTATAATTCGTTCTTTAGCGTCTGAAAACACTCGGCGTGAAAATAGAGCCCTGACGATCGACGCGAGCATTGGAGAGAACTTGAACTTTGCGTTTATCCGTGCCCAGAAATTTTGTTAAGAACGTGGTACTTTAAATATGAATTAAAATTTCTACTCGCGTGAGTATGTGGAAAGCAAGAACAACATGGGGTCACCTTTTGATGCGCACTGTTAACACTGACGATTTAATCGCACCTTCTGTTCAGTCATGCGTAAGCAAAAGAATGTCAGGCTATTAAGATAAGATTATTTTTGCCCGATTCTATTCGATGGTTGCCAACCGCCCGTCTGTGATTCTATGGAAAACTAGGTCATCAGGCAGCCCCCCCCCCCCCCTCTGTGGATAACAAAGCACCAAATAGCCATACACGCGACGCGTGCCGTAATGGTGTCTGTAATTACAGAGACAGTCGCACACAAAACCCTTAGCGCATGAAATCGGTGCGTTAATTATCGGTTCCCAAAGATTGTTTCTTAACAAACAGAGGCTCGTATTTACATAGGCCCTTGTGTATCCAGATAGGCCGGGCTCCTGATAAGAACTGCGCTGCCATGGCCCTAAGCACTCCACTAAAACTTGGAAGCTTCCTGTTCCCGCGGTCTCCCATCAGAAAGCTAGCGCAATGACAATTAGCGGCTCTTATATCTTGTTAGTGTGCAAACGTATCCATAAAGCTGAGTTTCTAAAATATAAATTTACGGCAAACCTCTGACAACACCTGAATGTACCGGCGAACCACTGTGGTCAGTTCATTGGGGTGGTGATGTGGGGTATGACACTATCTTTTGCTATACCCTCTGCGGGGATCAATGCTCAGAACCAGGGATGGCAGGAGGGGGGGGGGGGAGTCATTGAACTCCATGGCACGCACCACGCACACAGCAGGCGCGAAAGTTCAGGCGTCCAGCAGTCCATGACTCGGCAGGACCGGTAGGTATCTATGTAAAGTACAGCTCTTGCGGTCGCACACACACTCAGGCAGATCCTCCTGGGAACAAGTGGCGGCGTCGCCGCAGTGTGGCGCCTATGTCATGAAAGTCGCCAATAGCATGGAAGAAAGAGAACTGAGTAGGGAGCACTCCGTCATGGGGCCAGAAGCCGCTGGCCAAGCCAAGCCCTTGAAGCCGTTCCCCTGACCTCTCTCTCCTGGGAACGCCAAAGTCCCTTTTCCCCTAAGCCGCCCATGTGGTTCAGTGAATGGTTAGTGCGTTCGGTTGCTGATCCTGGCTGGATCAATTACAGACTGCGGCGGCCACGTTTCGATGCGGGGGCGGGGGTGGGGGGGGGGGGGGGGGGGGATGTATAAGATACCGTATGATGGGCGATGTGAGTGCAGGTTTAAAAAAAAAACTACGCTATCCAAGTTATTCCGGAGCGGTCCGCTACGGTGCCTTTTTTGCTCCCTTCTTCATGTTCCAGTTGGCGATCCGGAGCAAGCTGGCATGCTCCGCGAAACGGAACAGCGTGTTTCAATGGGCCGTATGGATTCAAATCCTGTTCGCATTAGACCGCGAAGGTCACCTTGCTTGTTCGGGGTTTTGGAGACTGCCGATTGCAACACGCCATTAGTCGGCGCAACAGAACCTGATAGTCACTGGAAGCCAAGGCAGGAGACTCACAAACACGTCGAGACCCCGTGCACACGTGACCTGCGGGATGAGAACCCGTGAAGGCCACTCTGCACTTCTGTGTCACGCCGGTCCGATGACGCCCGCTCTAGCTCTTGACAATCTGCGGCGATGCGCGAGCGATGGCTTATCACCAAATCAGAGGTGGTTCACAGAAAGGCGATAAGATAAAAGATTAGTCTGAAACAAGGCTGACGGATTCACACACAGTGCTAATTGACAAAGCCTCATCACTCGGCCTTAGAGAATCACGCCAAAAACTGATTCATCGAATATGAAACCATCTAGGGCGCAAAAAGCCCCCGACATATTCCAGGTCAAAAGAAAAAGTACCTCTACAATCATTAAAATAATATCACTTAATTACCATTCACAATTCAAGTTGCTCATTTTTTTTTTCGCTGGGAATGAGATGCATGGGATAGCTTGTACGCAAGTAAAACAAGCATTTCATCACTATACAGTAAACCATTGCAGTTATATGAAACACACCTCCGGGGCTCACCGCGGTGAATTACAACCCTTAGTTCCATCCGAACAACGCTCCCGTTGAGTATACCCTTAGCGAAAACTAATACGTTCGGAATACAGGGTGGGCTATTTAAATTGTATTTTAAACATATTTTGTAGTCAAGTATGCACTAAAAATATGTAGGAAATACGTTCCTGAAATTTCATGCTTGGTAACCGAAATATATTCTTAAAATATGCCAAAAATACCTCACTTAAAGCGTACTTCGGGCACTTTTCAAATACGTGAAAAAATATGTATGCAGTATTAACATCTTGTGAATGTATTAAAAGTGCACTTTCGTAAATATGAAATTATTTCATCCCAAGTATACTTCCATTATAACAAACGGACAGTCCTTTTAAACGTATCTGCAGCACACTTTTAGCTGCCGTTGAGCAGTCGAGGGCTGGAAATCGCGATTCGGGAAACGGCATTTGCGTGTTGTCAATGTATTTGAAGTGTACTTAAATAAGCAATTAATTCGTCCAAATAATACTTAAATTCTAGCAAATTGGCCGTCCGCATTAGCATATTTGCAGCACACTTCAAGCAGCCGTTGAACAACCTAATGCTCGAAATCGAGTTTTGGCAAATCGCATTTTGGTGTTGGCAATGCATTTAAAGTGTACTTTCGTAAATACGCAATTAATCCGCCTGAAGTATACTTAAATTGTAACCAATGCGTAGTCCGCGTAAACATATCTGCATTACACTTCAAGCCACCGTGAGATGCATGGGATAATGTGTACGCAAATAAAACAAGCATTTCATCACCATACAGTAAACCCTTCAGCAGGATGCGTTGTTGGGCAAGTTGGTTCATATTGCTTTAGAAAGATGGGATGCGCACATGAGACAATCACAAGAAAGAAGACGGGACGGGCGCAAACTGGCAACTGAGGTTTATTCAAGGAATCGACATTTATACATAAGCATGTCAGCACTCGCAACCAAGGGCATCAAAGGCGGATAGGGCGGATAAAAACACCATGTGTATTCAGGTCATCATGTTTTCGAGGAAACGTGTCTCTCTATTATAAAGTTTGATTGACGTGTCACTGATGCAATCTTTTCCTTTCTTTTTGATGAAATATGCCTCGAGAAGTTCCAGCTCCTGACACAAGTCAAGATTCTATGCAAGTGCCGCAACTATAAAGCACGGGAACTTCTCGAGGCATATTTAATCAAAAAGAAAGGAAAAGATCGCATCAGTGACACATCAATCAAACTTTATAATAGAGACACGTTTCCTCGAAAACATGATGACCTGAATACACATGGTGTTTTTATCCCGCCCTATCTGCCTTGAAGCCCTTGGTTGCCAGTGCTTACATGCTTATGTATAAATGTCGATTCCTTGAATAAACCTCAGTTGCTAGTTTGCGCCCGTCCCGTCTTCTTTCTTGTGATTGTCTCATGTGCGCATCCCATCTTTCTAAAACAGTAAACCCTTGCAGTTATATGAAACACACCTCCGGGGCTCACCACGGTGAATTGCAGCCATTACTTCCATCCGAACAGCGCTCAAGCTGAGCATACCACTGTCACGAGGTGCTTGTCCAGTGTACTTTGCCAGTCTTATCCGACACAAGAGCAAACACCGGTGAAAGGCCAACGCCTCGGAGAACATGCGATTGGCACCCCCGAAGCAACTTGCTGGGCGAGTTGCTTTCGGAGTAGCACAACTACAGCGCGACAGATGTAGACCAAGCAATGGAGACACAACACAGCGCTGAGTGACAAATGTAATGTCTAATGGTAGGCCAGCCGGTCAACGAAAGGAAAAAAAAACACGCACACCATGCGTCGAAATTCCATAGCAGACCTGGCATCTGTAGGCATTCCATTTAAACGCTTTATCAAACGCGAGCTGTATGCGTGTGTCACTTGCACGCAAATTGTAAAATTGTGCTGCAGAATTCCTCTGGAAATTGAATCACATCAGTTTTAATCTGTTTCGACCACTGGTGCTGTAGAAAAAAAAAAAGAGTACACATTTGTACCAGCGACGGCTTAAAAAGACCTCAACTGAGGTACGAATCCCCACCTCAGCCTTTCCTACGCATAATAAAACACGAATTAGAATTGAACATTGCTTCAGTGAGTATTACTAGGCAGTTGATTGAAGGAAATGAAGCTCCACAGATATTGAAAACGTATTTTTCCCGACAAACTGGGACGCATACCCGCGCTTGTAAAAACACAGAACACAGGAGAACTACAAAGATGAAAACACGCTGAATGGTTTCTTCGAAGGAAATGAAGCTCCACAGATATTGAAAAGGTATTTTTCCCGACAAACTGGGACGCATACCCGCGCTTGTAGAGACACAGAACACAGGAGGACTACAAAGATGAAAACACGCTGAATGGTTTCTTCGATAGTTTCGTAGTATTCAGCACGCAAAAACACGGTATACATGGATGCACCGTTGGCCATCTGTCCGCATTTGAAGCAAGTGGGACCACAGGCGCCCCGCTGTGATAAAAAGTGTTAATTATGCAACAAAGTTTCACTTATACGCCTTTGCAACGACTGCTCCCTGGGCGTTATTGCTCGCTGGGCTGCTAACTATGTGCACCTGACGCTGACACGGCGGAAGCGGCAGCCGAACCGGTTAGTATAGATAGGCGTTTCGACACCTTTCTCTCTCGATGAAAAAAGTTACCCTGAAGCATGGCAACCGTATACTTACTCCCATTAATCTCGCTTGTCAGTTTGTCTTGTACAGGTGCTGATGTAAAGGAGTGAATGACATTAACAGAAAGTTAAGGGGCGCATGAAAAAGCACCGCGACCATTCTTTTTGTTTTGTTTTTGTTTTTCGCAACGAAGAGGTCGTACATCGTACGACAAGAACTACGTCAGCCAAACAGGCCCACGTCTCATAGAGCCATATACAACGACATGCGGGGGCAATCGCAGATCACCTAAGGGGCAGGAACTTGGAGGCGAACAAAAAGGCATGAAATTAAGATCGGGACAACGCAGCCAGCCATGGAAATGAATATTATAGGTGTAACATTAAGAGACCGTAAGCGGGCAGAGTGGGTGAGGGAAAAGACGCCAGTTAATGACATCCTAGTTGATATCAAGAGGAAAATGTGGGCTTGGGCAGGGCATGTAATGCGAAGGCAAGATAACCGCTGGTCCTTAAGGGTAACGGTGGGGACTCCAAGAGAAGGCAAACGTAGCAGATTAGGAAGTCAGCGGGGATAAGGTTGACGCAGCTGGCAAACGAGATAATCAATTGGGGAGATAAGGGAGAGGCCTCTGTCCTGCAGTGGGCGTATAGTTAGGCCGATGATGATGCGATGTTTAGTTTGGTTCGTGTGGGTTTTAACGTCCCAAAGCGACTCAGGCTATGAGGGACGCCGAAGTGAAGGGCTCCGGAAATTTCGACCGCCTGTGGCGTGCACTGACATCGCACAGTACACGGTGCATTCTGATGTACTACACCGGTGACAATGCTACGTCGAAGAAAGGGCTCTGCTAACTCAAACAGCCTATTTTTTAAAAATTGTGGAAAATCTTAGGTGAAATACCTTGTATAGTGGGTGCCCTTCATATAATAAAAAAAAAAACAGTGGACAGTCAGCGCTGTCCTCTACGGGCAGCACGAAAGCTTTATAGCCGGAAAAGTACATTCCCGTGGGCGCGAAAGATGACGCCACCGTCGTAGTTTCGCGACATTTTTTTCCTCCATGTTTCGCGAGCACGCGAGAGGCCATACATCGCATCGAAAGAGTGTCGACCAATGTTGCGGAATACGGGACAGCGTCAGCGAAGCAGGTGTTTTTCAGCGTCGACGCTGATAAACACGGCACCTCGAAAGCGGCGGCGTTGCGACGAAGAAGCTCGAACCGATGCATATAAACGAGCATCCCCATCTAAGTGCATCCTGCAGAAAGCTCGACCAGCGTCTCGTGGACTCTGCCGAGTTTTTTTTTTGTTTGTTTATGGTTCGCGGAAAGTACACACGACTTACATGCTTTCTGAAGATTATGCCAACTATTATCGTCGTCACAGCATCACTTCTCGTCCGCAACCGAAACCATTTGCGGGAGCCTCGACATTTTCCACAGGCGCCGATTTCGCGATGCTTTCGAACGGACTCGCAGCGGTTACATCTCCATAGTTACAAGAAGCGTAGTCTCGCTATACGTAATAGGCTATACAGCAAATACGGCCATCTGCCACGCAGTTAAAATATAGACGGATACTTTCTCTGAGTTGAATAAGAGCAACGCAGATTGAAAACATCGCGCTTCTGAAGTATACGTCTTCACGCGCTAAGTACTATGTTAAAAAGTCTGTATGTTTAAAAGAAATCAACATTTCCGTCCTTTAGAAACATTAAGACACATCACAAACCAACAGCTCCGTTTTCTCCTGAGGTAAGCATTGAGTGGAAAGCAACGTTCGTCGCAAAATACGGCGAAGGGCTTTTTGCCACACTTTCTAAGATGTCTATAACACGCGGTCCACTGTGGCCACGTCTCCACATGCTAGCGGCAGATGTCTCTTTCCAAAGCCAGCCGCATAACTTTCCCCCACGCAAAGGTTTGGTTTGGTTTGGTTTTGTGGGGTTTAACGTCCCAAAGCGACTAAGGCTATGAGAGACGCCGTAGTGAAGGGCTCCGGAAATTTCGACCACCTGGGGTTCTTTAACGTGCACTGACATCGCACAGTACACGGGCCTCTAGAATTTCTCCTCCAAAGAAATTCTAGCCGCCGCGGCCGGGATCGAACCCGCGTCTTTTGGGTCAGCAGCCGAGCACCATAGCCACTGAGCCACCGCGGCGGCCCCACGCAAAGGTGGACTCACACCACGGACCATTTGTCGCGGGCGCCACGTGAAGTCCTACCATCAGCTCCGCGCGTTGTCTGCATATGGTTCGCGCACGGAGAAATGCCGCGCGCATGTCTGACTCGCTTATCGTCGCCATCTCCGACCTTCACCTTTGCACGCGGCGATAAAGGGAATGGCCATGCGCGCGGACATGGCGGGCCAGGCGCGATCATCACGGAGAGGAAGCTGGATGTCACGTGGCGCTTGGTGCGCGGGCCAATGGTCCGTCGTGCGAACCCACCCTAAACTGCATCAGGAACACTACCTGTCCGGCCACCCGATTCTGCCTGCTCATCACGCTTCTGGGCTCCTGGACAATGCTCCCAAAGGCGGTGTTTCAGCGGGAATAATAAAGTATTCATTGTCGTCCGACACTGCGCCCACGAAGATTGGAGGACGGGGACTCACGTAGCGCACACGACACCACAAACAAAAGAGCAAGATCGTAAAATCTGCGCGCACGCCGATGTAACACCCCTTGTAATTTTAAGGCAAAAGCCTTTAATGTCTCATCGTTGTCGACAGAGGTGCCACGCTTTTTCTAGTCGAACCAGAAAAAAAAATTGTGCACGATGAGATTCGAACCACCATCCTTCCGTTCCGCAGCCGAGCGTGCTAATAATGGCCACGCTACTTCCTGCCAATGCATATGTAGTATAGGACGCTGGAGAGTATTTGCAGAAAGGCTTCGAATCAGACGGGTGCCTCCCAAACGCCCTCCGGTGTCCCCAGCATTTACGATTGACAAACAATTGTGTACTTAACATCTTAACCCCACATCAGTGACACAGGCAACAACACCGCGCTAAAGGCCTCCCAGGTACACCGAAACTTTACTGAGCCCCTTTAAGAGCCGCTTAAAAACTTGCGGGCAGTCGCGTCCCGCCTGGCCGCGAACATGCGAAAATTCTCTAAATTCTCTACTGTCCCACGCGTCACCGGTGCCGCCATGTATGAGGCTGCCGTCGGCTGAATCGCTTCGCGAAAGCACGGCGCATAAACGCCGTCAATTCGTGTCGACCTCGCCCCGTGTCAGCGATTATCGCTGCCCAGCATGCGTTCTAAAAATTGCACAAGCACTTGGGCTATAAAACGAGCGACGAGAACGCCGAATCAGGCACGATGAGAATTCCGTTCAACTCTTTCCTTACCGCGCACGTTCAGATCGTTCAATGTAAACAATGGCCCGCCCTAAATGCCGCATTCTGAGCAAACCGAGCCGCTTTCGGACAAGCAAGCGCATCCAGTATGTCGCGCAAGGATTGCATTAGGTTTCGAAATAAGCTTTTTTTTTTCTCCTCTGAGCGGTATGAGGGAGCATTTTTTAACTTCGCACGAAACCTGTTCAACCCGAAGCGATCGCGGCAAGCATGGCGCAAAAGATCCTCGCGCTCACCCAACTCGGCAACGGCTGTGTTCTCGCGTTTTCGCGGTATCGACGCTGGACTGTGAATAAGGTATACAAGCAACAGCTTTGCGCGAAAAGACAACGTCTATTGATCTGACTTTCGTTCGGACAGGGATGTCTGCTCCGCTCAGCCCCGGCTGTCGACAAGTGCTAGTCTGTATACTTTCGTTCTTGCAGTTGTCGAGGAGATTTGCTGCTTTCCGAGGGGCTCTCTGAAGGTACCGGGTATATGCTTTGAACGGTTCCGTGTTACAAATTGTGGCTATTTCTAAAAAGTTTGCGCACTGGAGAGGTTGCTTTGCCTGCAGGCTTCTCGAAAGCGAATGTATTTTGGCCCGATGATGAAAAAATTTATTGGGCCGCAGCGCCGAGGGTAACCGCGCGCTTTCGAAATTCTAAAAATTGATAAGGATATTGCTTACGGTGGGTTACACGTCTCCCAATGATTAAGGAGCCTGACAGTAACGTCAAAAGGTTAACTATTCAATATTAGGTTTGGTTTGTGGGGTTTAACGTCCCAAAGCGACTAAGGCTATAAGAGACGCCGTAGTGGAGGGCTCCGGAAATTTCGACCACCTGGGTTTCTTTAACGTGCACTGACATCGCACAGTCTAGAATTTCGCCTCCGTCGAAATTCGACCACCGCGGTCGGGACCGAACCCGCGTCTTTCGGGTCAGCAGTTGAGCACCATAACCACTGAGCCATCACGGCGACTAACTATTCAATATTAGTTAAGCAGCCTGCTAGTTAGCGCATCTTAGCTCTATTCTGATGTACTACACCGCTGACACTGCTATGCCGAAGAAAGCGTTCTTCTAACTCGAAAAGCCTATTTTTTAAAAGTGTGTAAAGTCTTAGGTGAAACGCCCGGTATATGAAGACGAAAAGCAAAAGCGCCTGTTTATTGAACAGTATGTGTTTGAAGACCCGAAGTGTCTCCGAAACCAATATACTCGTCTTCAATGGCGTTTCTCGTAGCGTAGAGAGGCGCTTTTGGGAGGCGACGGCAGACGATAAAAGGCCATCTTGGAACAGGCGCCTGCCCGAAAAGCAGTCGAACCGAGGTCCTTCTCCAGCGGTTCCTGAGACTTCGAATGCCCAATTGTGAGCGATAGCCCGAATCCGAGCAGATGCGAAGTGCCTTCTGGCAGATCTGACGTCGTGTGCTCGCTGATATATCTGAAACTGCGTCCAAGCCTGCGGCGCTGTGTACAGTGGTGAGCAGCCTTGTCTAGAGCGCTTGAGCAGTGCGCACTTGGTAACAAAAACCGAAATTAGAGAGCAGCCCCTCATTACAGGGCAAAGTTTTCGTGTCTGCTTTGTTTACGAGGCTATCTGGCGCTACCTCCGTGCAAGCGTTGCAGCTGGACCCTAGAGGCTGCCACAAAATCTGGATTTGTTTGCAAGGAAGTGCACCGCCCGAGCGCTCTAGACAAGGCTGCTCACCCCTGTACTTCAGTATGGCGAACGCATTCATGCAAATGGGCCGCATGTCAGGCGTTACAACGCTCCACTAAAAAAAGCCTCTGTAGAGCGGCGAGCTGGTGGACTTTGCAGTTTTTCTTTTTAACTTCTCTTGTATCCTTCAACGTGACTAAGCGTGCGCATACGAAGTTCTGGACATAGCGCAGCGAGCGACGCAAATTCGGTGCATGCAAATAAGCTTCCTCTTATTCCGCGTCAACAAAAAAGTAGTTAAACAACTGAAAAGATTTTAGCGCCGAAATTCATTCCGTTTCCGAGACGTTCCGGTACCAGTTAAAAAAAAAAAAAAGACAGCCTTGTTTGTACACTTCCTCGTGTGGGGAAAGCGCAACTATAGCAGATATTAAAAAGAAGTAAATAAGCACTAAATAATTTTTTTTCTCCCCCAACACCTTGGCCCTGTTTCATCCGTGTAGCTGCCAAACCACACCAAGTGTACTTCATCTTGCGACAGTGAATCGAAAGCCGTATGTATACACAGCCCTTCTAAGTACAGGCCCGGCTCGGACACGCAACTTCAAGCCTGGGCCCGGCCCAGGCCCGGCGAAACAATGCATTTTCCGGCCAGGCCCGGCCCGAGCCCATGCAGTGCTCTAGTGCATTCTCTTCCCGCGCAGACAAAAAAAAAAAAAGAAACCAGAGCAGCGCTGATTCCCCGATCGAGCGGCCCCCGAGGGGGAGAGACCGACACGCTTCCGCAACGCTTCAAGCAGCCACTCGTGGTGGGAATGTCGCCACTCAGATACGACGCGAACACTCACTTCCGGGGCTTTCGTTCGACGATACCGGTGATAGGCCAACAGTGGATGGACGCCGACTGAAGCGAGCCACGTCTGAAAGTTGCGGGGCCAGCGGCCGCAGTGCGGCCCTGCCGAAGCTGAGGTCCCTCCCTATACAAGGATGGATCGATGAGTGGAGACTATCCCTTTGAAGCCGGGCGGCAGCAAGCGCCACCTTGATTGACTCAGTTACGTTAGCTGTTTAATGTTTTTCATTTAGTGACCAATGGCAGGGCAGTTTTGAAAGCGTTTCTCTTACTTTAGGACAAAACAATTAATCCGAACTAAACTGTATCGACGTACTAGTTACCTTTTCAGTCGGTCGCCTAATTATCGTCCGATACACTCTCCAGTGTCATTTTACTGATTTCCAATTCCTGCCCCATCAGTTTATGGTTTACGGTTTATTGGGGTTTAACGACCCAAAGCGACTCAGGGTGTGAAGGACGCCGTAGTGAAGGGCTCCGGAAATTTCGATCACCAGGGGTTCTTTAACGTGCACTGACTTCGCACAGCACACGGGCCTCTAGAATTTCGCCGCCATTGAAATTCAGCTGCCACGGCCATAATCGAACCCGCGTCTTTCGGTTGAGTGCCCTGTCAGTCAGACCGTAGGAACTGGCTAGGAGGTATAGGAATTTCGCTTCTAACTCCTGTACAGTGCATAGCGACGGTGGTGCTGGTGGTTTTCTCCCCTTGACAACATATGTGAGCCATGCGACGCAGCGGGCATCTACTCAAACCAACGGCGATATGTCCACTCCTTATATCCTAGTTACACGGCCGGCTTAACCACTGTTACGCGTAACTATGGTTAGGCGGAGTTAACCATGGTTGTCGCGAACCTCAGTTCGGCGGTGTTACACGGGAAAACCTGTCCTCAGTTTGTGCAGTGGCGCTGGCCACGTGGCTGCTGCTCAAGAAACATTTACAAGACTCATTTTGTGACAGCAATATAAAAAAATTGTAAGGAAACACAAGGCTGGGAAGTTCTTTTACTAATAAACTTTGGTGTCGTCTGTGGAACATAATTTGTTGCCGGAGGTTGCTGAAATTCAAACAGAACATGAAAATAGTCTTACAACATTGTGTGCAGTCAACTCCGCAGCCGACGCAAAAACAAAGTCAATCCACCCCTTCTGCTTCGCTTCGTTAGCTTCGTCGCTCCGTGCTGTGTTGTTCTCTTCCAGTTAATCTTTTTTCTCGTGTCTTAAGTGTATTTAAGTATTTTAAGTGTATTTCCAACTCTTATTTTTATCCATTTTTCTCTTGTGTCAAGTGTTTTTTTACTATATCTAGTGTATTTGAATGTGCTGTGCGTCAGCGGCAAGTCGTGCATACCGCGATGGCTCACAGCAGGCCTGTGCCGGCCTGTGCAGGCCTGTGTAGGCCTGTGCGGCCTGTGCCGCTTCTGTTGTGGCAGTAGACCAGTTAATACGCTTCTGGAAGGATGCTTCGCTCGATGTCGCCGCAGGCTGTGTTGACATGGTGGCAGCCATTTTGTCAGTTAGCTTGGCTGACTGAGGTGGCCAACTTCAGTTTGCATTAACCATGGTTATCGGCATAACTGCAGTTAAGGTCCCCGTCTAACTGCACGCAACTGTGGTTGGTATTAACTGAGGAAAACTTAACTGCAGTTAGGCTGCCCGTGTAACAACGATATTAGTCGGCTTCTAACGGATGCGGGTAACGGTTTGATGCCCCATCCCGTTGTTCCCCCCGAACGGCCACCCTTTTTGCCGTCCGTCCGTCCGTCGCTGTCCCCAGGCGCCCTACTCCGTTAAGGTCATGATCGCCCAGCGAAACGTGTGAAGATCCCGCAGGGTGCTTCTCAGCGCGCGGCACCGTTCTTCTAGATCTTCGACTGGTCAGACGGCGCGCCGTCAGCTGTGGTCATAACAATATAAAGTTTAACGACCCACAGCTGCATACCGGCTATGAGAAATGTTGTAGCGAAGGGTTCCGGATTAAGTTCAACCCCCCGGAGATTCTTTAATTTGCACCACGTTTGCACAATACACACGACAGTCCTGTATTTCGCCCCCATCAAATCGGCCGCCGTGGCCTGGATTCGAACCCGCGTCCTGGGGCTAAGCAGGCGAGCGGCATAGAGACTAAGCCACCGCGTCGGGTACAGCGTATCAAAGAGCCCCGGGTAGTCGACGTGAGGCAGTTAGTGCGCCTTGTCCTTTGTTCATAAGCTTTTATTATTCTTACGAGGTACAACTACGATAACTGCACCCTACTATAGCTGATCGCACCAAGCACGTTCCCAGGTGAAGAGTACCAACTGCTCGTCAACAGACAGCCTGATACAAGCCGCGAGCGGGACTCCACTGCGATCGGCTTGCTTATAGTCCCCAAGGACGTTTGCGAAAGCCTATTTATAGCAATTACATGGAAAGCGGAGATAGCGCGCAGACATGTCGTTAGGGAATGGCAGAAAACTGCTGTCACACTGGCTCGGCTCACATGTGTTCTTCAGCAGCTGTGGGCGCCATCCAAGCAGGAGCATGCGTATAGTCTGCGCATCGTGTGAGCCCCCGGAGACACCGGATACATGCATGGAGACGCTTACGAGCGGACATCCTGCACGCGACCGCAGCCGTTCCCGCGGAGACAGGCGGTTCCCGGAAGTATAGTTGAGAGAGTGGCCACGAGAGGGCACAGAGGATGCGCCTTTTGAAAAGACTGTATGCGGGGGAACATCGCTCAAGTTATCCACTGTGGATATACTGGAGCTACCATGAGTGGACCCGGTAAGGTAGAGAGCTGGGCCAGTTGGTACGTAGTTCTAACGACAAAAAAAAAAAAAAACAGCAGAAGGACGCCGTCACAGAGAGCGACACAGGACGACGCTGGACTTGCAACTGATTTATTCGCTGCAAACACAAAGCCCTAAAAATTCAGCGGGGCGCTTTGTTGACCTAAACTGCAGTGAGGCGAAAGCCTTAAAGCGCAGTGTTGCTGCTTGTATCACTGATGTGTGGTTAAGACGTTAAGCTTCGCCTCTAAGAGTGGAACGCGACAGCGCCTTGGAGCGCTGCCAGGGAGCCCACAAAACGTCATCGCCCATTCGGCTCTACGCCTTGCTCGACGCTAAATTGATTTTTGAGGAAAGGAAATGTATCTGTCTCGCATACCTCGGTGGACACCTGAACCTCGCCGTAAGAGAAGAGAGGAAGATGGGAGCAAACGAAGACGCCGTATTAGATAGACCGCCTCTGTTCATTCCAAACCATCGAGCTGGCATGGCGGATGACGTTGCAGTATTTACGGTTGATCAGGGGAGCATAAGTGAAGCTGTCGGGTGTGTACGCGCGTTCAGCGAAGTCACAGGTAGCGGGGTTAACTGGTCCAAGTGCCTTGGGCTCTGGCATGGATGGTGGCCATCCCACCCGGACCATTTCGCCAACGTACCGTGGGCGACGACCCCGGGCAAGTATTTGGGCGTTCCGCTCGATGCTTATCGCGATAGCGAGGACTATTGGAAAGAGCAAACTAAAGACGCACGTGACCGAGCTGGGAAATGGAAAGGCACCAACCTTTCAATTTTCGCCAGAGCTACAGTCTGCAATCTTTTTTTTTTATTAGCAAACTCTGGTATGTGATGCAGGTTTTGCATTGCTCGCGTGTGAACGTTCAGAAGCTACACAGGATTTTTGCAGTTTTCATATGGGCGTCCGAATGGGAACGTTGTAGCAGAACGAACCTGTTCCGGAGGGTAAAAGATGGAGGGCTAGGGCTAGGGCACCTCTTTTTAAGGCAGCTGGTGAACCGTTTTTTGTTTTTTCGCGACGTCACAGACCCGTTCTTGCGCACCGTGTGCCAAGTGAAGCTGCGGCGATTGCTGCCGGAGTTTGTGGTATCCACAGAAGAGCTCTCTGGTGGAACTTTTGGTTACTACAAAGAGATTGTAGCAAGCGTTCGGTTTCTTTTGGCACGTTTTTCCACCGATTATTTGTGGAAAAGCAAAAGGAAAAAGTTGTACAATGATCTTTGTGATATTGTTTTCCCAGAGCCCATGTACAGGGCCTTGTACAGTGGAGGCCCGGGAGGGGATGTTTTAAAAAGGGTGAAGAAAATGCAGGTGCCACCAGGAGTAAAGACTTTCTTTTTTAAGTTACACACCGGGACGTTACCAGTTAAAAAGTTTCTAGAGGGAAAGGATTTCTTTTTACCGTGGGGATCGAACTGCTTAATTTGTAAACAGCCTGAAACAATAGACCATGTTTTTTTGCATTGCTGGGAAGGGGTTTATTTTTGGGACGTGTTACAAAGGACCATAAAGAAAGAGCTACCACTTGACGCGCACGGAATTCGCTATTTAAGCACTGATAATGAGGATGGGGCACCTTTTGATCTCATAATGCTCTTGGGCCTCCACTGTATATGGCGCTCCAGAATGGCAGGCTGCCATTGTGACAAAGACGCACGACCGGCCCGAATTTATTTTCGGGAAAGCATGGACTGGTTTCTCGCAATCCAAAAAGCAGCTGCGGAGCCTCCCGAGTGGCTCTCAAGACTAGAGCCGTTGTGTATGTTGCGGGAATTTTAAGCTGACGAAGCCAGTCTCGTGCTGGCTGACCACAACAGTGTCGTATGTATATAGCGTTGTGTGTATTTTTGTTGTGCAATGTCATGAGCCAAAGACAGGCAATAAAGAAAAAAAAAAGCTGGCATGGCGGAGTGGTAGCGTGCTCGTCTCGCACTCCGGAGACCGGGGTTCGATTCCCCAACTCGACCAATTTCGTACTCGGTTTTATTTATTTATCTGGTCTGATTAGAAATGTTGATTGGGCTAATAGATTTTCACGATTGTTCTAATGCCATCCATCATGTCCTTTCACTCACCTGTTAAGTGATGGAACTCAAAAATGTTCGACACAATGTCTATGAAACGTCTAGATACGTCGAACTATTAATGATGGTTAATGATAGTTAAGCATGACTTGCACATCTCGTGATACTAGTTAATGTATGGTTAGTGATAGTTAACGTGACCTTAACTATTACACTGATTAATTAGTGTTAAGGTACAGGCGCAGTGCACAGTCCCACATGCCACTTCCTAACTACTACTATACTAAATACAATCATGAAAATATAATCATGAAATCCCTTTAAATCATGTTCCGATGTCTTTCTATTGCACCCGATTAAGTATCGACTGGCTGTTGATTGGCATATGCCCATATAAGGCATGCATCCGAAACGCGGACACATTTGCTAACTAACACGTCTTGGTCACGACAGTATGAGGCATTAAAGGCTTTCGCCTTAAAAGCAAATGGCGTGCTTGTACAGACAAGGGCGGAAGGCGAGGGACCGCTACGAACGCCGAATAGTTCTCATCGCGCAGCTTAATGGAGCGCGTCCGTGCGTTCCGGTCTTGTTAGTGCGCGCACCGCTTTCCTTGAGAAGACGAAAGGACTCCCGGAGAGCAACTGGCCACTTCTCACGCAATGTGAAGCAGCAGTGAGGCGGATTAGCGAAGCGGCCACGGTGAGCGTAGTCGACCTGTATATAAAAGTAACGAAAATCGCCGTCTCGAAGCACGGCAAACGCCACGAAGGGCATTCAAGGGGGAGAGGTTATTAAGGGGAGCATCTGGGAAAGGGGCTTGCAATGAGACTGCGACAGCAGAGATGACAAACTATGCGTAAAGCCACGGCCACGAACAGCACACGAGGACACACCTGTGCGAGACGGTTAAACCGATACACGTTAAAAAAAAAAAAAAAAAACTGAATGACCTGGCGGCGTGATGCGCAGGGGGACAGCTTCGGGTATATCGCAGTCACTTCGGTTTAACGGGCGCTACCTTGTCATGCGAGCGATTTACGTGTCCTGCTCAAGTGTATGCGTGGAGCTCATACTAGTCTCGCTACGTTCGCTGGCAGCCAATCCGCGCTGCGAAAGCCTTGCGCCATTCGCTTTCCGGCGTCTCGCATCCCCATGTCCGACAAGGTTTTTTTTTTTTTTTTTAGCTCGCTAGACAGAACGACAGGACAGGCGTTCGGCTGCAGATCACGGGGACTCGGGATCGAATCCAGGCCGCGTTTCGATGCAGGCGGAACGCAAAAGGCGCCCGTGTGCTGCGCGACGTCAGTGCTCGTTTAAGAACCGCATGTGGTCGAAATTGCCCCGGAACCCTACACTAGGGCGCCTTTTTTTTTTCTCTCTTTCACTCCCTCCTTACTACATTCCAATACGGCGCGCGGTTGAGGCATCCACCGAGAAGTATGAGTTACTGCGTCTTCCGTACCCTCCTAACCTAACCTACCGACGAAACTTGAGCTCACACCACCAGCGAACCCTTATAAAAATGGTCTATAGACAGTCTATAGTCTTCTTATAGACTCTATTGCCTTCCTATAGATATTTATTTTTGTCTATTCATAGTCTATAGACTTTCTAAAGACAAAAGTGTACCAAAAGTTTATGGCCTGTAACGGCCTTTATTGACAGTTGTGAAGACCGGTTAGATAAATATATACATTGTCTATATAGGCTTCCTATAGCATTTCTATTGCCTATAGACAGGTTGGTTGGTTTATGGGGGTTTAACGTCCCAAAGCGACTCAGGCTATGAGGGACGCCATTGTGGAGGGCTCCGAAATAATTTCGACCACCTGGGGTTCTTTAACGTGCACTGACGTCGCACAGTACACGGGCCTCTAGAATTTCACCTCCATCGAAATTCGGCCGCCGAGGGTCCATAGACTGTCTAAAAACATTTTTTAAGGGAACACTCGGTCCGCGACGCCGCGGTCCAGTCGAGTATACAGCGTCAATTCAAAAACGGTTTTCACATATTCGCAGCTCTCTCGGTCCGTGCCTGTGCACCTCTAAGCGGATAAATGTGTCACGGTTTACTTCGAAGGCGCAGTCTGCACGGATCGTCGCCGCCACTGGCATCGCAAATCGCTTCCGGACCGCGACACCCGTACACGCCGCATCAACCACACGCATCCGCTCACTATGCTATCGAGGGAACTTGTCCCGGCACCACAGCATCGAGCATAAAGAGTTTTCTCTATCTCCCTCTCTCTACTGCTGTTTCCTCGCCACAGGGGGTAGCGCGCAACGGCAGGGAGCGACAGGGCGAGCGAAAAAGAAGAAGCCGCTATGCAGGACGCCCGGGACGTGCACGTAGCCGTACGGCTGCGCTTGGGTGGATGCTAATAACTGCTACCTTCTTACAACTGTACCTCACCTTGGCGGATTCCTCCAAACTTTACACAAACACCTTTTCTTTCCGATTTTCAGTTGTTCATCGACCCGCTCTCGTCTTCCCATCTGCTAACCGACCCGGTTGGCTTATAGTTCGTAGAGTGATTGCCCCGGACATGCAGTGGTCCCGAGTTCGAACCCTGGACCAGGATGAATTTTTTTAACTACTAAGTTTTCGTGAAAGCTGAAATTTTTTCTTTGCAGCCCTATTGCTACTAATGAATAATTTTTATCTTATTAGCTAATAAAAACAAATAATTTTTTGAGATCACACGCTCTAACGTGGCTCATCTATTCTTCATCTAAAAGGAAGTATTGGTTGGTTGGTTTATGGGGTTTAACGTCCCAAAGCGACTGAGGCTATGAGAGACGCCGTAGTGGAGGGCTCCGGAAATTTCGACCACCTGGGGTTCTTCAACGTGCACTGATATCGCACAGTACACCGGCCTCTAGAGTTTCTCCTCCAAAGAAATTCAGCCGCCGCGGCCGGGATCGAACCCGCGTCTTTCGGGTCAGCAGCCGAGAAAAGAAAGTATTTGTGGAACCAAACACTGCCACAGATGCAAGGCAGCGCTGGGGGGCTTTCGTCGGATGCAACTCAGGAACGAAGCTAATAACAATAGCTAATAATGCCAGCGTAATAATTCAGCGAGCGGCGTGACAATGCACGGATGGACTATCCCCGACCCTGGAAGGAGAGGACTACACCCTATAGTCTGCCACACCCTGCACTGTCACACAAGCAGGCTCAGGAGAATCGGCGGACAGCGTTCGCTGGAAGGAGGGTCCTTTGTCGGGGAAAAGCCTCCTCGTTATTGGGCTTGTATACTATATAGTTGGCTGTACAATTTTGATGGAATTAACGCGGCACACTAGGAATTAGACGATACGAAATGGGTGCGCAGGACAAACGTCCACACGACAACTGGGTGTATTTAGAAAAGGGGACACAATAATCCAGTCCATGCGCATGTTCAGTTCAATGTACTCAAGCAAACTCATTACCAGCAGCTGTGTCGCATCCGTACGCTTCTTCATTAGCTTTATCTCCTCATCTGTCAGCGTGAGAGAAGGTGCGCTTACGCATTTGTTCACATAAACATATAACTTTACATATGGCACAAAACCCTGTGCACTAAAAAAAAAAACGGGGCCTTCGTGTATTGCAAAGCAGCCTGTACCTCGCATAACATGTTCGCTCAAATGTTACAAGTCCATTTAGCGACTGCGCATTGTGTAAAGGTTTTTCATTCGGCTCTGTACTACGTACTGTAGTGCGACACTTTACATCAGAGTATTAATAAAGTGCCAAAAGCGTGCTTCGCCTGCCAGAGCACGCCGAGCTGATGATCATTACGAGATGCAAGACAGATGTGAGGGAGAGGGATCGGGAAAGTGCACACTGCCTCTTCTGTAAGTCGGAAACAACTCCATGCCGAACGAAGCGGCAAATGCCCCTGAAAGGAGGCCCCCAAGTCAATGGCGTCGGCAGATTCTCCCGTCAGCGCCGACAATCCCACGGTGTGGTAGATTAAAAGGACCCTCCTTCCAGCGAACGCTGTCGGCCCGATTCTCCTGAGCCTGCTTGTGTGACAGTGCAGGGTGTGGCACAACAACATTCTTAGAATTAGCCGGAACCATTAGCTAGAGGAGCTCTTTTAAGGGCGTCTTTAGTTGTATCCAACTATAGAGCTTAGTCGTTCTCCTGTCCCATTTCTGCTGTGCTATATTAATAATGTACAGCAAAAATATTATGCACACATATATGTATACCACAATGACAGGCATTATTCTGTATAAGTAAACTTCACTAGTTATTTATGTTGCTATTTGTATTAATAGCAACAGTTTGTATTAATAGCAATAGTATTAATTCAGTTCCTGCTGTGGATACCAACGTATTTGTATCGTATTTGCATACATTTATTCCACGCTGTGGATATCAATATATTTGTATTTAACACCCACCTTTCTGTAACGTTTCTACTCCAAGGATATCAGTAAAACTTAAAAAAAATATATTTGCGACGGGACAAATGTGCACTCGTATACCTGAACCTTTATCTACGCAAGCATACAAGAACAGCGACTCACGGCAGTCTTTTTCCAAACTGGGCCCTTTCTAGGCGGATCGGTCACATATTTAGGGTTAAAAAATGAAGACGCTGAAGCGGCCCGGAAGGGTGTTTGCCGGTCTGGCTAGCAGAAAAGAAAACCCAGCCCGTGGGCCAGCGAGGGCTGAGCGCATCACCACGCTGCCGCGAGTAGGCCGGCGCTCTTCGATGCTGCGACCTGGGCGCCTCCGGAACCACGAAGTGCTTCCAAACGTGGATGACTTAGCGGACGCACTTTTGGCGCAAGCTAACTTGAGGAGGGGTGTTCACAAACTATCATTTCTTCTCGCGCTCCAGGAATTTATCGACAAGACGGAAAAACGTTATTTGACTTCTATAGGCCCTCTGAATAAGGGCCGCTGGCCATCCGGAGAGTTTGAATGAAGCAAACATTTCAGAAGGAAGGGCTGAGGCGGCTAAGGGAAACTGGGGCCGACTACACGCCGTGCTGGCTTTTTCGACGACGACTGTTTAATAAAATTCAGGAGAGGGCACTTTACTAAAGTGCGATGAGGCAGAAGCCATTTGCACCTCTCTTGCTGTCCCTGTTAGTGAGGTGATGACGTCACAAATGACCATATTTACCGTCACTCTGTAGGGGCTCACAAATATTCCAAGTTTTCAAACAGTGAATCGAACATCCTCCGATTCGCTGAACGAATCAAACAGTGCACGATCAAAACTATTCGGAACGAACGAATATGCTGTCAAGTTCTCGAACATTTTTCGAATAATTGGCACGAAGTCCGAACAAGGCACGCCGTGCTGGTTTTTTTCGATTACGACGACGCCTGTTTAATGAAATTCTGGAGAGGGCACTTCGCCTTAACTAAAGTGCGCTGAGGTGAAAGCCATTTCCGCCTCTCTTGCTGCCCCTGTTACTGTGGTGATGACGTCATAGATGACGTCAGGTGCATGCGCAGTGCATTTCCGGTTACGTCATACTACGCCATTTAATGAGGCCTTCAGTTTTTTGTTCATTATTATTATTTGGTTTATCGGGGTTTAACGTCCCAAAGCGACTCAGGCTATGAGGGACGCCGTAGTGGAGGGCTCCGGAAATTTCGACCGCCTGGGGTTCTTTAAGTGCACTGACATCGCACAGTACACGCGCCTCTGGAATTTCGCCTCCAAAGAAATTCAGCCGCCGCGGCCGGGATCGAACCCGCGTCTTTCGGGCCAGCAGCCGAGCGCCGTAACCACTGGCCCACCGCTGCGAGGCATTGTTATTATTAATTTTCAAGATACTAAATTCATTTTAATTAATCAATTTCATGTTACGACCTACTACGTGAGATGAAATCAAATTTATTTCAGCAGAATCGGGGTACATATACTTGGGAATTTTTTTTTGTTTTTATATCTGCTGAGGTTCGCGAGGCAAAAGGCGTCCACATGGCGCCTGACGGGGCCTCGTGACCTTCACGCACGCTGTGCGGCGAACAGTGCCAGTATTTGCTGTAATGTCGGTGACGTCGTCAGTTTTTATTAATTCATTTTTGTAAATTGTTTTGATTATTTTAATTAATTCCTTTAAATTATTTAATTTCATGTTCTGGCATACAACGCCCTGTTAATGACGCCAGCAGTTTTTAATCAAATGACAGCTAAGGTGTGACAATTTCGTGTTACGACGTACTACGTCAGACTGATGACGTCATCAGTTAACAGCTAGGGTGGGACAACTTCTGCGGACGCACACGCCGGCGAGTCATGAGCCTATAACGCCTTTCGACCGAAAAATCGGGTCCCTTCGTTCCACACTGGATGCGCCTGTATTGACTTTCTGGGCCCAGGCTTCCGGCGATGCCCGTGGCCAGCTGCTCACACCGGCGCGCGTCACGTGCGGGCGACACGAGCGAGTTCGTCGGCCCCGACGCTGTTCCGCGCGCACAACCCGACCCCGGCCGAGCTGACAACGTACTCCTCATCTGTGTAAGCGCGCCTGTTATATATACTGTACAGTCGTCGTTACACCGTACAGTCGTGCGCACACAACCGCCGTTAATATGCACGGTTCGAATTACGGACAGTTTTCCTGGGGATCACTCTTTTTCTACGCATTTAAGCCTCGCTAACATGGAAAATCTGTGTCCGGAGAATGGACAGGATGAAAATGCAGAGTCAGATTAGCCGCGTTTACATGAATACGACAGAATGCGGCTTGAGTCGATTTTTCGAGGGAAAAAAGGCGGTTTTGAGAAGGCAAGACGCGACTCGTTCTCTAGTCCCTTCCTCAATGTTTTTGCCATTTCCTTCGAAAAGTGGACTCAAATCCACTTCTGTCGTATTTATATAAGCGTGGCTCTTCGCCTCGTGCATTTTCTGTCCCGTTTATATGGACTGCGATGGTCAAAAACCTTTAATGTCCCAGCAGGATATTCCGTTTCGTCTACTTTGAGCGCAGGAAAGAAGCGAAAGACAGTGCGAGTGCGCAGATGTCTCATTGATGGCCTATTTTTTTGTGTGCGTGGTTTATGCTTTCGGTTTATGGGGTTTAACGTCCCAAAGCGACTCAGGCTATGAGCATTGTGGGTTTTTTGCGCAAAAGACACGACACAAAGAACGAGGTAGACAGGACAAGCGCTTACTAACAACTCAGGTTAACAAGAAATCAGTTATCTTGCGCAGAATTAGAGCTCGAAACATGCATTCACTCGTGCGATGGTGGGATCTGTGCTGATCTGATATATGTATGCTAAGTCTCTTCTTTCCCTTTTCGTGTTTGATAAGAGCAGCTGCTGTATTTAAGCAAATGTTATGTCAATAAACACCTGAGTTGTTAGTAAGCGCTTGTCCTGTCTACCTCGTTTCTTTGTGTCGTGTCTTTTGCGCAAAAAACCCACAATGCTTAGGCACCAACTAGCCTGCAAAAACATACTCGCAGGCTATGAGAGACGCCGTAGTGGAGGGCTCCGGAAATTTCGACCACCTGGGGTTCTTTAACGTGCACTGACATCGCACAGTACACGGGCCTCTAGAATTTCTCCTCCAAAGAAATTCTAGCCGCCGCGGCCGGGATCGAACCCGCCTCTTTTGGGTCAGCAGCCGAGCGCCGTAACCACTGAGCCACCGCGTCGGCCGGGAGCTGCCAAGCTGGCCGGTGGACGCTCATTACCATTAGTCGTATTGCATGAATGAATCTGAAGAAAAAGCTCTCCGCCCATCGTGCTGCGTTAAGAGCCGGCGGAGTATCGATGTATACTACATAGCGGTTCATGGGATGTGCAAAATCGTAGCAGAAGATACGCCCTCCCGCCATGGGACGCCATCATGCGTCTCATGGACGAGTAGGTGCTCCAAGACTGCACCACATTGCTTTGAAGATAATGGCTACTAGAATAATCAATCTACTTGGAGCTTCCGAGAATTCCACTAATTTGCACTTCACTGCCGACCAGTACGTACACAATAATAAGAAGAAAGAATAATTCACAAAGAGGTTCTTGGAAACAGTTATTTGCTTAAAAAGTTAACAGATAAAACGATTGCTCGCTTCAATTTCGCGAAGCAGACGTGGCAAGCTATAGCCGTTTAGTTTTCCCCTCATCCTCGACGTCTGTGAGCAGTGGATAAAAAAGAAGAAAGGGACTCGCTGACGGATTTCAAGAGAAGGCAACCGCAACAGGGGTGTGGGGATAGGGTGGCCGCAGCTAGCATAGGAGAGGATTATGTGGAGAGATATTTGAGAGGCCTTAGACCTGCAGCGGGTGTAGTCGGATTCGGATATGTGGCTTTCCCTTTGTATCGGGCGGTACTTACGGAGAAAAACCTCCGAAAGTGTCCTAGCCTATTTTGGAGTCTTCCTCGTCTTCATGGAGATTTCTCTCCACAATGTCAAACGACGTTTGGTTGTTTCCACCGCATCTGCCACGGCATCTGTCCCTTCGATATCTGCTGTTGCAATGGCAGCCGCATTGCCATCCAGTGGCCGGAGCGGCGGGAAACCAAGGGCCTGCGCAAACAGGGTTCCCACCGGATGTTGTGGCTGAAGCACCGGACATGTCAGAACTACGTGTTCGGCCGTCTCTTCCCCTTGTTGGCACACCACACATGTCACCTCCGCTTCGGTTGCGTCTTGTCTCCTGCATTTGGCCCACCAAAGCCGTGTCCGTAGCACTCCAGCGCGCGCCTCGAAAAGCAGTGAACTTCCTACGGAGTTGTCGTAGAATCTCTCATGCTTGATCTCCGTCTTCCGAGCGCAATACGTACTGAGGGCTGACTTATTCTCCGCGATCGTCCTCCGTTGCTGACACTCTCGTTCTCAGCTGACCTCTGCTCAGGCTTGTTCCCTTCAGGTCACACAGAGCTGGGAGGGGGACCTCAAACTTGGTCGCTAATCCCCGGACTCTTTTCACCCACCTTGTGGACAGGCTCGAGTATAGGAGGTAGCGTCGGACCCGATTCACCCAGCGCTCATGCCCCAGGGCCCACGACCGGATTTCAAAGCCCAGCTTCGCCACTGCCTCTCGTGCCTCGAACGCGGACCACCCAACGTCACCCTGTACCGCTTCGTTGGGCGTCGACCGGTGGGCGCCCAGTGCTTGTCTGCCCACTTCTCGTTGCCGTAGCTCTAAAAACTCTCGGGTAGCAGACGACAGACACCGCACCGCATTGCCAAAAGTGAGTCCAGGTACCGTTACCGTCCCTAACCACCTCCATGCGGCTGAAAGCCCACAACGCACGTGCCTTGAGTACACACTGGCCTCTCAGGGCCTTCTCATGTACCCGTTTTTCATGGGCGACGAGGTAATCTCCGCCAGTGGTGAGCTGCACGCCAAGGTAGCGGTACGACGACACCGATGGGGTCACCCTGTCCTGCAGTGTAAGCACTTGCCCAACGTCCCCCATCTCGGGAGCCCCCCAGGTCATTACTGCGCTCTTGCGCGCGCTGAAACGGAGTCCCAGCTGTCTGGCTCGCAAGCTGCACACGTCTAGGAGCCTTTGGAGCTCCTCTCCCGAGTCCGCCACCAGCACTATATCGTCGGCGTAAAGCAGGGCAGGGAGCTTTTGAGACTGGACCACGCCTTCAGCCATGTATGACAGGTCGAAACCTGCTCAGCACGTCCAGGTCACTCAGCATTAGCATGAATAGAAGCGGGGACAGAGGGCATCCCTGCTTCAAACCACGTTCTATGACAATCGGTTCTGATTTAAGGCCCTGCCACTCCACCACCACCGATGCCGCCGTGTATAACCCTCTGACCCTATCGACTACCTCCGTGGGCAGGCCTCTCTCGACGAGAATCTGCCAAAGCCTGGCATGGTCCACTCCATCGTACGCCTTCTCTATATCGAGAAAAGCTGCCCGTAGTGGTCTTCCTTGTGTCCTTGCTGGCGACGATGATGATGATGACGATGGCATCGCTCCTTGAAGAGGACATTATTGGAGAACGCCTGCCGAATTGTGAAAGGTAGGGCTCTCGTCCAATCAGGGCCAAGGAAGACAGCCAATAGTCTCTCAAATATTTGGGCAGTGTTATGAATTTAAAAGGCAGTTCACGACGTTGTTTTGAAAGTACAGCGAGCGTTTCATTGACCAGTTAAATTAGCGGAGATTAACCGCACGAACACCGAACTGCGTACACCTGCTGCGAAGTGCATGGTGCGCCGCGCATTGTAAAAAAGGGCGACCGCCGAGTCTCCTGCGCGCAGCACATGAACACTGGTGCTCTTTACTTCCCGGTGATGGCGCCACCAGTCGCGGGGTGTGAGGGGTTCGGAGGAACACGTTTTGCAGCGCACGCCGTTCTCATTGGCTCGGATCGCCGCTCCACAGCGCTGCAAACGACTTGTGAGATGGAGTAAAACACGCCTGTTCTTCGCGCACTCACATCATGAACGCAGTGAACTTTATACCCCCGAGAATATAACTCGCAAAAACCATCAAAAGCTTCGCCGGCTTATGAGGAGTTTTCCCGAAGAGAAGAGGAATGCGACATTAATGGAAAGCGAAGAAGCAGGAAATTAACGGACGGAAAGTCGAGGGGAGGGTTAGGAAGAATACGTCCGCACAAGACGGCATATTCAGCTCGTAAAGAGAACCCACCGACCGGGAGTAATTATCACCACACTTTCCGCTCTTATTCGCAAACAGAAACAGTGTGCTGATTTGCAATACATTTCTTTTCGTTTCTTTTTTTCCTTTTGCCGAATGATAAGCTGACACCGCAGTTATTTCGAATCATTTCAGAAGTGTTTGAAAATTCAGTCGACTGTATTTCTCACACACGTTACCAGCAATCAGGAGGAGGCTGTGACGAAGCAGTCTGACGAAACGAAATTCAACGACTCGAACCACGAGTTCACTGTACAATGCACATGTACAGAAATTTACAATAAAGAGGTACGAAAGTTTACAATGAACAGGGCAATGCATGGCTACAGAAGTTACATAAAGCGTCCCGTCGCCTCTAATTGATTAAAAATCTGCTGACCCTGACTCGACCGCCGGCTCTTCGAAATGACCGCGTTCACATCACAAGAATTCGGTTTGGTTTATGGGGTTTAACGTCCCAAAGCGATTCAGGCTATGAGAGACGCCGTGGTGGAGGGCTCCGAAAATTTCGACCACCTGGGGTTCTTTAACGTACACTGACATCACACAGTACACGGGCAAAGACTGCACAGAATACCACGCAGTAATCGCAATGCCTGCCATGGGCGCACTTTAAAGTTCGCGCTCGCCGCACCGTCGGCCCCTTTGAAATGACAGCGCGTCAAGCCGGCTGTCTGGCGAATTTTCTTTATTATTGTCGTTGCTCCTCCATCCGAAACCCGCACGTCGGAAACAACAAAACGGCTCGATTTAGTGCGACACCACGGCCGCATAGCGAACTTGTGTACCCAAGAGGTTTCGCATTTCTCTCGTCTACTTCGAAAACGAGACGGTCGCAGTGCGTCGCGCCTCGCTGTCAGCGTGTCACGCCAGACCACGCGCCAGACTGACACTGCCGCCGGCACAGAGGAGATTAGGCTGGGGATATGATACGCGCGCAGCGCGATAGCCGGCTGGTAAGTTTTCACTTATGCGGGAGGATAACAGGCCGGTGGCTCCAGGCGGGTAAGGGAAATCGCTTCTCGTTATCGCCGATCAGTAGTGAGTCACGCACTCCCAACAATTTTGAATCACGAGAGAAGCGATTCGGACACGCTGGAAAATCTCGCTCAAAACTGTTAGTGAGAAACTTTCTCTGCGAAAACCACGAAAAAAAGCCCCCAAGGATTTCCAGGAAAACAAAACAAACTCAGCATGGGACAAGACAAAGGACAGATGCAAACAGGACGAGCTCGTTTTTTTTTTCGTTTTTTTTTTTGCCCCTCTTCTGTGTCTTGTCCCCTGCTCAGTTTTGTGTTTTGTAATCATGTAATACCCACTAGCCCCTCATCGCTGAAGCAGGTCCAAGATAAACATTCCGCAAATAAGCTTCCTCCTACCTCCTTGCTTGATTGCAAATGAATAAAAAATAACTGCAAATAAAAGAAACAACACGGACACGTTTTCCTTTCCTCGAGAGACCACCGTTTAAACGGAACCCATCACATTAATTTCTGAAAAGCCACTCGTTATCTCTCTTTCGCCCAGTAGGCAGATAAGTGACCGCACGTTGCATCTGCGGTAGTAACATCTACCGAGACCTCCAGTTTGAGGAAAAAGCATAACAGAGATAAGCGACGAATGAGCTACGCGCAATATCTGAAGGACACGTCACGAGGAGGATCGCAGTCAAGGACTGCAGATTATTTTGTATACCTCGTGCGGTATTTTTACCACGCAAAATCTGGCTGCTCGGGAGATTTTTAATAACGCGCGCAGTGAAACACAGTGGCCAAGTTCGAACTCCCAACCTCCCAATTTCACAGGTTCAAACAATATCGCGAACGCGGAGATTGACAGTGTACACCTGCATTAATTACAGTACAGGACAAGGTACAGGTCATTAATTAGCAATGCAATCGAGCTTGATGGGATACCAAGAACGGATTTCGGAGGCAGCTCATACACGCACACCATACTCCTACTAAGCTAAACAAATAACAGAGAGGTGGCTTTTTTGTTTAAATATTTTTCGTCCGCTCCCTCACTAATTTAATGCATCGTCGCAGTGAATGAACAGCAAAACGCAATAGTTTGAGACTGTCATGAACGTGCACCTCAACAAGTGTCACTACGAGGTGCGACAGGTAGCAGCACGTCACAGCCGCACCATGTGGTCTAAAAACAACGTGCTCGAGGTCAGGTGTCGCGGATTGTCGAAATCCTGCACCTGACAGACAGTCTACGCTCATCGTCAGCCCCTTCATTAGCGAATGACGAAGCGATCACGCCGGCTTTCGGACATGGAACGACAACGGTAGTGCGCCGGCTGACTACCACACGGCCAACCGGTCTCCGCCGCTCGCGATTTCGGCAGAGACGTTCGCGGAGTTGCCGTGTTTCGCGCGGGAAACAAGCAGAACTGACTCGCCTCGTATCGCCCCTGCGTGAAGAAGAGCAGTCCGAAGGGCACGGACGCTCCGGTCATGGCGTGTGTCGAAGGCATGCCGAACTCGGCCGCGTACGCCCGGTCGAGCTGCACCACGGGCGGCGAGGCTGGCCGCGGCCAGCGTAGCACGTCCTTGGCAAGCCCGCCGCAGTACATGACCACCGCCCACACGAGCAGCACGCGTCGGCTCACCACGGGGTCCCAGTTCCACACGATGAAGGGGAAGAAGGTCGCGTAGAACGCCTCGTAGCCCAGCAGCGATCCGAAGCGGAACAGGTAGTACCAGCGGCGCCGGTCGACGCGACAGGCCACCGACGCGTCGACCTTCCGCGCGGTGTAGCCGTTGCGTAGCGCGCCGTTGGGCGGGTGCCCGTTCTTGGTCACTCGGTGGAGACCGAAGTAGTTCTGCACCCGCTCCACCAGGAACGGGCTGTTGAGGGCCTCGGCCAGTGCGCGGCCCTGATGCAGCAGCTCCCACATGACGAGGCGTGCCGCCGGCCGATCGCACCCACCCGCGACGTGCTCCAGCGGCGGCGTCGGTCGGCCACGATACGGGCAGGTGGTTGTCGCGACGGCGGCTGCGCCAGCTGCAGCACTGCGAGTCGTCGCGGCCGTCGACGGCGAGCGCGTACGGATAGAGTACGAGTACGTGCGGATATAGTGCCAGTATATTCTAGGCACTATAGTGCGGATAACACCCGACTCAAGTTGACTCTGGCTACGGTTGGCTATGGCTCGTTTCCGACCATAATGGCTGAAAAATATTTAAGCGTTCCGAAACCGAAACCGACCAAGCCGGTGTTCTGAGACATTCGGGTTGTGTAGGAAAGTATGGACGTGCTGTAAAGAGCAAGGCTGTCGCTTTAAACTTTTCACCTCCTAAACAGAAGCAAAACGCATAAGAACTAACCAGCTCGTACTGAACACTCTTCTCGAATGCCTAAAATCTCGGCTTGGATGAGTCACAACCTTTCTTTGAAGTGACGCAGATGCATTTCGTTTTTGTTCCTTTTCTTTGGCCGCGCATATGAATCCTTTCTGTACATTTGCAACATACAATCTGGTCCTCATAAGCTCTTATTTAGCCTTCACTAATGTCTTCTTGCACTACCTCACAACATTTTTTCTGAGGAACCTTTTTTGTCAAAAGTAACCAGGCTGCATGGTTTGCTTCTAGCTTGTATAGTGGAGCCCTTATGACTTTCGTAGAGATCAAAAGTTGTTGGAAGGCAAGAAGACCCCCAGTCCTTACCTTTACCGACCATTTCAGCTTCAGGCAAGCTGTAAAGGCTCCACTGTACGAGCAAACCATGCAGCCTGGTTACGTTTGACAAAGACTGTACCTTCGCTCAAAGCTATCGGGAATGTTACCGACATGAATTGACCGATATACTGCCTGGCGAGCTAGATAAGCTTGCTGACAATGCTTTGGCAGCCCCGATAACCGTCAAGGTCGGCTTAAACATGTCGCAGTAATTGCGCTCAACGTGCCCAGAATTTTTATAAGCGCTTAAAGACCCTGCTTTCCTCTCATTTTCCTCTTATTGTTTTCCGAGCTCCTGCGCCTCCAAGTTTTCAAATTCGTGCGCGCCTTGTGATCGCATTGCGCAACGAAGACAACCAAGAGGCGGCGCTCGTATCACCAACGCTCGCCCACTACGAAGATGGCGTTCAGCTTCGTCGCGTTCTGCTACATTGTAGCGCTAATTCTCACGGCGTTCCTCATATTTATGGCAGTCTTCCACGTACGTATCGCAAGCTGTACTATTCAAATCCGCCGCAGCCCGTCATCTCAGTCGTTCCGCCTCGCTGGGATGTATGTACGGGCGCGCTCGGTCCAACCCGAGCACACCTGTGCTCTCGAGCAAGATACCGCATTGGCTTTGTCGCACGCTGAAAATAAGCTCGGCTGAGCCTGTGCGTCGCTGTCGTTGGTTTGCCTGGTTGTGTTCCATGTTGTTCTGGCCTCTCTTCTAGGTGATTGCCTTCGACGAACTGAAGAACAACTACAAAAATCCGATCGAACAGTGCGACAGCTTGAACCCGGTGAGTGAGCAACTTTTTTGTGTCAAGTTTGCCGCCGCAGCTGTTTGTGGGCAATCTCAGCGGTGATGTGGTCTGTAGTGTGCTGCTTGTACCCGTACGTAGACAAAAAAAAAAAAAAATCCAATGTGAGGGCATTGGGATCTCACTAAAAAAGGAGGGTGGGCTTACAAGTGTGCTTGCTGGGATCGGGTTCGAATCTGTGTGTGTAATCAGCGTGCAGGTGATTATTCTAAACGAAAAAAGCGTGCCAAACAGAGTCGGGTTGTACGCTGTGCTTGTATGCGGGTAGTTGGACTAATCGGTCGTCGTAAAAAAAAAAAAAGAAGAAAAGTTGAACAATCTCGGTTGCTGCTTTCCTCCAGCCTTTATTTGCATGTGTGTTGTTGATTGCACGTCCGACGCTATTCTTAACTTCATGCACGTGCCGTTTTGTTCAACTCATTTTTAGAAGCATTTGCGAACCGTAATGGGTGATCGCGGCCTCGCTTTTATCGTGGTGTTATTTTTGAGATCCAAACGCCGCTAGAGGAAACAGGGATACGCCTCACGGTCCTCGGAAAACACCCCTTCGTGACATTGGTATCTTATTATGAAAGGGTTTCATGGAACATTTTTTAAGTGCCACCATGTACGTAGATTCCACTCAAAACGTGATGTGCTACTCACTTGCGATCCTTGTGCTGTCGCTAGACGCCCGTTCTCTGCCCAAGATGTGGAGGCATTGGTGCAAATTTAGTTTCGTGGTGTGGTGGGCGAAACTAGTAAACCAGTAGAGTGTACAGTTGGGCTAATTTGTCTGTTACTGTTCGTTAAAATGATGCAAGCTGATGGCTTAAACAAACAAAAATAAAGATGAACAGGACAGTACTGTATCCTGTTCATCTTTATTACGTCCTCATCTTGCATCACGCTCTCATCTTTCACCAGAACCTTTGGTGTATTTCGGTGAAGCACACCGCTGTGTATTTTCTTCACCTTGAATGAATGGGAGTTGGACTGGCTCTGTGAAGTCTGATGCTAAACTGGCCTGGTGGACTGCAAAAAATTTCCTTGCAGAGATCCGTAACACAGTGAAAAACAGCAGGCTAAAAGTGCATCTGTTTTAGGCTGTGTTTTAATGCATACCTGTGCATTGCGATTTTTTTATTTAACGTTAAAACGCGCTTCTGCAAGTATCCTCTTTTCTTCCTTTAATGCTCGAATGATAGACTGGTAATTTCAAGTACGCCCTTTAATTGCTCTCTACCGCAAGTACGTTTCAAAACAACAAACCTCTATTATGATCTCTGACAATACGCACCAATGCACACAGTGCCTTCCCATTAAATTGTGCCTGAAATTCATATTGTGAATCTGTGCTTTTCTAGCAGTGGCTTTTCAAGATGGGGCTTTTGGAGGGTAAAATAGTGTGAATAAAGACAAGGCACGGTGACAGCGATGCCTTTGAAAAGCAATGCAAACTTCAAATAGCAGCTGGGGAACACAATGAGAAAAACGAAAGGATTGTCAGCACCCTTATTTTTTCTTTGTTTATTGACATATGACGAGAGCCGGATGTAGCAGGTGTCGGCGGTTGGGTGGGGTTGGAATGGTTATCTTCTTTATCTTTTTTGTGTTTGCGTGTTTTGTTCTGTGCCATGCAAGTTAACTGCGCATCAGCTGCTCAGCTGCACATGTTACTTGCAGGCCGATGGGCATTTGTCAGGGTTTAGGTTAGGATGTTGATAAGGAACATGCAGAAGGGCATTGTAGGGAACCGAACATGGAAAGGAACTCTTGAGTGGATACCGGGTACTGCTTAAAAATATTGTTTGCAGTAAATATTGATTGTGTAACTCTTTCTGGCTGTGTCATTGCAGCAGAAGATGCATTTAGTGGCGACGATAAAATCTGATCTCAAAATGCAAGATGTTGATTTCGCTGCTGCTCAACTCAAACTCATGATCAGCGGCAGCTATGTCTCAGTGGAGGCGAAAAGTGTAAAAGGTGTGCCCATGTGCTGTGCAATGTCAGTGTGCGCTAGAGAGTCCGAGGGGGTCCAAATTAATTCGGAGTCCTCCCCCTTGGTGTCGCTCACAATAGCGAATGTGTCACTGTGGGATTTTAAACCCCACAACTGACATTTTTTTTTTCACAAACTTGTGATGTGAAGACATAAAAGTGCGTAATGTGAATTCCAGTGTCCACACAGTGTCCACACACAGTGTGGACACAGTGTGTCTATTGGATGTGAATGGAAAAATAGCCTAGACTTGGAAATCTGTGAGCCAAAATTAGTTTGGGTGACACCGCAGTTTTCTTGTGGGAAGGGCCGGTAGGGTAGAACTTGTATCTTTCTTTTTCTTTTTTTCACCATTTCTAGCCTATAAAACCTTCATCTTCATTAAAGCATCCTTGACATTACAATGCACTAGTTAGTTGATACAGGCCAACTTCGAAATCTCGCCAGTTTCCCTCTAAGCCTGTCCGTCGTAAGTGCTTTCTTCAGTGCTTTGCCCCTTGCGTCGCTTGTCTCAGTGCGTACGCCTGGCCATGTGTGTGAGCGTTCTTTTCAGCTGGTGCTGCCCGAGTACCTGGTGCACATCTTCTTCAACGTGCTGTTCCTGCTGTCGGGTGAGCTGTTCACCCTGGTGCTGAACCTGCCGCTCCTCATCTACCACATCAACAGGTACTCTACTGGCCTCACTCACTCTTTCACTGTGACCCGTGTGCTGTGCGATGTCAGTGCACGTTAAAGAACCCCAGGTGGTCGAAATCCCGGAGCCCTCCACTGCGGCGTCTCTCATAGCCTTAGTCGCTTTGGGACGTTAAACCCCAATAAACCAAACCATCTTTTCATCTTTTGTCGCTTGTACGCTAGCAACCAGGCAGACCTCTCCTGTATTCATTAATGTCTCCTTCCTTCTCCCTTGTCAGTGGATCAAGGTAACCGTGGATTGAGCGCAAGTAGGATTTGTCTCCCATTTACAATGGTGGGTGATAAATTTGGAGCAGGTTAGACGGGAAGGAATCTCTGTACCTGTGGTGACCTCAGTACTCGGCTGCTCAGTCTTCCAAAAGTGGTTGAGTGCTCGCTATAGGCCTGTCCCAGCTTACTTGGTTTGCTGCTGTCGCCACCTGCTGGGAAAGGAGAATAACTGACTCTGGGGCTGCTTCTACTGCTGCCAGTGGCTGAGTTATTGTTTTAACACGATAGCGTTGCACCACTGCGCCCAGGAGTGTTATGAGGACTCCCGGGGATCTACGATTGTAGAGCCGAGAATGCCCAATTCCTGATATATGTGGGTATTAACTCATTAACACTATCGCGTCATGCCGTTAAGGCAAAGCTCAAGTGTCCTCTCCAATTTTGAATTGCAGAAGCAGTGTTGTGCTTGGCATTTGATGCAGTTTATGCATGTCATGCATAAATGCATGCATGGCACGTGCCACGGTTGGAAGCAACCGTATGAGCGAGACATCTGAAACTCCCTATCAGCTTATAGTCAATGTTTAACTGATCCATGTTACCTACCTCACAGGTCCTGACCAAATACACTCCTTCGTCCAAATACACTCCTATAAATGTTCATTAATACAGTAGAACCCCTCTACGCCGCCGCGGTGGCTCAGTGGTTATGGTGCTCGGCTGCTGACCGAAAAGACGCGGGTTCGATCCCGGCCGCGGCGGCTAGAATTTCTTTGGAGGAGAAATTCTAGAGGCCCGTGTACTGTGCGATGTCAGTGCACGTTAAAGAACCCCAGGTGGTCGAAATTTCCGGAGCCCTCCACTACGGCGTCTCTCATAGCCTTAGTCGCTTTGGGACGTTAAACCCCATAAAACTAAAACCTAAAACCAGTAGAACCCCTCTAGAGTAAAGTTGCTCGGGCCAGCAAAGATCTTTACTATATCAGGGTCTTTACTCTATCATTTATTGAGGATGGCATGGCTATGACTATTCTCTCTGGCTTCTTACTAAGCATGAAGTGTTGTTTCATAAAAGAAACACTCAGAAGTACCTTACATCCTGCTCTTATCATCCCTTTATGTGATAATTAGTTATTTTCAGTAATTAATCACATGCTACCACGCTCTCGACTTCTTTTATGTCTTGTAGAAGTACCGCATTTACACGGATACAACGTGGCTACAAAAATAAAGCAAGTTTGATTCCATGCGAAAATTAAAACTGCACACGACACTGTCAAGTGCGGAAAAATCACCTATGCAGTGCCGCCATCCCTCCACTTCCTGCCGCTACTTCCCCATGCCTCGCACTGCTGTCCTACAAACTTGCGCTCTTCCCTTTTCCTTTTCCCTTCCCCTTTTTTTCTTCCCTGTTCTACACCTCACTGCACTTTTATTGGCTCTCCTTTCTCAGCGACCCGAGCCGCCTTCTTTATACATTCATAGGCAGCTTTACTTTTTCCGTGCCTGCGACGCGCTTTGCCTCACAGCCTCGAGGTCTTCAAAAAGTTAGCTTCTCCTCGCTGTTCCCTAGCGAGGTGGTGAAGCCACCTCAAAGAGCGCCGTTTTATAGTGTTCAGTATCTATTTGCCTCGCGATCATAGACTTAGCGCGGGCTGCGATGCCATCATTCTGTGGGAGGTACAGCGCCACGGCCAGACATTGTTTACTATAGCAGTTTTTTTCTAAAAAAAAAAAACCTTTATTGGTTTATCAGGGTTTAACGTTCCGAAGACAATCAGGCTATGAGGGACGCCGTAGTGGAGGGCTCCGGAAATTTCAACCACCTGGGGCTCTTTACTTTACTATAACTACTATACTAAAAGCTTTACTATAACTAAAAAAAGTACATCGTCTATGGAAGGCAGATTGGAACCGCCACTTAACTTCACTATATACGAGTTATTACTGTAACCGAGTTTAGTATAGCGGGGTTCTAATGTAGCAGAGTTACCTCTTCCTGTGACCTGCACCTGTGATCAGTCCAAGAATATGTGATTTACACTGCGCGAGAAGCATGTCTCTCTGTGAGTTCGAACAGCTGTCACCCTAGAGCATCCTAAATACCGCATAATGGCTTGTCAGTCTTTTTCTGTGGCATGTGTCAGAATCAAAAATTTATTGGTCATATTGATCATTGTTACAAGACTAATACTATGCGAAAGGAGGTCATAGATGGGGTGTTTCTTGCTTTATTGAGATGACATTCCTTGTAGAAATATCCTTCAGCCCACCATAGGGACGACAGTTTCCCAATATTTGAGAAGCTATCATCATTGATGAACGCTGAAAGCATACCTGTCTGCTTAACCCTTTGAGGGTCGAATTATTTTGAAGAAAACTTTCCCAGGTGGTCAAATTACTTTATTGCGGATCTTGAATCTACAAAATGTATATAATCGAGAATAAAGAGTAAAAAAAAATTAGGAACAGTACTTTGGTGACAGCATCACTCACAACTGGAAAATGTTCAATAGAATAGAATAGCAACGGTGATAAGCAAGCTAAGAGCAGCACCAATAAAGATAGAAATCAACTTTCGCCGCCTCTGCAAAACAGTGCCCACAAAGAGAAAACACGTTTCGCGCGACTCCGTTGCGATCCCGCGGCGGAATCGAAACCGCGTAGGCGCGTTGCCACAGAGGGCGAGAATACCTCGCGAGCAACGGTGATAAGCAAGCTAAGAGCAGCGCCAATAAAGATAGAAATCAACTTCGGCAGCCCCTGCAAGATAGTGCTAACAAAAAGAAAACTCAAATTTCGCGCGACTCCGTTGCGATCACGCGGCGAAACCAAAACTACAAAAGGGGTGTTGCCGCAGTCTGTGCCGCCGCGCTAAAGCTAGACATAAGTTCTGCTTATCTCCGTAAGAAGGCAGCACAAAATTCAAACACTTCTTGTAAGTCCTAAGAGGTGGCAGCACCCCCCAGTAAGCACGCATTGCTCTTTTGGCGGAAAATTTCAAACGGAAGATCAAAACCGTACCCGTACGGCAAAGACCTTGCGGGATAGAAAACCGCCGCCGTACATATACGGCAAAAACCTTCAAAGGGATAAATCAGTGCAAGTGACATGGCAAATAATGAAATTGGAACTGTCCTGACAGATGCAAGGCAGCCAGTTACAGGTACATTTCGGCAAAGGAATATGAGTTCCATAGTTGCATCTTTTTGGCATTTTGTCCACCGTTCTTTTTTCTTTTATTCCGGCAGGGATGCTGACAGGTCCTGCGACCATGCTGTAGCATATTTACAGAGAAATTTAAAATAGTCAGTGCTTCCCTAACACTTCAAGAAGCTTTGTATGTATTTGTGTACAAGTACCTCTGAAACAAAAGGAATGGACTTACACAAAAAGACAAATTTTTTGTTACTTCTCTACTATGTAAAGTTCAAAATTACATCTTGATATTATACACCAAGAGGAAAACTAGTGGGAAAGGTCTGCTTGTCATGCATAATTATAGAACAGTCATTAACTGAATGCTCAAACTTTTGTTCCCTTACATTTGGGAACTTACAGCTTTTTCTCGGGGTGTGCCCTACCTGGCACATATTTCTTCATTTCAGGTGAATTTAGTCTCCTACATATTGCAGAGAGGGTGCCTTTGTGTGCTTTTGTGCTTTAGTGTCCTGTACTCTACTGTCACCCCAACTGCAATTCATACCCACCTATGTTTAGGCATTTGAGTTATCTCATGCCAGTAAGTGATGTAATGCCTGCAGGTAAAGGTCTGGCATGAACGATTACTTTGTTGCAGTGCATTGGGGAAACTGCATTCTGCGTCAGAATTTTTGCCTCTCAAAACCAGTGGCCGTAAACTCTTGTTTTTGAACATGTCATTAAAAGGATCTTTTCGCAAGGCACATTTCCTCCATGTCTGGACATTCCAGTTTTTTTTTTTTTTCATGACGATGAAAATGCCAAACTACAGGCTTATCTCAGTTCATCTCCAAAGGTACTGAAAAATTAATGCATGAGTGAACAAGCTCACGTGTGACTGAATACAACATTTGGGTGCTTCTTCATGTGGTTTCACTGTAGTAGGATAAAACTTAAAAAAAAGAGCAGTTCCTAACACTGAGCCGCAGTCTGCGGCATCCTGTATTACTCCGCTGGGTAACCGTAACAGTAAATGAAACCAGCTTTTTAATGTTTGACTGTATTAAACAAGTGACATATCAAAACTCTAGAGCTTATATTTTTTGTGTTGTGCTGAGCTTCTTGTTTACGTAACAAGAAAAGTTTCAACAACGGACTGCTTTTCCTTCGTGGAGGAATTCTGTGCGCGGAGGCTGAATGTGGGCGGAGCTTCACTGCAGACTTGACTTGTATCTGACTATAAGAAGGGCAGGTGGGAGGGGTTGTGGGGAAATTCCAGCACATTGTGTGTATAGCTAGCATTTTCAGATGTCAGGCTTCTTTGCGTTGCCTCCTTGGTTAAGGTGGTGTTGTCGCCATGATGCAGGTACCGTCAGCGTCCCGTGATGAGTGTGCCGGGCCTGTACGACCCCACGAGCATAATGAACGCGGACCAGCTGAGCCGGGCCATGCGGGAGGGTTGGGTCAAGCTGGCCTTCTACCTGCTCTCCTTCTTCTACTACCTCTACGGGTGAGTGTGGCATGGCTTCCCCCCTGCGCGATGCTGATGCCCCCTGTGCATGCTGTACGTACTTCGTTTCATACATCAGGTGCAACGTGGTGAAAGGTACGGAAGTAGTCCGCACGAAGAAATAAAGGGAACCGTGTTACTCCGCACTTGCTGTGTGGCCGAGCGGTCTGAAGGCACGGGAAAGTGACAGTAATAAGAGCGGATTTAATCGAGATCATGAGAAGTGTATCGTGTAATAAGCCTGCAGATAAAGCACTTACTCTGTTTCCCTTACCACGAGGAACGCGCTACTTTTGGATTGCGGATGTAGGCAAGGCAAAAAAAGAGCACTAGCTTTGACAGCATTGCACCTGATGTATGATTAAAACTCTAATCTGGGCGAGTTGGTTCATAGCTTGAAAGGAGTACGTATTTGCACACAAGACGGGATGAAAACAAGTCGTTTGTGTTTCCTCATTTTTGTCCCGCATTTTGTGTAAGTACGTACTCCTTTCAAACCTGGTGTATGGAACGGAGTATAGTGGTGCAGACTGGGACACATTTTTATTTCTTTTGTTTTAGTCCCAGTATAATCTGTGTATGTACGTATCAGGTCGGAGGGCACAAGTTCCTTTTGTAGAGCAGGCACTTCGTCTGGTCGTGTATTTCAGAATAGCGCCGTGTATAGGCCGAGTGTGAACAAAGTTGGCACTGTTTTGGAGCAGCGATGTGTGTGTGGCAGCAATGATGCCTGGCTGCTGTGAAAGTTGCAGTAGCGTGGCAGTTCACTTGTATCTTTGGTCCTACATGAGCACTTCGTGACCACAGCAGCGCAGGAGACTTATGTTTTCCAGTTTTTACCCCGTAATGGGTACTTCTTTTTTTTTTTTTTCTTGGAAATGGTACCAAAGTGGTCATTTAATATTTGTGCTGCGATCTGTTGCCAAACAAAAAAAATGCTTTGGACAACCTCTACTTGCCTTTCACCTGGGAATCTTTAACGTGCACTGACAAGCCTGGCTTGTTCAAGTTCGCTATGGGCTTAATTAAGTCTTGACCCCTAGGAACTAAAATGTGCAGTTTCTCTCAGAGAACTCGGTCTCATTGAGCGAAATTTTTTTTCCTGTATGCGCTTTGCATTCAGAATTCTACAGAGGATATTTCAAGGAGAAATGATTGAGGTAGCCGCCTTTACGCTGTGGTTTTTGTCGCAATGTTTTTTTTCCTCCTCACGGCCTGAGTCGCTTAGGGGTGTTAAAGGTGCACTGAAGAGGATTCTGAACTTGTCTTTTTGCCGCGGGAACTCGATCCACACGTTCTGAGCATTCTTGGAAACAGTGACTTATTACACTGTGGGGCTGATTTCCCCAATTAAATCGAATTAACGTCCGGCTCCCGCCTTTTTTTTTAATTCTCCCCCGTACGGTGGGCGGAGTCGACCAACGCGTGGAGCGCCTTTCACCCAGTCCCGTGGAGGCTTTGCTTTCGCTTTATTTTGTTTTTTAGGTTTCCATGAATAAATAGTTTCATTCGCAGATAATATAGCCGCAAAATAAGCCCGAAGAAATAAAAATACGCGCGGACTATTTGCTGCTACGGAGTAGTACTATTACTCCGCCGATGGCAGAGCAGCAAGCCGCCACGGGACTGGGTGAAAGGCACTCCACGCGTCGGTTGACTCCGCCCACCGTACGAGGCAGAATTAAAAAAAAAAAGGCGGGAGCCGGACGTTAATTCGATTTAATTGGGGAAATCGGCCACACAGGGCAGTAAGTCGCAGTTTCTAAGAATGCTGGGAACACAGTGTGGATCGAGTTCCCGTGGCAAAAAGACAAGTTCAGATTCCTCTTCAGTGCACCTTTAAACCCTGTAAAAGAAAGAAGTCTTAGATGAGGAACTTCCCTGTGGTGTATGACAGGGTAGTATTTGGTGTGCTTCAGTAGTGAGTGCGGATGTTTTTGGCTGGCTGTGGCAGCCCTGTGACCCCTGGCCTCTCTCTCCTCCTCTCCCTTCCCTGCAGCATGATCTACTCCCTGATATCGGTGGAGTGAGTCCAGGACGTGTGTGCACACAGGGAGGAGGGCAGCAGCAGCAGCATCGGCCTCAAAGGAAAACGAGTAGAGCCGCCGCCATTTTGTCACCGTGCACCTGGTCCGCTGTCGCCGCTTGCGCGCACACAGGTGCCACACGTTTTCCCACCTACTCAGAGAGGTGGCACATTGGTGAAACGCATTCTGGGGCAAGTTGATGCATTGCATTCGCCCTGTATTGCCTGCGCTACATAGACATCCGGTAAAACCGAAGAGTGTATGGTACATTTTGTGATTAGGTGCCTCTACATTGCAGAAGTGTAGAAAAATAGCATGTCTGCAGGGTATATGATAATGCGGTAATAAAATTAGCTAATTACTGTCATTTCCTTGGGTTTAGGAGCACTAAATTTACATGCACATACTCACTCAGCTGCAGAAAATGAACCGAAAACTCTTCCGCCACCTGCCAATGCAGCAGTATGACTATGCCAGTTCTAGGCTTTTTGTGCCCTTTGGGTTAGCTTTCACAGTGAGTTAGTGTCTCCCAGCAAGCCTTGTGCATCTCTGGTGGCTGGCCTTTTGACCTTGCTTTCATAAATGTGTTGAAGAAAAAAGTGTCTTGTCTGCAAAAAAGTGCAGAACTCATACACATCTGCAAGTATAGACAAAAAGCCATTTACATGGATTGCTTTCTATTTTTTGCACGATTAGCATGGTTGAAGGATGGCTCACTGAAAGAGAGATGACTGGGACGTCCCGTCAGGGATGTCCGTGTCATATCTCAGGGACGTCCCAGTAATCTATGACGTGACAGGGACGTCCCGTCACCTCTGCACCTTTGTACAGCAAATGCTGGTCGCTGTGCCTGTGCTGTGCCAATGCTCTGTTCTCTCTCTGGTTGTGTGGGAGTTTCCATGGGCCGCAAGTTCAGTGGGGCTATGGGGCTCTGGCAGCCCTAGGGAAAAGGTGTACTCAGAGCCCTTCACTATGGTGTGCTTCATAGCCTGTGTCGCTCTGGCATGTTAAACCCCATAAACTGAACCAAACTATTCTAAATCTTGGTGCACATTGTGCACACAGATAACAGTGCGACCCGTTACTTGAGCTCGGCACTCAATGGCTGCACTGCCATGGGCACATTGCCAGCTAATGCATAGGATGGGACCATGCCTAGATGCAGAAGTGTTCAAGCCACAGCAGCTCCTGTGCTCCCCATACAGAGGGCCCGATACACACAGAACACAGCGCAGGATCGCAAAAGACAAGGACCAGACAGGCGACAGGACAAGCGCTAACTTGAGTTAACTTACCACTTCTTACTGGCCATGCACCACAAAAATTGAAACACATTATTGAAGTACTAACTTAAGTTATGTTTGCACTTTACTAAATGCTTCAATTTTTGTAGTGCATAACCAGTAAAAAGTGAATCTCTATTATTTGCATACCTTAACCCTTTCGCTGTCACAGACGTACCGGTACGTTTTCGCACTTCCCCCCCACAGTGTCACTGACGTACCGGTATGTTCTCTATCGTGCGTTCAAAATTTCGCACTTGAGCGCAAAGCTGACACTCTTGGACTAGCCGCGCCATCTGTTGAATCTTTCTACAAGTTCGTATTTTCGCCCCTTACTGCTTTGGTACGTGTATTGAAGAGTACGGAGCGACTGCCATCCCACCCCTCTATCTTTGCTGGGTGGCGCGGTCACTCCGCGTTCGCTGGATCATGACGCGCGCGCGTGTGGTTATGGGTCCGAGGGTTGTTCTGCCCATTTCTGCCATCTGCCGCTGTTTTGCAGGTTTTTATTTTTCTTCTGTCGGCGTGTGAGCTACGGGGCTTCAAGTTCAAGGGCGCGCGCCGTTGCCACTCCGAGAGTCAAAGAAACCGACACATGACTCGATCGCTGCTTTCGCTCTCTCGTCGCACCCTCGCTTGCGGCTGGCAGCAGCAAACGTAAAGCTCCTCTAACTTTGTTTTAGCCTTTTTTCATCTCCCTCTCTCATCTTTATTACACAGCGTCCCATTTCTCTCCGTTTTGCGGGCCACTGAAAGCACACCCCTGCTGTGCGCAGTTACTTTCGGATATGGCTGACCGCGCGGGATCTTCCTCTGCACATTGGAGCGGTGGCTCTTCCGATTCTGAATACGAGCCGAGCTCGGATTCGGACTCGGACAGCGTCTCATCCGAGGAAGAGGCGAGTTCCGCATCGTCAGATTCTGACGTTAAAACAGCGGGACCATCATCCCGGAAGCGTCTGGGGGTGCGTCACGGGCAGAAACACCCGACAGCGAAAGGGTTAAAGGCTTTGATCTTGAACAAAATTTTAGTGTCTGCCTGACTTTCAGTTAATGGAGGGTTACTGTACCCCGGCACTGGAGGCGATCAGAGTGTGAACTGGATGATTAGTGTCATCCTAGAAGTGTATTATCGCTGGGAATTCGAAGGGAGCTTGGCCTAAGTTGTGTTGCTGGTTGACTGGCAACTCCTGGTGGTTGTTAAGTCAGTGCCTGATTGACAGCAGAATGTCCCATCATAGGAAGTAGCTCATTTGGAGGCTCAACTTTCAGGTTAGCCAACTTTCAAGGGCTGGGATGGCAAGTTCAGCTGTCATCTGCGTGGTCAGGGCAACATGAAACTAGGGATCATGAAATAATGTCTGCGAGTCATGTCCTGCCCGTTTTTTTACATCCATAAAGGTTGTCCTGGTTGCTGAACCTTAGCGGTACACCTAGAACAAATTGAAGTTGGCCTGTGTTGATAAATTGTTGCTGTCTAGTGGCTACAAGGCAACCTTTTCTGACAACGGAGCCTTTATAAGTTAGAACCGGTGAAAAGACTAAATTCTTCGAGACTGTTAACGTGGATCTCTGACACCAGTCTACCCTGCTATTCAATTGCAAACGGTGACCACAGAGTCCTTTTGGGTCTAGAAGTTTCTTGTTGCCTTGACATTGCAAGTTTGAGTAGAGTGATTGGATAAAAATATTGTTCAATTTCTAAATATGACTTTCTCAGCAAGAAATGTCTTTTGCAGCTGAACAAACATTAATGTCCTCAATGTACTGTACACAGTAGACTTGTAGCGATTTATGAGAGTGTGCTTCACCAAGCAGTGGTTTTATTGTTTCTGTCAAATTTAGCATCCTTCTTGTCTCAAATGAGTTCAATTTTTTTGTGCTATATAGAGAGTGCACTAAATGGCATTTCACAATGCAATGAGCTGAGCAGTGATTCATCCGGCATTTTTAGAGACAGATTTTTCGAGTAGTGATAACATCGATGTTTTTGCTCAGTTTTCAGCGTTATGTGCATTTTCAATATACAGAGTGATTCTATGATATCCCCCCCCCCAGTGCTTACTTGACAGTTCCGGGCATCTCTATGTTGTGACACTTTGCGCCGAATTTGGACATATTTATAAAGACTTACCTGCTGGTCTTTTGCACTGGAAAGCTAACAAATTCCTATTGTTGAGGTCTGAATAGACTGTTATGGCGGAAAAAAGTTTTTTTTATGAAAACAACAAGAAAATAGAATCTGAAAGTGTTGACAGGGCTTGCACAGGTCCTTGCAATAAGTGAATTTACTTGATTTTCAAAATTTGGTGTATTTGAACTCTAAAAAATTCAGGACAATCTGAAGGAGCCCTTAGAAGCAAAGCCACATAGCATCAGAGAGACCAGTTTGTGGAAGTGGCAATTTGGAAAGCGCTTCAGTGGACATTCTCTGTAGCAGCTAATGAACAATTTCAATCAATCAATCATTCAATCAATCAATCAAAGCACACATTTTTCAATCGGTGTTCCTGGAAAGCAAAATTGCCGAGAACTCCCGCGGTGAGAAGTGAATATATTTGTGCCAGTGTACGAGAACATTTTTTTTCTGCTGAACATGAAACAGAGGTCTAAGACAGATAGTTGCACTCCTTCAACACTTCTTTTATTTTGAAACAGTGTGATAATGTGATGCTTAGAATGAAAGGCATAATCACAAGAACACTGGCCTAACGGGGCTTTCATTGCACAATGAGTGGTATATAGTATAGAGCAGGAATGGCACATGTAAAAACACTCAAGTTGAGAGCCACAAATAAACAAGTCATAGAAGAGACTGACTGGCCAAGTCCATTTAGAGGATTTTTGTCCACAGCCCTCATCATCTCTGGTGTTGAAATACAACTTCAGTTTCATTGGTAACTGATAGTTGTGGAAAATATAGCAGGTGGAATGCTACCATGGTATGTCCTGCAGTGCAACCTCTCGAGCCATGTGACTTACAGGAAGATAGCTGCAGTTGGTTAGAGTCATGATTTGTATAGAGGGTTTTTTCTTGTTTTCCAACCGGTCTCCTGGCTAGTTGGCGTACGAATGAGTTGTCTGACGTCTCGGCTGACAGTGCAATTAAAACTCCTTAAGCTGTGGCCCACTGACTTCTTGAAAAGACTGGCTTGAAAGACAGAATGTAAAGTTGTGGGGAAGAAAATGTATTATAAGGGAGTAATTACTCATTGGCATCCACCCGAGCGCAGCCATCCGGCTACAAAGGAAAGCTATACAGCTTTCTCAGAAACTTCGTAGTTAAAGAAAAATTCGTCCTGGTCCGGGGTTTGAACCCGGGACCACCACTTCACCGGAGCAGTCGCTCTATTAATTGAGCTATCCGGGATGAATTACAAATCTACTCCACCTTAGGGGATTCCCCTAAACATTTGACCAAAATGTGCTATGTTTAAAATTTTGGGCAAGGAAGGCGCGACTGTTGTGGCAAGGACTGAGGGCAGAAGGGGACAGGACACATTATCCCATCTTGTTCCATGCAGTCGCATTTGGGTATGTTTCTTTCATGCAGCTGAGAGGAAGCGGCACTTGCTGCTTCTGGTGAAAGGTGTCACTACGAATGTCCAAAGTAGCTGTCACAAGTGCCACTTTATAATGCTGCCTTGTCTTGCTTTGCATGGATGACCGTCTTCGCTGGACCAAGCCAGGCTCAGCAAGTGATGAGTGCTGTGCCCCTGAACTGTGCCGGAACTGTTCCAACAGACCGGAGGTCGTGTCTCCCTCCCACCCCCAAGTCTTGCTGCTTCCTTCCCCTCTTCTCTACTGGTCTCTGGAGAGCATGCCGGTTTCGAGCAGCTGTCCGCCAAGTGTCATGTGCCGATGTACAGATGTGTGTGCTGTTGTGCATGTGTGTGTGTGTGTCCAGGAGAGTAATGTCACACGAGGTCCCTTCCTGGACCTCACTAGGACTTCCTTTTGCTTAGTATTAAATAAAAGCTTCTAGTTCAACTGCCACTGTGTTGTATCCTTTCTTTTGTTTTCTGGAAAAATACTGCTGGGATCGGTCAGTGCAGTTTGCACGTCACTGCAAGAGTTCCTGCCGGTGTACAAGGTGGCTTAGAAAAAACTGAGGGGGTTTTGGCTCTCTTAAAGTGCTGCAAGGCGAAAGCGTTTCCTGGCACACTGTTTGTTTTATTTTTATTTTTTATTTTTCATATTTTATTTTTTATTTTATTTGTATTTATGTTTGTTTTGTTTCTTTGTTTTTTCTTTTTTTTTTCATTTATGAAAATCATGCATTCACTAGATGCGCCTTTATTCATGCCCAAACCACGAGCCTTTGTGGCGGAGTGGTAGCGTCTCCACTTCAAATGCCGAAGGTCGTGGTTCGATTTCCAGCCTCGACACACTTTCTTCTTTAAGTAGTGACACCGAAACGCGGACACATTTGCTAACATTCCTTGGTCATGACAGTATGAGGCATTAAAGGCTTCCGCCTTATTAAAGGCAGTGTTCAAGCAGGGTAAGTAACTTGAAGATTAGATGACCAATACTCCCATAGGGTATTGGAATGGATTCCAATGGAAGGCAAGCGTAGCAGAGGATGTTAATGTGAGGTGGGTATATGACGTTGAAAATATTGACTTCATCTGACAGCTTAGATATAGCAGACCGCTTTTCTGCACTGTTTGAGGCACACAGTCGCTTTGGAGAACTCTTGTTTTATTTGAGAACTTTAGTTGTTAAAACAACACGTGTGCGCCAAAGTAACAGACACAACTCTGCTATTGTAGCTTCCTGATCTTGCACCTCACTCATAATGGCTCTACAGGAGCCACGTTGTCTACTTAGCTGAACTAATCCTGACAAGTCCAAATCAAATCATTCAGCACTCGCTTGTGGAGGGGTGGCACAACACTTTTCTTGGTGTATTTTTACTTTTGAATGATGAGCGAGCTGGGTGCCGTACTGGACTTTTCTCGGGTTAAGTTCAAGCTCATGCCTTTTTCTGGTTCAGCTTCGGGTTTGGTTCAACCCGACTGCGGCGGCCATGTTTCGATGGCGGCGAAACGCAAAAGGCGCCCGTGTGCTGTGCGATGTCAGTGCACGTTAAAGATCTCCAGGTGGTCGAAATTATACCGGAGACCTCCACTACGGCATCTCTTTCTTCTTTCACTCATACCTTCCTCCCTTCCCTTACGGCGGGCGCGGTTCAGGTGTCCGCTGATGTGTGAGACAGATACTGCGCCATTTCCTTTCCTCAAGAACCAATTTACCAATTTATTCAGGAGTGACATTCTATTCCGGTTTGAACAGGTTCAAACGGGTTCAGGACTAAAACATTCTAAACATAGATGGGCTTTGATCAACCTTGTTGTGCTGTTTACTTTCCACTGTCATTGGGTACAGAAATTTACCTGCAAAATGAAAATTTATATAAGTTGAGGTGTTTTCACTGTGCCTACTTCAATTCATTGTCCGCGGCAAAAAGATAGAAATTTACGGCAAGAGCCGGAAAATAGTATGAACTCAAAATTACTAATATAAATAGGCTGTGTATAAGCTAGAATCCATCTGATGAGGCACATAAAGTGAAAAGCTGGCTGATTATTCATCTACAAAACTCCAGCTAAAGCAGTTTTGGGGACCCATCGCGAGAGTGACAGGTCTCCCCTAAAGCTCTTGTCTTGTCAATTGCTCCTAGGCGGGTACTGGCACAATCAGGACCACCGCATGCCCTTTCTTTGTTAACGCACAATGAATGTTTATGGCGTGCACTGAATGAAACGGGGCTTCTGACGGCGTTGTCATTGTGGCGGCCACAACATTTTTGTGCCATATACATGCAAGACACGGCTCAGGCATTTAGCTTTCGTGTGCTCGAAGAGAATTTCGCCATGGTTTTCCGATTCTGGTAGGGATATCGGACACTACTGTCATCACCCTATTTGTGTTGAACCAACGGCCTATTTGCGTAATATTCACAAAGCCTCTCTTCCAGTCCATGTAAATGCCCATTAAAGCTACAAAGCATAAGAGGCAATTATCATTCCCATTAGATTATAATTATGCGAAAGGTCGAGAGCCGGACATCAACGAGTTAAAGGGTCAGTCTACTGAATTTTATCGACCATATTTTCTTTGCGGCAATCGATAGCTCTTTACTCAAATTACCGTTTAGCCAGCTGTGGTGCCAAGAAGTGCGGTAGAACATTTTAAAATAGAATTTATTGATGTGGGACCACATCTGTATGAGATGGTAGTCTCATCTGGCAACCATCTGGATTTCCGCTGTGCGGCGACAAACATGGCGGCGCCCTTCGAAGCCGGACCTCTCGCTTCGGACTGAATTCTCGTTGCTGCCTTTTGCAGTGCGTTCACTGAACATAAATGGGGCGCCGGTCCTTCGCTTCGTGTCATCTCGCCTATAAGAAAACATATAAGAGATAAATTCGCTTCATTTTAATAATTAGAGTTACGATTCTGCCGCTCCTAGGCTTAAGTGGAGAGTCGGTTTGTTTACAGCAATGGTTCCCGTCCTGACAACCAGATGGCGCCACTATAGGCTGAGTTTATTTTTGCGTCTCTGCTAGCATACGCTGAACTAAAAGTGGGAATGTGCCTGTGTTTTGCGTACGTGTAACTATAAATATTCATGTGATTTACAGAAAAAGCGAGCGGTACGCCTTCTACAGTTTACTAGAACAAAACGTGCGTTTCTCTGACATTGGGGCATACAAATGGTACGTAGTATATTCACTTATGCTTCTACAAAAAAAGACTACCACCTTCTTGAACAAAATGAACGTTTGGGGTCGCTACCATGCATTTTTACGCGACTTTTAACGCCGAAATAAAATATAAATTCCTGCCTAAACCGGGAGCAGTTCCCTCGTTATTGATGTTATAGGGTGCCAACTACCAGAATATGCCATTATTTATACACTCATCTCGGTGAGTAGACTGACCCTTTAAGGTTCTTCTGGACGGGGCGTAATTAAAAAAATTGCTAATTATGGTAGTAATGTCATTTGGATGGTTGGCTCTACATACGGTCCTGAATAACAAAGAAAGCGCGTTTATCAGAAGGCCATATTAAATGGAAAGTGCCCACAAGAAGAGTGAAAATCTTTATACCGGGCATAATTTTACACTTCCGTGACACGTCACACCTATGTCGGTCAGCATCATCATCATCACAAGCTTGACTATGCTCACTGCAGGGAAAGGCCTCTCCCATGTCTCTAAATTTAACCTGCCCTTTGCTAACTATGACCACCGTATCCCCGCAAACTCATTATCCGGCCACCTAACTCTCTGCCGCCCCCTGCTACGTTTGCCTTCCCTTGAAATCCACTTCGTTACGCTTAAGTACCATCGAGCAAACAAGGAAGGGGAATGAGGGGCTCGTTGTAAATATGACAGAAGCCAACAGCCACAGAAACCAAGGGGCACAGGGGATTTTTTTTTAATTAATTTATTTATTTTGTGGTGTTGCTCAATTTAGAATATGTCATCGCTTAAAGATAATTGATTAGAAAAGCAGAAGAAGAAACAACCACATGCCGCCGGTGGGATCCGAACCCACGACCTCAGAATTACGCGTCCGGTGCTCTACCTCTGAGCTACAGCGACGGCTGTCAAACCTTCTGCTTTCGGGGGTATTTATGTTTACAAGTAACCTAACCATGAGAGTGCTCATCAGCGCCACCCACGTTCATAAGCGGCGGACGTAGAACGTCCTGAGTTACCGTAGGTGTGACGTAGAACGGCATCGAACGGAGAGGGTGGAAGCTGTGTGAGAACCCTCTTATGCTTCCTATGGCATCAAGGCTGCCAGAATCGAGGCCCTCGCTAAGCAATTAAGCAAACAAGGAAGGGGAATGAGGTGCTCGTTGTAATATGACAGAAGGCAACAGCCACAGAAACCAAGGGGCACAGGGGATTTTTTTTTAAATTAATTTATTTTGTGGTGTTGATCAATTTAGAATATGTCATCGCTTAAAGCTAATTGATTAGAAAAGCAGAAGAAAAAACAATCACATGCCGCCGGTGGGATCCGAACCCACGACCTCAGAATTACGCGTCCGGTGCTCTACCTCTGAGCTACGGCGACGGCTGTCAAACCTTCTGCTTTCGGGGGTATTTATGTTTACAAGTAACCTAACCTTGAGAGTGTTGTTAAGGACGAGGTAGCAGCATCCCACCGCTGCCACCAGTTTGTTACAGACGAGGTAGCATGGTCGTGTGCGGGAGAGAGAATTGAGGGACGTCTGAGACGAGGCTGCTGAAAAAAGACAATGAGAGAGGACTTTATACAGGAATTTACATATTTACAAGTGAGCTGCAGGAACGCTGCATCACGACAGCTCATCAGGAGATCGTTCGATGACAAAAAGCTCCTCGGCCGTGCTGCTGCCGGGGTTTTAAAGAGTTCCCTTCCCTAGGGTCCCTAGATGGGGGCTGGGCCTGCAGGGGAAGGAAGTTCTCACTGGCACCAATCACAGACATACACGCACTCACTCACTCCCGAGAGATCACACCGCCGTCACGCGCTGGGAGGGGGGGGGGGGGGTGGCGATGCCATCACCGTAGCGTAGACGCCGGAATGTCCATGAGCGGCGTTCCCGCGCATTACGAACGCGCGTTCACACTCGGTGTAGGGGAAATGCTCGCTCAACCGGGCAGACGGACGCGGCTTCCATGGCAATCCAGGCGCTCACCCAACCCGCGTCTCGGGGTTTGTCGGCGTTTCGCTGCTGCCATGTCGTTGTATTCCCCAGGACGAAGGCGAGACGTAACAGTGTTCATCAGCGCTACCCACGTTCATAAGCGGCGGACGTAGAACGTCCTGAGTTACCGCAGGTGTGACGTAGAACGTCATCGAACGGAGAGGGTGGAAGCTGTGTGAGAACCCTCTTATGCTTCCTATGGCATCAAGGCTGCCAGAATCGAGGCCCTCGCTAAGCAATTAAGCAAACAAGGAAGGGGTTATCTTGCCTTCGCATTACATGCCCTGCCCAAGTCCATTTCTTCCTCTTGATTTCGACTAGGATGTCACTAAACCGCGTTTCTTCCCTCACCCACTCTGCCCACTTTCTGTCTCAACCGTTCAACCTATCATTTTTCATTCCATAGCTCGCTGCGTTGTCCTTAAGCTCAACTTTCTTCGTTAGCCTTCAAGTTTCTGCCCTATAGGTGAAAAAAGGTAATCCAAAGATACTCGAGAGATGTCCTCGATATGTGCACAAGAAGCCTTGAATGGTTATGTACAAAATCGGTACGCACGCACGCACAAATGAGATATATTCACCCAATACAAGGTTACATTGAAGAGCAGACTTTATACACAATACAAAAACTGCACACATTGCAACTGACGCACCGCACAAAAAGAACACGCACACAGTACACACATCGGAAAACACAGCTGTCTGACGCGTGTACATCCGACGCATAACAACCATGAGATGAAGTTCGCGACTCGAAAATTGGAGGGGACTCTTAAGCTCCGCCTTAAGACTATGACGCGGTAGCGTAGTGGGTTAATTCCCAGATATGCAGAATGTCATTCTATACTATACATTCAAGAATCTCTCGGAGTCCTCATACCTGGCACTGTGGTGTAGCTGTTAAGCGATGCGTCACAGCCCTGCCATGGAAGGTGCTCCCAGCAATGGGCCTTGTGCGGCGCAAGTTGATCATCCCGAGCGACGAATCATTAATTTCACTGCCACCTGCCACGGTGTGCAGTTTACTCACTACCCGGTGGGCAGTTTGTGACGACGCCGCAAGGTCACGTGACTTATAGGTGGCCCGCTGCCTGCTAGGTTGCTCTTTGGACACAACCTGCCAGAGTCATGTTGCACACAGGGCGATGCCCGGCTTTACCTAGCAGAGTGAAGCTATCGCTTCAGAAAAAAAAAGAAAAACAAAAACAGAACCCCCTGCTGAAACCAGTTGATTTCGTTTTTGGCGTCACACTCGAAGGTGACGCCTTGCGGTGTCATAGTAGCTGGCCGCAAGCGACTAGACGGAGTGAAACACTGACAACAGGAAGTACTCGTCAGATGCCGTGAGTGCACCGTGAAGGCTCCATGGCTGGGTGATGGCAGATCCTAGCTGTTGAACGTTGCTCAAGCTCGACGGCTGCAGCTGCCTGCGCGAGTTCGTCAAAGGCGTCCAGCTGCAGAAGAAGCTGTTCCCGAAGGTTTCCTCAGGGAGTGCAATGGCAAATGTGCTTCTCTTGTCCAGCTGGGTAGCGTTGTCCCTCGCCCTCAGGCCGAGTGAGGTCCTGGTGTGGCGCATCGCGACATCAGAGAGGGCATCTCGCACATCTTTAACGAGGGCTTCGGCTCTACGATTTCCAGAAAACAGGCTGAGCCAAGCAAAGCCTACCCTGCTCTCCAGTCGCACAAGGCGCAGAGGTCTGAGCGCGCTGACGAAGGGAGCACCGTTAGCTCAAGTGTGCCATTGGCGATTTCTCGGTCAGCCATCCATCCTAGCGCTGTTACCAAGCCAGGCCCCAGGTTAAGCGTCAGAGCCTCCTGCAGCTCCGTGTTCAGTCCCAAGAGGTAGACGAAAGTCCGGAACAGGGCGGGATTCTCGACTTGTACCATGGTCTCGGAGCATAATCTGCCTCCCCAGGTGAAGTACTGGTTGAGTAGTAGTAACCAACAGCCGGCGGAGATGCCGCGAGTCGCAGTGTCGGTGAAGTTTCGGATTGCTATCCGCAGAATCCTTTGTCCTGGTTTCTCCACTGCTGGGCCAAGCACAGCCAGAATCAGCCGGTTCATTACCTCAATCGTATCCAGTAGCTCCTCTGATCGCCATTCAGGAACACCAAAACGCCACAGCATATGTGGGACGTACTTCTGACTCTGGAGCGACGATGTCATTCCCCTCGGTTGGCTGCCAAAGGTCCGCATTAAGGCAATCCAGGCTACGAAACTGGGGCTGGGTCCGATCTTCAGATGAGGCTCCTCCGCCTTGCTGCGATGACACGACATGTCTAAGCTTATCTGGAACCACAGGTGGTCGTTGTAGTTTCCGAAAAGGCGAAGCAAAATGTGCGGTGGGCCCTTGCAGGAAGTCTCAGGGCATGGAAAGTAGTGTCGTGCCATAGACCCCTTAGGGCTGCCAAGATCGCCTTCTGGTTTTATGCACGACGTAACCGAGGGGGCCACTCTTTCCTTTAAGATCGATGCTGATGCCGCTGCGAGATCGTCAGTGAGGTTCGTGGTCTCCGACTCGATGGCACTCAAAGCACGGTCGTACATCGCGACTTCGACAACGCTGACGACAGGAAGTAGGCGGTGGTATTGCTTCCAGCCAACGCACGCAAATCGGTAGGAATTGGTGCACGAGACTCGAGATCTGTTGATGGAGGACTCACTGGTTGCCGTGTATTTGTGGCACGTCCCTTTGTCACAGCCGGAGGAAAATGGCAGGCTCACGTGGTCCACACGGGGCAGTTGGAGGAAGACTAAGTCCCGGCGCTGCACACGAATCCAGAGCATTAAGCTTAAGCAGACCACCGAGAGACACAGGATGTCCGGCAAGACATCAACAGTGGTGATCCATGGAGCCAGCAGGCAGTTCACCTCGCAAAGGCCATCCTGCACATTCAAAAAGAAAAAAAAAAAATTTCGGTGTCGACTTCCGCTTTTCAGTGAAGTTTGCACTCATGCATAAGGCGCATATTGTTTCGACCAAGTGAGTTTTTACGTGCATGAACATTTCACTATAAACGGGCATGATGAGCGGCAGTATTATATTCATGCTTCAAAACGTGGCCGGCTTTGCTAAGAATCGAGCCCACGCGCAGGAGTTCTGCCACAGGGTTTCATTTTCACATTTTCCTGAAACCGATTTCACATCAGTGGGGCTAGCGCCAACTTCTTATGAACCAATAAGAGGCGATAACACCGCTATCTATTTTTCCGTTGTGCGGCATGGGTGGCTGGCAACCTCACTCACATGTCATCGTTAGATACAGCTGTAAAATCAGACCCTAGGACAATTCACAGAACGCCCAATCAGGCTTATAAAATTCCCACAGTTTTCCTATAACACGTCTACGTGTGTATCCCTCGAAGCGGATATTCGTCAGACACCTTCTGATGACACTTGAAGGCAGAGGAGTAACTGCAGAAGAACAGTTTATAAAATAAAGTCGAGGTGAAGCGTGCCGTGCAGTGTCACAATCCCGGTAGACACCTGCGCCATGACATAGATGAGAGCGGATAAATAAAAAAAGTTGAAAAACGAAGAGCAGCAGGATTACAACACCGATTATAGTTTCAGAGGGCCGCGCAGTGGAGAAGCCCTCAACTCATAGCTTCCTATAGGAATCGCGAAAGATGGTCTTAGAGATGTCGAATTACTAAGATGCAAGGGCAGCTTCGGCCAAAGAACGCATGGCAGATTATTTTTCTTTTACCCAAGGAAGGATCAAAAACCGACTTTAGAAGCATTTCATCTTAGAGGAGCCGAGCAAGGGGAAAGTTCGTACCCATTCTATCACTGGTAGGTGCCCAGCGCCACTGGGGATCGAACCCCCCACCTCCCGCATGCAAGGGGGACGCTAAAAACACTTGGCCACCTCTGTGTTGCGAGAGTAGGGCAGGCGTTAGAGGAAATTTCGATTACCGATAACTATTTCTACGAAATTCATTCGAAAGACTTTTGCGGGGAGATGCCGCCATCAGCATCGAATGCTTACTGCGCATTTCTTGAAAAATTTTCTTGGCTCCCTCTTAAATACATCTCAATTTAGCTACATGTTTTCATCTATGTAATAATGTTTAAGACGTTAGAATACAAGAGTCAGGACTTGTTATTTGAGAACAATGGCTAAATAATTTATAATTAAATTTCTTCGATGTTCTTTACGACTCAACAACCGAACGAAAGTTGCGACGTGTATGGAGTGCTCAGGTCACGGGAAGGAAAAAATAATCTGCAATATTACCTGCAGTAAGTAGTTTTAATATATTATAACACTTGAGATAGCATCTCTCAAAAGGGTGTGTATTGAATTAAGTTTTTCTTTTGTCATCTCACCTACATGCTCCTTACATGTCACCGCCGTCGTTCGGTTCATGAAATTGAAAGATCACCAGAGAAGCAATTCAGTTTTAAATATTTTAGCAGTCCCATTGGAATACCACTTTGGGATAAATGTATGTCACGCATCATTTGATGTTCTGTGATAGTCACAGACGAAGGTTCTCTTGCAACTATAACTTTCGAATAGCTGAGCAACTTACAGTGCGCAGTTATGGGACGGAAATTTGTAGTAATATTTTTGCCGTTTTGTAGTGTTGCCTCTATCACTGGTTAAGCCCTGTCATTGGTAAGCCCCATCTTTGAAATACAGGAAACAATATTCTTTCCTGGCTTTGAGCTGTGACTTCGCAACGAAGCGCTGCCAGTGACGGGCGTGAGATTAATTTGGAGATGAAACGTTACAAAGCAAGGTTGCGAGATGCGATACGCTGGTCCGTCACGTACGAAGATGCGAAACCGATGCAGAAATAGGCGGCAACCCGCCGCACTGTGTAAATCAGAGATGTAGTTTGTGTTAATTACGCAAAAACCATATGCTGCACATTGCGAGAACCAATTAGGGGCCATACATCACGAGCGCTTGTTCTAGCTCACGGTTATAAACATATAAGGACGCGAATGTCCAGCGTATTCCTAATGCCTCAGTAGAAGTCCTTCCTCGTGAGGGCACGGATAAGGTGGGCAACTCAGGCAGACCATACAAGACAGGAGTTTGGTTTGGTTCACGGTATCTAACGTCCCAAAGCGACTCAGGCTATGAAGGACTCCGCAGTGGAGGGCTGCGGAAATTTCGACCACCTGGGGTTCTTTATCGTGCACTGACACCGCACAGTACATGGGCCTCTAAGCATTTCGCCTCCATCGAAATTCCACCGCCGCGGCCGGGATCGAACCCGCGTGTTTCACAGGACAGGAGTGCATCGGCCATACCTGTGAAGTGATCCGTACATCTGCGGCTAGAGGCGTCTGCGGCCAGTACTGGCCCCTGGATGAAGCACCCGCAGAAGCTTGGGCGTCTCCTCGGTGAGCCGTGTCCTGACGCATCGCGCAGAGTTGCAGCGTCTCGCGCAGAGTCAGCCGCTGCAGGCCAAGGCGCCCCTGTGGCCCCCGTGGCGCAGAGTCCGGGGAGGAGCTCGCTGTGCTGCTGCTGCTGCTGCTGTACGATGTGCTCGCCACGTCATCCTCAACCATGGCGACGTCTCTAGACTGGACCGTGTCTCCTGTGGGCCTCAGTATGGCGTCCCTGCGTCCTCTGTGCGCAATTGGGTGACAGCCAGGAAGAATAAGTTCCTCGGAAATCTCAGCTGCACTCCCGCTTTAGCTCGGTCTGTCCGCTTTCGATAATAGCTCCGCTGCTGCTGCTGCTGCACCGCGCGCCACGTTCGGAATGCAGCGCGCTGCACGTGGCTTTGGCCAGCGACGTCCGTTTCTTCTTGTTTCTTCTCCTTACTATGAGTGGTGAAATCTCGGGCAGACCTTGAATTCGGAGATGGGATGTTGAATAAAGGGCCTTTTGACCTCAATGCAAGAATGAAAGTTGCGACACAAGGAGCAAAGGAAGAACTTTGGAGACAATTAGTTCTCCTTAATGGTTGAGGTTCCAAATTTTCTGGCTTTTTAGAGGCCTCCTCCGTATGTAAGGTCACGACGGCTAAGTATCGCATGCGACCATTGCTAAAATTATATTTCAATTCAGCTCAAAAAAGTCCTTAAATACTCTTTCTCACGCTCGAAACCCTTCGATAGCGTGGTAGTTGTGGTGGGGCATGGAGGTGGGGTGATATCAGGTGATGATGATGATGATATGATTAAAACTTTATTTCCACTGGTGCAGGGGGACCCCCTACTCCCCGCCTCTGGTGCGCAGGCATAGGGGACGGGGGCCGCGACCACCGGGAGTAAAGACTAGCGAAGATACACTGGTTCTTCGCGGCTTCATCCACCAAGCGGACAGCTTGTTGCTGGTGAGCGGGGACCGCGCTCCGCAGCAGGGCCTCCCAGGATTCTCTACTCTCAATATTGCCCCAGCGTTCGGCGATCCGGGGCATTACGAAATTATATGATCGAGGGTTTCCCTTCCTCTGCAGGTCTTACATTTATCGTCTTTCCTAGAGTCTACCCCGGTGCGAAACAACCCGGCGGGGTGTGCAAAATTTTGTGTCTATAATCGTCGCCTGGCGACGGCCTCTTTATTGTTTATGCTTGGATCCTGTGTTGGCATCAGACGTCTTCCTAACCTATAGTTCTCGACGATATCCGCGTGTGTTTGCAAACCTTCGTCCATCCCCTGGCAGTCGGACTGCTCTACGGCTACCTCCAGGTAGAGAACTCGGGCTAACACCTTGGCCGCCTCTCTACCGAAGACGGATGTGTGTGCTAGGACCCAAATTAAGGGGACCAAGGGATCGATTTTGGCTTCGGACAGGTTGCTAGTCGTTTCAGATGAGACCGTGCCCTTTCCGATGTTCCACAACGCAGCTTTGATGTCGCTAAGAATCAAACTAGCCTTGGTTCCGGCACAAGCGAGCGCTAATGCGATCTCGTCAGGCGTATCTGCGTTTCTACTCTTAATGGAGGCGGCAGCGATTAGTGCACCTCGGCCGTCGACTACCGAGGCGACCGCCGCCCCCGACCTGCCACTCGCTGCGTGCACACGCTGGCTACCTCTCCTGCCCTAAATTTTCCGATCCTTTTAGCCAGCGCCTCCTCTCCCGCCACAATGTCTCGAGAATATCATCAATTTTTGCGTTTGTTTATCAATTTTTTGTACTTTAGCGAAAGAAATTCATTTTCTGAGTTTTTTTTTTTTTCGGAAGCCTTCAGCATAATAAGGGAGCTTAGTGATTGTTGGGAAAGCGGACAGAGAAACAGTAATCGATGGGCCCTCGCTGTACTATTTACGTTCTGAATCATCCTATGCTCATGTTATGGCCATATGCCGATATGCCCGATATGCCCCGTGAAGCGCATGCCGCTTGCTTCGCCGCTCGGTTCTGTGCGCAGATGTGATGTCCGGGTTTCGACGTGGACGTTCGTCTATTGAGAGCGTGATTGTCCTGGTGTCATCAGTTCAACATCAGAAGCGTCTCAAGCGCTTGACCGCGCCGTTGTTTCTGGATATTAAAGGGGCATACGACAACGTCTCTCATTCAAGCTATTTTGGACGCTCTGGAATCTGCCGAGCTTGGTGGTCGCATGTTGTGCTGGGTACGCATTTATTTATCCAACAGATAACTCTTTATGCAAATTGAGGATGGACCAACGTCTTCGTGTTTCACTTCCCGTGGGGTCCCACAAGGTGGAGGACTTAGCTCAACGCTTTTCAATGTTGCTCTTGTCGGCCTTACCGACGTACTACCACAGTCGGCGAAACTCGCAGTCTACGCGAGCGATATTTTTTTCTGGGCGTCAGCAGTTACGCGACCACAAGTTAAAGCATGGCTTCAAGAGGTGGCAAGCATTCTTACGGCCTTCCTCTGCCTGCAAGACCTGGAGATTTCTACTTAAAAATGTTCTAGTGTTGCCTTTGCATGCATGAGCATGTCTCATGACCCCGTATGTATAAATGGCTCAACAATACCCTGCGAAATAAGCCACCACTTCCTTGGAGTAATCATCGATCGTAATCTATGATGGAGCCCACATGCCTCGTACATGTAAAGGCGACTGACATCGATCGTTCACGTTCTGTCCTTTAATGGAGGGAAGTCGTGGGGTGCATCAGTGGAGTGGATGCTCCAGCTTACACCGTATTATTCATGGGATTCCTTCCGCACAGTCTCCTTGCACTTGGAAACTTGAGGAAAACGAACATACGGAGTCTACAAAGCGTTCAAGCTCAAGCTCTTTGGTCGTGCCTACGACTGCCCAAATACGGATCTACAGCCGCAACAGCACTCATCGCCCCGAAAAATCCACTGACTACCTATATAACAATCGACCCTTGAGAGCGCATATTCGGCACCTATCTCGGGTTCCCGCTCATAATCTTGCAGTCTTCCTGCTAACCGGCCACGTACAGCCTTTGTCAAAAGTTTAGAGCCCAGGGGGTTTGCTTCTGGGCCACACTGCTTTGCTCCTGATGCGTCCTCAGCGTCCCAAATATCCTGAAGGTAAGAAGATTTCTGGTCCTGCTCCTTCCGATGCGCAGGACTTCCATGAGTCCTACAGGAGCGCCACAATAGTGTTCAGAAGCAGACCCCCTGGGCTCTAAACTTTTGACAAAGTCTGTACATCCTTCCCGATATTTATTGATGCCCATCGCGACTTTCAACCATCTCAATTTACAAGAGGATTCTGGTGTGGGCTAGTTGGTTCATGCTTAATAAACAGATTCACAACAGCGCTACGAAACAAGGACAGAAGGAACACGAAAAACACAGGACGGGCGCTGACTACCAACTCTTTATTGCAGCCAGGTACGATGTGAACGTTGTGTTTTCTGCCCCATGTAAGTTGGCAAGAGTGTGTCCGATGGTAAACCGGAAGAAGCGGGCGACCTGCTCAGTAAAACATTCCCGTCAGTACACCGAATGTCGATCCGCAGTTGTCTACCAGATTCCCCTCACTTGTGGAAAAGTATACATCGGCCAGACCGGACGCTGCTTCAATGACAGAGCAAGCGAACACTTCCTGAACGTAAAAAACAAGTCTGGGAGCCACATGGCACTACATTGTAACCAACCCCGTCACGATTGTCGACCTATGTTTTCAGACACCAAGTTTCTGGCGACCGCAAGGAGTAGAATAGAAAGGGAGATTATTGAAGGTTTTTTGATTGAAAAGGCTGGGGACGAGTGCATCAGCAGCTCATCTGTCTGTTTACAGGAGAAAGAAAGGTCCTTTCTTGAACGGACGCGATTCTTGCGTTTTAACTGCTAGACATCCTGACAAACGGTTTTTCCTGCATCTCACCTTATAGTGTTTTATTTTGCGTTGTTTTGTTTGTTGACCTTATGCGGAACTTTGGTCCTCTGTCTTTTAAAGACTTTTAGTTGTTTTACCGTCTTCATTGCTTGGCCGGTGGTGGTTCATGTTTTTGTTCTTTCTTTTAGTTTCCCTTTTTAACGATTGTTACTTTTACCGTGTTATTTGTTGGTGTCGGTTTCTTGTTTTCGCTTTTAGCCTGCTGACTGTGCCTATTGCCTAGCAACTTTTACTTTTTTCATCGCCATTTTGCTCATGCTTTTCTCATGCTTTTACGCCTTCTCGCTCTCTTGAATGTTTTTTACGTAGCCCAAAGATTCCGCTTTGCTTTGAAGTACTCATTTTCTTGCCTATCTGAGCTGCAGTTGTCATTGGCTGTAGCTGGTCCATGCACATCTTTGTATCTGTTAGTCCCTTTATCATTAGCTTGGTAATGCTATATTTTTTGATAGTGCATGCACGTTTTATGAGTTCTGTCGAGCTGTGTGATGACTCCCCAAACGTGTGAAGCGTTCCTTCGCTGTGTCCCGTGGCTGACAGTGCATCACGTGGTCCAGGAAATAGTATAACTCTGTGCTGGTTTTTCACGCAATAAAGAGTTGGTAGTCAGCGCCCGTCCTGTGTTTTTCGTGTTCCTTCTGTCCTTGTTTCGTAGCGCTGTTGTGAATCTGCTCAATTTACACCAGCCTCTAGACCGTCCTCTCCATTGTGGATCCCGCATCAACCTCGAGTGCTTCTTTCTATACCGGGCATCAAAAAGAAGGCTGCTTGATCGCCGACAGCATTAAGAGAGACCAGTCTTGAATATTTGCATGAGAAGCACGGACACCGACTGCACCTATACACCGATGGCTCGGTGACCCCGTTCAGTTCGTCGGGATCCGTGGACATCCCCGTAAGGACCATACTTCGGAAAGTGAAAACATCACACCAGACTTCATCAACTGGTGCAGAACTTACCGCTATTCACGTCGCAGCTGAGCACATCAGTGAAGAAACACCCCGGCAATGGTCTGTCTTCACTGATTCAAAAGCAGCCCTCCAAGCCTTGCAATCTGCCCTTCGTAATGAGTCCCATGAAGAACTGGCCGCGCAAATCCGAGAGCTACACCACACCGCCATCAATAAAGGACAAGATATTATCTACAAATGGCTGCCAAGACACAGTGGCATCGCAGGCAACCACCGCGCGGACGAGGCCTCGCGAACTGCTCACCACGAGGACTATGTGTCGATCCCCGTCTCGAGAGCCGACGCAACGGGTAGGCTTCGAACACTGGTGCGAATGATCACGCTTGCCTTGTGGAATTCTGGCCAGTTCTCGAACCCGCGTCTATTATCACTGGATCCTGACCTGAAGCCACGACTTCTATCCGGCCCACCACGACGTGAGGCAACTTTGCTGTGCCGCATGTCGCTTGGTGTCGCATTCACAAACCATTACTTTACTGAGATCGGCATGGCTGATAACTCTGCATGCAACATCTGTTGCCGCGATGAGACCATATTTCACACTAATTGTGACTGCCCAGCGTACACTTCTTCAATATTTTTTTTGAAGTAAACTTACACTGTAATTATTTCTGTGACCACTGCTACCTTGTATCGGCCCTCAGGCACATTTCAAGCTTTCATAAAATTGCTTTTTCTCCTGGCGGCCTTCCACGTCGAGTTGAAACTAAACGAATTGAATTGAATATCACTCAGCTTCTGCTTAGGCAAGCTATACGAGTGAATCATCCAAACATGCCTGCAAAACTATACTGTAGGTCATAATCTCTTTCCTCCTTTTACGATCGGTTTTCGACCAGGTCTTTCCACGCAGGACACCTTTCTTTTTCTCAAACACAAAATCCTCACGGAGATACTTCTCGGCGACGAGCACCTTCTTCTAATACTTGACATTATGACGCCTTTGACAATATTTTCCACTCTGCAATCCTGGAACGTCTGAATCAGATACACAGCGGTCCTCTCATGTTCCAATATATCTCCACCTTCCCACTCACCCGCAAAGCCACGATAGGCATCGGATCTACTAGATCGTCTCCCTTCCAAACACCTGACAAGGGCACTCTTCAAGCTGCTGTTCTGTCACCAATGCTATTCAATATAGCCATGGGCCCCCTAGCCCACACTCTCTTCACATTCCCGGACATTAGTTATGCCATCTATGCGGATGACATCACCATCTGGTCTACACGAGGATCCCTCGCCGCTAAAGGGAAAGCCCTAGAAACGGCCATCACTGCTGTCGAGCATTTTGTTCGGACCTGCGGTATGCAATGTGCACCGGGAAAATCGGAAATCGTCCATATTTGTGGTATCCGCTATCGTTCCCAAATCCCAATCACGCTTGAAATTCACAAACACCCAATAGAAGCCAAATCACTCATCCGAGTGCTTGGCCTCTGGGCCCAGCCCATCCACACCACTGCTACTCTACGCACGTCCCTGCTCAATATCGCCCGTATGGTACGACGTATCGCTGAACATCGCAAGGGCATGCGCGAGGACGACACTATCCGCCTGTCAAGGCCATGGCAATGAGTCGAATCCACTATGGTCTCCCATACCACAATATTGATCGCACCGACGAGAGTAGGGTTGATATCCTTATCCGTACCCTGTTTAAAACAGCTCTGGGCCTCCCCATGTGTACATCCACTACTATACGCGCTAGGGGTTCACACCACGTTTGCGGAAATCCAGGAGGCTGTTCTGAACTCCCAACACACTCGTCGCCTCACCACCTCGGCGGGAAGGGCCATCCTTTCAAGAACAGGCGACCCGCGAGCCACCTAGACTATGGTTCTGACCGGATTTTTCCCCAACGCTATCCGTCCCCACCTTTACATGAACCCTATCCCTCGCCACATGTACCCCCTACCGTCAGGCCCGTCTTCGCAGCCTCCGTAGGCAATAACGGCCAGGACACCTGGGCTATTTACAGATATTTACACCTTACTGATATGCCTGCGCTGCTGTTAATCACGCCAACACCCCTTATCTTGAGTGTCCTTCACGGTGCCGGATCCGGCGGCCACACAAGCCATTGCAATAGCCATCGCCATCAAGATGAGCGACACCCAGCACCACGGCGCCAAGATTTTTACAGATTCCGAAGCCGCCTGCGGAGCCTATACGAGTGATACTGTCCCGCGCATTGCTCTCTGCATTTTGGGCGGCTATCTGCAATATGAGCATGTCATCACATGGGTCCTAGGACATGCAGGTCTCGATGGCAATGTCAGGGCAGATGCCTACCTCGAGATTATACCAACCGAGCGGGGCACACTGACTCTACTCTCTACCCACTCCCAACCAGTTTTCCAACCCGCCTAGAGACCCTCCACCTAAACAGGCGTCTCTAACCTCCGTCACATAAGAAACACTGTATTTCCCCAACCTCCGCCACCTACACCACCTTCACCCAACAGTATACGCAGATACATGTCCCTGGTGTCGTTGTATTCCTACTTTCACACAAATTACATGGGCATGCACAGCTAAACCGAACCGCTGAAAGCCGCAGAGAGCGGCGCTGGAGCAGTGGAAGGTGACGGTGGCTGTCACCTTGGAAGACCAGGAAGCGGTAGTCGCCACTGCCAAAGCGTCGGCGGAAGCCACTGGAGTCTTATACTGCGACCCCCCCCCCACCCGCACACAAAATCCGCTCCGGTCTCACTTTTTACAAATAGATGCTTATTCTCTCTCTCTCGCTCTGAATATCTATGGCGCGCGCTGAATGAAACGAGGCTACTGATTTTTGTGCCATGTACCTGGAAGGCACGGCTCAGACCTTCGTTTGTTCGAAGAGAATTTCACCATGGTTTTCTGACTCTGGTTGGTATATTGGGCGCTGCCGACATCGCCCTACTTGTGTTGAACCAACGGCCTATTTACAGAATCTTCACAAAGCCTCTCTTCCAGTCCATGTAAACGGGAGGCCATTAAAAACAAGAAAGAAAAACAGAGAATTGTCATTCCTGTTAGTTAAAATTATGTGGAGGGTCAAGAGCCAGACACCAACGAGTTACGGTTGTTCTGAGCGATGCACTAGTAGGGAAATAGCTAATTATGGTCGGAATATTGCCATTTGGATAGTTTGCTCCACATCCGGTGCCGAACAAACTACGAAGGCGCGTTTATCGATACGCCATATTCCAAATGGAAAGCGTCCACAAGGAGAGTGAAAATCTTCAGCGTATGTAATTTTACGCTTGCGTCACACAACGTCAGACCTATGTCGGTCAGCATCATCATCACCCTGACTACGCCCACTGCAGGACAAAGGCCTCTCCCATGTCTCTCCAATTAACCCTGTCCTTCGCCAGTTGCGGCCACCGTATTCCCGCAAATTTCTTGATCTCATCCGCCCATCTAACTTTCTGCCGCCCCCTGCTACACTTGCCTTCTCTTGGAATCCACTCCCTTACCCTTAAGGACAAGGTATCTTGCCTTCCCATTGCATGCCCTGCCCAAGCCCATTTCTTCCTCTTGATTTCGACGAGGATGTCATTAAACCACGTTTGTTCCCTCACCCACTCTGCCCGCTTTCGGTCTCAACGTTGCACATTTTTCTTCCCAGAGCTCGCTGCGTTGTCCTCAACTTAGCTGACCCTCTTCGTTAGCCTCAACGTTTGCGCCCCATAGCTGATAAAAGGTAATCCAAAGATGCTCGAAAGATATCCTGCATATGTGCACAGAAAGCATTGGGTGGTTACGTACGAAATTGAAATATATTTATAAACACGGAGTAAAAGGTTACCTAAAAAAAGTAGAATGACTTTATTCGCAACACAAAAACCGTACACATCACAACTGACGCACAACAGAAAACTACACACACACAATACACGCATCGGAAAGCACGGGGTTATTTTCTGAGGCGTGTACGTCCGACGCGTAACTCAAAAACTGGAGAAGCCTCTTAAGCTCCGCCTTAAGACTATGACGCGATAGCGTAGTGGGTTAATTCTCATATATGCAGAATGTCATTCTATACTTTACAGTCACAGACCCCTCGAAGCCCTCATACCACTGCTGGCACAGCGGTTAAGCGACGCGTCACTGCCCTGCGATGAAATGTGCTCCCAGAGGGTGGGCCTTGTGCGGCGCAAGTTGATCGTCCCTAGCGACCAATGATTAATTTCAGTGCCACCTGCCACAGTGCGCAGTTTGCTCACTATCCGGTGGGCAGGTTGTGATGACACTGCAAGGTCACGTGCCCTAGGTGGCCCGCCTGCCTCCTAGGTTGCTCTCTGGGGACCAGCTGCCAGAGTCATGTAGCACACACGGCGATACCCGGCTTTACCTAGCAGAGTGAAGCTATCGCTTCAAAAAAAAAAGAAAAACAGAAAACAGTACCCCCTGATGAAACCAGTTGATTTCGTTTTGGGCGTCACACTCGAAGGTGACGCCTTGCGGTGCCACAGTAGCTGGCCGCAAGCGACTAGACGGAGTGAAAGACTGGGAACAGGTAGTGTTCGTCTGATGCCATGAGTGCGCCGTGAAGGCTCCACGGCTGGCTGATGGCAGACCCTAGCTCTTGAACGTTGGTCAAGCTGGACGGCTGCAGCTGCCTGCGCGAATTCGTCAATTTCATCGAGTTGCAGAAGAAGCTGTTCCTGAAGGTTTCCTCAGGGAGTGCGATGGCAAATAAGCTTTTCTCGTCCAGCTGGGCAGCGTTGTCCTTCGCCCTCAGGTCGAGTGAGTTCCTGGTGTGGCGCGTCGCGACATCGGAGAGGGCGTCTCACACATCTTCATTGAAGGATTCGGCTCTACCATTTCCCGAAAATAGGCTGAGCCAAGCAACGCCTATGCTGCTTTCCACTTCAACTTGGCAGCCGTCAATGTCCGCTGACGAAGGGAGCCCCATTAGCTCAAGTGTGCCATTGGCGATTTCTCGGTCAGCCATGCACCCCGGCTCTGTTACCAAGCGAGGCCCCAGGTTAAGCGTCATAGCCTCCCGCAGCTCTGTGTTCAGTCCCAGGAGGTAGACGAAAGTCCGGAACAGGTCGGGATTCTCGACTTGTACCATGGTCTCGGAGCATAATCTGCCTCACCAGGTGAAGTACTGGTTGAGTAGTACTAACCAGCAGCCGGCGGAGATGCCGAGAGTCGCAGTCTCTGTGAAGTTTCGGACTGACATCCGCAAAATCCTTTGTCCTGGATTCACCACTTCGGGAGCAAGCAGTGCCAGAGTCAGCCTATTCATTGCCTCAATCGTAGCTAATAGCTCCTCGGATCGCGATTCAGGAGCATCAAGAACCGACAGAATATTTCGGACGTACTTCTCGTACTGGAGTGACGGTGTTATTCCCCTGGATTGGCTGCCAAAGGTGCGCATTAAGGCAGTACCGACTCGGAAACTTTGGCTGGGTACGATCTTCAGATGGGGCTCCACCGCTTTGCTGCGATAACGCGGCAGGTCTAAGCTTATCTGGAACCACAGGTGGTCGTTGTAGTTTCCGAAGAGGCCAAGCAAAATTTCCGGCATGTCGTTGCGGGAAGTCTCAGGGCATGGAAAGTAGTGTTGTGCCATAGACCACTTAAAACTGCCACGATCGCCTTCTGGTTTTGTGCGCGATATAACCGAGGGGGCCACTCTTTCCTGTAGGCTCGATGCTGATGACGCTACGAGGTTATGGTCAGTGAGGTTCGTGGTCTGCGACTCGATGGCACTTAAAGCACGGTCGTACATAGCGACTTCGACAACGCTGACGACAGGAAGTAGGCGGTGGTATTGCTTCCAGCCAACGCACGCAAATCGGTAGAAATTGGTGCATTGGTCTCGGGATCTGTTGATGGAAGACTCACTGGTTGTCGTGTTTGTCTGTGCCATCTCTTTGTCGCAGCCAGATGAAAATGGCGGGCTCACGTGATCCACGCAGGGCAGTTTGAGGAAGACTAAGTCCCGGCGCCGCCCACGAATCCAGTGCATTAAGCTTAAGCAGGCCACCGAGGCACACAGGACGTCCGGCAAGACATCAACAGTCGTGATCGATGGATCCAGTAGGCAATTCGCCTCGCGAAGGCCATCCTGCACATTCAAAAAGAAAAAAGAAATATTTCGGTGTCGAATTCCACTTTTCAGTAAAGACTACACGCATATGCTACAAAGCGCATATTGTCTAAGGCTCGAGGGTCAGTTTCGACTGTGTGAGATTTTTAGTGCGCATGAATATTTCACTGTAAACGGTCATGATGAGCGGTAGTATTATTCATGCTTCAAAACGCGGCCGCCTTTGCTAAGAATCGAAACCACGCACTGGAGTTCTGCCGACGACCTCTTTCTCTCTTTCGCTCTCACCTTCCTCTCTTCCCTTACGGCGCGGTTCGGTGTCCACCGAGATAAGTGAGATGATTGCTACGCCATTTTCTTTCCTCAAAAAACCCCAAAACCACAATCTGCCGGAGGGATTCATATATATGTACATTGCCGCGAAATCGATGCCACATTATTTGGGGCTGTAGCGCCAACCTCTTATGGACCAATCAGAGGCGAGAACACCGCTATGTATTTGTCTGTTGTGCGGCATAGGTGGCTGGCAAGCGCACTCACATGTCATCGTTAGATACAGCTGCAAAATCAGGCTTTCAGACGAAGCAGAGAATGCGCAATCAGGCTTATAAACTCACACATTTTTCCTGTAACGCATGAACGTGTGTATGCCTCGAAGCGGCTATTGGTCAGACACCTTGTGATGTCACTTGAAGGCCAATCAGTAACGGCAGCAAAACGGTTTCTAAAATAAAGTCGAGTTGAAGCGTGCCGCGCAACGTCAAAATTCCGGTAAGTCACCTGCGCCAAGACATGAATGAGCAGGATTACATCAACGATCATGTTTCAGTGGGCGGGGCCAGTGGAGAAGCCCACAACTTGTAGATCCCTAAGAATCGCGAACGGAGGTCATAGTGATGTCGAATTACTATGGAAGATCAGCCGACGGCTGACTCCAAGCTTCTACATCTCTGGGAAGCGCACAAAAGCATCCTCAATAGATGGCAAAAGCAAAAACACAACAGGGCACTTAATCTAAAGGCAACCAAACTACAGAGGCAGATCGAAGCCCATACATCCGACTTATCTGGGCAACAATGGGGCCAGGTATGCGACAGCCTAAATGGTCAGTTAGGCAACAAAAGGGCCTGGCTCCTCTTAAGGCACCTCTTAGATCCTACTCAAACAAAATCTACTACTAGATCTCACATGAGCGAAATCATACACGGATTCCCTGGAACAAATGCGGAGCTCCTGGACGAATTCGAAAGAGATACCTGAACACGTCTAAAAGCGACGCCCTTAACCGCTACACGGGTGCTCCCAACGAGGATCTGGACAGAGACATAACGGACGCGGAGACATGGACTGCAATCGGTCACCTTCGCACAACATCAGCCGCGGGACCGGACGGAGTCACGAATAAGATGCTGCGCAATCTAGATCGTAAATCTCTCTCGGCAGTTATCGATTTAATGAATGGATATTGGCGCAAAGGAGAACTTCCTCAGTCGTGGAAACACGCGATAGTAACGTTTATTGCTAAACCCAACAAGAAGCTCAGCATTGACAACCTCAGATCCATATCCCTTACCCCGTGCTTAGCCAAACTCATGGAGCATGTGATCTTGAGCCGATTGCAAGGCTATGCTGAGGATAATGACTTTTTGCCCTGTACCGTGGTAGGTTTCAGGAGCCACCTATCGACCCAAGACGCCATGCTCCAATTGTATAACGACATCATAGATCCCCCGGATAAAACCGGCACCAAAGCCGTTCTTGGACTTGACTTTGAAAAGGCCTTCGACTACGTGTCGCATGGAGCAATTCTAAGAGGCCTCTCGAGCATAAATGGAGGTGCCAGAACCTACAAGTATGTCAGTTCTGTCCTATCGGGAAGAACGGCAGAACTCTTAATCGGGAGAACCAGGTCGGATAGGATAGAACTGGGAGATAAAGGCACGCCGCAAGGCTCCGTCCTGTCACCCTTTCTCTTCATCCTATCACTCATATCGCTGCCTAGCAAGCTAAACGTCATAGAGGACTTACGTCATACACTCTGTGCGGACGACGTTACCCTATGGGTGGCGAATGGCTCCGATGCTCACATAGAAGAAACTCTTCAGAAAGCAGTACAAGTAGTCCAGGAGCATGCGAGTAGCATAGGACTCAAATGTTCTCAACCCAAGTCTGAACTCCTTCTAATCAGACATAAGAAACAGACAGAAAGCACCATACAGGTGAACCTTCAAGGTCTCCCGATAAAGGAGATCGAAACCATTCGAGTACTAGGTCTGGTCACTCAAAATAATCGTACGAGCAACATTACAATCACCCGTCTGTAAACAATGGTCAGCCAGATAGTCAGGCTCATTCGAAGAATTACTGCTAAAAAGAGAAGTATGAAGGAGGCCGACATATGTCGCCTCATACATGCATTCGTCATTAGCAGATTCACCTACTCTCTACCATACCTCAAACTATTTAAGGTGGACATCGACAGATTAAACAGGTTACTCAGACAGGCATATAAAGCTGGTCTAGGGCTTCCTAAAAACACACCCACGGACAGATTTTTATCCTCGGGTATACACAACCTGTAGAAGAACTCATCACTGCACACAAGGCGATGCACATCCAAAGACTGGCCAACACTACAGCTGGAAGGGAGATTCTCGATCGTATAGGCATAAACGCTGAACCCATGTCTAACCGACCGGGCCCTCTACTACGAGGAGTGCGTGAGAAACTAGTCATCAAACCGCTCCCCAAAAATATGCTACCGGGCTTCCACGATGGCAGACGACGAGCCAGAGCGCGGGCTCTGCATAGAAAGTACATACCTCAATCATCCTGGAGCAGTATACACCGATGCAGCCGATTATAATTTCAGCCAAGGGGCCTTCGCTATATGCGCATCCAAATTCATAGCAAGAAGAAGCGAGTGCATCTATGCGGCTTCGGTCACGGTCAAGTACGCGGATCAAGCAGAAGAAGCGGCGATAGCCTTGGCCATAGCAAATACTGACGCTGACATCATTCTCAGTGATTCCAAGACTGCCATACGCAACTTCTCGCGCGGCAGAATATCCCTAACTGAATAGAATATCCCTAGAACGAGCGCACGCGCGTCGGCAGTGGCAGCTACACCGCCGCTCCTTCGCCAGACGTCTCGTTGCAGTCGAGTGAGTGAGACGCATGGCTCCGAAGCGGCCCAGTGATTCCGCGCCAAGCGGTTCGGGGAAGCGGCAGTGGGTGACCACAAGGCTTCGCCAAGCACACTTTAGAATTTCGAAAGTGTATTCGGTAATTTTACACAAGGAGGGTTCAAAGACAGACCTTAGAAACATTTTATCATAAAGGAGCCGAGCAAGTGGAAAGATCGTACCAGTTGTATCACCGGTGTGTCACCAGCGCCACTGGGGAGAGAGAAAGAGAGAGAAAAAAACTTTATTGTACAAGGAATTCGGGGCACGCCCCAGGGTTTCCGCACGACCCCACTGCACTCAAGTGTTTATGTTCCTAAGGTCCATAACACTGGCAGCCCGGCCGGTTGCGATGGTCTGCACGGCCGGATCCTCCGAGCGCAGCAGGGTCTCCCAGTCCTCCCAGGTCTTGAGGTTCTGTAGGTCCCGCGGGGGAGGGTCCGCCGGGCAGAGGGAAAGGATGTGGAGGGAAGAGGCGAAGGGTTCTGGGCATAGGGCGCATGCTGGAGTGGGGAAGGAGGGATGATAGTGGGCTAGGGTAAGGGGCGAGGGAAGAGAGTGCGTCTGTGGTCTGTGCCAGAGCGTTGCGTGTTTGTTATCTAGGGAGGGGTGGGGCGGGGGGTAGAGCTGGCGTGAGGCTCTGTAGGCCTCCGTCAGCTCGCTGAATGAGTGCATGCGCTCCTTCGTGAATCCCCGATCCGAGGGCACCTGAGCCCGGTTTAAAGAACCTCGGGCTAAAAGGTTGGCGGCCTCGTTTCCGGGATTCCCGGAGTGCACGGGCACACATATCAGCTCCACTTGGCGGGGCGGGGGTGCATGGGGCGAGTCCAGTATGTCAAAAGCAGGGACATGAACTCGGCCTCGAGCAAAATTTAAAATCGCAGTTTTGGAGTCACTTAATATATACCGGGCTTCCGTGCGAGTGATAGCAAGTGCAATGGCTGGCTCCACCCATACGTCCACCCATACGGCGTCCGGCTCGGGGCCGTACGCTCGATGGAGTGCCTTCGCACGGGCTCTGCGGCGCTGCTCATGGCGGGACGGGTGCATATTCCTCGGGAGCGGCCTGATGAGGAGCTCCTGGTGAAGGGGTCGTGGGATGGCGAGGAGGGTTGGGTCGTTGGCCGGTATTCTGATTCCGAGGGAGTCCAGGATATACCGACCTGTGGAGGTTTGTGTGAGCCTGATGTATTGGGCCTGTCGGTGGGCCTCCACCAGTTCCCCGATCGTGTTGTGGAGGCCCAGGCCTAGTAATCTGTCTGTGGGTGTGTTGAGGGGAAGATGAAGTGCTACCTTGAATGCCTTGCGAATCAAAGCATCCAAAGCATTTATGTTATGTTTGGATAGTTGTAAGTATGGGGTAGTGTACAGCACACGGCTAAGGACGAAGGCATGAATGAGGCGACATAGGTCGCGCTTCTTCATGCCTCTGTGATGTCTCGAAACCCTTCGGATGAGGTGCGATATCGCGCCTACAACCTGCTTGAGTTTCTTGAGGGTGGTGGTGTTTTTGCCATCGTTCTGGATGTGCAGGCCCAATACGCGGAGGGTGCCAACCTCAGGTACCGGGTCACCATTCAGTTCAATGACAATGGGGGAGCGGGGACAGCGGTAGTTCTTAGGACGGATGACGAGCAGTTCGGACTTCTCTGGGGAGCAGGACAGTCCGATGGTCCGTGCATAATTTTGGGTGAGTGTGGCTGCTTCCTGTAAGGTGTTCTCTATGCCGCCGTCACTGCCGTGGGTTGTCCACAGGGTGATATCGTCGGCATAAAGAGTGTGCTTCAGGTGGGGAATAGTTGCCAATTTTCGGGCGAGGGGGATTAGGGTAATGTTAAAGAGAAAGGGGGAAAGGACGGACCCTTGAGGGGTGCCGATACTCTGAAGCGTGTAGGAGGGGGAAGACAAAGGGCCGAAGTGTATCTCAGCTGTGCGGTCAGTGAGGAATGCTTGAATGTAGGCATACGTGCGCACACCCACATTCAATGGGGATAGGGCAGTCATGATCGCCTGATGTTCAATGCGATCAAAAGCTTTGGAAAGATCCAAAGCTAAGACTGCCTTGGTGTGACCTGGAAGAAGCGGGTCAAATAGGTCGTGTGTGAGTTGCAGCATTGCGTCCTGTGCGGATAGATGGGGGCGGAATCCCACCATGCTATGCGGGTAAAGATTGTTGTCCGCCATGTGACTTGTGAGTCTCGCTAACACAAAATGCTCGAGGAGCTTCCCGAGGCATGAGGTTAGCGAAATAGGGCGAAGGTTTTGGATGGTAAGTGGTTTGTTGTGTTTGGGTATGAATATTACCTTCGCGTGGCGCCACGACTGCGGGAGGCTACCCTCCCTCCAGCACTGGTTGAAGTATTGCGTAATCTGGGTGATTGATCAGTCGTCCAGATTACGGAGCATGGAGTTTGTGATTTGGTCTGCACCAGGTGCGGAGTTGGCGCGGAGAATCAGGAGGGCCGCTCTGACTTCCGTCTCCGTGATGTCGGTGTCGAGTGTGGGATTTGCTTGTCCTGTGTAGAGGGGTAAAGGTGTGGGGGCGCCTGGAGAGGTGTACATGGTTTGAAGTGTGTCTAGAAGGGTGTCGGGATCGTCAATGTGTTCGTGTGTGAGGCGTGTCACGTGGTGTTTTGTCGCTGATTTGGTGTGTGTGGGGTCAATGAGGTATCGGAGGAGTTGCCATGCGCGTTTGCCGGACAGGTTTCCTGCGATTCCGTCACATATCTGTCCCCAGTTGGACCAGCAGAGCTCTTTAGAGTGTTGTTGAATTTGTGTCTGCAGCGCGGCCAGCCGCTTTTTAAGTGCCCTGTTAAGTTTGTTGCCTTTCCAGCGTTCCAGGAGGCTGTGATAAGCCTCCCAGAGGTGGGCTAGGCGTGTGTCGAGTTTAGGGGTTTCGGTTGTAGTTTCAATGTGTCGCGTGTTGTGGTGAACGTCATGCGTGAGTGATTGCACCCATGCGTCGATGTCCGCGATGGGAGTGTCTGGGAGGGCGGTGCGTACAGCGCGAAAGGCATCCCAGTTAATGAGTTTGTGTTGTATTTGCGTGACGGGGTGGTTTGTATGGGACAGTGATTTGTATAATGTAATGATCACTGCCCAGTGTATGTTGTGTTCTGTTCCAGGTAACGCTGTGGATGCAGCGGCTCAGCGTCAGGTCCGGACTGGTGTCCATGCTGACACTGTTGCCGATCCGCGTAGGCGTCTGAAACGTGTTGTGCACAGTGAGTTGGAGGTTCTGCAGGAGCAGCCACAGCCTGCGACCTCGATGTGTCGTGGTTGTGTATCCCCAGTCAGTATGCTGACTGTTGAAGTCCCCGCCGATGAGCAGGGGATGTTTCCCTGCTAGATGATGTAGGTCTCGCAGAAGTGATTCTAGCGAGGCCATCGGCTGGGAGGGGGGGGGGGGTATATGTTTGCTATAAATATAGAAGGAAGTGAATGTGTGTGATGTATAAGTTCAGTGATCACGCAGGGCGTCTCAGACGTGATGTGATGAGTTTTGTAGGTGAGGCTGCGGTGGACGAGTATGGACGCCCTGGGTGTGTTAGTGGTATCTGAATGTGTAGATGTGTAGCTGGGGAGGGTTGCCCGGTGTGCAGTCTCCTGTAGAAGTAGTATGTGGGGCATGGGTGTGATGGTGGGAAGAAGAAGCTGCAGAGGCGCGCGCTTTGCCCGGAAGCCGCGGCAGTTCCAGGTTAAAATGGGGAGATAATTAGTGTTCCCCCCCGCCATATTGGATGTTAGGGGGATTGAGGATGGTAGTAAGACGTGTGTCAATTGGTATGTGTTGTTCAGGAAAGGTGGCTTGTGCTTGCGGAGGTAGGATGGGGGTAGTGGAGGGTATTTGAAGCTGGGTGAAGCGATGGGTAAGATTATTTTCCAAGAGTTCCATCATCTTGGTAAGCATAGCGTCCATGCGCTGCTCAAGTTTTTCGGTGAGGGTGGCGGCAAGGTGATTGAATTTGGCCTCGAGGTGGGCGTCTAGCTCTTTGAGTTTGTTGTCAAATTTGGCTTCTAGGGCTACTAATTTAGCGTCTATTTATGAGGGTACGGGAGGGGGTGTGGCGTCTGAGGTGCGCTGCTTCTTTGCGGGAGGGGTGCTGGAAGTGTCTATGGATGATGAAGTCGGGTTAATGACAGGGGGTGCAGGTTGAGGGGGCATGGAGGGGGAGGGGGTGATTAGAAGGGAAGAAAGGCGGCTTACCTCGTCACGCAAGGCCTTGAGTTCCTGGTCTCTCGGATCTGCCTGGGAGGACTGGGGTGGTGGGGGTTGACGGGTGGTTTTGCCGGAAACGCGGTCTTCCCAGGTGAGACGCGAGGCGTTCTTGCTGCTATGCTGCCGGGTTGTGGAAGGCGACTGGGAAGGCGACCGGGAAGCCGTCGAGCTGCGTCCGCTGGCTGTTCTTGGTTGATCGCAGCGGGAAAGCCGCGATGTATCCGGAGGAGGGAGAGCATTCCTCGTGGACGCTGGTTTGCGGCCCCGTGCCTTGCAGTTCCCGGTGCCGGTCATATGAGGGCCTCCGCAGAGAATGCAGCTGGGGGTGCATGAAGGCACTTCTTTTGGATGGGACTGACCGCAGCGGGGGCACTTATTTGATCTTGGCTGGACACACACATCCGCCCGGTGGCCTGGGACGCGGCAGTTGGTGCAGGCGTCTATATGCCCTCGGTACGGTGTACATCTGTGGAGGGCTCCTCCATACAGAACGGCGCGTGGGACAGGTCCAGCCCGGAAAGTTATTAGGATGGAACGCGTGGAGCCCATTCGGCGGGCGTCCACGATGAGGGCGTCTGCGTTGCCGGTGATCAGGTCTTGTAGGATCTCTGTCGGGGTCTCATTCCAGTACGCATTAAATGAGATGACTCCGCGTATTGCTCCGTCCGGCGGTGCTATGTAATGTGCGATGGCGAATACCTTGCCCTGGATTGTGATGGTGGTTACTCGAACCAGAGCGAGCGCGTCATCTTTTAGGGGCGTGCTTACGGTGCAGGTATTGTTGACCGGGTGTACCCTGATTTGGGTACGCGCTGGTTCGTGAAGCTGGGACGCCGCTTGGAGGATGGCTTCCCGTAGTAGTCTGGGTGGAAACAGGTCAGCTGCAGCCCGCCTCTTGATCTAAAAACGACCTTGTAGTCCGCAGCAGGAAGCGGGGGCTGCTGCCGCGAACGCTGCGCAGCTGAGCGCGTTGCTTTCATGTGCGCCGACTTGTCTGGGCATGCAGGCTTGGGGGTACTGGTAGCAGAGGTTGCGGCCTCCTGGCTTTGGGTTGCTGAACGAACTTCCTTGGCGCGGGCAGCCACGACAAGGATGTGATTCCATTCCCTTAGGTCATAATCTCGGGGGTTGAGAACTTCTCCCTGCACCTGCACCTCCATGCTGGCGTTGGTGGCGGAAGCGTCCGTCGGAGTAGGCCTAACTCCCAGCGGAGCGACGCCTAGCTCAGGCGAAGCGGTCACAGAGGGAAGAAGGGGGGCCGTGGGTGCCCGAAAAATGGCGTAGTCGGGCCAGAAACTGATAGCGTGCGGCGCTCACCTTCACAGATCAGTGGGTGGTGAAATCTGGGCCGATGAAGCTGGCGAATGGTAAATTCCGTCGTTTTTGTGTCGCCACTGGGGATCGAACCCCACCTCTCCCACATGCAAGGGGGATACTAAAAACACTTGGCCACCGCTGTGTTGCAAGAGTAGGACAGGCGTGAAGAGTAAATTTTGATTACTGATAACTCCACTGCTACAAAATTTATTTGAAGGACTTTTGCGAGGGGGTATTCACAAAGGTGTCGCCATCAACATCAAAAGCTTACCACAGATTTCTTGAAAAGAAAAATTTTCTTGGCTCCCCCTTAAATACATCTCAATTTAGCTACATGTTGTTTAGTTCTATGTAATGATCTTTAAGGCATTACAATACAGGAATCACGACGTGTTATTTGAGGACGACCGCTACATAATTTAAATTACATTTCTTCGGTGATTTTCTGTATTCAACAACAGAACGAAAGTTACGACGTGTATAGAGTCCTTAGGTCACGTGAAGAAAAAAATTGCCGACGATTACCTTACTTACTAACGCGAAATTTGTGCGCAGCTCATAAGCTGTTTCAGCTTTTCGATAGACTGAGGTAAATAATTCGAGCAAGTCATGTATGTACAATTACAGACAACTTGTTATTTTTCACACAATCCTTCTTCAAGAAACACTCCACTAAAAGTTCTTGATTGTCATGAAGGAAACTTTGTGGTAGGAGAAATGGGTATACGAGGGGGGACCCAAAAGAAACCGAACTGAGAGCGCGCTACCATTCATAGACGTAGTAGAGAGTTCTACCGCTATATGGGGTTAGTAGAGACCTTCACAAAACAGCTGTGCAGACGACATAACTTTGTAGACAAGCATTTGAGCGTAGTGTTGTGTTTCGCTTGCAGTTATTTTGTCCCGCCTGCGAAATCTTTATGGCAAATTTAAAAGAACAGAGAGTGTCTTTTAAGTGTTCTTTCCTGGTTTAAAAATCGGCAACGGAAGCTTACCAAATGTTGCAACAGGCTTTTAAAGAGGATGCTATGAGCCGCACATATGTTTCCGAGTGGTTTGGGCGCTTCAAACGTTGTGAGATTAGTGTCGAAGACCATGCTCGTTCTGGGCATTCTTCAACGTCTCGAAACGATGAAAACGTTGAAAAAATCCGTCAAAAAATGAATGAAGATGGTCGTTTCACGATCGACCAAATTTCGGAAGAGACAGGGATGAGCTGGAGCTCCTGTCAGCGAATTTTGACGGAGCACTTGCAAATGACACGTGTTCCCGCTAAATTTCTTCCTCGCATTCACACACAGGATCAAAAGAACATTGGATTAAATTTGAGTAGGGATTTAAAAAAAGAGATTGAACGTGATCCAAACTTCTTGACCAATGTCATTACAGGTGATGAGAGTTGATGTTAGGAGTATGACCCAGAAACTAAGCAAGCGTTAAGCCAGTGGAAGTCTCCCAACTCTCTGAGACCAAAAAAAAGCACGGCAGTTAAAGTCGAATGGGAAGACAATGATTATTGTCTTTTGTGACGTTCGTAGAATTTTGCACCCAGAAATTGTTCCCCCTAGCCAGACTGTTAACAAGCACTTTTATTTGGAAGTTTTAAGACGTCCGCGAGAGGATGCGCGAAGGAAACGCAAGGAACGTTGGCGATCAGGTGACTGGTTCCTTCATCAGGACAACGCCCCCGCACACACGGCCTTACGAGTGACCCACTATTTGGCCTATCGGGGATGGACTGTCGTTCCCCACCCTCCATATTCACCAGACCTAGCCCCGTGCGACTTTTTCTCTTTCCGAGAATGAAGAAAAGTCTAAAAGGTAAGCGGTTTGGTGATGTGGAGGCCGTACAAACCGCTTCGCAGAGGGCACCGGACGATATCAAAGTTGGAGAGTTCCAGAGATGCTTCAAACAGTGGGAAAAAAGACTTGACAAGTGCATCGCATTTCATGGAGAGTACTTTGAAGATGACTGAAGGAATTTTGTGCAAGAGTTAATAAATAAAGTTTTTATACGAAAAATCCGGTTTCTTTTGGGTCCCCCCTCGTATGCTCGACTTGCTGCACCAATGCCTCGTCCTCAAAGACGAGGTCTGTGCAAGTGTTTCGCCAGGTTGTCACAGCCGTGGGAGGCGTTACGGGCGAGAGGAACGGGATGTTCTCCCGCATAAGTGGTAAGAAATTCTTGTTTGTCTTTATATCGACATTAAAGTCACATCCACCTTGCCACCCTGACAGGTAGCAGTTAATGGTTGATCGCTAGAGTTCGCTCATCGCTCTCAGCGCTAACGCATGCAGCCCACATCTCTTTCTCATCACCCACGTGCCTATAAGCGCGATTCGGGCGTCCTCTGACGCAGGGAGCCAGTTAGGCGCACTTCCTTTCCTTAAAATCGGAGTTTAAGACGTTTCCAGCGCCATCGCCAATGAACACAATGAACGGCGACGGCCTATGGCCGCAGCACCGCGTTTCTGGCACAACATTGTCAATGCCAACGCATGCAGCGCACATCAGTCACTATCGTCACGTAGCTTAAAGCGTTATTGAGGTGTTCACTGTTCCAAGAGGGCATTTATGCGTCTTCCTTCTGGTTCAGGTGTCCACCGAGTTGTGTGAGATAGATACTGCATTTCCTTTCCTCAAAAATCAATTTACCCATTTTACCCTCTGCTTGCCAAGCTCCCGATCCCTTGGTTTCGCAGCTTAAAGCGCGACTAAGGACTAAGGTGTCCAGTGCTTGTTACAAAGGACAACGGCGACGGCGACGCCGCGAAACGCAGAAACGAGCGCCAAAGAGGTGCGCTCTAAAGTAATCTGCAATATGACCTCCAATAAAGAGTCTTATTATATTATGACGCTTAAGCACAGCCATCGCTAGGTTCATGAAATCGAAGGAGTACCAGAGAAGCAATTGAGTTTTAAATATCTTAGCAGTCACAGTGGAATACCACTTTGTGATCAATGTATGGTGATGTCTCACGCATCATTCGAAAGAAAAGAAGAAAGGCATAATTTTATGTTTTTACTTTTTTAGGCGCGAACGGTACTCGGCCGTCTCGATGGCGGATTCGAAAGCACTAGTAAACAAACTTTGGCGAAATGCGACGGCCAGATGACAAAAAAGCCAGCATTCAGCTTTTCTGTACCAAATGCCCTGTGGTAATCACAGGCGAAGGCTTTCTTGCAACTATAGCGTTAGAATTGCAGAGAAACATGCAATGCACAGTTATGAAACGGAAATTTGTAGTAATCTTTTGCCGTTTAGTATTGTTGCCTCTGTCGCTGTCATTGGTGAGCCCATGTTTGAGATATAGTGAACGATATTCTTTCCTGGCTTTTAGCTGTGACGTCACAGCCAGCCGCTGCCAATGACGGGGGTGAGATTAACTTGAAAATTAAACATTGCAAAGCAAGGGTGCGAGAAGCGAGACGCTGGTCCGCCACGTATGAAGATGGGAAAACGATGTAGAATTAAGCGGCTACCTGCCTCACAGCGTAGGTCGAAGTAGTAGTTTGTGGTAATTACGCAAAAACCATGCTGCGCATCGCGAGAACAAATTACGGGCAATACATCACGAGCGCTTCTTCCAGCTGACGATTATATGTAAAGACTTGAATGTCCAGAGCATTCCTGACGCCTCAGCAGCTGTCCTTCATCCATGAGTGCACGGATAAGGTTAGCAACTCAAGCAGCCCATAAAAGGCAGGAGTGAATCGGCCATACCTGTGAAGAGATCCGTAAATGGATGGCTAGAGGCGTATGCGGCCAGTCCTGGCCCCGGGATGAAGCACCCGCAGAAGCTTGGGCGTCTCCGTGATGAGCCGAGTCCTGACGCGACTCGCCGAGTTGCACCCTCTCGCGCAGAGTCAGGCGCTGTGGTCCCCTTGGATCAGAGTCCGGGGAGGAGGAGCTGGCTGTGCTGCTGCTGCTGTGCGATGAGCTCGGCCCGTCCTCAGCCATGGCGACGTCTCCCAACTGGACCGCGTCGCCTGTGCGCCTCAGGATGGCGTCCGTGCGTACTCTGTGCGCACCTGAGTGCCAGCCAGGAAGAAGTTCCTCGGAAATCTCAGCTGTAATCCTGCTTTCCGTCAGTCTGTCCACTTTCGATAACAGCTCCGCTGCTGATGCACCGCGCGCCATGTTCGGAATGCAGCGTGGTGCACGTGGCTTTGGCCGGCGAGGTCCTTTTCTTCTTGTTTCTTTTCCCCGCTGCACAGCTGCAGAGTCCGAGGAAGTAGCCGTTGCTCTAGCGGTGAAGGAGGGCTATAGAACCGGGCGGTCACTAACAATACTCACGGACTCTCAAACAGTCTGCCGAAATTACATGAATGGCAGGACAGGTCGTCACGCGCTCCGTATGCTCCTCGCAGCGAGCGACAGAATTAAAAACAAGGAAGAACTAAGCGGCAAGATCTCACACAATATTGTGTGGGTACCGGGGTACACGGGGGTGGCAGGGAACCAAGAGGCCGACAGGATAGCTCGAGGATACATTACTTTCCGAGCATCCGACGAGACCGCGGAACTCGCGCCAGCACCCAGGGAATACTCGGCCATATTACAAAACTATAGAGGCAGAAGAATGCGATATCCCCCACCGCACAAATCTCTCAGCAGAGAGGAAGCTGTCACTTGGAGACAATTACAAAAAGGCTCTTTCCCAAACCTACATATACTAAACAAAATGCACCCTACGATATACACGGACAAATGTCCCTTGTGCGATGAAAAACCTACTCTATGCCACATCACATGGGCCCGCCAAAACATAGACGTGGTCCCCAAAATACAAAACCCGAGTGCGGAGCAGTGGGAGACTCTGCTCTCCAGCGACCGCTGTGAAGACCAACAAGGTCTGGTACAGCGAGCTCAACTGGCGGCAGTGGCCAGCGGAGCCCTGGACTGAGGGCAACCGACCAGTGATTAGAGGCGGACGACTTCGACAGAGAAGGCTCCTGGGTGTAGAACCAAGACGTCTCTGAAGATGCCCCCAAACCGCAGGAAAAACCATTAGTGTAAATAAAGTTTTCTTTTTCCTTCCCCGCTGTTAGTCGCGAAATTTCGGGCAGACCTTGAACTCGGAGGTGGGATCTTGAATAAAGAACCTTTCAACCTCACTGCAAGAATGAAAGGTTCGACACAAGGAGCACAGGAAGAACTTTGGAGATAATTAGCTCACCTTAAGAAGGGGTTGGGGCGCGAAATTTTGAAGCTTTTTATAGGCTTTCTCTGTATGTAAGGTCAGTACGGGCAAGTATTGGATGTGACCGCTGTTTAATATATATTTTAATTCATCTCCAAAGAGTCCTTAAATGCTCTTTCTCTCGATCGAGACCCATCGCTAGCGTGGTAGCTGAGGTGGGTTGATATCAGATGATGATGATCATTGGAACTTTATTTCCACCGATGTAGAAGGCCCCCTATTCCTCGCCTCTAGCACGCAGGCCTAGGGTACGGGGGCCAATACCTTCGCGACTAAATACTGGCGAAAATACATTTGTTCTTCGCGCCTTCAGCCGCAAAGCGGACAGCTTGTTGCTGGTCAGCGGGGACCTCGCTTTGCAGCACGGCCTGCCAGGATTCTCTACTTTCAATAATTGTCCTCAACGCCCGGTGATCCGGGGCATTCCCAAATCATATGATCGTGGGTCCGCCTGGCTCCTCAGGTCTTACATTTCTCGTGTTTCCTGTCGTCGTGCGATACAGCCAGACGAGGTGTGCAAAGTTTTCGGCGTGTAATCGTCGCCAGGCGTGTAATCGTCGCCAGGCGACGGCCTCTTTATCGTTTGAGCTTGGATCCGGTGGTGGAGACAGATGTCTTCTTAACCTATAGTTCTCGACGATATGCGCGTGTGTTTGCAAACGTTTGTCCGTCCCCTGGAAGTCGGGCGGCTATACGATTATCCGGAAGTAGAAGTCCCGGCCTAACACGAGGGCCGCCTTGTTACCGGGCACGGCTGTTTGCGCTGGGACCTAAATGAAGTTGATACTGCGTTTCATTGCGGCTGCGGACAGGATGCGAGCCGTTTCTGGCGAGACCCTGCCCTTTCCGATGCTCCATATGGCAGTTTTGCTGTCGCTAAGGATCAAACTAGACCTGGTTCCGGCGAAAACGAGCGCTATTGCGGCCTCCTCAGCCGTATCTACGTTTCTACTCCTAATGGAGGTGGCAGCGATTAGTGCACCTCGGGCGTCGACTACCGAGGCGACCGCCGCCCCAGACCTGCCACTAGCTGCGTCCATGCAGGCTACCTCTGCTGCCCTGAATTTCCCGATCCTTTTAGCCAGCGCCTCTTCTCCCGCCACAATTTCGCAAGAATATCATCTAGACCCCTCATAGACCCCTATCATCTAGACCCTGGACGTCATCATTCATATCATTCGGGGACGCTAATTAGAGACCCTAAATAACTGAGTGTTCCTGTAATGCTAATCGCATACTGCGCAGTGTGAGGTACCCGTGCAAGGCCACCAAGGCCAACAAACGTTCCTCAGTTCCTCCGACCCAAAGGACAGTGGTTGAAGTCCGAATCCTCACATTTATAATGCGATAGCGTTAAAAGTTCCGTCGCGTGAAAAAAACCGGTGTGGTCTGTGTCGGAGTTGTTAGCGAAAAATCCCCAGAAAGGCAGCCCAGGTGACGTGACCTTGCGGCGTCACCACAACCTACCCACCGATTGGTGAGGAGACTTTTACCACCGTGGCAGGATGCAGTTAAATTAATGATTGGTCGCGAGAAGTTGCCCTCGAGCACTCTGGATCACACGGTACCCCCCCCCCCCTCCTGATGGCACCCCGTGCCATCGCCAGGACATCGCTTTCATAACGGGGCCGGCCATGACAGTCAATTTCTGTACATACACTGCGTATTGCAATCAGTTCTTAACACTTCGAATCAAAATTCCCCTAAGTTTGAGTTTTTCCGGCGCTTTACAGTGAGACATTTTTCAAATGAATTTTTTTCGTGTCTTTTGCGAACAGCTTGTTGGTTTGGCAACCTTTTATTCTGACGTCGCAAGGGCATAGCCGCCCCGCGTGGACTGCTGCGTGCTGTTCGTTGCATAGAAGTGTTCTTACGCACGCTGTAGACGGCACTCGCTCTAAAAAGTTTTTTTTTTGTAGTTTAGTGTATGGTGGGATTTGTGCGGTGAAGCTTCTCAACGGGAGCCGGGCTAACAGCAGTCCGAGGTCAGGCAGTGGAGCCAGGAGCGTGCACCAGGCGATGGCCATGCGCCTCGCGCGTATGCCCTTCGTCTTCCTTACAATGGCCCCCGGACAAAATGGCCCCGGTCGTCTTCCATTGTAAGGTAGACGACGGTGTCACCCACACTTCGACGCACTCTTAAGCGTGAAGCTCCCAGACACCCTTAGAGCGTGTGGGGGCAGCGGTCTCGGACTCAGGGAGATGCCCTCGACTCAGCGTGGAAAACTCAGCGGAGACCAGCTACCAAGTGACAAGAGGTTTTTGGGCGTTCGGTGCCCAGCTTTCGCTGGTCGCAAGCCAGAGAATGGGTCGGAGCCAAAGGTTCACAAAAGAAAACAAAGTTTATACAGCAAAGAGACGATACAGAGGATTACACAATCACTAGTACAAACACATACCAAGTGATTAACAAACAATGCAATTCGTGCAAAGTTAAACCCGGGAGAGAGACTACAATACAGAGGCAATATTGCACCTAAAGTGCTCTAACACAAGAGAGAGAGGTAAACGAACAAAACACAATTTGTTCACCGGGCACTGCGGCAGTCCGACGACCAGAGTTCCACGGCGATGCCGTACCGCAGACTGGCGACCGTTGCCTCGTTGGTCCGATGCTGGCCGAGTGGTGTTTTCCCGGGAGTCGAACGGGCGCGCTTCGATGAAGCTTAAACGGCGGTCCAGACTGACTAATTTATAGCGGTCAATGCCTTCTTTTATAGGCTCGCTTCCACGTCTGTTTGTTCTACGCGCCAGAGTAGGCGCGCACATACACTCAGCATCGGCAGTGCTGTCTCCCTTCCCTCTTCTCACCGGCCGCGCGTCCCCATTGGTCAGAGTACGGGGGTCGCATCTCGAAGTTTTGAGCGTGTTCTGGCGTGGCGCCGTCGCCGACGGGCGAGGGGGACGTGTCTTAGTGCACGCTAGGCTGCGCCCTTTTCCCCTGGTCATCAGTAGAAGCAACTCGGAGGTTCGATAGAAATCTTCGGCATGGATGACTCATTCCCTCGGCGCACGCCGTGTCGGTGAGCGGTGGTGGAGGGGAAAGAGAGCAAGCGCTCATCGGGGGTTTTCCTTCTCTCCCGTTCGTCTCGCGCCGGCGAGACGCCATGCGCGCGGTGCTTTTTTCTTTGTTTGTTTCAAAAATGCGCCCATTTTTGTGACACTGCCCCTTCCTTTAAGAATATTGTGCAACAATATTCACAAATAAAAAAATTCGCGCGCACATGCATGCGCTCACAAAGTCAATGGCGAATGCCAAACTACACACATCAATACCTTGATGCTTTCACATACATACCTCAATGCAATCTTCACAATCCACATAAAAACACGCTGCATTCGGGCAGTACATTAACACAACATTGCATACAGGAGGCACACAAGTATGAGGCATACTTTCGCTTATACTTCCACGTTCGGCCTACACAGTGGGCTCGGAAGAGAACTGTTTCGCTCAAGCTTTCGGCCGCACTCGTGGTTCTCTTCCTTACGCGACTCCTTCGCTCTGTTAATGCTTGCCTCTGCCCTTTCCGTCCTGAGAAATTCCTTCATACCACACGCATAGAAAAAGGTTTCGGGGCGGCATGCACCTGCGAACAAGACAATCGACAGGTTCCAAGGCACCTGCATCACAACGCAGAGGCCCACGATAATAACCGGTGTGAACACACTCTTGGTCACCGTCCCGAATTCGACAGTGCGGCAGGAAAACAGGTGAACCAATGTGCCGATCAGCACGAGAATCATTTCCAGAGTGTGTCTTGCGCTGAACTTATCAGAAATTCTAGACACGTTGTTTCCGCGTGTCCTTCTTTCGCTTTTCCTTCCTTTCTTCGGCATTCGTGCTCCGTTGCAGCCATTTACTGGCTTATCCTCCAGCTTCTCACAGCTGCTTACTTCTTTCCCGTCTGTTTCTTGCGGAGAGGGTTTCTCTTGCGCGGAACGTTCCTGCGCTACATTTTTGCGTTCTTCCTTCTTGGGTGATTCTTTTATTTCCTCCTTTCTTGCGCTAGCTCGCTCGCGCTTCCTTCGCCACTTTTTTTCCTGCCGATCAGTGCGACGCTCTGACGTGCAGGATTCGAATTTTTCGCCCTCGCGGCGACCGTCTGGGTCCTTAGGAAATTTTGCCCCCCGTTACCGAATATCAGGTCGTATATGGGGCGTTCCATGCAGAATCCAGTCAGTTTTCCGCTGTAGTACGGAGTCTGCACCTGCACTCTGGCTTCCGGTAAGCGCTTAAAGGAGCCGTCTACTAGCCGCACCAGGCTCTTCGTTCCAGTGAGATCCTTATCTCGCACCAAGCCTCGCTTTATGATGACAGCGCTACTTCCTATGTGTCGCAGCACTGAAATTTTTTGCTGCCCTACTTTCCCTTCCGAAACAGGCATCCTGTGCATTCCGGCTTCGGGCCGCGCGTTCACTACGGCGTTCAGAACGGGAACCTTCTTGCCGTTCTTCAGCTCGACAAAGCCGTTTTCGTCTTCTTCCTCCAGGTGATCACCTGAGGAGGCCCGCACGCACGATACGTGCGGAACGGACTTGCCAGGGTTGGAACATGCCGCGGCTTTGTGCCCCTTCTGGCCGCATTTGAAACAAGCTGGCGAGCAACTGTTCGTAGCGTTGTTGCGCCAGTTAGATGCGTAGTGGCCTGTCTTATTACACAGGTAGCACTTCGGTGGAGGCTTTGGGCTGGATCGAGTATCGCTGCTTTCGGATTTCTCTGCGCTTTCCGAATTTGCATTCTTGGCTGTAGTCAGATTGGTTCCTTCTTGGGCTTCAAGAAATTGGTCGGCAAGTTCTAGCATTTCGGAGAGGGTCTTGGCCCTTCTCTCCTTTAGGTACAGCGACAAGTTAGGGTGACAGCTGCTCAGGAATTGTTCTTTGATAAGCAGCTCGCGGAGTGCACTGTACTCCTGGTCGATTTCCGACAGCTCTGTCCACCGATCGAAATAGTGGCCTAATCGCGCCACATATTGTGTTGCCGTTTCGCCGTCTATGGGCTTTCCTGTCCGAAATTTTTTCCCGAAATCCCTCGGTGGTTAGTCGGAATCGTTTCAACAGAGCGGCCTTTACCTTGCTATAACTGGCTGCATCTTCAGAAGACCGTCGCCCGAATACGCCTAGTGCTTCGCCGCTCAAACACGTGCTAAGAACGGTAGCGCGTTCACTGTCTGGCCAATTCTGGCTCACCGCGATCCCTTCGAATCGCTTAAGGAATGCGTCCAGATCATCTTTTTTTCATCAAATCTTGGAAGCAACCTGCTGGCATCTATACGCAGGCTGCTACCTTCCTCTGTAGTGCTGTGAACTACAGCTGTCTGATTAGCACCACGTTGCAGTTCCAGCTTCGCGGCAAGCACCTTCATTTCGCGTTCAAATTCTCTCTATTTTTCTTTCTCGGCTTCTTCTCGAGCCTTCTGCCTTTCTTTTTCAATTCTCTCTCTCTCGTTTTCGGCTTCTTCTCGAGCCTTCTCCTTTTCTTTTCCAATTCTCTCTCTTTTTCGGCTTCTTCCCGAGCCCTCTCTCTGTCTTTCTCGGCCCTTCCTCTTTCCTGGTCCACCCATTTACGCAGTCCGGCTCCGGACAACCCCATCAGGGTGCCGGCCTCTACAAGCTCCTTTAAATTCATATTTGAAGACCGAACTCTGTACTCAAGGCAACGAATACCTCTCCACGGTGAACCTCACTAGCCGCTTCGGCGCGGCACCTCACAATATCGCTCTGCTGCTACCACTCGTTTACGACCTCTTCGTGAACTCCTTCCCACTCTTTCTCTGTTCTCTGTGCTTGCAAACACCAAACGTCCTGTCGCGGACGCCAGAATCCATTGTCACCCACACTTCGACGCACTTTTAAGCGTGAAGCTCCCAGACTCCCTTAGAGCATGTGGGGGCAGCGGTCTCGGACTCAGGGAGATGCCCTCAACTCAGCGTGGAAAACTCAGCAGAGACCAGCTACCAAGTGACAAGAGGTTTTTGGGCGTTCGGTGCCCAGCTTTCGCTGGTCGCAAGCCAGAGAATGGGTCGGAGCCAAAGGTTCACAAAAGAAAACAAAGTTTATACAGCAAAGAGACGATACAGAGGATTACACAATCACTAGTACAAACACATACCAAGTGATTAACAAACAATTCAATTCGTGCAAAGTTAAACCCGGGAGAGAGACTACAATACAGAGGCAATATTGCACCTAAAGTGCTCTAACATAAGAGAGAGAGGTAAACAAACAAAACACAATTTGTTCACCGGGCACTGCGGCAGTCCGACGACCAGAGTTCCCCGACGATGCCGTCCCGCAGACTGGCGACCGTTGCCTCGTTGGTCCGATGCTGGCCGAGTGGTGTTTTCCCGGGAGTCGAACGGGCGCACTTCGATGAAGCTTAAACGGCGGTCCTGACTGACTAATTGATAGCGGTCAATGCCTTCTTTTATAGGCTCGCTTCCACGTCTGTTTGTTCTACGCGCCAGAGTAGGCGCGAACATACACTCAGCATCGGCAGTGCTGTCTCCCTTCCCTGTTCTCACCGGCCGCACGTCCCCATTGGTCAGAGTACGGGGGTCGCATCTCGAACTTTCGAGCGTGTTTTGGCGTGGCGCCGTCGCCGACGGGCGAGGGGGACGTGTCTCAGTGCACACTAGGCTACGCCCTTTTCCCCCGGTCATCAGTAGAAGCAACTCGGAGGTTCGAGAGAAATCTTCGGCATGGATGACACATTCCCTCGGCGCACGCCGTGTCGGTGAGCGGTGGTGGAGGGGAGAGAGAGCCAGCGCTCATCAGGGGTTTTCCTTCTCCCCCGTTCGGCTCGCGCCGGCGAGACGCCGTGCGCGCGGTGCTTTTTTCTTTGTTTGTTTCAAAAATGCGCCCAATTTTGTGACAGACGGGCATACGCGCGAGCCGCATGGCCATCGCCTGGTGCGCGCTCCTGGCTTCACTGCCTGACCTCGGACTGCTGTTAGCCCGGCTCCCGTTGAGAAGCTTCACCGCACAAATACCTCCTTACATTTGGTGCAGGTGCTGGGGAATATCCTCTCGCCCTGTTACTCCGCAGCCGAACGCTACCTCCTACCGCGATGCCTTCGAACCACCAAGCTGTACAAGTGAGCCCGGCCACCGTCGTCTCCCTTAGCTTTAGCAAAATAAATTCATTTTCTGTGTTTTTTCGGAAGCATTGAGCATAATAAGTGAGCTTAGTGATTGTTGGGAAAGCGGACCGAGAAACAGTACTTTATGGGCCCTCGCTGTACTATTTACGCTCTGAAACATAATGTGCGCATGTTATGGGTGTGGTTCCTCTTTAGTATCCAAGTACTCCCGAATGCGAAAAGTGGCTGGTGCAGAGCATGCCTTGGCCGATATGCGCCGTGAAGGTCATACCGCTTGCTTCGCCTCTCGATTCTGTGCGCAGATGGGATGTCCAGGTCTCGACGTGGACGTTCGTCTATTGAAAGCGTGATTCTTCTGGTGTCATCAGTTCAACATCAGAAGCGTCTCAAGCGCTTGACCGCGGCGTTGTTTCTGGATATTAAAGGGACATAGGAGAACGCCTCTCATTCATGCTATTTTGAACGCTCTGGAATCTGCTGAGCTTGGTGGTAGCATGTTCTGTTTGATACGCATTTATTTATCCAACAGATAACTCTTTATGCAAACTGGGGATGGACCAACGTCTTCGTGTTTCACTTCCCGTGGGGTCCCACAAGGTGGAGTATTTAGGTCAACGCTTTTCAATGTTCCCCTTGTCGGCCTCATCGACGTACTACCACAATCGGCGAAACTCTCAGTCTATGCGAGCGATATTTGTCTCTGGGCATCAGCAGTTACACGACCACAAGTTAATGCAAGGCTTCAAGAGGTAGCAATCAATCTTACTGCCTTCCTCTGCCTGCAAGACCTGAAGATTTCTACTGAAAAACGTTCTATTGTTGCCTTTGCATGCATGAGCATGTCTCATTATCCCGTATGTACAAATGGCTCAACAATACCCTGCGAAATAAGCCACCACTTCCTTGCAGTAATCATCGACCGTAATCTATCATGGAGCCCACATGCCTCGTACAAGGCGACTGAGATCAATCGTTCACGTTCTGTCCTTTCCTGGAGGGAAGTCGTGGGGTGCATCAGTGGAGTGGATGCTCCAGGTCTACACCGCATTATTCATGGGATTCCTTCCGTACAGTCTCCTTGCACTTGGAAACATGAGGAAAACGAACTTACGGAGTCTACAAAGCGTTCAAGCTCAAGCTCTTTGGTCGTGCCTACGACTGCCCAAATACGGATCTACAGCCGCAACAGCACTCATCGCCCCGAAAAATCCACTGACTACCTATATAACAATCGACCCTTGAGAGCGCATATTCGGCACCTATCTCGGGTTCCCGCTCATAATCTTGCAGTCTTCCTGCTAACCGGCCACGTACATCCTTCCCGATATTTATTGATGCCCATCGCGACGTTCTACCATCTCAATTTACACCAGCCTCTAGACCGTCCTCTCCATTATGGATCCCGCATCAACCTCGAGTGCTTCGTTCTATACCGGACATCAAAAAGAAGGCTGCTTGATCGCCGACAGCATTAAGAGAGACCACTCTTGAATATTTGCATGAGAAGCACGGACACCGACTGCACCTATACACCGATGGCTCGGTGACCCCGTTCAGTTCGTCGGGATCCGTGGACATCCCCGTAAGGACCATACTTCAGAAAGTGAAAACATCACACTAGACTTCATCAACTGGTGCAGAACTTACCGCTATTCACGTCGCAGCTGAGCACATCAGTGAAGAAACACCCCAGCAGTGGTCTGTCTTCATTGATTCAAAAGCAGCACTCCAAGCCTTGCAATCTGCCCTTCGTAAGTGGTCCCATGAAGAACTGGCCGCGTAAATCCGAGAGCTACACCACACCGCCATCAATAAAGTACAAGATATTATTTACCAATGGCTGCCAAGACACAGCGGCATCGCAGGCAACCACCGCGCGGACGAGGCCGCGCGAACTGCTCAACACGAGGGCTATGTGTCGAGCCCCATCTCGAGAGCCGATGCAGCAGGTAGGCTTCGAACACTGCCGCTAGAGATCACGCTTGCCTTGTAGAATTCTGGCCAGTTTTCAAACCCGCGTCTATTATCGCTGGATCCTAACCTGAAGCCAGGGCTTCTATCCGGCCCACCACGACATGAGGCAACTTTGCTGTGTCGCCTGTGGCTTGGTGTCGCATTCACAAACCATTACTCGATTGGGGTCGGCTTGGCTGCTAACCCTGCATGCAACACCTGGTGCCGCAATGAGACGACATTTCATACTTTTTGCGACTGTCCAGCGTACACTTCTGTAAAATTTCGTTTGAAGTGAACTTGCACTGTAATTTATTCTGTGACCACTGCTGTCTTATATGGGCACCCAGGCACTTTTCAAGCTTTCATAAATCTGATTTTTCTCCTCCGGGCCTTCCACCTCGAGTTGAAAATGAACAAATTGAATTGAATATCGCTCAGCTTCTGCTTAGGCAAGCTATACGAGCGAATCATCCAAACATGCCTGCAAAACTATACTAAAGATCATAATCTCTTTCTTCCTTTTATGATCTGTTTTCGACCAGGTCTTTCCGCGCAGAACACCTTTCTTTTCCTCATACACGAAGTCCTCACGGGGACACCTTTCGTCGAAGAGCACCTTCTTCTAACACTTCACATTACGGGCGTCTTTGACAGCATTTCCCACTCTGCAATCCTAGAACGTCTCAATCAGATACAATGCGCGTCTCGCATATGTTCCAATATATCTCCACCTTCCTGCCCGCCCGAACAGCCACGATAGGCACCGGATCTACTAGATCATCTTCCTTCCAAATACCTGACAAGGGCACTCTGCAAGCTGCTGTTCTGTCACCACTGCTATTCAGTATAGCCATGGCCCCCCTAGCCCACACGCTCTTCACAGTCCTCGACATTGGATATACCATCTATGCGGATGACGTCATCATTTGGTCCACCCGAGGATCCCTCGCCGCTGAAAAGCAAGCCCTACAAACATCCATCGCTACGGTCAAGCATTTTGTTCACACGAGCGGTATGCAATTCTGCGCTATCGTTCCCTAGGCCCAACCACGTTCGAAATTCACAAACACCCAATAGAAGCAAAATCACTCATCCGAGTGCTTGGCCTCTGGGCCTAGCCCACCCACACCATTGCCACTCTACGTACGTCCGTGCTCAATATCGCCAGTATGTCACGACATATCGCGGACATCGCAAAGGCATGCGCGACGACGACACTACCCGCCTTGTCACGTCCCCGGTATGGCCTCCCATATTACAATACTGATCGCACCGCCGAGAGTAGGATCGATATCCGTACACGCACCCTGATTAAAATAGATCCGCATCAATACCTTTATCAGCACCCTGTTTAAAATAGCTCTGGGCCTCTCTGTGTGTACAGTACCACAGGACTGCTTGCACTAGGGGGCCACAGCACGTTTGCGGAAATCCTGGAGGCTGTTCTGAACTCCCAAAAGACTCGTCTCCTCACCACCTCGGCGGGAAGGGCTATCCTTTCAAGAATAGGCGACCCGCCACCTACCCGGGCTATAGCCGTGACCGACATTCTTCCCAACGCTATCCGCTCCCGCCTTTACATGGGCGCTATACCTCGCCACATGAACCGCGAGTCACAGGCCCGCCGCCGTCAGGCCCAACTTCACAGCCTCCGTAGGCAATACGGCCAGGACACCTGGGCTATGTATGTGGATGTGGCTTCCTATGCACAGCCCCGCAGATATGCCTGCGCTGCTGTCAATCACGCCAACACCCATCATCTTGGAGCGTCCTTCACGGCACCAGACCTGGCGGCCGCAGAAGCCATTACAATAGCCATCAGCATCAAGATGAGCGACACCCAGCACCACGGCGCCAAGATTTTTACAGATTCCGAAGCCGCCTGCAGAGCCCCTACGAGTGGACGTGTTCCGCGCACGGCTCTGCGTTTTGGGCGGCTACCTCGAATGTAATCACGTCATCACCACGGTCCCAGGACATGCAGGTCTTGATGTCAATATCCGGGCAGATGCCTTAGCTCGAGATTATACCAACCGAGCGGGCACACTGACTCCACTCTCTGCCCACTCTCATCGAATTTTTCAACCCGCCTAGAGACCCTCCAACTAAACAGGCGTGTCTACCCCCCGCCACATAAACTTTACCCGGCGGACTCCTACCACCCAAGACGCAACCAAACACTCTATTTTCCCAATCTCTACCACCTATACCGAATTCACCCAGCATTATATGCAGATACATGTCCTTGGTGTGGCGGTATTCCCACGTTCACGCACATTACATGGACATGCACAGCTAAACCGAACCACTTAAAGCCGCACAACGCGGCCCTGGCTCAGTGGGAGGTGACGGCGGCCAGGGAGCGCTAGTCGCCATCGCCAAAGCGTCGGCGGAAGCCACTTGAGTTTTGGACTGCGGATCCCACACACAATCCGCTCCGGTTTCCTTTCTACAAATAAATGTTTATTCTCTTTCTCTCTTTCGCTCTGAATGTTTATGGCGTGCGTTGAATGAAACGTGGCTACTGACATCATTTTCACGGTGGTGGTGGTGAAAAGCATTTATTTAGTATTTTACAGAGGTGCTCGGGGAGAGGCCCCTAGTGGGTCTCACCCCTTACAATATTAGGAGGAGTCCATCATTCCGGGACCCCGTTGGTCGAGACCGCTACACAAGTCCGCCGAACCAGGGCCTGTTGGGCCGATAGTTCCTGGCAGCTGAGCAGGGCCGCCTCCCAGTCCTCTCGGGTAGGGGAAGGGGTGATTGGGGGGAGAGAAGGATTTTTTCTGCATGCCCAAACCATGTGGAAGGTGTCGGCCACCTCCCCACAGAATGAGCAGCGGCCGTCAGAAGGAGGATTAAAGTGCTTGAGAACAGCCCTCACCTTTCTTTTAAAGATATTACTGAGCACTATCGTGCCGAACACCGGCGATACCCAGTTCCTATGAAAGGACTGGGCAAAGCTGGCGAACGAATTCTCCTCAGGCTCTTTACAAACACCCTGCTGTGCCCGGCGGTCCCGGTGGCGGCCTCCGTATTTTTGTCATGAACCTGGAATACACGGCAGAGAAATTCAGCCTCCTGTGCTCGAAGGGAATTTCGCCATGGTTTGCCGAGCCTGGTCGGGATATCGGACGCTACGGTCATCACGCTATTTGTGTTGAGCCAACAGCCTATTTACGGAATCTTCGCAAAGCCTCTCTTCCAGTCCATGTAAATGGGAGGCCATTAAAAACAAGACAGCAAAAGATAGAATTATCATTCCCATTAATTAAAATAACGTGGAGGGTCAAGAGCCGGACACCAATGAGTTAAGGTTCTTCTGAGCGACGCACTAGTAAAGAAGTAGCTAATTATCGTCGGAATATTTGCATTTAGTTTGCTCCACATCCGGTGCCGAACAAACCACGAAGGCGCGTTTATCGATACACCATCCAAAAATCCCAAATGGAAAGTGTCCGCAAGGACAGTGCAAATCTCCAGCAGGCGTAATTTTATGCTTACGTGACACAACGTCGCACCTATGTCGGTCAACATCATCCTCAGCCTGACTACGCCCACTGAAGGGCAAAGGCCTCTCCCATGTCTCTCAATATAACCCTGCCTTATACAAACTACGGCCACCGTATCCCCACAAACTTCTTAATCTCATCCGCCCAACTAACTTTCTGCCTTCTCCTGCTACGCTTGCCTTCTCTTGGAATCCGTTTCTCTTGAGGACAACAAGTTATCTTACCTTCGCATTGCATGCCCTGCCCAAGCCCATTTCTTCTTGATTTCAACAAGGATGGCATTAAACCACGTTCTCTCATCCACAATGCCCGCTTCCGGTCTCAATGTCAACACATATTTTTCTTTCCAGAGCTCGCTGCAAAGTCCTTAACTTAAGCTGAACTCTCTTCGTTAGCCTCAACGATTGTGCCCCATAGGTGAAAAAAGGTAATCCAAAGATGCTCGAGAGATGTCCTCGATATGTGCACAGGGAGCCTTGGTTGGTTATGTACAAATTCGGAATATATAAATAGTCACGCAATAAAAGGTTACCCAAAAAAGGAGAGACACTTGGTACACAACACAAAAACCGTACACATCGCAACTGACGCACCACACAAAACCACACACACACAGTACACGCATCGGAAAGCACAGGGTTATTATCTGACACGTGTACGCCCAATGCGTAACAACAATGAGATGAAGTTCGTGACTCAAAAATTGCAGGAGACTCTTAAGCTCCGCCTTAAGACTATGGCGCGATAGCGTAGTGGGTTAATTACCATATATGCAGAATGTCATTCCATATTTTACATTCCCAGATCCCTCAGAGTCCTCAAACAACTGCTGGCTCACTGGTGCAGCGTTTAAGCGACGCACCACTGGCCTGCTATGGAAGCTGCTCCCAGCGGTGGGCCTTGTGCGGCGCAGGTTGATCATACCGAGCGAGCAATCATTAATTTCGCTGTCACCTGCCACGGTGGGCAGTTTGCTCACTATTCGGTGGGCAGGCTCTGATGACGCCGCGAGGTCACGTGACCTAGGTGGCCCGCCTGCCTGCTATAGGTTGCTCTTTGGACACCACCTGCCAGAGTCATGTTGCACACACGGCGATACCCGGCTTTACCTAGCAGAGTGAAGCTATCACTTCAAAAAAAAAAGAAAAACAAAAACAGAACCCCCTGCTCAAACTAGTTGGTTTCGTTTTGGGCGTCACACTGGAAGGTGACGCCTTGCGGTCTCACAGTAGCTGGCCGCAAGCGACAAGCCGGAGTGAAACACTGGGAACAGGAAGTGTTCGTCTGATGCCGTGAGTGCGCTGTGAAGGCTCCATGGCTGGCTGATGGCAGATCCCGGCTCCAGGACGTTGGTCAAGCTGCACGGCTGCAGCTGCCTGCGCGACTTCGTCAAATTCCAGATGCAGAAGAAGCTGGTCGCGAAGGTTTCCTGAAGGAGTGCGATGGCAAATAAGCTTTTTTTTGTCCAGCTGGGCAGCGTTGTCCCTCGCCCTCAGATCGAATGAGGTCCTGGTGTGGCGCATCGAGACATCAGTGAGGGCGTCTCGCACATCTTTAACCAGGGCTTCGGCTCTACGATTTCCAGAAAATAGGCTGACACAAGCAAAGCCTACTCTGCTCTCCCATCGCACTAGGCAGAGGTCTGAGCGCGCTGACGAAGGGAGCCCCATTAGCTCAAGTGTGCCATTGGCGATTTCTTGGTCAGCCATCCATCCTAGCGGTGTTACGAAGCGAGGCCCCAGGTTAAGCGTCAATAGCCTCCCGCAGCTCCGTGTTCAGTCCCAAGAGGTAGACGAAAGTCCGGAACAGGTCGGGGTTCTCGACTTGTACCATGGTCGTGGAGCATAATCTGCCTCCCCAGGTGAGGTACTGGTTGAGTAGTAGTAACCAGCGGCAGGCAGAGATGCCGCGAGTCGCAGTGTCGGTGAAGTTTCGGATTGACATCCGCAGAATCCTTTGTCCTGGTTTCTCCACTGCTGGGCCAAGCACAGCCAGAATCAGCCGGTTCATTGCCTCAATCGTATCCAGTAGCTCCTCTGATCGCCATTCAGGAACACCAAAACGCCACAGCATATGTGGGACGTACTTCTCTCTGGAGCGACGATGTCGTTCCCCTTGGTCGGCTGCCAAAGGTGCGCATCAGGGCAGTACGGACTACGAAACTGGGGCTGGGTCCGATCTTCAGATGAGGCTCCTCCGCCTTGCTGCGATGACACGACATGTCTAAGCTTATCTGGAACCACAGGTGGTCGTTGTAGTTTCCGAAAAGGCCAAGCAAAATGTGCGGTGGGCCCTTGCAGGAAGTCTCAGGGCATGGAAAGTAGTGTCGTGCCATAGACCCCTTAGGGCTGCCAAGATCGCCTTCTGGTTTTATGCACGACATAACCGAGGGGGCCACTCGTTCATGTATGCTCAATGCAGATGCCGCTGCGAGGTCGTCGTCAGTGAGGTTCGTGGTCTCCGACTCGATGGCACTCAAAGCACGGTCGTACATCGCGACTTCGACAATGCTGACGACAGGAAGTAGGCGGTGGTGTTGCTTCCAGCCAACGCGCGCAAATCGGTAGGAATTGGTGCACGAGACTCGAGAGCTGTTGATGGAGGACTCACTGGTTGCCGTGAATTTGTGGCACGTCCCTTTGTCACAGCCGGAGAAAAATGGCAGGCTCACGTGGTCCACGCGGGGCAGTTGGAGGAAGACTAAGTCCCGGCGCCGCACACGAATCCAGAGCATTAAGCTTAAGCAGACCACCGAGACACACAGGATGTCCGGCAAGACATCAACAGTGGTGATCCATGGAGCCAGCAGGCAGTTCACCTCGCAAAGGCCATCCTGCACATTCAAAAAACAAAAAATTTTTCGGTGTCGACTTCCGCTTTTCAGTGAAGTTTGCACTCATGCATAAGGCGCATATTGTTTCGAACAAGTGAGTTTTTACGTGCATGAACATTTCACTATAAACGGGCATGATGTGCGGTAGTATTATATTCATGCTTCAAAACGTGGCCGGCTTTGCTAAGAATCGAGCCCACGCGCAGAAGTTCTGCCACAGGGTTTGATTTTCACATTTTCCTGAAACCGATGTCACATCAGTGGGGCTGCAGCGCCAACTTCTTATGAACCAATAAGAGGCGATAACACCGCTATCTATTTTTCCGTTGAGCGGCATGGGTGGCTGGCAACCTCACTCACATGTCATCGTTAGATACAGCTGTAAAATCAGACCCTAGGACAATTCACAGAACGCCCGATCAGGCTTATAAAATTCCCACAGTTGTCCTATAACACGTCTACGTGTGTATCCCTCGAAGCGGATATTCGTCAGACACCTTCTGATGACACTTGAAGGCAGAGGAGTAACTGCAGAAGAACAGTTTATAAAATAAAGTCGAGGTGAAGCTTGCCGTGCAGTGCCACAATCCCGGTAAGACACCTGCGCCATCACATGGATGAGAGCGGATAAATAAAAAAAAGTTGAAAAACAAAGAGCAGCAGGATTACAACACCGATTATAGTTTCACAGGGCCGCGCAGTGGAGAAGCCCTCAACTCATAGCTTCCTATAGGAATCGCGAAAGATGGTCTTAGAGATGTCGAATTACTAAGATGCAAGGGCAGCTTCGGCCAAAGAACGCATGGCAGATTATTTTTCTTTTACCCAAGGAAGGATCAAAAACCGACTTTAGAAGCATTTCATCTTAGAGGAGCCGAGCAAGGGGAAAGTTCGTACCCATTCTATCACTGGTAGGTGCCCAGCGGCACTGGGGATCGTTCCCTCACCTCCCGCATGCAAGGGGGACGCTAAAAACACTTGGCCACCTCTGTGTTGCGAGAGTAGGGCAGGCGTTAGAGGAAATTTCGATTACCGATAACTATTTCTACGAAATTCATTCGAAAGACTTTTGCGGGGAGATATTCACGATAATGCCGCCATCAGCATCGAATGCTTACTGCGCATTTCTTGAAAAATTTTCTTGGCTCCCTCTTAAATACATCTCAATTTAGCTACATGTTTTCTTCTATGTAATAATGTTTAAGCCGTTAGAATACAGGAGTCTGGACTTGTTATTTGAGAACAATGGCTAAATAATTTATAACTAAATTTCTTCGACGTTCTTTACGATTCAACAACCGAACGAAAGTTGCGACGTGTATGGAGTGCTCAGGTCACGTGAAGGAAAAATAATCTGCAATATTACCTGCAGTAAGTAGTTTTAATATATTATAACACTTGAGATAGCATCTCTCATAAGGGTGTGTATTGAATTAAGTTTTTCTTTTGTCATCTGACCTACATGCTCCTTACATGTCACAGCCGTCGTTCAGTTCATGAAATTGAAAGATCACCAGAGAAGCAATTCAGTTTTAAATATTTTAGCAGTCTCAATGGAATACCACTTTGGGATAAATGTATGTCACGCATCATTTGATGTTCTGTGATAGCCACAGACGAAGGTTCTCTTGCAAATATAACTTTCGAATAGCTGAGCAACTATAACAGTGCGCAGTTATGGGACGGAAATTTGTAGTAATATTTTTGCCGTTTTGTAGTGTTGCCTCTATCACTGGTTAAGCCCTGTCATTGGTCAGCCCCATCTTTGAAATACAGTAAAAAATATTCTTTCCTGGCTTTCAGCTGTGACTTCGCAGCGAAGCGCTGCCAGTGACAGGCGTGAGATTAATTTGGAGATGAAACGTTACAAAGCAAGGTTGCGAGATGCGATACGCTGGTTCGTCACGTACGAAGATGCGAAACCGATGCAGAAATAGGCGGCAACCCGCCGCACTGTGTACATCAGAGATGTAGTTTGTGTTAATTACGCAAAAACCATGCTGCATGTCGCGAGAACAAATTAGGGGCCATACATCACGAGCACTTCTTCTAGCTCACGGTCATATACATATAAGGACGCGAATGTCCAGCGTATTCCTAATGCCTCAGTAGAAGTCCTTCCTCCGTGAGGGCACGGATAAGGTGGGCAACTCAGGCAGACCATACAAGACAGGAGTTTGGTTTGGTTTACGGTACCCAGGTAGCACCGAAACATTGCGATAATGTTACATTTTTGTTACGCTCAAATGTTATTTCAATGTCCTTAAGGTCCTTTTTTTCTAATTTTTTTGTAATGTTACATATAAATGTTCGAATAACCTTCCCCGAACATTCATGAAACATGTAAACAACATAAATGCAACATTCTCGAAAATGGTGAAGCAGCCCCGCACAAGCATGCAGGCCTGCCAGTGGTGACGGCACACAACTTACAACACTTTGCAAGAACCAACAACAAGAGCGACACCTTCTCCACTACACTACAGCACAGCAACTCGTTCACTCACCTCCAAACGGATATCATGCCGCCGAGCTTATATACTCACTACTATGGGATGTCCCATGAGTGACAGTGGGGAGTGGGTAATAACTAAAGTTTTGTGACAAAATAATGGGGCTCTTCATGTAATCTATGGCGAGTACTATCTAAGAGATGTGGTTACAAGTACTGTAGTTGAACAGCATCTTTACTCTAAGAACAGTGAGAAAATGTCTGGAAATCCGTGCTCGAAGTATATTTGCATTGTTGTTTTATAGTTGCGACTCTAACATTATAATAAAATTTAGAAGATTGTATTAAAACAACGTTTGTTTAGAATGTGAAGGTAACGTTTCCTATGTAACTTATAACGTTATATGTTAATTTTTAACGTAAAGTTACTATGCAACATGTAACATTACTCCAACTTACATAACATTTTTATAACACTATTCTAATGTTCGGTGCTACCTGGGTATCTAACGTCCCAAAGCAACTCAGGTTATGAGGGACGCCGTAGTGAAGGGCTCCGGAAATTTCGACCACCTGGGGTTCTTTAACGTGCACTGACACCGCACAGTACATGGGCCTCTAAGCATTTCGCCTCCATCGAAATTCCACCGCCGCGGCCGGGATCGAACTCGCGTGTTTCACAGGACAGGAGTGCATCGGCCATACCTGTGAAGTGATCCGTACATCTGCGGCTAGAGGCGTCTGCGGCCAGTCCTGGCCCCGGGATGAAGCACCCGCAGAAGCTTGGGGATCTTGTTGAGCCGCGTTCTGAAGCATCTCGCCGAGTTGCGCCGTCTCGCGCAGAGTCAGCCGCTGCAGGCCAAGGCGCCCCTGTGGCCCCTGTGGCGCAGAGTCCGGGGAGGAGCTCGCTGTGCTGCTGCTGCTGCTGCTGTACGATGTGCTCGCCATGTCATCCTCAACCATGGCGACGTCTCCAGACTGGACCGTGTCTCCTGTGGGCCTCAGTATGGCGTCCCTGCGTCCTCTGTGCGCACCTCAGTGAAAGGCAGGAAGAAGTTCCTCGGAAATCTCAGCTGCACTCCCGCTTTAGCTCGGTCTGTCCGTCCTCGATAATAGCTCCGCTGCTGCTGCTGCTGCGCCGCGCGCCACGTTCGGAATGCAGCGGGCTGCACGTGGCTTTGGCCAGCGACGTCCTTTTCTTCTTGCTTCTTCTCCTGGCTATGAGTGGTCAAATCTCGGGCAGACCTTGAATTCGGAGATGGGATGTTGAATAAAGGGCCTTTTGACCTCAATGCAAGAATGAAAGTTGCGACACAAGGAACACAGCTAGGAAGAACTTCGGAGACAATTAGTTCTCCTTAATGGTTGAGGTTCCAAATTTTCGGGCTTTTTAGAGGCCTCCTCCGTATGTAAGGTCACGACGGCCAAGTATCGCATGCGACCATTGCTAAAATTATATTTTAATTCAGCGCAAAAAAGTCCTTAAATACTCTTTCTCACGCTCGAGACCCTTCGATAGCGTGGTAGTTGTGGTGGGGCATGTAGGTGGGGTGATATCAGGTGATGGTGATGATGATGATTAAAACTTTATTTCCACTGGTGCAGGTGGACCCCCTACTCCCCGCCTCTGGTGCGCAGGCATAGGGGACGGGGGCCGCGACCACTGGGAGTAAAGACTAGCGAAGATACACTGGTTCTTCGCGGCTTCAGCTGCCAAGCGAACAGCTTGTTGCTGGTGAGCGGGGACCTGGCTCCGCAGCAGGGCCTCCCAGGATTCTCTACTCTCAATATTGCCCCAGCGTTCGGCGATCCGGGGCATTCCCAAATTATATGATCGAGGGTTTCCCTTCCTCTGCAGGTCTTACATTTATCGTCTTTCCTAGAGTCTACCTCGGTGCGAAACAACCAGGCGGGGTGTGCAAAATTTTGTGTCTATCATCGTCGCCAGGCGACGGCCTCTTTATTGTTTATGCTTGGATCCGGTGTTGGCATCAGACGTCTTCCTAACCTATAGTTCTCGACGATATCCGCGTGTGTTTGCACACGTTCGTCCATCCCCTGGCAGGCAGTCGGGCTGCTCTACGGCTACCCCCAAGTAGAGAACTCGGGCTAACACCTTGGCCCCCTCTCTACCGAAGACGGATGTGTGTGCTAGGACCCAAATTAAGGGGACCAAGGGATCGATTTTGGCTTCGGACAGGTTGCTAGTCGTTTCAGATGAGACCGTGCCCTTTCCGATGTTCCACAACGCAGCTTTGCTGTCGCTAAGAATCAAACTAGCCTTGGTTCCGGCACAAGCGAGCGCTAATGCAATCTCGTCAGGCGTATCTGCGTTTCTACTCTTAATGGAGGCGGCAGCGATTAGTGCACCTCGGCCGTCGACTACCGAGGCGACCGCCGCCCCCGACCTGCCACTCGCTGCGTGCACACGCTGGCTACCTCTCCTGCCCTAAATTTTCCGATCCTTTTAGCCAGCGCCTCCTCTCCCGCCACAATGTCTCGAGAATATCATCAATTTTTGCGTTTGTTTATCAATTTTTTGTACTTTAGCGAAAGAAATTCATTTTCTGAGTTTTTTTTTTTTTCGGAAGCCTTCAGCATAATAAGGGAGCTTAGTGATTGTTGGGAAAGCGGACAGAGAAACAGTAATCGATGGGCCCTCGCTGTACTATTTACGTTCTGAATCATCCTATGCTCATGTTATGGGCATATGCCGATATTCCCGATATGCCCCGTGAAGCGCATGCCGCTTGCTTCGCCGCTCGGTTCTGTGCGCAGATGTGATGTCCGGGTTTCGACGTGGTCGTTCGTCTATTGAGAGCGTGATTGTCCTGGTGTCATCAGTTCAACATAAGAAGCGTCTCAAGCGCTTGACAGCGCCGTTGTTTCTGGATATTAAAGGGGCATACGACAACGCCTCTCATTCAAGCTATTTTGGACGCTCTGGAATCTGCCGAGCTTGGTGGTAGCATGTTGTGCTGGATACGCATTTATTTATGCAACAGATAACTCTTTATGCAAATTGAGGATGGACCAACGACTTCGTGTTTCACTTCCCGTGGGGTCCCACAAGGTGGAGGACTTAGCTCAACGCTTTTCAATGTTGCTCTTGTCGGCCTTAGCGACGTACTACCACAGTCGGCGAAACTCTGTCTACGAGAGCGATATTTTTCTCTGGGCATCAGCAGTTACGTGACCACAAGTTAAAGCAAGGCTTCAAGAGGTGGCAAGCATTCTTACGGCTATCCTCTGCCTCCAAGGCCTGGAGATTTCTACTAAAAAGTGTTCCCTTGTTGACTTTACACGCAAGAGCATGTCTCATTACCCCGTAAGTAAAAATGGCTCATCAATACCCTACGGCACAAGCAATCGCTTCTTTGAGTAATTATCGATCGTAACCTATCACAGCTAGATCCGACATGTCTCGCACATGAAAAGGCTACTGACATCGATCGTTCACGTTATCTCCTTTCCTGGAGTGAAGTCGTGAGAGCGTCACTGCAGTCGATGCTCCAGGTGAACACCGCATTATTCATGGGCATCCTTCCGTACAGTCTCCTCGCACTTGGAAACTTGAGAAAAAAGATCATACGGTGTCTACAAAGCGTTCATGCTCAAGCTCTCAGGACGTGTCTAGGACTCCCCAAATACGCATCTACAGCCGCAACAGTACTCATCGCCCAGAAAAACCCACTGACAACCTAATAACAATCGACGCCTTGAGAGCGCATATTCGAAACCTCTCTCGGATTCCCGCTCACCACCTTGCCACTCTTCCTGCTAACCGGCCGCGTACATCCTTTCCGATAATTATTGATGCCCATCGCGACTTTATACCGTCTCAATTCACACCAGCCTCTAGACCGTCCTCTCCATTACGGAGCCTGCATCAACCTCGAATGCTTCTTTCTATACCGGGCATCAAAAATAAGGCTGATTGATCGCCGGCAGCATTAAGACAGACCACTACTCTTGAATATTTGCATGAGAAGCAGGAACACCGACTGCACCTTTACACCGATGGCTTAGTGACTCCGTCCAGTTGCTCGGGCTCCGTGGTCATCCCCGTAAGGACCATTGTTAAGAAAGTGAAAACATCACACCAGACTTCATCGACTGGTGCAGAACTTACCGCTATTCGCGTCGCCATTGAGAACATCAGTGAAGAAACACCCCAGCAGTCGTCTGTCTTCACTGATTCAAAAGCAGCCCTCCAAGCCTTTTCAATCAGCTCTTCGTCATGGGTCCCATGAACAACAGGTCGCGGAAATATGAGAGCTTCAGCACACCGCCATCAATAAAGGGGACGATATTGTCTGCCAATGGCTGCCAGGACACAGTGGCATCGAAGGCAACTACCGCGCGGACGAGGCCGCGCGAACTGCTAAACACGAGGGCGATTTTGTGTCGATCCCTATCTCGGGAGCCGACGCAGAGGGTAGGCTTCGAACACTGGTGCGAGAGATCACGCTTGCCTTGTGGAAGTCTGACCAGTTTTCGAACCCGCGTCTATTATCCCTGGATCCTGACCTGAAGCCACGACTTCTATCCGGCCCACCACGACGTGAGGCAACTTTGCTGTGTCGCCTGTGGCTTGGTGTCGCATTCACAAACCATTACTCTACTGAGATCGGCATGGCTGATAACTCTGCATGCAACATCTGTTGCCGCGATGAGACCATATTTCACACTAATTGTGACTGCCCAGCGTACACTTCTGTAAAATTTCGTTTGAAGAAGTGAACTTGCACTGCAATTCATTCTGTGACCACTGCTGTCTTCTATGGGCACCCAGGCACTTTTCAAGCTTTCATAAATCTGATTTTTCTCCTCCGGGCCTTCCACCTCGAGTTGAAAATGAACAAATTGAATTGAATATCACTCAGCTTCTGCTTAGGCAAGCTATACGAGCGAATCATCCAAACATGCCCGCAGAACTATACTGAAGATCATAATGTCTTTTCTCCTTTTATGATCGGTTTTCCACCAGGTCTTTCCACGCAGGACACCTTTCTTTTCCTCAAACACGAAGTCCTGACGGGGACACCTTTCGTCGAAGAGCACCTTTTTCTAACACTTCACATTACCGGCGTCTTTGACAACATTTCCCACTCTGCAATCCTAGAACGTCTGAATCAGATGCACTGCGGGTCTCGTATGTTCCAATATATCTCCACCTTCCTCCCCGCCCGAACAGCCACGATAGGCACCGGATCTGCAAGATCATCTCCCTTCCAAACACCTGACAAGGGCACTCTGCAAGCTGCTGTTCTGTCACCACTGCTATTCAATATATCCATGACCCCCCTAGCCCACACGCTCTTCGCAGTCCCCTACCTTGGTAATGCCATCTATGCGGATGACATCACCACCTAGTCTACCCGAGGATCTCTCGCCGCTAAAGGGAAAGCCCTAGAAACGGCCATCACTGCTGTCGAGCATTTTGTTCGGACCAGCGGTATGGAATGTGCACCGGGAAAATCGGAAATCGTCCATATTCGTGGTCTCCGCTATCGTTGACACGCCCAATCATGCTCCAAATTCAATAGAAGCAATATCACTGATCCTAGTGCTTGACCTCTGGGCCCAGCATGACGGCAAGCCAACCGACAGCATTGCGACTCTACGCATGTCCATGCTCAATATCGCCAGTATGGTACGAGGTATCGCTGGAAATCTCAAGGGAATGTACGAGGACGACACTACCCGCCTTGTCACGGCCCTGACCATGAGTCGAATCCAGTATGGTTTCTCAGACCACAATATTGATCACACCGCCGAGAGCCGCATCAATACCTTTATCTGCACTCTGTTTAAAATAGCTCTGGGCCTCTCCGTGTGTACATCAACCACAAGACTGCTTGCACTAGGGGGTCACACCGCGTTTGCGAAAATCCAGGAGGCTGTTCTGAACTCCCAACCGACTCGCCGCCTCACCACCTAGGCGGTAAGGGCCATCCTTTCAAGAATAGGCGACCCGCAAGCCACCATGACTGTGGCATTGACAACGCTATCCGCTCCCGCCTTTACATAAACCATATCCCTCGCCACATGAACCACGAGTCACAGGCCCCCCGCCGTCAGGCCCATCTTCGCAGCCTTCGTATAGGCAATACGGCCAAGAAGACACCTGGGCTATGTATGTTGATGTGGCTTCCTGTGCACAGCCCCAACGATATGTCTGCGCTACTGTCAATCACGCCAACACCCCTTATCTTGGAGCGTCCTTCACGGCACCGGATCCTGCGGCCGCAGAAGCCATCGCAATAGCCATCACCATCAATATGAGGGACGCCCAGCACCACGGCACCAACATTTTTACAAATTCCCAAGCTGCCGGCAGAGCCTATACGAGTGAACGTGTCGAGCGCACGGCTCTATATGAGTCTTGGGCGGCTATCTCCAATATGATCACGTTATCACCTGGGTCCCAGGACATGCAGGATTCGATGGCAATATCCGGCCAGATGCCTTAGCTCGAGATTATACCAACCGAGCAGGGCACACTGACTCTGCTTTCTACCGACCAATTTCTCAACCCGCCTAGCGACCCTCCGCCTAAACAGGCGTCTCTACCTCCCGCCACATAAACTTTGCCCGGCAGACTCCTACCACCTAAGACACATCCAAACACTCTATTTCCCCAATTTCTACCACCTATACCGCATTCACCCAACATTATACGCATATACATGTCCTTGGTGTGGCGGTATGCCCGCATTCACGCACATTGCATGGATATGCACAGCTAAACCGAACCACTTAAAGCCACCCAACGCGGCCCTGGCTCAGTGGGAGGTGACGGCGGTCAGCGACACCCTGGAAGCCCAGGGAGCGCTAGTCGCCATCGCCGAAGCGATGGCGGAAGCCACTGGAGTTTTGGACTGAGGACCCAACCCACAATCCGCTCCGGTCTCCTTTTAACAAGTAAATGTTTATTCTCTCTATTTCGCTCTGAATGTTTACGGCACGCGTTGAATGAAACGGGGCTACTGACATCATCGTCACGGTGGCTGCCTCCGCATTTTGTGCATGAACCTGAAAGACACGGCTCAGACAGGCCTTCTGTGCTCGAATAGAATTTCGCCATGGTTTTCTGACCGTTGTCGGGGCATCGAACGCAACTGACACGGAATCTTCGCAAAACCTCTCTTCCACTCCATGTAATTGGGAGGCCATTAAAATCAAGAAAGCAAAGGAGAGAATTATCATTCCCATTAATTAAAATTATGTGAAGGATCAAGAGCCGGACACCAATGAATTAAGGTTCTTCTGAGCGACGAACTAGTAAAGAAGTAGCTGATTATGGTCGGAATATTGTCATTTAGATAGTTTTCTGCTCATCCGGAGCCGAACAAACAACGGAGGGGCATTTATTGATACGCCATCCCAAATGGAAAGCGTCCACAAGGAGAGTGAAAATGTTCAGCGGGCGTAATTATCTGCTTCTGTGGCACAACGTCGCACCTGTAACGGTCAGCATAATCCTGAGCCTGACTACGCCCACTGCAGGGCAAAGGCCTCTGCCTTATCCCTGAATTTATCCCTGTCCTTTACAAAGAACGGCCCCCGTATCCCCACAAACTTCTTAATCTCAATCGCCCACCTAACTTCCTGCCGCCCCCTGCTACGCTTGCCTTTTAATGGAATCCTTTACCCTTAAGGACAACAAGTTCTCACCTTCGGATTGCATGCCCTGTCCAAGTCAATTTCTTCCTTTTGATTTTGACAAGGATGTCATTAAGCCACGTTTGTTCCCTCACCCACTCTGTCCGCTTTCGGTCTCAACGTTACACGTTTTTCTTTGCAGAGCTCGATGCGTTGTCCTTAAGCTGAACCCTCTTCGTTAGCCTCAACGTTTGTGCCCTATAGGTGACAAGAGGTAATCCAAAGATGCTCGAAAGATGTCCTCGATATGTGCACAGGAAGCCCTAGATCGTTACGTACAAAATCGGAATACATTTATAAATACGCAATAAAAGTTTACCCAAAAAAAGTAGAGAGACTTGATGCACAACACAAAAACCGTACACATCGCAACTGACGCACCACACAAAACCACATACATAGAGTATACGCATTGGAAAGCATGGGGTTATTATCTGACACGTGTACGTCCGACGCGTAACAACAATGAGGTGAAGTTTGTAACTCAAAAATTGGAGAAGACTCTTAAGCTACGCCTTAAGACTATGACGCGATTGCGTAGTGGGTTAGTTCCCAAATATGAAGAATGTCATTCCTTACTTTACATTCACAGATCCCTCGTAGACCTCATACCACTGCTGGCGCAGTGGTGCAGCTGTTAAGCAATGCGCCGCTGCTCTGCGATGGCACGTGCTCCAGTGGTGGGCCTTGTGCGGCGCAGGTTGATCTTCCCGAACGACCAATCATTAATTTCACTGCCACGTTCCATGGCGGGCTGTTTTCTCACTATTCGGTGGGCAGTTTGTGACGACGCCGCAAGGTCACAAGACCTATAGGTGGCCCGCTGCCTGCTAGGTTGCTCTTTGGACACTCCCTGCCAGAGTCATGTTGCACAATCGGCGATACCCGGCTTTACCTAGCAGAGTGAAGCTATCGCTTCGAAAAAAAAAGAAAACAGAAAACAGCGCCCCCTGCTGAAAGTAGTTGGTTTCGTTTTGGGCGTCACACTGGAAGGTGACGCCTTGCTGTCTCACAGTAGCTGGCCGCAAGCGACAAGCCGGAGTGAAACACTGGGAACAGGAAGTGCTCGTCAGATGCCGTGAGTGCACCGTGAAGGTTCCATGGCTGGGTGATGGCAGATCCTAGCTCTTGAACGTTGGTCAATCTGGAAGGCTGTAGCTGCCTGCGCGAGTTCGTCAAATTCATCGAGATGCAGAAGAAGCTGTTCCCGAAGGTTTCCTCAGGGATTACGCTGGCGAACAAGCTTTTCTCGTCCAGCTGGGCAGCAGTGTTGTCCCTCGCCCTCGGGTCGAATGGGGTCCTGGTGTGGCGCACTGCGACATCAAGAAGGGCGTCTCGCACATCTTTAACGAGGGCTTCGGCTCTACGATTTCCAGAAAATAGGCTGAGCCAAGCAAAGCCTACCATGCTATCCAGTCGCACTAGGCAGAGGTCAGAGCGCGCTGACGAAGGGAGCCCCATTAGCTCAAGTGTGCCATTGGCGATTTCTCGGTCAGCCATCCATCCTAGCGGTGTTACCAAGCGAGGCCCCAGGTTAAGCGTCATAGCCTCCCGCAGCTCCGTGTTCAGTCCCAAGAGGTAGACGAAAGTCCGGAACAGGTCGGGGTTCTCGACTTGTACCATGGTCGCGGAGCATAATCTGCCTCCCCAGGTGAAGTACTGGTTGAGTAGTAGTAACCAGCAGACGGCAGAGATGCCGAGAGTCGCAGTCCCGGTGAAGTTTCGGACTGACATCCGCAAAATTATTTGTCCTGGATTCACCACTTCGGGACCAAGCAGTGCCAGAGCCAGCCTATTCATTGCCTCAATCGTAGCCAGTAGTACCTGGGATCGCGATTCAGGAGCATCAAAAAGTTGCCGCATGTTTGGGACGTACTTCTCGTACTGAAGCGATGGTGTTGTTCCCCTTTCTTGGCTGCCAAAGGAGCGCATTGAGGCAATCCAGACTCTGAAACTGGGGCTGGGTCTGATCGTCAAATGGGGCTTCCCCATTTTGTTGCAATAACGAGGCAGGTCTAAGCTTATCTGGAACCACAGGTGGAGGTTGTAGTTTCCAGATAGGCGAAGCAAAACGTCCAGAAGGTCCTTGCGGTAAGTCTCAGGGCACGGAAAGTACTGCCGTGCCACAGACCACTTAAGGCTGCCGTGATCGCCTTCTGGTTTTGTGCACGACATAACCGAGGGGGCCACACCTCCCTGTACGCTCGATGCTGATGACGCTGCCACGTCGTGGTCAGTGAGGTACGATGTTTCCGACTCGATGACACTCAAAGCACGGTCGTACATCGCGACTTCGACAACGCTTACGACAGGCACTAGGCGATGGTATTGCTTCCAGCCAACGCACGCAAATCGGTAGAAATTGGTGCATGGATCTCTGGATCTGTTGGAGGACTCACTGGTTGCCGTGTTTGTCTGTCCCGTCCCTTTGTCAAAGCCGGAGGAAAATGGGGGGCTCACGTGGTCCACGAGGGGCAGTTGGAGGAAGACTAAGTCCCGGCGCCGAACACAAATCCAGTGCATTAAGCTTAAGCAGGCCACCGAGGCACACAGGACGTCCAGCAAGACATCAACAGTCGTTATCCATGGAGCCAGCAGGCAATTCGCCTCGCGAAGGCCATCCTGCACATTAAAAAAGAAAAAAAAATATTTCGGTGCAAAATTCCACTTTTCAGACAAGACTACACGTATGCTACTAGGCGCATATTGTCCATGGCTCGGAAGTCAGTTTCGACCGTGTTAGTTTTTTCTGCGCATGAATTTTTCACTGTAAACGCGGGCATGATGAGCGGTAGTATTGTTCATGCTTCAAAACCAGGCCGCCTTTTCTAACAATCGAAACCACGCACTGGAGGGCCGAAGACCTCTTTCTCTCTTTCTTTAACTCTCCCCTTCCTCCCTTCCCTTACGGCGCGGTTCGAGTGTCCACCGAGATAAGCGAAACAATTGCTGCGCCATTTTCTTTCCTCAAGAAACCACAAAACCACAATCTGTCGGAGGGATTCATATGTACATTGGCGCGAAATCGATGCCACATTATTGGGGCTGTAGCGACAAACTCTTATGGACCAATCAGAGGCGAGAACACCGCTATGTATTTGTCTGTTGTGAGGCATGGGCGGCTGGCAAGCGCACTCACATTGTCATCGTTAGATACAGCTGTGGAATCAGGCTTTCAGACGAAGCAGAGAACGCGCAATCAGGCTTACAAAACTGACACATTTTTCCTGTAACGCATCTGCGTGCATATGCCTCGAAGCGGCTATTCGTCAGACACCTTCTGATGTCACTTGAAGGCCAAGCAGTAACTGCAGCAATACGGTTTCTAAAATAAATAAAATAAAGTCGAGGTGAAGCGTGCCACGCTACGTCACAATTCGGTAAGACACCTGCGCCATGAGATGAATGAGCAGGAATACATCAACGATTATGTTTCAGTGAGCGTGGCTAGTGGAGAAGCCCACAACTTGTAGCTTCCTAAGAATCGCTAAAGAAGGTCATAGAGATGTCCAATTACTATGGCGCTAGGGCTCTGGCCAAAGAATCCCATGACAGGAGATTATTTTACTTTTAAGGCGAAAGCCTCTAATGTCTCATGCTGGCGGTGTCCGTCCTTGCGCTGGAATCGTGCCAACAGTGGCCTCTCCTCCGCGAAGTGGCGCAACCTCCTCCGCTCCTTAGCAACGGGCGCGCCGGTGGGAAACGCAGCTGTACATAGCAACTGTGACGTCACACAGTAGCGGTAGAACGAGCGCGCGCGCCTCGGCGGTGGCACCTGCACCGCCGCTCCTTCGCCAGACGTCTCGTTGCAGTCGAATGAGTGAGACGCGTGGCTCCGAAGCGGCCCCTTGATTCCGCGCCAAGCGGTTCTGGGAAGCGGCAGTGGGTTGACCACAAGGCTTTTGCCAAGCACACCTCAGGATTTCTAAAGTGTCTTCGGTAATTTTACAGAAGGAGGGATCAAAGACAAACTTCAGAAGCATTTTATCATTGAGGAGCCGAGCAAGGGGGAAGTTCGTACCCATTCTATCATCGGTGTGTCACCAGCGCCACTGGGGATCGAACCCGCACCTCCCACATGCAAGGGGGACGCTAAAAACACTTGGCCACCGCTGTGTTGCGAGAGTAGGACAGGTGTGAAGAGTAAATTTCGATTACCGATAACTTCATTGCTACAAAATTTATTCGAAAGACTTTTGCGAGGGGTGTCGCCATCACTATCAAATGCTTACCACAGATTTGTAGAAAAATTTTCTTGGCTCCGCCTTAAATACCTCTCAAATAGCTGCATGTTGTTTTGTTCTGTGTAATGATCTTTAAGCCATTACAATACAGGAATCAAGACGTGTCATTTGAGAACGACCGCTACATAATTTACAATTGCATTTTTTCAGTGATAATCTGTATTTAACAACCGAACGAAAGTTGCGAAGTGTATGGAATGCTTAGGTCTCGTGAAGGAAAAAATTGCCGGCGATTACGTTACTTCATAATGCAAGATTTGTGCGCAGCTCATCAGCTGTTGCAGCTTTTCGATATACTGAGGTAAAGAATTCGAGCAAGACATGTATGTACAATTACAGGCAACTTGTACTCGCAAGCGACACGTAATCCCCTATCTGTTTGCAGGCCTACCATTTCAAGGATGGCTCTGCCTGTGGTTGTTCGGCTTAATCTTTCAAGCTGTGAAATTCTGACAGCCTCCGCTATTTCGTCCAAGGTATTAAGGCGAAAGCCTTTAATGCCTCATGCTGTCGTTAGCAATCCGTGTCGGCAGCCGTGTTGGCAGCCGTGTCGATAGCCGTGTCGGCAGCCGTGTCGACAGCCGGGTCGGCAGATGTGTCCGCGTTGACGGGTGTCCACCGAGATATGCGAGACAGTTACTGCTTAATTTCCTTTCCTCAAATACAATTTTCAGTTTCTGCATTACGGCCCCTCTTTCTCTTTCTTCTTTCGCTCGCACTTCCTCCCTTCCTGTACGGTGCGGTTCGGGTGTCCACCGAGATGCCAGAGAATTACTGCGCCGTTTCCTTTCCTCAAACAGCCGCCGCGGTGGCTCAGTGGCTCTGGTGCTCGGCTGCTGGCCCGAAAGACGCGGGTTCGATCCCGGTCGCGGCGGCTGAATTTCTTTGGAGGAGAAATTCGAGGCCCGTGTACTGTGCGATGTCAGTGCACGTTAAAGAACCCCAGGTGGTCGAAATTTCCGGAGCCCTCCACTAGGGCGTCTCTCATAGCCTCAGTCGCTTTGGGACGTTAAACCCCATAAACCAAACTAAACCAAACCAGATGTGTCCGCGTTTTGAAGGGTGTCCACCGAGATATGCGAGACAGTTACTGCGTAATTTCCTTTCCTCAAATACGATTTTCAGTTTCTTCATTACGGCCCCTCTTCTTTCACTGCCACTTCCTCCCTTCCTGTACGATGCGGTTAAGGTGTACACCGAGATGACTGAGAATTACAGCGCCATTTCCGTTCCTCAAAAAGCGTTGTGTTCAAAGGGCACGGCATCGCGCCGAACGTATGGTGGCGTTCCATGGACTCCATGGCAGCGCTACAACACGCTGTCGCGTTCCACTCCTAAAGGCGAATCTTAAGCGTCATTAATTAGCAGTCAACTAGTGTGAGTGATTAATCACTAATTAGTCATTAATTAGTAATTTGTCATTACTTCGTCACCAATTATGTGTGACGTCATCCAGTGGTGACGTCATCCAGTGTCAGATAGGCAAAGTTGTGCGGAAAACGCTTTCGCCTCTACGCACTTTAGACAGTCAATGTGCCTCCTGAATTTTTTGTGCACTCCCATAGAGAGCAGCTTAATCGGTAAGCCCAGGGCCCTCTTTATGCACCGTCGAATGAGCGGGTCTAGTTTCTTCTCCTCAGCCCTAATGTTCAAGGTGTGGCATAACTCACGCGGCTTATTACGTGTGCCGGGGCCTTCCTGCTCGGAGCGAAGGCCCTATTTAATACCTGCCAATGATGAACGCTTTGCCCAGACGAAGACAAGTCCCCTTGTCGAAACGTTGGCTCAAGCAACCTGAGGTTTTCCCCTCCCTTGTTCATTTTGTGATCGCAAAGGACCATCTACCACACCCTCTCTCTACCATGGACTCCAGTCAACGGAAGATGACGGAACAAGGTAAGCCTCTTCCCCTTCTTTCATTGGCACATGTAGCGTTGATAGGTGATAGTCAATACAAGCACATCCACAATCACTTTCCTCCCGGAGAACATGCACCATACATTAGGTTTGAGAGCGGCGCCAAAACCAATGACATAAGGAAACTGATAGCCGCAGCACCACAGAACATCACGCACTTCGTCATTCACTGCGGGACTAATGACCTGAAACACAACAGTGCGGAACAGACCATTGAGGCCATGAATACACTGGTACACGAGGTCCATGCCAACAGACCAAACACGAAACTGCACCTGACAACCGTGCTCCCTAGGGTAGTCAACTTGCACCACAGACACATGCCACAATCCCGCCAACTCGCAGCTCACGCACAGGACTCATTTAAGCTCAACAATTTTTTGCTGGACATGGAACATTACCAAAAAGACGTTGAAATCATCCACCACGCTCAGATCCATCATGACCCTGAGGCACTCCTGGCCAGACATGGACTTCACCTTAATTTTTTTGGCGTCCAAGTAATGGCAGACAACATAAAGTACCGGCTGAGAAACACATTTAAGCGGACGCCACAGCCCACTCATGCTCCCTCTCCCACTCTGGTTAACACTCAACAACAGACCACCCACAAAAGCGACAACGCCCAGGAACGAACACAGCCTCCCCCCGCTATGACTCAGGACACCTCCACACAGTTCACTCCAGAGACTCGCGACGGTGGCACACAGACGGTAACCGTGGATCCCACACCAGCGGAACAGCACGTAAGAATCCCACCGAAAGTAGCCACTAAACAACAAAGCCACCACTTCACACAGACACCTACGCGTTTAGTGACACACATTAGCACCCAGATTGTCACCGACGCGGACCTCCACACCGATACCATCCCCAAACAGAAGTCTCCTAAACACACAACACCCGTCAAGAGGTCCACTCGGCACAAGCGCAGATGACTGACATCTGGCAGCACCAATCGTCCCGAACCCAAAAGACGAATTTTCTTGGTCGCCAGAAGACTAGCCACTAAACGAACTAACTACCGATTCCACCTACACACTTAGAAATCCTACTCGCAGCACAGGACAATACCCAAAGGACTTCGAGTTAATGTTAGGTGCTCCCTCGGTGCGCTCAGGCCTGAACTCCTCGCTCGATGGGAAAAGGTTTCAAATGTCGCATCCCTTTCATTCATAGCTATTTTAAAAGAACATTGTCAAGAGCAGTTAAATTTCCTCGATGATCAACTTAGTAAGATAGAACTAAATTCGGACGAAAGCCAGGCACTAGCAGATTTTGTAGCCAGAAAGGAACGCAAGCTGCACGATAAACAACAGCGTAAACAAATTAGAGATAAATTTTCGCTGCGTACGAATACATCTGGACAGTTTAACAACCGCCCGCCAATTTCGATACAGACAAAAGATGCGCCTTTTCCGCCGCAGGACACACAGCAGCAACATTGTCGATATTTCCAAATCCCTAAGTGATAGCGACAAACGGATTCGGAAGCATGGCCTTATATTTTCTCCAACTAACAATAATTTTAACGAGTATGAACTTCACAGAGATCTCACAGAATTTGCGCGAATATTGCGAATTAAGGAATTCTTTGCCGAAAAAACGAACACCCCGATTACTAACCTAGCTCTTTCCTGTAACACGTGGTCAACACGTGCTCACCCTACTGAAGTAACAAGCCTTAATCCCATCCCTCTCAAAGCCGAAAGCACGTGGACGCCGGAAGCGCAGCAGAGTCCCGAATTAGACTTGTACATTAAATCTGTCTCGAAAGAAATTATAGACCAAACAAAGCAAGCACGAAAACGCAGAAACGTTACCCCAACGGAACAGGCTACTCTGAACCACTTAGCTTCTATAACCGATATAGTCATTAAGCCTGCAGACAAAGGAGGTAGCATAGTTATCCTGCCGGCCGAAAAATACAAAAAAGAAGCTTTTAGACAACTCAATAACCCTTGTCGTTATAGGAAATTAGATTCAGATCCCACTTCAGAGTTCTGCAAATTGATTCTGAACAAACTGGCAAACTTATTATCAAGGGAACTAATCACGCAGTCCGACTACCACTTCTTAAATCCTCTAAACAAACAGGCAGGACGCTTTTACCTACTTCCCAGGTTTCCGCAGAAGACTTGTTTACCGCAGATAACCCCGGCAGACCTATCGTTTCAAACAATAACACGCCCACAGAGAACTTATCAATTTTCCTGAACAACAATCTTGCAGATATTGCCACTCACCTCCCTTCCTTTGTCGAGGATACACCGCACTTTCTCCGCATAATAGAGTCTCTGAATGACGCTTCCATTATCCCAGCAGATAGCATACTTGTCACACTTGACGTCGCCGCTTTGTACACAAATATTCCCATAAATGAAGGCATCGACGCACTCTCCAAAATTCTAACTCAAAGTCCTCACCCGCACGAAACTGAAGTGTACCTCACGCTACTTGAATTGGTACTAACACTCAACTACTTTGAATTCGATTCTTCTTACTACCTTCAAGTATTTAAAACAAGCATGGGCACTCCCTTCGCACCCACCTACGCGAACATTTTTATGGGGCTACTAGAATCTAAACTTCTAAATCCATTTCTAAAAAAACCACTTATATATCTGCGTTACATAGAGGACATTTTCATGATATGGGAGCATGGGGCTGAGACCCTGAAGGCATTCGTCACACATTTCAATTCATGCCACTCCAGCATTAAATTCACCTTCAACTCCTCTCAAACGCAAGTCAATTTCCTTGACACCACTGTCCATTTAGAAAATAGCAAGCTCAAAACCACACTTTACAGGAAGCCTACTGACCGACAACAATACTTACATTTCACTAGCCATCATCCAAGACACTGCAAACAAGGTATATTCGTAGGACAGGCAACGAGACTAAGAAGAATATGTAGCGACGACGATGACTACCTGAAACACCTCCACTCGCTAAAAAACACACTAATCACCAGAAACCATCCACAGACAACACTTAATAATGTGTTCCAACGAGCAACCACTTTGAAACGAGATGTAGTACTTAAAAAACGAACAAAAGCTAACAGTCAACGACCTCCTGCACTTATAACGAAATACTCAAACGCGCTTCCAAACAAACAATATCCTGCGGAAATACCACCCCATTTTAACTGGTAACGACCGTCTCAAGAAAATATTTCCCGACGCACCAAGGGTAACATACCGACGCAACACAAACCTGAAGGACATCCTGGTGCATGCTAGGCTCGGTAAGAAACCACCACCGACAGTAACTTCATGCTCTCGACCTAGATACAAGACATGCAAACATTTACAAAGCGACACTACGGTTAAAAGTACGGCAAGCGATTTCAGTTTCGACATAAAGACCAGTTTTGACTGCACATCGTCCAATATTATCTACAGTGCTCCTTCTGCCAGAAACAATATATGGGTGAAACCGGGCAAACAATGAGTGCCAGATTAAACGGGCACCGGGCTGACACAACACGGAATGAACAGAAGGCAGTGTCGACCCATTTTAATCAACGCCATCACAAATTCGACGAACTCAAATTGTTCATTCTTCAGTCAGGCTTCAAATCGACTAGGGATAGAAAATACAGAGAAGCATTCCTAATCCACAAATCTAAAACACCGCAACCAACAGGGATTAACATGCCCAGAGGAAACCTGGAATCTCTCAGGTACATTCCAGGGTTGCACAATTTTAAACTAACAAATGTCTTGCACGTGGTCAGACCATTTCCTAGAACCTCGCATAAGTATATTATCGCTCTTTGCACCCTTCTAACGTCATATCTTCCACCACATTTCCGGCCTTCTCACCCTCTCCCTTTGTTCACTTTTTTCTCTCTCTCTTTTTTTTTCTCCTAATCCTCTGCTATCAGTTCTCGGAAACCATCACATTCCTGTCACCACCTCCGCCCCCACCTTTTGGCTTTCTCTGAGCTCGAGCCATCCCCCCCCCCCCCCCTGCCTTGTCCTTCCTTGGAAATGCCCTCCCTTTCTCCTTCCAGTGCCAGCCTATTTTGTTTGCCTTGTTGTCATTTCCCTGTACCACGCTGACTAATCCTCTTATCTGAGTCTTACAGGTCCAGTCAGCGCCTTCCCCCCCCCCCCCCCCCCCCGTCGTAGCCCCTTCAAAGCCTTTGTTCATTACACACCCCCCGGATATAAGTTTTTCCACTATTGCAGCTTAACGAATCAAGATTCACCTCCCCCCCTTCCTGACACGCATCTCCTCTCACACCTCTTCCCTTCTCCACCCCCGGGCCCTTCCTCCTCGGAGCGAAGGCCCTATTTAATCCCTGCCAATGATGAACGCTTTGCCCAGACGAAGACAAGTCCCCTTGTCGAAACGTTGGCTCAAGTAACCTGACGTTTTCCCCTCCCTTGTTCATTTTGTGATCGCCAAGGACCATCTACCACACCCTTTCTCTACTACGTATGCTTGAGTTAGTTTAAGCAAGCTTCTTTCCTTCAGGCCTCATCCTTTCAGCGCGACCCTTCTAAATATCCCAAGGGCTTGCGTGGCAAATCCCTCGAGCCTTTTGAGTGTCCCATCATTATATCCATAATCCTGAATAAATAGCCCCAAGATTCTGATTTGATCTACCTTTCGAACTGGTTTCCCCTGCACTTTAATGTCAAATTTCCAGTTGTGCTTGCATCGGAGTGACATCGGGTTATAGACGAATAATTCTGGTTATTGCGGAGAGCACGAGAGACCCCTACTGGCCGCATAGTCGACGACAGTGTCCGCCGCAGCCTGCAGGCGCTCCTCGATACTCGCATCGCTCCCCTGGTTAATCCAGAGGTTGATGTCATCCGCATACATACTGAAATTTAGCCTCTCTATGCTCCGCAGAGCTTCGGGGAGGGCCGTCATTGCCACGTTGAAGAGGAACGGGGGCAGAACCGAGCCCTGCGGCATGCCCCTGCTCCCTAACTTCAGTGTGCGAGACTCGATGTCTTGGAACTTCATGCAGGCAGTTCGGCCTGACAGAAAGTCCTTGAAGTAATCGTATGTTCGCACGCCTACCCCAATTTCATGGAGACCTCGGTGGATTGCTTCGTGTTTGACATTATCAAAAGCCTTTGTCAAGTCTAGGCCGAGAATTACTTTGGCGTCTCTAGAACGCGAATCGATTATGTCATGTTTCAGTCGGAGCATAACGTCCTTCGTGCACAAGCCTGGTCGGAAGCCGACCATCTCGTGCGGCCACAGATCGTTTTGCTCCATAAAGCGCGTCAGTCTGGTCTGGACTACGCGCTCCATGAATTTCCCCATGCATGAGGTTAGGGAAATAGGTCTTAAATTTTATATTTGCAGGGGTTTACCCGGCTTTGTGATTAGAATTACATTTGCCGACTTCCACTGTCGAGGCAGATGGCCTTTAGTCCAAATTTCTTGCATGTACTCCGTCAGAACGCTGATGGAGTCATCGTCTAGGTTTCTTAAAATTTTGTTAGTTATCCCGTCAGGGCCCGGGGCCGATTTCGTTTTTAGTCCCAATTGCTCCCAGAATTTGGGCCATGAACGAATCAAATTTAGCTTCGATTTTGGTTTCTAATCTTTTCTCTAGTGCCACCAACGGATCAGCGTTAAACGTTAAAGAACCCCAGGTGGTGGAAACTTCCGGAGCCCTTCACTACGGCGTCCCTCATAGCCTAAGTCACTTTGGGACGTTAAACCCCAATAAGCCAAACCAAACAATCATTTTTTCCTTCTCCGGTGTCGCAGGCAGTGTGGGAGTCACAGCCTTAGCTATCAGCTGTGATGTCGCTGCCAACCGCTGCCAATGACGGAGGTGAGACTAATTTGAAAACTAAACATTGCAAAGCAAGGGTGCGAGAAGCGAGACGCTGGTCCGCCACGTATGAAGACGCGAAACCGATGTAGAATTAGGCGGCTACCTGCCTCACAGTGTAGATCAGAACAGTAGTTTGTTGCAATTACGCAAAAACTCTGCTGCGCATCGCGAGAACAAATTACGGGCAATACATCACAAGCGCTTCTTCTAGATCACGATTACATGCACATAGCGACTTGAATGTCCAGCGCATTCCTAACGCCTCAGTAGGGGTCCTTCCTTCGTGAAAGGAGGCAGAAGGTCGGCGACTCAAACAACCCATACATGACAGGAGTGCAACAGCCATACCTGTAAAGCGATCCCTACATGTCCAGCTAGAGGCGTCTTCGGTGAGTCCTGGCCCCGGGATGAAGCACCTGCAGTAGCTTGGGCGTCTCCGTGGTGAGCCGCGTCCTGACGCGTCTCGCCGAGTTGCGCCGTCTCGCGCAGAGTCAGCCGCTGCAGGACAGGCGGCCGCTGTGGCCCGCCTAGATCGGAGTCCGAGGAAGAGCTCGCTGTGCTGCTGCTGCTATACGATGAACTCGGCCCGTCCTCAGCCATGGCGACGTCTCCCAACTGGACCGTGTCGCCTGTGCTCCTCAGCATGGCGTCCCTGCGTCCTCTGTGCGCACCTGGGTGACAGTCAGGAAGAAGAGCCTCGGAAATCTCAGCTGCACTCTTGCTTTCGCTCGATCAGTCCGCTTTCGATAATTGCTCCGCTGCTGCTGCTGCTGATGCACCGCACGCCACGTTCGGAATGCAGCGCATGCGGCACGTGGCTTTGGCCAGCGACGTCCTTTGCTTCTTCTTCAGGCTGTTAGTGGCGAAAACGCCTTTTGACCTCAGTACAAGAATGAAAGGTTCGACATAAGGAGCACAGGAAGAACTTTGGAGACAATTAGTTCACCTTAACAAGGGGTTGAGACGCCAAATTTTAAAGCTTTTTACAGGCTTCCTCTGTATGTAAGGTCATCACGGGCAAGTATTGGATGCGACCACTGCTTAATATATATTTTAATTCAGCGCCAAAGTGTCCTTAAATGCTCTTTCTTACGATCGGGACCCATCGCTAGTGAGATAGTTGAGGTGGGGGGATATCAGATGATGATGATGATGATGATTTAATATTTATTTCCACCTATCTTTTATTTTTTTAAATTTAAATATACTGTCAATCCCCAGAGGGATTGTAACAGGGGTGGGTACAAGAAAAAAATTTACATTGTACAATCCCTTGTAACAAATCCGTTGTAACAAAGAATTATACCAGAGAGAGAGAGCGGCACAATCGACTGGTCACATTATTACAGGACGTGTCAAAGGAAATGTACAAGGAATTCAAGAGGCAACACAGAAAACGTACTGTGTTTCAAAATATATATGTAACAATGGTAAGTACACAATTTGTAAAATTAGGAAAATAAAATACATGCAAGAAATGCAGCACCAAACATTGAAAGCAAAATGATCAATGTAATAATGACACAGATATCATACAATAGTTTTACTCTGCGTTTGGCCACAATAGCGCTTCTTCTACAGGCTGGGTAAACTTTTCAGTCGAGCTCTGTTGGGCAATTACTGGATAAAGTTTGTTCCACTCGCGCACGGCGAGAGGTAAAAAGGAGTAGAGAAAGGCGTTGTTTTTAGACGAGAATACCTGAAGCGTGAGAGCGTGTTTGCGGCATGTGTTTCTAGAACGGTTGATACTAACAAAGGCTAAGGGATCAATCTTAAAGGAATTGTTAAGCAGTTCAAATAGGAACTTCAAGCGGTGTACCTTGGGTCGGTTAGTCATCGTCGGAAGGCCTGCGCGATGCAGTAGTTCAGTTGGGGCATCGGTGCGGCGGTATCTGATAAATATGAAACGAACAGCCTTGCGCTGCACGCTTTCTAACATGGTCACATCGTTTTTCACGTAAAAAAAAGGAGGCCCCCTAGGAGGACTCCTAAGAGGCCCCCTACTCCCAACCTCTGGCATGCACGCCTAAGGTACGTGGGCCGCGACCACCGTGACTGGAGACTGGCGAAAATACACTGGTTCTTCGCGGCTTCATCTGCCAGGCAGGCAGCTTGTTGCTGGTCGGCGGGGACCTTGCTCCGAAGCAGGGCCTCCCAGGATTATCTACTTTCAGTATTGTCCCCAGCGCCCGGGGATCCGGGGCATCCCCAAATTATATGATCGATGGTCCCCCTCGCTCCACAGGTCTTGCAGTTCTCGTCTTCCCTATCGTCTCCCTAGGGGCGAAACAACCAGACGGGGTTTGCAAAATTTTCGGCCTGTTGTCGTCGCCAGGCGACGGCCTCTTTGTTGTTTAAGCTTGGATCCGGTGATGGCATCAGACGTCATCCTAAGCTGTAGTTCTCTACGAAAGCCGGCGCACCTGATCATCAAAACTTGCTTGCTATTTATGCTCCCCACCACTTTCAAGTGTGCCCACACAAAAGATAATGAAAAGGGGCATAGATGGAGGAAGGAAAGAACTAAGGAGAGGCCCTGACGTCACTTTCTGTGAAGCCGCCTCGCAACCGGAACTTGGCTCGTCTCTCCTCCTCCATTTTGCTCTCTCCTCACACTCTTCCTTCTCTGCCGAGCTTCGGGGCGGCGGTCGCGCGCGGCTCGGGCAGCTCGGGTAGCGCCGCGTCGCTCGAAGAGAAACTTCTGAATGTGTTGTGCGTAGTTGCGTTCGCTGCGTCGTCAGAGTGTTTTTGAGTCGGCCGTGGCTTAGCAATGGACTGCCATAAGTCAGGTTTGGTGTTTCACGCTGCAAGTCGCGTGCACGATGTTTCAGTTTCTGAAGTGAGCAATTAATCGAATCATCTGCTTACGCCAAGCGAAACATGCTGCGCAACGTTCACTTGCGCACTTTGTTGAAAAGTAAGATACGTCGAAGGTAGTGGGCTGACACCGCGCACCCTTGCGTCGTCGCATCTAGTCCGACTTACGACTGGTGCATACTTACGCTGTTGGTGAGAGACAAGCGTGACATCGAACTGAAGTGCTGCATACATCTACCGAGTGTGTCATTAAGCGCAGAATTAAGAAGGCTATTAGTAAGAAATCTGCGGGCTGAGAGTGCAGTACGGAACATCGCGATGCAAATATGTGCACCTTACCTCGTATAATGTCCTGCTTTGCTAGCGCTAGATAATGGTTGAGCAATATTGATACGGGCAGCTCGAGGAGTACATGCACCATAGTAAAAAACTAGATAGTAATTGCTCATCGAAAATTTTCAATTTCTTTGTGCACTTGTGAAAAAAAAATAAAAGGACAGTCCGCTCCACTAGGATGCTCTGAAGTACTTGGTAACACTATGGAAATATCAACCTTAAAAATTCAAGGGGGCACTTTGTTGACCTAAAGTGCGGTGAGGTGGAAGCCTAAAGCGCAGTGTTTCTGCTTGTGTCACTGAGGGGGTGAAAATATTTTAATGAAATGGTTTAGGAGGTTGTAGCGGTGGTTGGAGCTCTCAGTCCGGAACCCCATTGGCGTAGGCTGCTGTCCGGGCTCTTTCGATGAGTTGCTTTTGACTCTTTTCGTCCGAGCTGGACAGAGCTGCCTCCGACCCCTCCTGCGTTGGCTGGTTATTAACAGTGATCGCCTGATTTCGTTGGCAGGCCCATACCATATGGTACAGGCCCGCCTTCTCCCCGCAGAATTTGCATTGTGAGTCAAATGACTCCGGGTCTATGGCATGTAGTCTTCGTGGGTTTTGTAAGTGTTGGTCTATAGCTTTCGGAGGTGTTGTTCCTCCCCTTTATCTAGTGTCTTAGCCGGCGGAGGGTAGACCCGACGGGATAATCTTAAGTGCTGAAGTATGTCATTGTAAGTTAGTAGTGGGGTAGGAGGTTCCACGGCATCCGCACTGGGTGCCCGGGGGGGGGGGGGGGGGAAATGCTCGGGCTGAGGCATGTGCGCTCTCGTTCCCTCGGATGCCCTGGTGACCTGGCACCCATATTAAGTGTTTGTGTGTGGGTTGGTAGCCACGGATGTAGCTATCTTGCAGGATTTTAGCTGCTAGCGGTGCGACCCTGCCCCTGAGGTAATTGCGATACACAGTCTGTGAATCTGTGAGAATGTATTCTGAGCTAGTGTGTGTCGCAGCTAGAGCAATCGCCACTTCTTCCGCAGCCAGTATGCCCTGGCTAGCCAGTACTAGTCCGTCGACTGTTGTATTTTGGTGCACTACCGCGACGGCCGTCATTCCCTGCTCGGGACCCGCAGCATCGACATAGAACACGCCCTCGCGCCCGCCGTAGTTTCTTTTCATGGCTTCGGCTCGTGCTTGTCGTCTTGACTGGTGAAAATCAGGGTGCATATTCCTGGGTAGTGGAGCTGCCTTGAGTTGTCCTCTCCATGAGGTTGGGATGTCGGTTTTGGTATCTAGCTGTCGGTGGCAATTGATGTTTAAATCACTCAGGACTTGTCGGCCAGTTCGAGTTGTGGAGAGCCGTACCACCTGCGCCGTAAGGTGTGCCTCTATCAGCTCATCGATCGTGTTGTGCACACCCAGTCGCAAGAGCCGGTCCGTCGATGCTGCAAGAGGGAGTCCCAGGGCCTTCTTTTGGGCAGTTCTGATTATGATGTCGAGGTTTTTGATGTCACGCTTCTTAAGGCGGAGGTAGGGCGCTACGTAGACGACGCGGCTTACAACGAAAGCCTGCACCAGTCGCAGAGTATCGTCTTCTCGCATCCCCGATTTGCGCGTCGTTATCCTGGCGATCATCCTGGCGACTTGCTCGCTCACGAGCCGTAGTTTCTGGAGGGCAAGAAGGTTGTTGCCGTTGTTATTTATGTACAGACCTAGTATCTTCAGGGTCTGAACTTCCTTGATGGGTGAGTTGTCTACGCGGATATTGATGGTGTCTTGATTCTTGCGTTGACGGAAGACTATGAGTTCGGATTTTTCGGGTGAGCACGTTAGTCCACACGCCCGGGCATAATTTTGAAATGTTGTCGCCGCGGTTTGTAGTGGTTCTTCAATCATTCCCATACTTCCCGTGGTTGTCCAGATGGTTATATCATCAGCGTACAGGGCGTGGCGTATGCCCTGTACCTGATTGAGAAGAGGTGGGAGATTTAGGAGTGCAGTGTTGAAGTGGGGATAGTACTGCCCATTGCGGAGTGCCTCTCGTGCCTATCTTCACTTGTGCTGGTGTTTTGTGCCGGTGCTGATGTTGAGGGTTCTGTCCGTGAGGAAATCGCAGATGTACGAGTAGACTCGCTGTCCGCAGTTCATGCTGTGGAGGTTGTTGAGGATTGTGGAATGTTTGACATTATCAAACGCTCCCTTGAGGTCAAGTGTTAAAGCGCTCGGTTACTGTTTGTGCGTGCGGGATCAATGACTTCGCGTTTGATTTGCAGAAGCACATCATGGGTGGACAAGTGTGCCCGGAATCCAAACATCGTGTGTGGCAGTAGCTCATTGTCCTCAAGACAATTGGAGAGACGCGTGTGGACTGCCTTTTCCATGAGTTTGCCTGCGCACGACGTGAGGGATATGGGGCGCAGGTTTTCGATGCTGATTTTCTTGCCAGGTTTGGGAATAAAGTGTACATTGCTGTTTTCCATGCTTGTGGAATGGTGCCGGTACGCCAACATTCGTTTATGTAATCCGTGAGTTGCTGCAGAGCCTCCGTGCCGAGGTTGGCCAGAAGTCCGACAGTAATTTTGTCTTGTCCCGGGGCTGTGCCTCGGCGCATATCTGCTAGTGCTGCAATGATTTCCTCTGAAGTGAAATCTCTGTCTAGGTCTTCGTTCGGTTCCCCACGGTGCTCCTTATTCTAGGGTTGTGGGTCTCGCGCGGTGCAGATATAGCGACGCGTGAGTTCATCCAAGAGTTCATGATCCGTGCCTTGAAAGCTGTGTAGGGCTCGATGCAAATTTCTGTGTTGTTCACTCTTCGCTTTCGGAGGGTCAATTAGGCATCGCAGAAGGTTCCATGTAGCCTTGGTGTCTAGGCGGTTTTTGAGGGATTCGCACTTCGTTAGCCAATTGGTGCGAGCGAGGTCCGATGCGTATTGGTCTGCTTGAACAGTAAGCTTGGCTATTCGAAGTCTTAGTTTCCGATTGCGTCTTTGTTTTTTCCACCATTTTTTAAGACTACGTCTTGCTTCCAAAAGGTGTAGGAGGTGGTTGTCAACAGCTGGGTGGTCCTCCGTGGTGGCAAGAGACTTTGTGAGCTTTTCTTTAAGGTCGAGAATGGAAGCCGCCCAATCTTCTTAGCTGGTTATTTGTTCGGATGTGGTTAGTTTGGTGTCCTTTCTGAATGTCTCCCAGTCTGTAATTCTGGCTTGCCCTCGTGGTTTGCTGTGCTTGTTGCTTTCGAAGATGGTCTGCAGCACGTAGTGATCGCTGCCTAGGTTCTCTCCTGTATTGAGCCACTCATAGTTGCGGGCATTGCGGATGAGCGTGAGGTCGGGGGAAGTATCCCGCGTTACGCTGGTGCTGACTCGCGTCGGGTGCTGCGGGTCCGTGAGTAGGGTCAGGGCCATGTCAGCGATGGCGGATGCTAGTTTTCTGCCTTTTGTGTCTTCCCTGGGGTATCCCCACATGGGGCTAGAAGCATTGAAGTCGCCAACTATAGCTAGGGGAGCTTTTTGGGCTTCTCTTAGGGCTTTAAGAAAGATCACGTCGAAGGCTACGCGGTGCTGTTTGGGGCGACTATATATATTGAGTATATAGGTGCCCTTGCTGTTTCTGTGCTGTGGCAGTATTTTTATGAAGGTATATTCAATGTCGCTGTCTAGATTAAGGTCTACAGTGATTGCCGTGCATGATTTGTGGACCAAGATGCATGTCGAGGGATTTGTTTGATGTGTTGAGTATCCTCTGATCTTAGCCTCCATATTCACTTTTTGCAGGGCTATTATTTGCGGCGTATCGGGATGAGAGTCTATGTATTGCTGTAATGTTTCCCCCTTCCGTTTTAGTCCCCTGCAGTTCCACTGTAGGATAGTAAGTTTGTCTGCGTTGTGGAGCCATGCTGAACACTAGAAGCGTGTGCCTCATCATGTGGTGCGCCCTCAGGTTGTCGATCTGGCTGAGCGCTTGGCAGACGACGAGTTCCCATTTTACCCTGCAGCTTTGTGCCCTTGTTGTGAGAAACGTACATCTGATAATTCCTGAAGTTTGCGGTCAATTCTGATCTCCTGCGATTGCATCCTTATTAAAACAGGTTCGAGGTTTTCCATCATGGGTTTAATAATATGTGGTTAAGGTGAGACAGCGTCTTGCAATGCTGCCAGGGAGTCCACAGAACGCCATCACCCGTTCGGCTCTACGCCTTGCATGTCAGTAAATTGGTTGTTGAGGAAAGGAAATTTATCTGTCTCCCTTATCTGTCGTAAGGGAGAGGAGGAAGATGGGAGTGAACGAAGACACCGTATTCTCTAGACGCGCATTTGTTCGTTCCAAACCATCGAGCTGCAATAAAGACAAAAAAAGAGCAGGCTTGGCGGTGCGGTTAGCGCGCGCTCGTCTCGAACTCCGGAGACTCTGGTTCGATTGCCGACCTTGACCAATTTTCTTCTTGGTTTTATTTATCTGGTCGGACTAGGAAGGTTAATTAGGCTAATTGATTAATTAATGAAATTAACTGCACTCAGTCCCACTTATTTGGAGCATCACTATACCATTTCTCTAGTTGGTTGCATGGCCACTAGCTAAAGTGCAATTGACCCCGTTTGAAATTCGCGACTGTGACGTCATGACCATTTCGACCAATTGAAAAGCGTGGAATTTCTGTCGACAACTCCTGGTTACAACTATGAGATATTAAAGGCTTTTGCCTTAAAAGTGGGCCGGCAAGTAAGTGCGTTCGTAGTTTTTCACCGTGTTGTTCTGAGGCTGGTCCGGATATCGGACGCCACCCTTTTGCCTCCCCACACTGCTTGCTTCTATAGCATTTCTGTTGAACACACGGCCTCCACATTTTTCACGAAGCCTCTTTGCAGTCCATACGGCTGGGGCCGTCAAAAACACCAAAGCTACAGAGGAGGATCATTCCCATCAGCTCCTAATGATGTGAAAAGCTGAGAACTTGACACAAACGAGCTTAGGGGGTCCTGAGCAGGGCACTATATAGTCAATACTGCTAGTTATGGTTGTAATATGCATTCCGACATTATAGGCAGCGTGTTAAAACTAGATAATCTGGATTCATTTTGCTTCACATCCAGTGCCGACGAACACGCGCTTGTCAAACCGCCGCACCAAATGAAAAGCGTGCACACGGAGCACGAGAAAATCGTTAGCGATCTGCTTTCGAGACAACACCGCACTTCTGTCGATGATGAGAGGTAATCAAAGATGCCCGAGAGATGTCCACGATATGTGCACAAGAAGCCTTGGATGGTTGGGTACAAAATCGCTTTATATATATTCACGCAATACATTGAAAAGTATATTGACAATACAGAAAGCGTACACATCGCAACTGACGCAGCAAACATGCAGTACACACATCGGAAAGCACGGGCTTATATCTGACACATGTATGTTTGACGCGTCACAAAAAAAGGTGAATTTCGCGGCTTAACAAGAAACACTCGCTGCTGAAACTATTTGTGGTCATTCTGAACGTCATACTGGAAGGCCGCCCTGAATTCATGCAGCGCTGTAACGGACAACTTGCAGAGTGTCAATTTCTTGGATGCCGAAGGTGCGCGTTAAGGCAGTACAGACTCTGAAACTGGGGCTGGGTCTGATCTTCAGATGGGGCTTCCCCGTTTTGCTGCAACAACGAGGAACATATAAGCTAATCTAGAGCCACAGGTGTTCATTGTAGTTTCCCGAGAGGCCAAGCAAAATGTCCAGAAGGTCCTTGCGGGAAGTCTCTGGCCATGGCAAGTAGTGTTGGGCCATGAACCACTTAAGGCTGCCAAGGCCGCTTTCTGATAGTTTTATGCTGCGGTACCTAGTTTACTGAAGTTCGATGTCTGCGGCTCGACGTCACTCGGAGCACGGTCGTACATCGCGACTACGACAACGCTAACTACAAAATGTAGGCCGTGGTTTTGCTTCCAGCCATCCCACACAGATCGGTAGAAATTGTTGCACGGGTCTTGGGATCGGTTGACGGACGATTCCATGGTTGCCGTGCATTTCTGGCACGTCCCGTTGTCGCATCAGGGGGAGGACGGCAGGCTGGCGTAGTCCACCCGGGACAGTTGGAGGAAGACTCGGTGTCGCACACGATTCCAGTGCGTTGCTATCAAGCAGGCAACCGAGGCAGACAGGACGTCCAGCAGGCCAACAGCCGTGATCCACAGAGGCAGCTGGCAGCTCACTTGCCGAAGGCCATCCTGGGGGCGCAAAAAAGAAAATGTATCGTTCTGTCTACTTCCACTTACGACTAAAAGCTGCACAAATGCTACGAGGCACGATATAGTGAAAAACGGGCGACGAACACTCCCACCTTCCTCCCTTTCCTTACGGCGTGGTTCAAGCGTCCGCCCAGATACTTGAGACAGATACTGCGCAATTTCCTTTCCTCAAAAACCAATTTACCAGAATAGAGACCGCAGTCACCAAAGACAAAAATTACCGAAGACACTTTGGAAATTCTAAAGTGTGCTTGGCGAAAGCCGTGTGGTCAACCCACCGCCGCTTTCTCGAACCGCTTGGCGCATGGCGGGCTTCCCGCTTGTGCGGTTTTTATTGTCTTTGGTGGCTGCGCTTTATTTTGATTGCAGCGTTTTAGAGCGAGCTCTTTCGCGCCCGTTTCGCGGCGTCGCCGTCGCCATTGCCCGTTCGGCGTTCTTGTGTTCATTGGAGTTGGCGTTGACGTTTCACACTCCGATCAACTTAAGGAAAGGAAGCGCTCACAACTTGCTCCGTGGATCAGTGGACACCTCAATCGCGCTTTTGTGTTGTTGTTGCGGCTGCAAGATCCGTTGCCTAGCAACCGTCGCGGTGGACACCCGAACCGCACCGTACAGGAAGGGAGGCAGTGGGAGTGAAAAAGAGGGGCCCTAGTGAAGAAAATGAAAATTCTATTTGAGGAAAGGAAATTACCCAGTAACGGTCTCGCATCTCTCGGTGGACACCCGTCATCCGTTTGCACAGGAAGGGAGGAAGTGGGAGTGAAAGAAGGAACAGAAAGAGGGCCCGTAGTGAAGAAAATGAATTTGAGGAAAGGAAATCACGGAGGAGGTTGCGCCGCTGCGCGGAGGAGAGGCCACAGTTGGCCCGATTCCAGCGCAAGGACGGACACCGGGAGCAAGGACGGACACCGCGAGCATGAGCCATTAAAGGCTTTCTTTAATAAAAATTGGCAGAGGCTCAGCTTGGTTGAGCCCGGAAATTGCGAAAGCAACTTCATCCGTTTCTTCAGCCCGCTTCCGCCGTGTCTACCGCCGCTCTCCACAGACGTTGTTGTTAATGTTGTTGTGACTGGGAGAAGGATGAAAAGGAAATTGCACGGGCCTGCCTACTGGCTCGAGCCAAGCCACCACTGCTGCCGCGTGCAGATAGAGGAGAATTGAGCGGTCAGAGGAAAGGGGAAAAGAAAATGAAAGACGCGCGTCGCAGCAACAACTGCGTCCGCCGAAGCGGACGCTGCTGAAAAAAAAAATTGCTGAGGCTCAGCTTGGCTAAGCCTGGGGAATGCGAAGCATATTAGTGGCTAGGCTTGGTAATACATGGCTTTCCTTGGTTGAATACTTGGTCATTTTAATACAACCACTAGAAGCCTTCGTCGTGGGGGAAGACAACGGCATGGCTACAGCGGAACGCCGGCTAACCCCGAGACGCGCGATGGGTGAGCGCCTGGATTGCCACGGAAGCCGCGTCTGCCTGCCCGGTGGAGCGAGCGTTTTACCTACACCGAGTGTGAACGCGCGTTCGAAATGCGCGGGTGTGACGGCTAGGGGTCCCACGGCGACGGCGCGAGGTGGAGGCCGGCTCTCTCATCCGATGTCACGTGGTGTGACGTCACGGTGTCACGTGGTGCCACGGCTAGGGGTCCCACGGCGACGGCGTGAGTGGTAGCTCTAGCAATATGCTTCGCATAAAAAACAGGCAAGCGGCCAAAGCCGCAATCGCTCCACCACCTCCTACCTGCACCGACGGCACGAGCTGGAGCTCTGTTTATACAACTGATATGACGTCACTCCGACCGCAGCGCTCCTAGCGGGAGAAGCGAGAGGCTTCTCCGTGTCCACCGCCGTGTCTACCGCCCGCCGTGTCTACCGCCGCTCTATACTGAAGAGCCGAGCTGGGGCCCTGGTTTTTCGCAGCTAGTATGACGTCACGTCTACGGTCACGCTGAAGGTCAAACGTGTTTACCGCCGCGCTACACTGAAAGGCTGAAACTGTGAGCAGTATTGCTTTCGCAGTAAAAATTGGCGGGGGCTTAGCTTTGGTTAAGCCTGGTAGGTTTCAAAAGCAAAAGCGCAGCGGCTCCAAGTGAAGGAACGCAGTGCGCCGCGTCTACAGGTCACGCGTGGCTACACTGTAAACAAAAATATACCCAAAAGGGGGTAAAAAGGGTGGCGGCCACCCTTTTTACTCCATTTGTGAAAACATTTACTCCATGAGTGGGCAGTAAAAAGGTGGACTGTCCTCCATTTTACTCCCATGAGGGAATAAGGGAGTAAAAATGAGAATTTACCAGGATTTACTCCAGTCCAGAAATGGAGTTAATTGTGCCAAATACTCCACCAGTGCCGAAATGGAGTAAAAAACACCATTTTGTGCAATCCACCCCGCCACCTAGCGTCTCGTCTGCTTCTGGTCAGTCGTCTGATAACGGCGGTGAGTGAAGACCGCTTGGTTAACATCGTCGCCGGATCTCTGCTGACTTCTGCTCCTTCACGGGCGCCTGCCGCGGTACAAGATATCGGCTTATCGCCGTTTTCCGCTACAGTACGGTACATAATTGAATTGCTCCTGTGAAGCCTCCAGTGCTCTAACGATAACTGACTTTCCTTTGTTTGTGTCGCCACCCCGTTACAGTTCCGCTTAGGCCTAATTTTCACAGGATTTTTTCAGGGTGGTCCTCGCAATGTGTTACAGCAGATTATGTGTTGCATGAACATGGAACTGTGATAAAAGAGTGTCAACGCTGAGCTCTTGATTGAGCTCATGAGGCCACATTTTTCCTCAGCAATGTTTAAAATCCAAGCCTTAATGAAGTGAATATTAAAGCAAACACTGCCATTCCAAACTACCATCAGGTGTATTTTCATCTTTTCTGCTCTGGTTTTCGGTCAAATATAGCGTGGTGCATGACCGTGAAAACTACCCAGCGTCTCCTTGTCAGTTTTTAACTGCCGATTATAATGTTACATCCCTTTATCTACGAACATGGCCAACGTAACGAGCTCGTACAGCAAAAGGAGACGACAAGCAGACGACTCCTGCCGAGTACGCCGTCGCTGGGCTAGCAGACGGCGGAAAGAATGCGTGACGCGGGGTCTAGGGCAGCTCAGTTTCCCAAGTTGGGTTGCCGGCGGCCTGCAGAGCTACTGCCCGTTTCCGCCGCTGTCACTGCTGTAAGAGGGAGCCTGAATGAAGATAAGTAAACATGACGCCATTTTCGGGCTATCTGCAGCCGGGCTATCTGAAGGAGCGAGTTGGTCGCCCGTATTCACTCCGCGAAAGGTCAAACGTAACTGCGGCCGGGTCACGCGAAGGCTTAAAAGTGCGGGCAGTATTGCTTTCGCAATAAAACCGCACATGCGAAAGCTCCGCCACGCACCAAGCGGTTCGGGAAAGCGGCGGTGGGTTGACCACAAGGGTTTCGCCAAGCACACTTTAGAATTTCCAAAGTATCTTCGCTAATCTTATTGCGAAAGCAATACTACTCGCACTTTCAAGCCTTCGCGTGACCCGGCCGCAGTTACGTTTGACCTATAGCGGAGTGAATATGGGCGACCAACTCGCTCCTTCAGATAGCCCGGCTGCAGTTACGCTGTGCCGCGCACCTGTGGCGCTACTGCCGCTGTGACGTAATACCAGCTGTAGATTATGGGCGACCAACTCCCTCCTTCAGACAGCCCGTCTCCAGTTACGGTGTTTTTTTGCCGCGCTGCGCACCTCTGGCGCTACTGCCGCTGTGACGTCATACCAGCTGTATATTATTTCTTTCTCTCAGTCGCAACAATATCAAAAGAAAATATAAAAAATTTAGGGGGGCGCTTTGTTGACCTAAAGGGCGGTGAGTCGGAAGCCTTAAGCGCGGTGGTGCTGCTTGTGTCTCTGATGTGTAGTTAAGTTGTTGAGCTTCGCCTCTAAGAGTGGAACGTGACAGCGTCTTGCAACGCTGCCAGGGAGTCCACAGAACGCCATCGCCCGTTCGGCTCTATGCCTTGGTCGTCCGTAAATTGGTTTTTGAGGGAAGGAAATGTATCTCTCTCGCATATCTCGGTGGACACCTGAACCTCGCCGTAACGGGAAGGGAGGAAGATGGGAGTGAACGAAGACACCGTATTCACTAGACGCGCCTTTGTTCATTCCAAACCATCGAGCTGTCATGGCGGAGTGGTTAGCATGCTCGTCCCGCACTCCGGAGGCCCTGGTTCGATAACTGGACCAATTTCCTACTCGGTTGCATTTATTTATCTGGTCTGACTAGAAAGGTTAATTAGGCTACTTGGTCAATTAAGAAATTAACTAACTTCAGTCCCACTTGAAGCATCACTATACCATCCCTTTAATTGGTTGCATGGTTACTAGCAAAAGTACATTTGACCCGTTTGAAATTCGCGCACTGTGACGTCACGACCACTTCGACTAATTGAAAAGGTGACATTTCTGTCGACAACTCCTGCTTACAACGATGAGGAATTAAAGGCCTCCGCTTTAAAAAAATACCGAAGACGCTTTGAGGCGTCGCGCAGCGGCGGCCGGTAGCCACGCGTGACCTGTACACGCGGCGCACTGTGATCCTTCAGTTGGAGGCTCTGCGCTTTTGCTTTCCCAACCTACCAGGCTTAACCCAAGCTGAGCCCCCGCCAATTTTTCTAGAGCGCAGCTCCTTGGCGCCCGCTTCTGGTTTCGCGGCGTCGCCGTTCCCCATAACCAGCAGTGGACACCTTAGTCGCGCTTTAAGCTGCGAAACCAATGGTGCGGGATCTGGGAAATCAGAGGGAAGGTGCATGACTGCCCTCTTGGAAGAGTGGACACCTCAGTCGTGCTTTAAAGGGGCTGCGAAACACTGCTTGGGGGGATATCGGCTATACTTCAGGTGGGTTGTTTATGTCACACAGATGCTGACTTAAAAAGAATTACAGGAATTGATGCACAGGAACGGGAGTTATTCAGTGAAGAAATTTCAAAATACAAGCAAACAAAACGCTGCCCTCAACTCGATTTTGGCGGGGCTTTCCACTCCTATTTCGCTCTCCCAATGACGCCACCTGGCGCAACCAATCAAAACAGCCAGCCAGAGCACGTCGCGGAAGTTTGTACTCCGTGGTTGCGTGCTCTAACTCGTTCTTGCTGAGACTAGCAGCGTCGTTTCCATGCCAGAGCGCCCCTGGTGGTGTATTTTTATTTTACTTGCTTTGCAGGGCTTTTATCTAAGACAAACAAGTTGTTTTTGTTGATCTAATATAAAACGCCGACAGGTGACAAAATGTGTCTCTATTTATTGGCACAATTTGTAGTATATTTACTGTTTGTCCGATCATCAAGCTCGCGCCAGGTGATGTCATATCCGCTGCAAAAAACCCGCCACTGTGTGGCGACACCATCAGAGCCATGAAGTTGTTTTTGGGAGGACATTAAAATATTAAAAAACGGAATATACGCGGTATTACCGACGCTAATAGCACCATTATAACTCACTGTATGCAATCAACAGGCAAAACAGTTGACTAAAATTGTGTTTCTGGGCCCCTTTAAGCTACGTGGCGGTGGTGACAGGTGTGCGCTGCATGTGTTGGTGTTGGCAACGTTGTGTCACAAACGCGGCACTGAAGCAATACGCCGTCGGTGTTCATTGTGTTCATTGCCGATGGCGTTTTACACTCCCATCATGTTAAGGCGAAAGCCTTTAATGCCTCATACTGTCGTTAGCAGACGCGTCGGCAGCCGTGTCGACAGACGCGTCGGCAGGAGTGTCGACAGACTCGTTGGCAGGAGTGTCGACAGACGCGTCGGCAGCAGTGTCGACAGACGGGTCGGCAGAAGTGTCGACAGACGCGTCGGCAGCCGTGTAGACAGACGCGTCGGCAGATTCGTCCGCCTTTCGGCGTCACTGCTTAAAAGGCTCAAGGTTCCAGCATCAATAAAGGCGCATCTAGTGAATGCATGGGGTTCATAAATAAAATAAAAGGAGGAAAGTCAAGAAAAGGAAAATAAAAAGAAAATAAACAAAAATAAAAAATAGATGATGTGAAAATAAAAATTAAAAACAATAAAATTAAGAAAAGTAGCACACAAATAAACAACAAAATATGAAACATAAGAAAGTAAATAAAAACAAACAGTGGCCAGGAAACGCTTTCGCCTTGCAGCACTTTAGAGAGCCAAAGTGCCCCCTGAATTTTTACTCTACCGCCGGCACTACAAGTCTCACGCATGATCACCCGCATCACTAACAGGCGACATGGCATGCGTGAAGAGGACACACTCAAACTAGTCAGAAGCCTTGTAGTTAGTAGAATCACGTACAGCCTACCCTACCAGTGCCTCAACAAAAACGAAATACAACAAGCGGATGCCCTGCTACGCAAAGCGTATAAGACAGCGCTCCGACTTCCGCGCAACACGTCAACCGAAAAACTCATGGCCCTGGGATTACATAACACCTTTGAGGAGCTACGAGAGGCGCAGCTTGAGTCGCAAAAACTCAGGCTGTTGCAGACAACGACTGGAAGAGCGCTCCTGCAGAGGCTCGGATACCGTGAGCAGATGCGAGAAATGACGAGGACGGCAACGATCCCCGACGAGCTTCGCAAGACCCTCAAGGTAGCGCCAATACCAAAAAACATGGATCCCAACCTCCATCTAGGCAGAAGAGAAGCGAGGGCCGACTTCATCGAAAGAACATACGCTCCTCAAGCCACGACCGTGTATACAGACGCGTCTTGGAGAGGAGGAGATACCAAAATAGCTGTAGCGGCGGTGGTCGATTCGTCTTTACGCGAAATGACCAGCGCGTCTCTCCGAGGCTGCACAGCTGCAGAGTCCGAGGAAGTAGCCGTTGCTCTAGCGGTGGCGGAGGGCTATAGAACCGGGCGGTCGCTAACAATACTCACCGACTCTCAAACAGCCTGCCGAAATTACATGAATGGCAGGATAGGTCGTCACGCGCTCCGTATACTCCTCGCAGCGAGCGACAGAATTAAAAACCAGGAAGAACAAAGCGACAAGATCCCACACAAAATTGTGTGGGTACCGGGGCACACGGGGGTGGCAGGGAACCAAGAGGCCGACAGGATAGCTCGAGGATACATTACTTTCCGAGCATCCGATGAGCCCGCGGAACTCGCGCCAGCACCCAGGGATTACTCGGCCATACTACAAAACTACAGAGGCAGAAGATTGCGGTATCCCCCACCGCACAAATCTCTCAGCAGAGAGGAAGCTGTCACTTGGAGACAATTACAAACAGGCTCTTTCCCAAACCTACATATACTAAACAAAATGCACCCTACCATATACGCGGACAAATGTCCCTGGTGCGACGGAAAACCTACTCTCTATCACATCACATGGGCCTGCCAAAAGATAGACGTGGTCCCCAAAATACAAAACCCGAGTGCGGAGCAGTGGGAGACTCTGCTGTCCAGCGACCGCTGTGAAGACCAAGAAGGTCTGGTACAGCGAGCTCAACGGGCGGCAGTGGCCAGCGGAGCCCTGGACTGAGGGCAACCGACCACTGATTAGAGGCGGACGACTTCGACAGAGAAGACTCCTGGGGGTAAAATCAAGGAGAAAACGTCTCTGAAGATGCGCCCAAACCGCAGGAAAAAGGACTAGAGTAAAATAAAGTTTTTCCTTCCTTCCTTCTACCGCCGGCGCTGCAGGCATTGACAACGTTGTGCCAGAGACGCGGCGCTGAAGCCATAAGCCATCGGCGTTCATTGGCGTTGCCGTTGACGAAGCTTTACATTCTAATCATTTTAAGGAAAGTAAGTGCGCATAACTGGCTCCTTTGGTCAGTGGACGCCTGAATCGCGCTGATAGGTACTTGGGGTGATGAAAAAGAGATTGTTTGGTTGATGGGGTTTAACGTCCCAAAGCGACTCGGGCTATAAGAGACGCCGTAACGAAGGGCTCCGGAAATTTCGACCCACTGGGGTTCTTTAACGTGCACTGACGTCGAACAGTATACAGACCTCTAGAACTTCGCCTCCATTGAAATTCGACCGCCGCGGCCGGGATCGAACCCGCGTCTTTCAGGTCAGCAGCCGAGCACCATGACCACTGAGCCACCGCGGCAGCCTGAGAGAGATGTGGGCTGCATGCGTTAGCGGTGACAATGGTGAGCGAACTCTCGCGACCAACCATTTACTGCCACCTGCCAGGAGGCAAGGTGACAGTTAATGGTTGATCGCGAGAGGTGGCAAGGTGGGTGGGGACTTAATACAAACAGGAATTTCTTTCTGTTCCGCTCCTCTCGCTCGTAACGCCTCCCACGGCTTTGAAAACTTCGCGAAATACTTGCATAGACCTCGTATTTGAGAAACAGGCATTGGTGCAGCAAGTCGAGCACATATCCACCGATTTCTTCTACCGCAAAGCTTCCTTCATGCCAATGAAGAACTGTTAGTGGAGTGTTTCTTGAAGGAATAAAGGTGAAAAATAACAAGTTGTTTGTAATTGTACATACATGACTTGCTCGAATTCCTTGCCTCAGTATATCTAAAAGCTGAAACAGCTGATGAGCTAAGCTGAAATTTCGCACTAGGAAGTAACGTAACAGTCGGCAATTTTTTTTTAAAGAAAATTTCTTTATAAACCCAACTTTTCGTATATTGTGAGACTTCGCTATAACAATATATCCGCGGACCTCCTGTCGGCATGCTGACCGTTTTTTTTTGTTGCGAAAGCAGCGTTCCGACAGCCAGAGCGGAGACCTCGGGTGGCCGCCGTAGCTACGCTTACCTTGTTTCAATTCGTCGAAATGGTCTTGACGTCAAAGCGCGCGAATTTCAAACGGGGCCAGTTGTACTTTGGCTAGTAACCATGCAACCAATTAAAGGGATCGTATAGTGATGCTCCAAGTAAGTGGGACTGAGTTTAGTGAATTGCTTAATTATCCAATTAGCCTAATTAACCTTTCTAATCACATCAGACAAGTAAATAAAACCAAGTAGGAAAAGCAGGGCCTCCGGAGTGCGAGACGAGCATATATACCACTCCGCCATGCGAGCTCGCTGGTTTGGAATGAACAAAAGCGCGTCTAGTGCATACGGTGTCTTCGTTCAATCCTATCTTCCTCCCTTCCCTTACTGCGATGTTCAGGTGTCCACCGAGATATGCGAGACAGATTTTCGGTTCCTAAAAAACTAATTTACGGATGTGCATGACGTAGAGCCGAACGGGCGATGGCGTTCTGACCACTCCCTGGCAGCGTTGCAAGACGCTGTCGCGTTCCACTTAGAGGCGAAGCATAACATCATCAGTGACACAAGCAGCAACACCGCGCGTATAAGGCTTTAGTCTTGGCCGACCCCTAGATCTAATAAATGTTTACCAACCAAATCGCCTCACCGCACTTTAGGTCAGCAAAGTGCCCCCCTGAATTTTTTTAAGGCGAAAGCATTTAATGCCTCATACTGTCGTTAGCAGCCGTGTCGACAGCCGTGTCGACATGTGTGTCCGTGCTTTGACGGGTGTCCACCGAGATATGCGAGACTAAGTGCGTAATTTCCTTTCCTCAAATACAATTTTCAGTCTCTTCATTACGGTCCCCCTTTCTTTTTCTTCTTTCACTCCCACAATTCCTCCATTCCTGTACGGTGCGGTTCGGGTGTCGACCGAGAGGACAGAGAATTGCAGCGCCATTTCCTTTCCTCAAAAAGCGTTGCGTTCCAAGGGCAAGGCATCGCGCCGAACGGGTGGTGGCGTTTCGTGGACTGCCTCGCAGCGCCACAACACGCTGTCGCGTTCCACTCCTGAAGGCGAAGCTTAAGAGTAATTATTTAGCAGTTAATTAGTATTTTGTCATTAATCAGTAATTGGCCACTAATTAGTAGTTTGTCATTACTTCGCCATCAATTAAGTGTGACGTCATCCAGTGGTGACGTCACCAGTGTCACACAGGCAACGTGGTGCGGAAAGCGCTTTCGCCTCTACGCACTTTAGACAAAGTGCCCCCCTGAATTTTTTTATTACTCCCTGGAGAGTGCGTGTGAAAGCAGGTCGTGCGGTCTGCAGTTTTTGGTAACTGCGCATGAAGGCTTCTGCGCGTCGCTTGAGCACTCTACCTGCAACACAACATGAACGCGTTGCTTCCTCCAGCTTATTAGCTAGCGTAGGGGCTTGAGTGCCCAGCGCATTCCTGATGACGCAGTAGCGGTCCTTCCCCAGCGAATGCACACACAAGGTGGGCAACTAAACTAAAGCAGGCCATTAACGGTAGGAATGCGTCAACTGTACCTGTAAAGTGATCCGCACATGCGCGTATACAGGCGTCTGCAGCGAGTCCTGGCTCCTGGATGAAGAACTCGCAGCAGCATGGGCGTCTCCGTGGTGAGCCGCGTTCGGGGCATCCTGACGCGTCTCGCCGAGTTGCACCGTCTCGCGCAGAGTCAGCCGCTGCTGGCCCCCGTGGCTCAGAGTCCGGGGAGGAGGAGCTCGTTGTGCTGCTGCTGCTCTGCGATGAGCTGGCCAAGTCGTCCTCAGCCACGGCGGCGTCTCCCAACTGGACCGTGTCGCCCGTCCCCCTCAGCATGGCGTCCCTGCGTCCTCTGTGCGCACCTGAGTGACAGCCAGGAAGAAGAGCCTCGGAAGTCTCAGCGGCTTTAGCCAATACCTCCTAGCAAGTCTTTCTAGGAGGTATTGCTTTAGCTCGTCTGTCCGTTCCCAATACCGGCACACGCTGCTGCTGATGCACCGCGCGCCACGTTCGGAACGCAGCGTGTTGATGATGATGATGATGATGTCCTCGGGCTGAATGGCACATACCCACGGCGGGGATTGGCACGTTGCTCTGGCCAGCGACGTCCTTTTCTTTTTTTATTTTCCTGGCTATTAGCGGCGAAATCTCGGGCAGAATTTGAACTCGGAGGTGGCGCCCCCTTTCTCAGACACCGACACGCTCGTTACCACCGAATACTGATTTTTATGCGAAGCATATTGCTAGAGCTACCACTCACGCCGTCGCCGTGGGACCCCTAGCTGTGACACCACGTGACACCGTGACGTCACACCACGTGACATCGGATGAGAGAGCCGGCCTCCACCTCGCGCCGTCGCCGTGGGACCCCTAGCCGTCACACCCGCGCATTCCCGCGCATTTCGAACGCGCGTTCACACTCGGTGTAGGTGAAACGCTCGCTACACCGGGCAGGCAGACGCGGCTTCCGTGGCAATCCAGGCGCTCACCCAACGCGCGTCTCGGGGTTAGTCGGCGTTCCGCTGTAGCCATGCCGTTGTCTTCCCCCACGACGAAGGCTTCTAGTGGTTGTATTAAAATGACCAAGTATTCAACCAAGGAAAGCCATGTATTGCCAAGCCTAGTCACTAATATGCTTCGCATTCCCCAGGCTTAGCCAAGCTGAGCCTCAGCAATTTTTTACACATCACTTCGAACCCGACTGCGGCGGCCGCGTTTCTATGGTGGTGGTGGTGAAAAACTTTAATCAAAGAGAGCTTGAGGGTTAAAAAAAAATAACCCTGCTGCATGGTCGGTATCCTTAGTCCGGGACACCGCATGACGAGGCCCCGTCTCGCGCCCGCTTGACCAGAGCCCTTTGGGACTCCAGTGTGGAACAGTTGAGGAGGGCAGTCTCCCATGCCTCTCGGGTGGGGGTGGGGGAGGGGGGAAGGTGAGGATTCTGAGTACATGCCCACACCATGTGAAAGATATCGCAGATCTCTCCACAGTGCGGGCAGCGCCCATCTGTGTTCGGATCGAAGTGTTTTGCTATTGCAGGACAGAGAAGGGTTCCTGTCTGCAGGCGCCGCAGAGTTCGCTCCTCCGCCTTACTCAGCCCCTTGGCAGGTGCCGGGTAGAGACGGCGGCGAAACGCAAGAGGCGCCCGTGTGCTCAACGGTGTCAGTGCAGGTTAAAGATCTCCAGGTGGTCGAAATTATTCTGGAGACTTCCAATACGGCACCCATTTCTCTCTTTCTTCTTTCACTCCTACCTTCCTCCCTTCCCAAGACGGCGCGGTTCAGGTGTCCGCCTAGATATGTGAGACATATACTGCGCCATTTCCTTTCCTCAAAAACCAATTTATGTATACATCACTCTCTGTATTACTCGGTGATGATAATTAGTGAGCCTAAATAACCAAGTGCTTCTGTAATGCAATTCGGCTACTGTGTGGTGTGGGGTGCTCGTGAAAGGTCCCCATTTATCCCACCGAGCAAACATTCTTCAGCATTGAAGAGTTAGCGCGTCCGGCTCTCGACCCGAAGCAAAGCGGTCCCATTCCGTGTGACCACCTTTTTTTCTTTCAGCGAAACTGCTTTCGTAACTCAGTACCCTGTGAACAAGTCAGGATCTTTTAGACTGAACGACAACGACGCAGGGTTTTCCGCCGAAAGGAATTTTATGCGTAGCATATTGCAATCACTCAGTTCAGCCCTTGGGCGCGGCCGGGCAGCCATCAAACCACGTGAAAAAAAAGAAAAGAAAAAAGAAGGAAAAGATAAAAATACAAAAAAGAGAAAACAAACAAAAAAAAGAACAAGAAAGAAAAAAGGGAAAAAAAGAAAAAAAGGACGGCTGCGCATGGTGGCGGTTGCCACCGCCCCGTTTCAAAGGGGGCGCTCCTATCCATCCATCCATCCATACGTCACGGAGGAAAAGCTGCTGAGAAAATCGAGTGCCGCCAAGCAATACCTGGCGCAAAAAGACCGCGCAATATGCAACGCATTCTTGGCTTAACGAAGCTAAGCCTGGGCATCTTTTTAAATGGACACACTGAAATTATATTATTCACAACTTCATCAGCGCTGCGATGAGGAACAAGCTTCTCCTTGTCCTTCCTTCTCTGTCTTTGTTCCTCGTCGCAGCGCTGGTGAAGTTGTGAAGATGTACCAACTAGCTCAAACCACGATTTCGCTGAAATTATATTAATGGGCATATTCTAGTGCAAAAGATCCGTAGAGGTGGCCTTTGTGGTTATTCGAGTCAAATTTGGAAGCCTCTGGGTCGACCCCATAATTTCGAAATAATTTTAAAAAATAGCTGCTCGCAGTAGCTCGCAACCGCTTAGGGAGACACCGTCACCGCGCGTCCTCTACCCCGATGACGTCAGGGGGCAGACGGGGCGAGCTTAGACTGGTTCTTCTGCCCACTGACGTCGTCCGGTTAAGGGAAGCGCGGTGAGGGGGGTCGTCTGTCGTAATCGTCGACCGACTGTCGACGATTACGACAGTCGGTCGTAATCGTCGTAATTAGCATTAGAGTCCGCCCGATGTTTGCGTCTCTTATGCTCAGCTTTAGCTGCTGACGACGCTGCCTGTCGTCGGCACTCTCAGAATGTCATTTCGACGCTGTATGCCTCCGGAATGATATCCCTGTTTCGCTGAATGTCGGGATCCTCAGCAGGCCGCAGTCGCTCTCTTCTAAACCGCTGAAACTACACCTACCGTGCTCGGTGGGCTTACGCATCGCTTACCCAAGGGGCAAAATCCATCATTGGTCGCCTCCCTCGTGGTGCCGGTTTAAACAGGCATGGTTAACTGGACAAAGAAAGGTCCAACGGTTCGAGAGACAGAATTCTTAGCAAAGGCCCAAACCGTTTCAAATTGTTACGGAGAACTGAGCGTGTGTGCCCACCCACCCTCTCAAAACATGACTGCTGCCACTAAATCTGATGATGATGATGATGTCCTAAATCTGATCTGCCACAGTCCTCCTCTCCATCGTCCCTTTCATACTCCGCTTAACCACACTCCGCTAAGTGTTAGGTGAAACACCCTGTGTACAGGCCGTTTCACCTAGGACTTTCTAACTCAAAAAGTCTGTTCAACAGTGTGTAAAGTCTGAGGTTTCACCTAGGGCTTTACAAAATTTTTAATAATAGGCTTTTCCAGTTAGAGGACCGCTTTTTCCCGCATAGCATTCTCAGCGGTACAGTATCTCACAATATGGATAAGATGTGCTAACAGCCCGCTGGTTAACTAAAATGGAATAGTTAGTTTTTAGCTACTACTCTTAGGCAGTTTAATTATTTAGAGGCGTGCAGCCCACCGCAAGTAACATCCGTATCAATCTTTATCATTTCGAAAATGAGGTTACCCTCGGCGCTGTGGACCGACTAGTTTCGCTTTTTCAGACGAGTTACGTCCACTGGAGAGGTTCCTTTGCCTGCAAGCTTCTCAAAAGCGCATGTATGTGGCACGATGTAGCCAAAATTTGTTGGGCCACATCACCAGGTGTGTGTGTGTGTGTGCGTGCGTTTGTGCGCGTGCGTGCGTGCGTGCGCGCGCGCGCGCGCGTGTGTGTGTGTGTGTGTATGTGTGTGTGTGTGTGTGTGTGTGTGGTGAAAACGTCATTTCGTCTTGGTTGTGAACACGCTTGAAAAAGTCAAATGTAGTGAGGACCAATGTATTTGACGTGCCGCCCGTGGGACCAGGCCTAGTTGGTTCAGCGTCCTCCTTAAAGTGTTTGCCCGGCAAGCACCCCTCAAGATGGAAACGTTCACTTCTGCTGCGAATGCGCGTTGAGTGTACCTGAGCTTCATCTATAGTAAATTTTGACACCGGCAAATTCAGGATGGAGATGGAGGGTCTTGGCACGTTTGGTTGGCCACATGTCGTGAGCTTAGCGGGGGCAAACACCTCATAGAACCGGTGACAGCCTCGTCGGATCAAGAACGTCGACAAGTTATGTGAAGGCAGTCAACAGGTAGAGGAGGTGTGACTCCGTGTTGGCGGGAAGACTCAGGTTCCGGAGGTTGGCCACGAGCTGCAGTCGCTGCGAGTCGCAGCCGTCTTGCCCCAGATTATGACACATTTAAAGGAGGGCTCGCTCGGGGTAGAATTTTCAATGTGGAATCAAGGAGCACCCAGCCCGCATTCGCAGCGTCAGTGGACGTTTCTGCCTTAAAAGGTTCGTGCCGGCAAACGGCTGAAGGGGGATCGTGAAGAAGATCTTCTGTCGGCAGTTGTCGAAGCTTGATGTGAGGCCGTGCGAAGTCCTGGAGCGTGACTGCGGTGGAGGCGCCAGCGTCCTTTCATTTGGCTAAATCGGCCTCCTAGTTTACGTGGATGCCGACGTGAGAGAGCAGCAAATTGGAGGTGATGAGATGACCATTGTTTTTCCGGGTCATGAAAACGGGCCTTTAAATTAACCTTGACAGTGAGCTGGCGACTTTCATGCGCTGGAGGCAAAGGAGAGCGCCTCTTGGGTCACGCAGTACAGCGAGTGGTTGAAGTGGGAGCTCCAACGGGATGTGCGCTGCCAGGCCAGGTGAAGACCCGCGATCTAAGTGTTTTTGAGAAGTGTGCGGACGGTGCAGGCCGCAGTGGCTTCCCCCGTGCAATTGAAGACGGGCCCATCCTTGAAAAGGTGCAGGCGTCCGCCAAGGTCTTCCTCCAGGAGTGCTGATAGCGTATCTAATCGCCAGGGCTAGGTGTGGCATTTAGACTGTGCTTGGAGGGCTGTGGACACCTTCAGTGATGGTCGACTGGGAGTGTGGAGGGAATGAGTAAGGAGTGCTTGGCACGATGAGCTTCTCACAGATGGTAGCCCTTCCCTGCTCACGAGAAAATTCGGCTTCGCAGACGACTCAGGAGTTTGGCTCCATCTGAGGCGTGGTATAACGTGTCCATGGGGAGCAGGTCACGCTGCAGCAAGAGAGGGTACCGAGGGAGTGCTCACGACTCAGCGAAGGTCCCGGTCATCTGCTGGTACTGCAATAAACGGAGACAACTCCGCAGGATAGAGACAGTCTCGGCATTCCCGAATCAGGCTGGCAGAATTACGAACGGTAGCTAACATCAGAGAAGGCGTGTGTGCAGCAGGACAGATCCGTGTAGCTCATGCAGTGTCTTCCGCATGCCAGGAGCTGATTGACAGCAAGGCCAACCGGGTGGACCGGAGCTGCGATCCACGAGAGCTTGTAGTCGATGACCATGTATGTCCTGGTATTTCACCTTCTGCGTACATGCGAGGTAGTTACCGTTGAGGTGAAACATTGTAACTGTGGAGCGTCTTTCTCTAGGGGTAACAAGGCGATCCTCAGTTTTGGTGGGTATCCAATGAGTCCATGAGAGGCACAGTATGTATGAACAGAGTCCACTGGCCGGCCTAGAGATCCATTGAGCCTCGTCGTCTGCGTAAGCAGTGCAGCATGCAGGCAGGTAGAGGCGTCCTTGTCGAGGTGGCAACTGGGAGACGGGCCAAGGGGGCGGAGGGGTGAATAGCACTGACCTTTGAGGTACGCCTGCCGCAATGGGCCTGCTCATGGCACTCCACGCCCGAACCAGGGATGTCCCGTTCTTGAGGAAAGCTGGAACGAAGTGTCTCAAAGGGCCGCCGAGGTCCTCGACAGCATCCTCAGTATCCGAGTGGGGAGGCAGTCAAACGGTGAAAGAACGTCCAGACTACGATGACTGCGACGTCTCCGGACTGGTTGGGCCTTCTAGTAATGACAACACATACCGACTGCGGAGTCTCCAGTGGATAGATGACAATGAAAACCAGTTTCCCCGGCGATCCAAGTTAGCCGGAGGAGGACAACTGCCTCGAGGGCGCATAACGGGCTCCCAGGGTCGGTGGACACCTCAATCGCGCTTTAAGGTACGTTTTACACCCTATTTACGAACCATGGAGAGTGAAGAGTGAAGGAATTACTAAAAGCGTCTATAAATCGAAGACAGTAAGTAAAATAGTCTATGCAGCCAGCAATCTTCAGCTTTAGCCCATAGCTAACTGGCCAACCGTGTGACCAATTCAAAATGGAATAAGGCCGAAAACGTTCATCAGAAAGGTTTCTAAACGATGTTACAAGCAACTAAGCATTCCGAATTGCACTTTAAAAGACACCTAACACACCCAAGAATAGTTACGAGTGTAAATCTTAAAAAAATGCGGCTGTGGTCTTGTGTCGCCCCTGCTGTAACATACTTAGCACACCCCATACTAAATTAAGCGAGAACTGCAATAATCCACTCTTAGCCAGGGCGCTTGCTGTCTCTTTGCGTGAGTTGCGCTAAGGGCCTTAAAAGTGAAGCCGTCCACTTGTCTTCTTCGTGAACGACTGCGGCCGTGTACCATGCCCCCCTGGAATGGTGTGGACCCGCATCGTCCACAAACAAAAGCAGCGTCGACACAAATCGCGTCTGCTTGGAAAAACGTATCACATGGTCGCTAAAGGCGTTACTTTTACGAGATGCTTCATCACGTGGACACCAGGCCATGAGGTTGTCAAAGGGAACCAACGTGCGGACGCCAATGCCCGAGCATACGCCAACCGGGAGGCGCGCACCGAAGGCGAACTGGACGCAGTCACTAGACGGTATGGAGCCATCTTAGAACACCAACGAGCTCTCCGTAGGACCTACCCTCCTCCCCACAAAGACCTTAGTAGAGAGCAGTCGGTTGCCTGGAGACAACTACAGACTAATACATACCCCAATCTGAGTTTACTCAGCAAAATCTATCCTTCCACATATGCCAACAAATGCCCGCTGTGCGGTGAACACCCAACGCTTTACCACGTTACATGGGCCTGTCAGAAAATGTAGGCAGCGCCGATAAACAACACACCAACACCGGAGCAGTGGGAGGCTGCGCTGTCCAGCTCGAAGCCTGAAGAGCAGCTCAAGCTGATCGACAGGGCTTGCAAGACTGCAAAGGCCGCTGGGGCCCTGGACTGAGGGCTCCACCAACGCTTCGAGAAAGAACCCTTATACAATAAAGTTTTTCATTCATTCATTCATACGCATATTGTGAAAGATGGTTATACGTTAGGCAGCGGCAGCATGGAGCACGGCTGACCCGCCTATTGATCTTGATCGAAGGCCGGGAGCAACGTTTATAACATTTCCGTCCCTGGGAATCTATGCAAGATTAGAAATAGTTGGCGTTAAAATGAGTGAATGAGAGCAGCCATTGCGCACGTCCCTTGCAGTGAATATTGAAAGCGTCAGGAAAGTGTTTTATTTTCAAGAATATTATTCAACAAACGCAACGGGAGTACATACTACGAATCTCTCTGAATGTTGCTGGTGTGCGCTGAGTGGCTATTGTGGAACCAAGCACTGCCAGAGCCAACCTATACGGTGCCTCAATCATAGCCTGTACACTCTCTGCTCGCGATTAAAGGGCATCAAAAAGACAGCATATTTTGGGCGTACAGCCGGCCAAATCTTTAGCTGGCGTGCACGACGGCCCCTCTTTCTGCGCTCCTGCGCTTTGGGATGAAGGTAATTTGCGGAAAGCTCAATATTAAGCACGGGCTTAGTGAGACTGTGCTTAAATTTGATATCGTCGCAAGTTTGCTCCGTCATAAGCTACAGGAGCACGGCAAACGTGGCCGTCACGCACGCAATCTAAAGATTTGGCCGGCTGTACTTCTATTGGGGTAACGGTGCTTGAGGGGACGTTTGTAGCGCGACAAAAAAAAAAAGACAACGAACAGAAGACGAACGGGACAAACGGGACATGCATCCAACTGGTACAACGGTGTTGTACCAGTTGGATGCATGGCTGTCAAACGTGCGCATTTAGGCAACACAGACACCGAAACTGGGGCTGGGACCATCTTAAAATGGGCTTTCCCGTTCTGCTGCGATAGCGCGACAGGTCTAAGCTAACCGGGAGCCACAGGTGCGCGTTGTAATTTCCGGGAAGCAAAATGTCCAGCAGGTCCTTGCGTCCCAGGCCATAGCAAGTACTGTTGGGCCAGAAACTTCTTAAGGCTGCCAAGGCCGCTTTGTAAGAGTTTTATTCACGATGCAATCAAGGTGGCTACGATGCTTTGTATGTTCGATGTTGACTACGATGCGGTACCGTGATTGCTGATGTTCGAGGTCTCCGGCTCGATGGCACTCAAAGCACGATCGCAAATCGCGACTTCGACAACGCTAGCACAGAAAATATGACGCGGTGTTGCATCGAGCCCCCGCACACAAATCGGTACACGAGTCTTGGGATCGGTTGATGGAAGATTCAGTGGTTGCCGTGTATTTCTGGCACGTCCCTTTGTCACAGTGGGAGGAAAACGGCAGGCTCGCGTGGTGCACATGAGACTGTCGCAGGCCGACTAAGTCCCGGTGCCTCACACTAATCCAGTGCATTAAGCTTAAGCAGCCCACCGAGGCACACAGGGCGTCCAGCAAGACAACAGCAGCCGTGATCCATGCAGGCGGCTGGCTTTTCGCCTCTCGAAGGCCACCCTGTACGTTCAAAAGGAAAAAGAAAGATTGCGGTGTCTGCTTGTACTTAGGAATAAAGAGTACGCATATTCTATAAGGCGCGTAGAGTAAAGGATCGGGGGCCAGCTTCGACCACGTGAGTATATCTGCATGTATACTAAGGCGAAAGCCTTTAATGGCGCATACTCCCATCCGTCCGTACCGCGTTAAATACGGCCCTTTTGGTCACTCATCGACGATGACGGTTGTGGTGGTGGTGGTGGTGAAAACTTTTATTTAGTGAAAGATTTTCGGAGCCACAGTGTGGCCCCGCTTCATGGTCGGCATCCCTAGTCCGGGACACCGCATGACGAGGCCCCGTCTCTCGCCCGTTTCACCAGAGCTCTTTGGGACTCAAGCGAGGAACAGTTGAGGAGGACACTCTCCCATGCCTCTCTGGAAGGGGTAGGGGAAGAGGGGAGGTGGGGATCTTGAGTACATGCCCACACCGTGTGGAAGATATCACAGGTGTCCCCTGAGATATGTGAGACAATTACTGCGTAATTTCCTTTCCTCAACTACAATTTTCATTTTCTTCATTACGGCCCCTCTTTCTCTTTCTTCTTTCACTCCCACTTCCTCCCTTCCTGTACCGTGGGATTCGGGTGTCCACCGAGATGACAGAGAATTACTGCGCCATTTCCTTTCCTCAAAAAATTCACGGGGCACTTTGACTGCATATCTAAAGTGCGTAGAGGCGAAAGCGTTTTCCGCACTACTTTGCCTCTGTGGCACTAGTGACGTCACCACTGGATGACATCACACAAAATGAATGGCAAATTACTAAGTAATGACAAATTGCTGATTAATGGCTAATTACTGATTAATGACTAAATACCAATTACCTGCTAATTAGTGACGCTTAAGCTCCGCTTTTAGGAGTGGAACGCGGCAGCGTGTTTTAGCGCCGGAACACTACCACCCACCCGTTCGGCGCGATGCTTTGCCCTTTGAACGCAACGCTTTTTGAGGAAAGGAAATGGCGCAGTAATTCTCTGTCATCTCGGTGGACACCTGAACCGCACCGTACAGAAAGAGAGGAAGTGGGAGTGAAAGAAGAAAGAGAAAGAGGGGTCGTAATGAAAAAAAACTGAAAATTGTGTTTGAGGAAAAGAAACTACGCAGTAACTGTCTCATTTCCTCCCTTCCTCTACAGTGCGGTTAAGGTGTCCACCGAGATGACAGAGAATTACTGAGCCGTTTCCTTTCCTCAAAAAGCGCTGCGTTCAAAGGGCAAGGCATCGCGCCGCGTTCGTTCCATGGACACCCTGGCAGCGCAACAGCACGCTTTCGCGTTCCACTCCTAAAGGCGAAGCTTAAGCGTCATTAATTCGCAGTTAATTAGTACCTATTCATTAATATGTAATTAGCAAAGAATGATTGCTTTGTAATTACTTGGAAATTAGGCGTTAATTAGGTGTGACGTCATCCAGTGGGGACGTCACCAGTGCCACAGAGGCAAAGTGGTGCGGAAAGCGCTTTCGCCTCTACGCACTTTAGGCAGTCAAAGTGCCCCTGAATTTTGCACTCCAAACAAGGATGAGGAAGTTGCATTATTCATGCTTCAAAATACGGCCGGCTTCGCTCACAATAGAACCCAAGCGCAGGAATTCCACCGGAGGAGTTCATGTTTGCATTTTCGCGAAATCGATGCCACATGAGAGAGGCTGCAGGGCGAACCTCTTCAAAGACGAGAACACGGCTGTATATTTTTTTTCTACTGGGTGACATGGGTGGCTCTCAAGCGCACTCACATGTAATTGTTAGTGTATACCTAGCTGTAAATATTCAGGGGGCACTTTGGCTCTCTAAAGTGCTGCAAGGCGAATGCGTTTTCTGGCACACTGGTTGTTTTATTGCGAAAGCAATACTAGTTGCACTTTCAGCCCGTCGCGTAGCGAGGCCGGTAGCTACCAATGACCTTTAGCATGACCCCCTGCTGTGACGTCATGCCATCTGCCCCAAAATTCAGGGGGCACTTTGACTGTCTAAAGTGGGTAGAGGCGGAAGCGTTTTCCGCGCCACCTTCGCTGTTTCTGTGGCACCGGTGGCGTCACATATAATTGAGTACTAATTACCAAGTGATTACAAATCACTAATTAATGGTTAATTATTGATTAATGCCTGAATATTAATTAACTGCTAATTAATGACGCTTAAGCTTCGCCTTTAAGAGTGGAACGCGACAGCGCGTTGTAGCGCTGCCAGGGAGTCCACGGAACACCACCCGTTCAGCGCGATGCCTTGCCCTTTGAACGCAACGCTTTTTGAGGAAAGGAAATGGCGCAGTAATTCTCTGTCATCTCGGTGGACAGCTAAACCGCACCGTAGAGGAAGGGACGAAGTGGGAGTGAAAGAAGATAGATAAAGAGGAGCCATAATGAAGAAAGTGAAAATTGTATTTTAGGAAAGGAAATTAAGCAGTAACTGTCTCACAAAATTCAGGGGGGGCACTTTTTTGACCTAAAGTGTGGTCACTGATGCCCCTAAGAGTGGAACGCGACAGCGTCTTGCAACACTGCCAAGGAGTCCATAGAACGCCATCGCCCATTCGGTTCTACGCCTCGCTTGTCAGTAAATTGGTTGTTGATGAAAGGAAATGTATCTGTCTCTCATTTGTCGGTGGACAACTAAACCTCGCGGGAAGGGAATGGAGGAGGATGAGAGTGAGTGAAGACACCGTATTCACTAGACGCGCCTTTGTTCATTCCAAACCATCGAGCTGGCATGGCGGAGTGGATAGCATGCTCGTCTCTCACGCCGAAGACCGGGGTTCGATTCCTGAGCTCGACCAATTTCTTAATCGGTTTTATTTATTTATATGGCCTGACTAGTAAAGCTAATTAGGCTAATTGGATAATTAAGCAATTAACTAAGCTCAGTCCCACTTAATTGGAGCATCACTGTACGATCCCTTCAATTGGTTGCATGGTTACTAGCCAAAGTACAATTGGCCCCGTTTGAAATTCGCGCCCTGTGACGTCACGACCGTTTCCACCAATTGAAAAGCGTGACATTTTCTGTCGACAACTGCTGCTTACAACGATGAGGCATTAAAGGCTTCCGCCTTAAAAACCAGGGGCCGAACGCGCGCCATCGCGTAGCGAGGCCGCAACTACCAAGCGCGGCCTGCTCCTGCCACGCGCGGCGCGCTTAGCGGTCGGTTCGGGTGTCCACCGAGATGACACAGAATTACTGCGCCATTTTCGTTCCTCAAAAAGCGGTGCGTTCAAAGGGCAAGGCATGGCGCAGTAATTCTCTGTCATCTCGGTGGACACCCGAACCACGGGAAGGGAGGAGCGTCACCGCCCGTTCGGCGCGATGCCTTGCCCTTTGAACGCAACGCTTTTTGAGGAAAGGAAATTCTCTGTCATCTCGGTGGAACCCCGAACCGCACCGTACAGGAAGGGAGGAAGTGGGAGTGAAAGAAGAGGGAAGCTTCTAGACAATCATCCGTTAGCGTCAGCCGCTCGTTTTGGCGACCGAGGCACGCATAAATCTCCCAGCACGTGGGGGCCCTCATGTGGTGAGTATAACGCCATGTAAAACAAATGGGCAAAACTTTCATAAATAAGATTTACTAAGAGCACTACCAAGACACACCACAAGGAAAACCAGGTGCAGCCAGGGCTATTGCTTTCGCAACTTACCTGGCTTAACCAAGCCATAGTCCTTCAATGCTTTTTGAAGGACTATGTTGCTGCGACGCGCGTCTTTTTTTTCTTTTTCTCTTTCCTCTGATATTTTAACTCTCTTCTGTCTGCACGTGGCAGCGGTGGGAGCTCGGTTGGAGCCAGCTGGCAGGCCCGTGCAATCTCCTTTTCATTCTTCTCAATGACTGACTGGACCAGGTAGTGCCTCTCAAGCAGAGGCAGGTCGAATGTCTGCGCCCTTCGCCCTGAAGAGAAGTTTATTGGACTGATTATTCATACAAAGGGACTATAGTCCCTCACAAAGACAAAAACAACAAGGCAGCGACTAGTGTCGCTCGGTACAAACAAGCTATGAAACAAGAACACGACGGCGACTGCTGTCGCCGTTCACACAAAATCATTCACAGCACAGAATGTTCAAAGGGTCCATAATGTCCAGGCATCGCGGGGGGAAGCACGCTCACTAAATACGATGAACGCGCACCGACACCGCGCACCACACACTCAATACGGCAGGAGCCGCACCGTCACGCGGCCCCCGCTGCATGCCCGCTGGCGGCGATGAAGCGGGTGCTCCACCGCCGCAGGAACTCGTCACATGATCTAAACATGATCTAACATGATCTAGGGTCACATGATCTAAACACGCCTGTTGAAACAGGCGCGCCCGAACCCTCTGCAGCATGGGGAACATGGCGCGTTGAGGCCGGCCCTGCAAGGAAGCGACGCCTCTCTGGCGCCACAAAACAAAGGCCCCGACACAGCAAGAGCCGCACAAATGCGTCGCGCGGCCTGGTGTGCGAGCCGAGGCTAACAAAAAAACATGCGTGACATTAGCCTCCAAAAAGTGCGCGCTACGACGCACTAAAAAAAAAAAATGGCTGAGGCTTAACTTGGTTAACCCTGGTCAGATGCGAAGCATATTGATGGCTAGGCTTGGTAATACATGGCTTTACTTGGTTGAATACTTCGTCATTTTAATACAACCACTAGAAGCCTTCGTCGTGGGGGAAGACAACGGCATGGCTACAGCGGAACGCCGACTAACCCCGAGACGCGCGTTGGGTGAGCGCCTGGATTGCCACGGAAGCCATAGCTATGATGCGTCTCCCAAGCCAACTGTCCCGGGTGGAAGGCATTCAACACGCGTTATTTGCAGATGACATTACAATTTGGACCACTGAGGGGAGCCTTGGGGACATGGAGGCCCGCCTTCAGCAGGCCGCTTCCATAGTCGATGCGTATGCTATTGACTGTGGGCTCCAATGTGCTCCAGCGAAATCAGAGCTTTTGCATGTCAGAGCGAACCCAAAGGATAGGACAGCAATTCACATCTCTCTGTCAGGAGGTCCTATTAGAGAGGTAGAGGAGCTCCGTATTCTGGGCCTTTTCATTCACCACAGACTCAGACCGGACTCCACCATTCTGAAACTCAAGAGAGTAGGCGAACAGGTAGGGCGCATAATCCGCCGCGTTTCCAACAAGCGGGGCGGTCTGCGGGGCAGGGACGCGCTTCGGCTCGTCTATGCCTTCGTGACTAGCCGGATCCTCTACGGCGTGCCATATCTCCGCACTACTAAGCAAGACGAGGCGCGAATAGACGCCGTCATCCGCAAGGCAACTAAGCGAGCCCTGGATCTCCCGGTGGCTACCTCTAATGCCAAACTCAAGGCATTGGGGGTGCTAAACTCCTACCAGGAGCTGCGGGAGGCCCACCTCGTGAACCAATACACGCGGCTCATGCAGACGGCCCCTGGGCGCCGCCTGCTAAACCGCTTACACATCCAACACGACTGCACTCCAGAGGAGGCGGAGCGTATCCCAGTACTGTGGCGCCATATGCTCTGGGTCTCCCCGCTCCCCCGTAACATGGACACCGACATGCACGTAAACAGGCGACAAGCGCGGGCTCGGGATCTTGAGAGACAACACGGCTCCCGACCCGGTGTATATTATGTAGACGTAGCAGGCCCATCGCCCACGGGATTTTACACGGCCGCTGTCGTTCACCAGGAAATGCACGTTGATGGACTCTCTTTTCGAGCCCCGAATTCAATGCGAGCCGAGGAAGTAGCGATAGCGCTTGCTGCCGCCCACGCCAATTCGAGAATCATCATTACGGACTCCCGAAAAGCATGTGATCATTACTTGGCAGTGGAGATCTCCCCCTTAGCTGCTTGCATTCTAAGACGGACTGCCACTGATCCAACACCCAAAAGAATCATTTGGGATCCTGGCCACCAGGGCTTACGAAGTAATGAGGCCGCTGACGCGGCTGCCCGAGCGCTTACTCACCGGGCTCCTCATCCCAGCTCTTCTCGCTCGGAGACTAACCAGCCGCTGCTGCGATTCAAGGAAATTATAACGCATTATAGCGACATCCACCGCCTTTTCCCGGCCCCTGCAAAGGGGCTGAGTAAGACGGAGGAGCGAACTTTAAGGCGCCTGCAGACAGGTACTCTACTCTGTCCTGCAATCTTAAAGCATTACGATCCTAACACGGATGAGCGATGCCCACACTGTGGGGAGACCTGTGATATCTTCCACATGGTGTGGGCATGTACTCAAAATCCCCACCTCCCCCCTTCCCCTACCCCTTCCAGAGAGGCATGGGAGACTGCTCTTCTCAACTGCTCCTCGCTTGAGTCCCAAAGGGCTCTGGTGAAACGGGCGAGAGACGGGGCATTGTCATGCGGTGTCCCGGACTAGGGACGCCGACCATGTAGCGGGGCCACTCTGTGGCTCCCAAACTCTATTTCAGTAATTAAAAGTTTTCACCACCACCACCACCGCGTCCGCCTGCCCGGTGGAGCGAGCGTTGCACCTACACCAGTGTGAACGCGCGTTCGAAATGCGCGGGAGTGTGACGTCACCATACCACGTGATTCACACGGCGTGCAACCACAGCGACGGCGCGAGGTGGGCCCCCGTTTCTCCACTGTCGTGACGTCATCGGGTCACGTGGTGTGACGTCATGTATCACGTCGTTTGGAGGCGCACAACCACAGCGACGGCGCGAGGTGGGCCCCCGTTTCTCTACTGTCGTGACGTCATCGTGTCACGTGGTGTGACGTCATGTATCACGTGATTTGGAGGCGCATAACCACGGTGAAGGCTGAAGTGGTAGCTAAAGTAGTATGCTTCGCATAAAAGCGCGTGTTCGAGGGTCTCTGTCGCACCGCACTGGGGACACCGAGAAGAAGGAGCGATGCCCCACGTGGCGATGCGGACCCCCGTTTGGGAGCGTTGGGAGGACTCTGCAGCCTCGCAGCCAGCCGAAGTCGCGGACGTCTGGTGGTACCCATTGCGACGTCAAGTCTAGCCACCGTACCCGCCTGCTCCGCTCTAGCTGTTCAGGTGTAGCCTCCTGGATGGCAAGGAGCTCGCAAACGCGGGAGGCCTGCGTCTGAGAGACGTCGACCTCGGGCAGGGTGGCGGTGAGAGACTCGGCCGTCCGACAGACATACCGGAAGAACGCCGGCTGCCGTTCGGCTGAAGGACCTACGAGTTCACCAAAAAAGAGGCGCCGCGAAGTCCCGAGAAGGTAGGCGAGGAGACCTCTGCCCGGGTAGTCGGTGGCGTCGACCAGGTCGCGGACGCCTCGAACAGCAAGCACGCTGCACATTGTGCGCAGGTTGGGCAGGCTGAACCCGCCCATGCGCGTGGGAAGACGGAGGAGCGCGCGAGCGACGGTCTCCGTTTTTCCCGCCCAGAAAAAACTGCCACAGAGTGTGGCCAAGCGGCGCGTAAAGGTGCGCGGCGGACAAGCGACGCGAGCTATATAATAGAGCGGCGCGCACACCGATGACCTGATGATAAACGCGCGTTCCGACAGCGACAGGCGGAAACGCGCTGCTACTGTCAGGCGTCGCTCAGCGGTCGCTCTCAACTCGGTCCACGAGTCGCGGGCTACCTCCCCCGAGGAGAGGAACACGACTCCTAGCACCTTACAAGCCGGGACCCACTCCTCCTCGCCCAACAGGTCCGACGCAAAGGCCCCGAAACGCAGAGCCTTGCTCTTGCCCCTGTTGAGGAGGGCGCCGGACAGCTCGCTGTAACTGGAAAAAAGCCGTACAAACGCTACGAAGCCGTCCGCGTCCCTCACAAACAAGGACACGTCGTCAGCGTACGCTGACACCTTCACCTGGCCCTGGCCAGGCAAAGGGAAACCGCGAATCGATGGAGACTCTGCTACGCGACGCAAGAGCGGGTCTAAACATAACACGAAGAGCATAGGTGACAGGGGACAACCCTGGCGAATACCGCGCTCTATCCCGAAACGTGCGGTCAACGCCCCGTTGAAGAGCAAGCAAGCTGTAAGATCGGAGTACAGCCGCTCCAACCGCTCTACGAACTCCGGCGGAAAGCCGAAAGCCCCGAGAACTCCAAAAAGGTATCGGTGCTCGACCCGATCGAAGGCTTTAGCCTGATCGAGGGAGACAAAACAACCCGGAATTCCTGTTCTCGAGGTGAACGTGAACAAGTAACGCGTTAGTGCGAGAGACGAGAACACCGAGCGTCCAGGCACGCTGCAGGTCTGCGCAGGGCTTACGAGCACCGATAAAACCTTACTCAACCTTTTAGCCAGCAGTGACGCCACGATCTTGTAGTCTGCGTTTAGCAGAGTGATCGGGCGCCACGCCTGCGGGTCAGATCGACACCCTCCGGGCTTCAGGATGAGCACTACGCGGCTCTCACGAAAAGACTCCGGCCTCTCGCTGTCCCTGACGAAGGCGTTCACCATCCGGAGGAGGTGATCCTCCAGGACGGTGTAAAACCTAGCATAAAAGCTGATGGGAATGCCGTCAGGGCCTGGAGCTGAGGCGGCGTTCATGCCCTTAACGGTGGCGAAGACCTCTTCCGCGCCTACGGGAGCGCTCAGCTGCGCGCCGAGATCGCTCGGGACCTGCGGTAGCGTAGCGCAGAAACTACGGAGGGAGTCTTTGAAAGAGGCGTCGTCCCGCCTTTCGGCCTCGGAAGCAAACAGATGCGAAAAATGACGCGTAAATGCGTCAGAGATGTCAGCCGCGCTGCTGCTCCTGGTACCGTCCGGCAAAACTACCTCCTCCACGCGGGCCTGTCGCTCCTCGTCAAGGCTACCTGCCCGTACTTGGCGTAATACGGTCGGATCGGAAACCGGTCGGCCCTGTACGAGCGCCCTACTTGCTGTACGCGATGACTACCGCAGGAGTGTGTGGTAGCGCGCCTTCAAGATGTTCAAGTAATCGCGCATGGCGAAAGTAAGCGGCGCGCCGAGCTGCACGGCGCGTATACGCGCGAGGGTGATGTTAATTTCGCCCGTTATTCGCCTACGGCGTTGGCGCCCTTCGGTGATAAGGAGCGCGCGCCATGCCGCTTTTCGCTCGTCCCAGGTAATGCGCGTCGCGTCGCGTCCACCCGGGTTTCCCAGCGCATGTTCAAGGGCTGTCACGCTAGACCAATCTGTCAGCAGACATGGGTCCATACGCCACGCTTCCAAACGTGGGGCGCGCTCGCCTATGTCCAGTACTGCTGACAGTGGTCGATGGTCGCTAATGCGCGGTGTACCAGGGGGGAACGCGAGCACATTGCAGGCCACCAATAAACACTCGAGCTCTCGAGGGAACAAGAACTTGTCAATTCTGCTCGCTGAGCTGCCCCGCTCCCAAGTTCCACCGAAACAACCATCGTGAAGCTCAACCCACGCGTCGGTCAAACCAAACTGAATACAAATATCCCGCAGAGACCGGGCCCCGGCGTAGGGTCGCCCCTGGCCTCGACCGCGAACGTCTCGTACGGGATCCAGAACACAGTTAAAATCGCCAACGAGAAAGCAAGGGTAACAATCTAACATAAAAGAATCTAGTGAATCAAAGAAGCTAGAAGAGTCGGAGTGGCGGGCTGGCGCGTAAACCACCAACGCTCTGACGCGCATTCCACCCTGGAAGAAGTCGACCGCGAGGGTGCGGCCGTCCACGCCGTAGGTGCAATGCGCGCCAGAGCGAAGGGAACTATTGACAAAAACGACGCCGACACCGCACGAAACTGAACAGGTTAACGCTCTCAAGAGAATTTTATTGGACCCCATGGTTAAACGATAAGGGACCACAGTCCCTCAAAAATTACAAGAGTACAGTTCGCGACTAGTGTCGCTCGATTACGGAAAAGCGATCACTCAAGACACGACGGCGACTCCTGTCGCCCTGCAAATAGAAGTCATTCACTGCACGTAATAATGTCCACAGTGTCCAGATGCCGCGGGGGAAGCACGCTTCTAGAAGACACTAATACCGCTGAAAACGGAGCCGGTTGATTGAAGTACCACTGTCGTCGTGGTACCAGCGCTGAAGCGCAATGCCGGACTAGGTTAGTTAAAGTGTTTGTGCGTATATTTAATTAATCCTGCTAATATCTCACCTTAAAGAAAACAGATGCTATTCATATCCGGTTTAGCGTAAAGTTTTAAATGCAATATTTAGAAAAAAATTGGCGTGGGCTTAGCTTTCGCTAAGCCTGGTAGGTTGCGAAAGCAAAAGCGCAGCGCATCCAACTGAAGGAACGCATTGCGCCGCGTCTACAGGTCACGCGTGGCTACCGGCCGCCGCTGCGCGACGACTCAAAGCGAGAGAGAGAGAGAAAAACTTTATTGTGACCGGAATTCAGGGCACGCCCCAGGGTCCCCGCACGACCCCACTGACTCAAGTGTTTATGTTCCTAAGGTCCATAACACTGGCAGGCCGGCCGGTGGCGATGGTCTGCACGGCCGAGTCCTCCGAGCACAGCAGGGTCTCCCAGTCCTCCCAGGTCTTGAGGTTCTCTAGGTCCCGCGGGGGAGGGTCGCCGGGCAGAGGGAAAGAGGGAAGAGGCGAAGGGTTCTGGGCATAGGGCGCATGCCGGAGTGGGGAAGGAGGGATGATGGCGGGCTAGGGTAAGGGGTGAGGGGACAGAGTGTGTCTGTAGTATGCGCCAGAGTGTTGCTTGTTTGTTATCTAGGGAGGAGTGGGGCGGCGGGTAGAGCTGGCGTGAGGCTCTGTAGGCCTGCGTCAGCTCGCTGAATGAGTGCATGCGCTCCTTCGTGAATCCCCGATCCGAGGCCACCTGAGCCCGGTTTAAAGAAGCTCGGGCTAAAAGGATGGCGGCCTCGTTTCCGGAATTCCCGGAGTGCGCGGGCATCCATATCAGCTCCACTTGGCGGGGCGGGGTTGCATCGGGCGAGTCCAGTATGCTAAAAGAAGGGATATGGACTCGGCCTCGAGGAAAATTCAGAATCGCAGTTTTAGAATCACTTAAAATGTACCGGGCTTCCGTGAGGGTGATAGGAAGTGCAATGGCGGCTTCCTCTGCAGCCTCTGGGGAGGTGTCTGGTGGGCGAGGTAGTGTGAGGAGGGCGGATGAAGAGGAGTCCACCACAGCTGCTGTCGCTTCATCACCCCTGCAGGCAGCGTCCACCCATACGGCGTCCAGCTCGGGGCTTTACGCTCGATGGAGTGCCTTCGCACGGGCTCTGCGGCGCTGCTCATGGCGGGACGGGTGCATATTCCTCAGGAGCGGCCTGATGAGGAGCTCCCGGTGAAGGGGTCGTGGGATGGCGAGGAGGGTTGGGTCGATGGCCGGTATTCCGATTCCGAGGGAGTCGAGGATATACCGACCTGTGGAGGTTTGTGTGAGACTGATGTATTGAGCCTGTCCGTGGGCTCCCAGCAGTTCCCCGAGCGTGTTGTGGAGGCCCAGGCTCAGCAATCTTTCTGTGGATGTGTTGAGGGGAAGATGAAGTGCTACCTTGAATGCCTTGCGAATCAAAGTATTCAAAGCGTTTATGTCATGTTGGGATAGTTGTAAGTATGGGGTAGTGTACAGCACACGACTGAGGACAAAGGCATTTTTGAGGCGACATAGGTCACGCTCCTTCATGCCTCCATGCGATCCCGAAACCGTGCGGATGAGGTGCGATATCGCGTCTACAACCTGCTTGAGTTTCTTGAGGGTGGTGGTGTTTTTGCCATCGTTCTGGATGTGCAGGCCCAATACACGGAGGGTGCCAACCTCAGGCACCCGGTCTGCATTCAGTTCAATGATAATGGGGGAGCGTGGGCAGCGGTGGTTCTTAGGCCGGATGTGGAAGAGTTCGGACTTCTCTGGAGAGCAAGACAGCCTGATGGTCCGTGTGTAATTTTGTGTGAGTGTGGCTACTTCCTGTAAGGTGTTCTCTATGCCGCCGTCACTGCCGTGGGGGGTCCACAGGGTGATATCGTCGGCATAAAGAGTGTGCTTCAGGTGGAGAATAGTTGCCAATTTTCGGGCAAGGGGGATTACGGTAATGTTCAACAAAAAGGGGGAGAGGACGAACCCTTGAGGGGTGCCGATGCTCTGAAGCGTGTAGCAGGAGGAAGACAGAGGGCCGAAGTGTATCTCAGCTGTGCGGTAAGTGAGGAATGCTAGAATGTAGGCGTACGTGCGCACACCCACATTCAAGGGGGTGTTACGTCTCGCCTTCGTCCTGGGGAATACAACGACATGGCAGCAGCGAAACACCGACAAACCCCGAGACGCGCGTTGGGTGAGCGCCTGGATTGCCATGGAAGCCGCGTCCGTCTGCCCGGTTGAGCGAGCGTTTCCCCTACACCGAGTGTGAACGCGCGTTCGTAATGCGCGGGAACGCCGCTCATGGACATTCCGGCGTCTACGCTACGGTGATGGCATCGCCCCCCCCCTCTCCCAGCGCGTGACGGCGGTGTGATCTCTCGGGAGTGAGTGAGTGCGTGTGTGTCTGTGATTGGTGCCAGTGAGAACCTCCTTCCCCTGCAGGCCCGGCCCCCATCTAGGGACCCTAGGGAAGGGAACTCTTTAAAACCCCGGCAGCGGCACGGCCGAGGAGCTTTTTGTCATCATGGTCTTCTGATGAGCTGTCGTCATGCAGCGCTCCTGCAGCTCACTTGTAAATATGTAAATTCCTGTATAAAGTCCTCTCTCATTGCCTTTTTCCAGCAGCCTCGTCTCAGACGTCCCTCATTCCCTCTCCGGCACACGACCATGCTACCTCGTATTTAACAAACTGGTGGCAGCGGTGGGGTGCTGCTACCTCGTCTTTAACAGGGGATAGAGCAGTCATGATGGCCTGATGTTCAATGCGATCAAAAGCTTTGGAGAGATCCAAAGCTAAGACTGCCTTGGTGTGACTTGGAAGAAGCGGGTCGAAAATGTCGTGTGTGAGTTGCAGCATGGCGTCCTGTGCCGATAGATGGGGGCGAAATCCCAGCATGCTATGCGGGTAAAGATTGGTGTCCGCCGTGTGACTTGTGAGTCTCGCTAACACAACATGCTCGAGGAGTTTCCCGAGGCATGAGGTTAGCAAATCGGACGAAGGTTGTGGAATGTAAGTGGTTTGTTGGGTTTAGGTATGAATATTACCTTCGCGTGGCGCCAAGACTGCGGAAGGTTACCCTGCCCCCAGCACTGGTTGAAGTATTTCGTAATGTGGCTGATCGATTGGTCATCCAGATTACGGAGTATGGAGTTTGTGATTTGGTCTGCACCAGGTGCGGAGTTGGCGCGGAGAGTCAGGAGGGCCGCTCTGACTTCCGTCTCCGTGATGTCGGTGTCGAGTGTGGGATTTGCTTGTCCTGTGTAGTGCGGTAGAGGTATGGGGCCGCCTGGAGATGTGTACATGGTTTGAAGTTTGTCTAGGAGGGTGTCTGGATCGTCATTGTGTTCATGTGTGAGGCGTGTCACGTGCTGCCATGTTGCTGATTTGGTGCGTGTGGGGTCAATGAGGTGTCGGAAGAGTTGTCATGCGCGTTTGCTGGATAGGTTTCCGGCGATGCCGTCACATATCTGTCCCCAGTTAGATCGGCAGAGCTCTTCAGAGTGCAGTTGGATTTGTGTCTGCAGCGCGGCCAGCCGCTTTTTAAGCGTTCTGTTGAGTTTGTTGCCCTTCCAGCGTTCCAGGAGGCTGTGATAAGCCTCCCAGAGGTGGGCTAGGCGTGTATCGAGGGTAGGGGTTTCGGTTGTAGTTTCAATGTGTCGGGTGATGTGGTGAACGTCAAGCTTGAGTGACTGCATCCATGCGTCGATGTCTGCGATGGGTGTGTCTGGGAGGGCGACGACTCAAAGCGTCTTCGGTAATTTTCTTTATATATTGTTTTATTGCGAAAGCAATACTAGTTGTACTTTCAGCCCGTCGCGTAGCGAGGCCGGATAGCTATCAATGACCTTTAGCATGACCCACTGCTGTGACGTCATGCCATCTGCCCCCAAAACCAGGGGCCCAACTCGCGCCGTCGCGTAGCGAGGCCGCAGCTACCAAGCGCGGCCTAACTTCTGCTCCTGCCACTCGCGGCGCGCTCAGCGGTCTGACATCACAGCTATAAGAGCGGGGCTCCAACTTGCGCCGTCGCGTAGCGAGGCCGCAGCTACCAAGCGCGGCCTAACTCCCGCTCCTGACGCGCGCGGGGCGCTTTTTGGTCGGACGTCACAGCTGCAAGAGCGGGGCTCCAACTTGCGCCGTCGCGTAGCGAAGCCGCAGCTAGCAAGCGCGGCCTAACTCCCGCTCCTGCCGCGCGCGGCGCGCTTAGAGGTCTGACGTCATGCCATCTGCTGCAAAACCGGGCGCGCAGCGCGCCGGCGGCCAGACGTTGCAATGTCGCCTACCGCGAAAGCCGCTCGGCAGAATGCAATGAGGTGGTGGTGGTGGTGAAAAACATTTATAGTGCAATAAATATTTACAGAGAGGTGATTGGAATAGGCCCTATTGGCCCTTTCCCCTAACAATACTAGGTGGAGCCCCTATTCCGGGGCCCCATTGGCAAGCAACGCCGCCCGCGTCCGGTGAACCAAGGCCTTTTGGGTCTTTAGGTCCTGACAGCCGAGCAGGGCCGCCTCCCAGTCCTCTCTGGTGGGGTTGGTGTTGGGGGGGATAGATGAGTTGGATTGACACGCCCAAACCATGTGGAAGGTGTCAGCCACCTCCCCACAGAACTGGCACGTGCCATCAAAGGATTCGTTGAAATGTTTAAGTACCGCCGGGCACAGTACAGTGTTAGTAAGAATTTTGATGAGGAGGCGCTCGTCAGCGCGATCCAGTCCCTTACAAGGGGCCGGGTAGCGCCGGTGCTCCTCCTTGTAGTAATCGGTGATGTGTTTGAATGTAAGGGCCAGATTGTCTGATTGGGAGTAGGCTTCCAAGGACAGGGAGATAGCCCGGGGAGAGAGTGCGCAGCAACAGCGAGCTACGGAGACCGAACAAGAGCGTGAACAAAGACTTTCTAAGCGGCGTGCCCAGTATGCAGCTCGCCGACAACGTACAGCCTCTGTGCAAGAAGCTATGGAAGAACGTCCTACTCTTACGAGTATGCTCAACGCCATGGATGACGATACAGAAGTGAGCAGTGTATCTCTAGCTCAGCGTTAACGTGCAGCCTGATCTCCAGCCTCCTGACTGGCCCCCTTTGGGTCAGCTCATACCTCACATCCCGAAGGTAATCTGTAAATAAATGTTTTCCACCACCACCACCTGACCAAAATTGGCGACGGTAAAGTGTTGGATGACTCTGAAGTCAAACTGCATTAACCTGACCAGCAACCAAGTACATCATTGCAGCGACAGCACTTCTCGCCTCGCTACTAGTTGTACATAGAATAACCAGGTAACACCTTTAATTGGTTGGTTTAGTTGGTTGGTTAATGGGGTTTAACGTCCCAAAGCGACTAAGGCTATGAGAGACGCCGTAGTGGAGGGCTCCGGAAATTTCGACCACCTGGGGTTCTTTAACGTGCAACCAAGTACATCATTGCAGCCACAGCACTTCTCGCCTCGCTACTAATTGTACATAGAATAACCAGGTAACACCTTTAATTAAAACACCATGCCATATCCAGATTGAATCACTGTATAACCGATGCATCACCACAAGTCTAACCACAAGCACCACCACCAGCTACACTACCAGCTGAACCATGGCGTAGCTACGAATATTGCTTTCGCAATTACCGGGCTTAACCAAGCTAAGCCACAGCCATTTTTTATTTACTTTTTATGTTTCATATTTTGTTTTTTTTTGCTCCTTTTCTTATCATTATTGCTTTTATTTTTGTTTTCAGATCTTATTTTGTTTTAATTTATGTTTGTTATTTTATTTTTATTTTTCCTTTTTTGACTTTGTTCCTTTTTTTTATTTATGAAACCCATGCATTCACTAGATGTGCCTTTATCCATGCTCGAACCTTGAGCCTTCGTGGCGGAGTGGTAGCGTCTCCGCTTCAAATGCCAAAGGCACTGGTTCAATTCCCACCCTCGGCACAGTTTCTTTTTAAGCAGTGACGCCGAAAGGCGGACAAATCTGCCGACCCGTCTGCCGACGTGTCTGTCGACACGGGTGCCGACGCGTCTGCTAACGACAGTGTGAGGCATTAAAGGCTTTGGCCTAAAATCAGATCTGCACACGGAGCACAGAACGCGCAATCACGATTACAGAACTAGCACCTTTTTCCTGTAACACTTCTGCATGTGCATGCTTTGAAACGGCTATTCGTCAGATACCTTTTCACCCGCCGCGGTTTCCCGGTGGCTAGGGCGCTCGGCCCCGGTTTTGAACCTGGCCCCGGCGCCCGTGTTTCGATGGAAGAGACACGCAAATGGTCTCAATGTGCTGTGCGATATCAGAGCACATTAAAGACCCCCGGAGGTCGACATTATTCCGGAGCCCTCCACTGTAGTATTACTTTCTCTGTTCTTTCACTCCCACCTTGCTCCCTTACCTTAAGCGCGGTTAAAGAGAAGTAGGGACAACGCAGTACCTTGTGGTGCGCCCCGCATTCCCATCTCAAACGGGCCGTACTAGGTTTCTTACATGCCCAAATAGGCCAAGCGCCTTGACCAGTGAGCCACCGCGGGAGCTGATAATACCTATTCACCCCATAAGGCGAGAGAAGCGCTGTGCCGTGTGTGTCTCTGGCCAGTGCTGATCTCTGAGGTGTCACGTGCGTCTCGCACTGTATGAATACGGAACCGCCAAATAAACGTGGTTATCTCTTGCCTCGACCCTTGGCTTCAGCACGAAAGAACTCTTTCAGACGCACTAACCTCGACCAAGAATCTTGTTGCCTTGTCTTGGTCGCGAGAGGTTTCTCGGGATGAGCAGCATGGGTCGTAAAATCCCTACCGGTGGCTGTGATGGGAACACCCACCTGCCAGTGCAGTGGCCAATCGATTAACCGCTGAGCCACTGCGCTGGCAGTGGCACGAGGACTCGCCGCGATTTATGAATTGTAAGGAGAGATTGGGCAGTGATTTAACTCGCCATGAGAGTGGCTCTCAGGAGAAGTCAGGTGGATGCTGCGCTGACGTCTGCGGTCAGGGCCTCCTGGACTCACAGACCCCGCCTCTGAACTGCCCGTTCTGCCCCGCTTCTGCTACAGAGGCTACGTTAGCTCACTTCATGCTAACTTGCCCTGTACTTCGGGAGGCACGCGAGCGATACCTCGGAATTCAGGGTTGCCATCCCAGCCGAACACGAGGCTCTCGAATCTGGACCCATGGGGCCCAATACCGGGCTTAGAGTGCATATGTAGCTGCCACCGGTCTGCTCATGTATAAATAACTCTGTTATGTTAAGGCCATATCTCCGCAATAAAAAAGAATTGTAGGGCGGATTACAATCGCGTGTAAGACTGATGACACAGCGATGCTGTTTGAGTTTGGTTCGACTAAGTGAACCGTGATTATGCTCATCGTTTCTATCTGTTGTAATGACGCCTAAGCGCGCCGCCGCGGTGGCTCAGTGGTTATGGTGCTCGGCTGCTGACACAAAAGACACGGGTTCGATCCCGGCCACGGTGGCTGGAATTTCTTTGGAGGAGAAATTCTAGAGGCCCGTGTGCTGTGCGATGTCAGTGCACGTTAAAGAACCCCAGGTGGTCGAAATTTCCGGAGCCCTCCACTACGGCGTTTCTCATAGCCTTAGTCGCTTTGGGACGTTAAACCCCATAAAACCAAGCCTAAGCTTCGCCTTTAGGAGTAAAACACGACTGCGTGCTGTAGCGCTGCCAGGGAGTCCGCGGAACACCACCACCCGTTCGGCGCGATACCTTGCCCCTTGAACGCAACGCTTTTTGAGGAAAGGAGATGGTGCAGTAATTCTCTGTCATCTCGGTGGGCACGTGAACAGCACTGCAGAGGAAGAGAGGAAGTGGGAGTGGAAGAAGAAAGAGAAAGAGGGGCCGTAATGAAGAAAATGAAAATTGCATTTGAGGAAAGGAGGAAAGGAAATTACCCAGTAACTGTATCGAATATCTCGGTGGACACCCGTAATCCTTTTGTAGAGCAACACCACCTAGACAAGTTCGTCTAGGTGGTGTTGTGTAGAGGAAGGGAGGAAGTGGGAGTGAAATAAGAAAGAGAAAGAGGGGCCGTAATAAAGAAAAAGGAAATTGTTTTCGAGGAAAGGAAATTGCGCAGCGACTATCGCACACTCGCTCCTCGCGCATGCGCAGTGGAGCTCTCTAGGGCTCCGCGAAATCGCTCACACCTAGCGTAGTGTTGCTTCCGCAACAGAAAATGCAACCCGGTTCTCCAGAGAGAGAGAGAGAGAGAGAAAACTTTATTGTACAAGGAATTCGGGGCACGCCCCACGGTCCCCGCACGACCCCACTGCACTCGAGTGTTTATGTTCCTAAGGTCCATAACACTGGCAGCCCGGCCGGTGGCGATGGTCTGCACGGCCGGGTCCTCCGAGCGCAGCAGGGGCTCCCAGTCCTCCCAGGTCTTGAGGTTCTCTAGGTCCCGCGGGGGAGGGTCCGCCGGGCAGAGGGAAAGGATGTGGAGGGAAGAAGTGAAGGGTTCTGGGCATAGGGCGCATGCCGGAGTAGGGAAGGAGGGATGATAGTGGGCTAGGCTAAGGGGCGAGGGGAGAGTGTGTGTCTGTAATCTGCGCCAGAGTGTTGCGTGTCTGTTATCTAGGGAGGGGTGGGGCGGAGGGTAGAGCTGGCGTGAGGCTCTGTAGGCCTGCGTCAGCTCGCTGAATAAGTGCATGCTTCTCCTTCGTGAATCCCCGATCCGAGGCCACCTGAGCCCGGTTTAAAGAACCTCGGGCTAAAAAGTTGGCGGCCTCGTTTCCGGGATTCCCGGAGTGCGCAGAGAACTGGTCGTCCATGCCCAGCGAGCAGCCAAGCTCAGCGGTGCCCTGGAATAGGGGCGCCGACCTCAGTCGACAGTAATAACTTGTAAAATAGAGTAAATAAAGTTTATCCTATCCTATCCTATAACCGTGTCTGGTCGCACTGATAAATGCTACACACATGTTATAAACCGCGTATAGTCGATGGCTCGGGGGGTAAGCTTCGACCACGTGAGTTTATCTGCATCTATATTTCACTCCAAACGAGGATGAGGAGCGGTTTCACTACTCAGGCTTTAAAACGCGGCCGGCTTTGCTGAGAATACAACGCTCGAGCTTGAGTTTTCATTTTTACATTTTTCCGACATCGATGCCACATGAGTGGGGCTGCTGCGCGAACCTCATAAAGACGAATCATATACCTCGCTGTAAAATCAGATCTTCAAATGGAGCAGTGAACGCGCAATCACGCCAAAAAATCCACGCCCCTTTCGTTTAACACTTCTGCGTGTATAAGTTTCGAATCTTTCGCCCGCCGCCGTGGCTCAATGATTAAGGCGCTCGTCTACCGAGCCCGAGTACAAGAGCACGCCTCAGGGCTCTGTCCTCTCTCCGCTACTTTTCAACATCACTATGATGGGCCTTCCGGCTCGGTTTTCCCGCTACGAGGGCCTTCATCATAGCATTTACGCGGATGACGTCACCCTCTGGATGACTGGCGGCAGTGACGGACATATTGAAGGGACTCTCCAGGCTGCGATCAACACAGTTGAAGACTACTTATCGGACAAAGGACTTAAGGGCTCAGCAGCAAAATCTGAGCTCTTCTTTGTGCGTTATCCCGGCACCCAGAAACCCCCCACATCTCCGAATATCCGCCTCACTATTAACAACCTTCCCGTGCCTACGGTATATAGGATCCGAATTCTCGGCCTCCGCCCCAAGCAAACGGAGCCAACACCAACACAATACATCGCTTCCGAGAGTGCCGCTCCCCGCCTCACAAGATTGACGATATTGGTCTCTGGACCTCTGAGCTATTCCAAGACGTACAAGACGCCACGGAATCAGTCTACCCGGACGATCCTCTGACCCCCTACGACTCACACCTGCTCGCCCTCTGGCGTCGCAAGCAGCAGCTCACTTTCCAAACGCGCAGGCATAAGCTCGACCGTTATGCACGTAACGGTCGATCTCGATCGATCTCGATCGATCGAGATCGATAATCGAGATCGAGATCGATCGAGATCGATAATCGAGATCGATAATGCTCGATCGCCAAAATTGGAATGCTGTATGTAACGAACTAGATAGCAACATTTCAAGAGCAGATGCGTGGCGCTTCCTGCGTCACCTCATAGACCCCTCTAGCACTCGTTCAGAGAACGCCCAACAACTGGAACGCCTCCTACATCAGTTTCCGGGCTCTCCAGATGAGTTACTCGCCCAGCTGAGGGACAAATACATCAATCCGCAGCCCCCTACTCTACCTCCCAGACTATTCGGGTCCCGACAACCCTTCCCTCAGCGCCCCGATCAGAGTGGCAGAGGTCCGGGCTGCCCTAGCTAAGTTACGTCCGAGCTCGGCAGCCGGCCCAGACCGCATCAATAACAAGATTCTCCGTAACCTCGACGACCGCTCTATTCATGCACTCACAGCCTACATGCAGTAATGCTGGGAGTCCGGCGTTCTCCCAAAGGATTGGAAACATGCAAAAATCATTCTTATCCCCAAGCCAGGTAAGCCCCCAAGCCTCGACAACCTCCGTCCGATATCACTTACGTCCTGCGTGGGTACGACCATGGAACACGTTATATTGGCGCGGCTCTCGACGTACATAGAGGATCGTGATCTCTTCCCGCCCCGCCATCCCACGATCCCTTCCCCGGGAGCTCCTCATCAGGCCGCTCCCGAGGAACATGCAGCCGTCCCACCATGAGCAGCGCCGCAGAGCCCGTGCGAAGGCACTCCATCGAGCGTACGGCTCCGAGCCGGACGCCGTATGGGTGGACGCTGCCTGCATGGGTGATGAAGCGACAGCAGCTGTGGTGGACTCCTCATTATCTTCCCTCATCACACTACCTCTCCCTCCCGACACCTCCCCAGAGGCTGCAGAGGAAGCCGCCATTGCACTCGCCATCACCCGCACGGAAGCCCGGTACATTTTCAGTGATTCAAAAACTGCGATTCTAAATTTTGCTCGAGGCCGAATCCATGTCCCTGCTTTTGGCATACTGGAATCGCCCGATGCACCCCCGCCCCGCCAAGAGGAGCTGATATGGTTGCCTGCGCACTCCGGGAATCCCGTAAACGAGGCCGCCAACCTTTTAGCCCGAGGTTCTTTAAACCGGGCTCAGTTGGCCTCGGATGCGGGATTCGCGAAGGAGCGCATGCACTCATTCAGTGAGCTGACCCAGGTATACAGAGCCTCACGCCAGCTCTACCCTCCGCCCCACCCCTCCCTAGATAACAGACACGCAACACTCTGGCGCAGATTACAGACACACACTCTCCCCTCGCCCCTTACCCTAGCCCACTATCATCCCTCCTTCCCTACTCCGGCATGCGCCCTATGCCCAGAACCCTTCGCTTCTTCCCTCCACATCCTTTCCCTCTGCCCGGCGAACCCTCCCCCGCGGGACCTAGAGAACCTCAAGACCTGGGAGGACTGGGAGACCCTGCTGCGCTCGTAGGGCCCGGCCGTGCAGACCATCGCCACCGGCCGGGCTGCCAGTGTTATGGACCTCAGGAACATAAACACTTGAGTGGAATGGGGTCGTGCGGGGACCCTGGGGCGTGCCCCGAATTCCTTTTGTAATAAAGTTTTCTCTCTCTCTCTTCCCGCCAAGCATGGTCGGCTCTCGGCCCCATCTGTCCACGTGTGATGTTATGCTCCAGCTCAAGCATGAACTTCTGGACCACAAGACTCGAGACACTATGGTCATCCTGGGCCTCGAAGTCGCTAAAGCTTTCGACAACGTTCAACACACTGCTATCCTGTCCAACCTCCAGAATCTGCAGGTGGGCGAAACTCTGTACAACTATATCCGTGCTTTCCTTACGGATCGCACTGCCACGCTCGTTGCCGGTCCACACTCCCTCGAGGATATCTCCCTGGACAACAAGAGCACGCCGCAGGGCTCCGTCCTCTCTCCGCTGCTTTTCAACATCACTATGATGGGCCTTCCGGCTCGACTCGCTCGCCACGAGGGCCTTCATCATAGCATTTACGCTGATGACGTCACCCTCTGGATGACTGGCGGCAGTGACGGACACATTGAAGGGACTCTCCAGGCTGCGATCAACACAGTTGAAGAGTACTTATCGGACAAAGGACTTAAGTGCTCAGCAGCAAAATCTGAGCTCTTCTTTGTGCGTTATCCCGGCACCCGGAAACCCCCCACATCTCCAAATATCCGCCTCACTGTTAACAACCTTCCCGTGCCTACGGTCGACACCATCCGAATTCTTGGCCTCCACCTCCAAGCCAACGGAGCCAACACCAACACAATACAAAGCTTGCATCGATACACACAGCAGACAGCCCGTCTCATACGGCGCGTTTCCAACAAGCGGGCAGGCATGAAGGAGGCGTATCTCCTCCGTCTCTTTCAAGCATTTGTAGTAAGTCGTATTGCTTACACTGCTCCATATTTACGTCTCACGCTCACGGAGAAGCACCGCCTGGATTGCCTTATCCGCAGCGGCGTCAAAACAGCCCTTGGTCTTCCTCTCTCTACTCCCAACGACAAGCTCCTCGCCCTTGGTGTCTCCAACACGGTTGACGAGCTCATTGAGGCGGCCCTCCTGGCCCAGCGCCAACGCCTCTCCCTAACTTTCGCAGGCCGCTTTATCCTCGAACGACTTCGCATCGCTCCCTTCCGTCCGCCATCCTCGGTGGTCAGTCTCCCACCTGCCATCAGGGCCAACATCAAGACAATCCCTCTCCCCCGCAACATGCATCCAATTCATCATCAAGATCGCAGAGAAGCTCGGGCAGCGTTACTCCAGCAGCGATATGCTGGCCGACTTGACGTGCTTTACACAGACGCGGCAGACTATCCTACTCGGACTGCTGCAACAGCGGTTGCCACAGATGAGGACATGACACTTCATGCCTCCTGCTCCGTACGCACTTCACATATCACTACAGCGGAGGAAGTAGCTATTGCTCTCGCGCTCTCCACTTGTAAAGCGAGAGTAATCATAAGTGACTCACAACGCGCCATTCTTAATTTTACTCATGGCCGTATTTCAGTCGAAGCGTTTCGCGTACTCGTATCAAATCCTCCTAAACACCTGACCCTACTGATATGGGCTCCAGCCCACATGGGTCTGAAGGGTAATGAGGGAGCACATGGGCAAGCTCGAGGGCTCACTTTCCGAGCAGCATATCATTCCGCCCCAAACATGCCCGCCTTGGTCAGGAAGGACACCATAATCACTTCACGCGATCTGCTCCAGCACTATCGTCTTTCTCGCCAACTCTATCCAGGTCCGCACCGAGAACTTACTAAGACAGAGGCCGCCATATAGCGCCAACTCCAGACGGACACTTTCCCCAATCCCAAAAGATTCCATAATATATTTCCTGAATGGTACATGCCGATGTGTAAACACTGCAATATCCCAGCAGACCTCCTTCATATGGTCTGGACTTGTCCACGACAACACATGCCAAATCCCACACAAGATACCTGGGAGGCTCGTCTACGCAGCTCTACCCTAGACGACCAACGAACGCTCATCGGTCTCGCTCTAGAGGCTGCCAGATTTCAAGGAGTCTTGGCCGACCCCTAGATCTGGGCCTTCGGCCCCTTGACTGTTTTAATAAATGTTTACCAACCAACCAACCAACACAATACAACGCTTGCATCGATACACACAGCAGACTGCCCGTCTCATACGGCGCGTTGCCAAGAAGCGGGCAGGCATGAAGGAGGGTAATCTCCTTCACCTCTTTCGTAGTAAGTCGTATTGCTTACACTGCTCCATATTTACGTCTCACGCTCACGGAGAAGCACCGCCTGGATTGCCTTATCCGCATCGACGTCAAAGCAGCCCTTGGCTTTCCTCTCTCCACTCCCAACGACAAGCTCCTCGCCCTTGGTGTCTCCAACACGGTTGACGAGCTCATTGAGGCGGCCCTCCTGGCCCAGCGCCAACGCCTCTCCCTAACTTCCGCAGGCCGCTCTAAACTCGAACAACTTCGCATCGCTCCCTTCCGTCCGCCATCCTCGGTGGTCAATCTCGCACCTGCCATCAGGGCCAACATCAAGACTCTCCCTCTACCCCGCAATATGCATCCAACTCATCATCAAGATCGCAGAAAAACTCGGGCTGCGTCACTGCAGCGATATGCTGGCCGACTTGACGTGCTTTACACAGACGCGGCAGACCATCCTACACGGACTGCTGCAACAGCGAGTGCCACAGATGAGAACATGACTTTTCGTGCCTCCTGCTCCGTACCATAGTCCTTCAATGCTTTTTTCGAAAAAAGCATTGAAGGACTATGCTACAGCGGAGGAAGTAGCTACTGCTCTCGCGCTCTCCACTTCTAAAGCTAGAGTAGTCATAAGTGACTCACAGCAAGCCATTCTTAATTTTAAGCATGAAATGCTTTTAGCTCCCGTTGTCGGCAGTGTGGTGACGGCACGCCGAGACCGAGAGCCAACATCCGGGCACTGAGTTCCACTCATCCGGGCACTGAATTCCACTCATACGGGCACTGAATTCCACACATCCGGGAGCTGAAACGAGAGCATCCGGGCACCGTACGAGATTTAACGAGATTTAATGAGACTCTGTAAGCCCTCCTACAGGACCGGCATACAAGCGCCGGTAGCTTCGCGCCGAACGGGTGGTGGCGTTCCTCCCTTCCTGTACGGTGCGGTTCGGGTGTCCACCGAGATGACGGAATTACTGCTCCATTTCCTTTCCTTAAAAAGTGCTGCGTTCAAAGGGCAAGGAATCGCGCCGAACGGGTGGTGGCGTTCCTCCCTTCCTTTACGGTGCGGTTCGGGTGTCCACCGAGACGGCAGAGAATTACTGCGCCATTTCCTTTCCTCATAAAGCCTTGCGTTCAAATGGCAAGGCATCGCGCCGAACGGGTGGTGGCGTTCCTCCCTTCCTGTACGGTGCGGTTCGGGTGTCCACCGAGATGACGGAGAATTACTGCGTAATTTCCTTTCCTCAAAAAGCGTCGCGTTCAAAGGGCAAAGCATCGCGCCGAACGGGTGGGGGCGTTCCATGGACTGCCTGGCAGCGCTACAACACACAGTCGCGTTCCTCTCCTAAAGGCGAAGCTTAAGCGTCATTAATTAGCAGGTAATTAGTATTTAGTCATTACTCTGTAGTTAGTCACTAGCTACTAATTTGTCATTACTTCGTCATCAATTATGTGTGACGTAATCCAGTGGTGACGTCACCGGTGTCACATTGGCAAAGTGGTACAAATAACCGAGGAATGAAAACAACGATTACAAAGATGAAAGGCAAACAGAAACCGGATACAGCTGACGAGGCAGAGCGGAAGAGATTCCCCAGACACACACAGGAAACGATTGCGTCCACATGGACCAGTGCACAGTATGTGTGGTGTGGTGTGTTGAACACTAGACCCATTTCAAGATTTTCATTAGTACCATCTACAACCAATGTGTTATGCCCGTAAACATTTCATGCTTACTCTACTCTCGGTTACGGGAGAGGCAGAGATTTTTACTCATGGCCGTATTTCAGTCGAAGCGTTTTGCGTACTCGTATCAAATCCTCCTAAACACCTGACCCTACTGATATGGGCTCCAGCCCACATGGGTCTGAAGGGTAATGAGGGAGCACATGAGCTAGCTCGAGGGCTCACTTTCCGAGCAGCTTATCACCCCGCCCCCAACATGCCCGCCTTGGTCAGGAAGGACACTATAATCACTTCACGCGACCTGCTCCAGCACTATCGTCTTTCTCGCCAACTCAATCCAGGTCCGCACCAAGAACTTACAAAGACAGAGGCCGCCATATAGCGCCAACTCCAGACGGACACTTTCCCCAATCCCAAAAGATTCCATAATATATTTCCTGAATGGTACATGCCGATGTGTAAACACTGCAATAACCCAGCAGCCCTCCTTCATATGGTCTGGGCTTGTTCACGACAACACATGCCAACACCCACACAATATACATCGGAGGCTCGTCTACGCAGTTCTACCCTGGACGACCAACGAGCGCTCATCGGTCTCGCTCTAGAGGCTGGCAGATTGGAAGGAGTCCTGGCCGACCCCTAGATCTGGGCCCTTGGCCCCTTGACTGCTATAATAAACGTTTACCGACCGACCGACCGACCGACGGACCGACCGACCGACCGACCGACCGACCGACCGACCGACCGACCGACCAACCCGGGTTTAAAACCAGCCGCGGCGGCCGCGTTTCGATGGTGTGGGAATAGCAAGCATTTATTGGCTGTTTTCAAGACGCTGTTTGGCCCCAGGCCCAGGACCAAGGTCCTCACAAATCTTGGAGGAGCTCCTATTCCAGAGCCCCAACGGCGTCTAACACCACTCGCGTCCTGGCGACCAAGGTCCATTCGGACTACAGGTCATGGCAGCTGAGCAGCACCGCCTCCCAGGCCTCCCTAGAAGGGCTGAATATGAAGGATTGGGATGGGTGGGGATTGGAAGGGCAGGCCCAGACCATGTGAAGAACACCCGAGAACGCCGCTCCAAACAGGCCGCAGCCCCCATCAAATTCTGTATTGAAGTGTTTCGATAGTGCCGGGCACAGCATTTTATTACGGCGAAAGCCTTTAATGCCACATACTGTCGTTAGCAGCTGTGTCGGCAGATTTGTCCGCGTTTCGGCGTCACTACTAGCGATGTAAAATTTCATGAAATTTTGAATGGCATGAAAAAAAACCGTTTTTTTCAGGGTTTTTTTCATGAAAAATTGGAAATTTTGCAAAACATGACAAAAGCAGATTTATTTGCAACAGCACGACGATCAATAATAATGCTCCGAAGTTCAGTCGAATATGTAGTTATAGATGTCATATTGTGATACAAAAGTCTTTTTCTATTGAACCGAGAAGATAAATAATGATTTGCACTTCAGGCGAATATGGAAATATAAATATCATATTTGTGGAACGAACTTCTTGTTCTATTGCACCGAGAAAGGGAACATGAAAGCTGATCTACAAGTCACTCCATATCGGACTCAGAGTCAGTGTCACTGGATGCGGCACTACGCGAAGCAGCATGGATTGAAGCTGTGTCCACAGCTACGTTCGACTGCACATACACAAGCTTTCAAACGCGTTCCCCTGAAAGCCTGTTGCGAATCCTTGTATGGACGTTTCCGAAACGGGACTAGTTTAGTTCGCAGCTGACGGATGGTGGAGGTATCTGCAGCAGCCGGCAAGCCAGACGAGTTAGCGGCTGGTTGGTGCAAAGGTCTTGCCACCAGGTAGATGGGGCCACGTGCTTCGCTGAAGACCCCTGTCCTGGACCAAATTCCTGCGGATGTCCTGTACTCTGCTACGTTGGAAATCAAGAAGCTAGGCTTGTATTTGGCTAAAACCGCTTACGTGCACAGCAGCCTATGTTATTTATGTCGTGTGTGTAGCGCTGTAGAATTTGCAGCCATTTTGTTCAAACTATTAGTGTGTTTTAAGTCAAGCCTGGAGCTTATATGTGACCTGGCCTTCAACCCGCGTACTCGCAGCACGAACGTTTTAAAAGCACTACCTGGCACCGGCGATGACGACTGCTCTCCAATCTTTTAACGATGCATGCTGTAATGGTTTTCAAAGCAAAAACAAAAACCTCAACTGAAAGCAAGCAGCCATAAAACCTTCAAATTGCATTTTGAAATTGAAAATTGAAATTTTCGATGTTTCTTTCCATTTTCCCTCGTCTGAAAAAAACGAAAAAAAACCGCTTTTTTTCCTAAATTGCAGTGTTTTTTTCAGGCCTTCACATCTCTAGTCACTACTTAAACAGAAACTGCGTCGAGGCTGGGAATCGAAAGAGGGCCTTTGGCATTTGAAGCGGAGACGCTACCACTCCGCCACGAAGCTGAAGGTTTGAGCATGAATAAAGGCGCATCTAGTGGTTGCATGCGTTTCATAAATGAAATAAAAGGGATAAAGAAATAAAAACAAGAAAAAAATAAAAAGGAATGAAATAAGGAAAGAAAAATAAAAAATTATAAGAATAAGAAGAAACAAAAATGAAGAAATAAAAAATAAAACGAAAAATAAAAATCAGAAAAATAAATGAAAATAAAATAGGAAAAATAAACTATGAAAAATAAAAAAATAAATAACAAACAAACAGTGCGCCAGGAAACGCTTTCGCTTTGCAGCACTTTAGAGAGCCAAAATGCCCCCTGAATTTCTTTGTAAAAATTTAGAGAAGCAGCTGGCAAATTGGTTTTTGAGGAAAGGAAAGGGCGCAGTATCTGTCTCGCATATCTCGGCGGACACCTTAACCGCGCCGTAAGGGAAGGATGGAAGGTAGGAGTGAGATAAGAAAACGAGGAAGTGGTGCCGTAGTGGAGGTCTGCGGAATAATTTCGACCACCTGGGGATCTTTAACATGCACTGAGATCGCACAGCACACAGGCGCTTCTTGCGTTTTGCCTCCATCGAAACGCGCTGATCGGCTGCTTTCCGGAGACCCTCAGCCAGGCCTTAAACATGCAACTGAAGGAGCATATGTCGTTGGTCCGTATCCCTCTCCGAAGATAGCCTCCAAAGTTTACTAAAACATGTGAGCTATATGCTAAGAGAAATGCTATGACACCACCCGAAATGCTCCGTGACGAACGGTTGCTCAAAATGTTGGTGAATGTACTCGGGAACACTGCCATCGCATTATGGTGTACCAGTGATGACATCCCTGGGATTTTGGCTGTTCCTGCGATATCTGTACCGCAATGCAGAGCCTGTTATTTGGTCGTCATGTGTCGCGTGTTGGCCTTAAGGGCCATGTGGGATCTTATTTCCAACACAACGTAACGAGGCAGAGGGCTCTCTGCGTATCTAATGGGGACATGACGCCGTTTCTTTGACCTATCAAATTGGAAGGGCCCTGCGGCTGAGAAGCCACCAGCATTTTATTCATGTGTGGTGAGATCGCTGCACTTTCTAAAAACCACCGTGCCGGAATGTGAATTGAAAGAATTGTCCGCGAGTGAAACGTGTGAACATGTAGCTTTTTTAAGGCGAAAGCCTTTGATGTCTCATCGTTGCAAGCAGCAGTTGTCGACAGAAATGTCACGCTTTTCAATTGGTCGAAACGGTCGTGAAGTCACCGTGCGCGAATTTCAAACGGGGCCAATTGTACTTTGGCTAGTAACCATGCAACCAATTGAAGGATTAGTTAATTGCTTAATTACCCAATTAGCCTAATTAACTTTTTAGTCAGGCCGTATAAATAAATAAAACCGAGTAGGAAATTGGTCGACCTCGGGAATCGAACCCCGGTCTTCGGCGTGCGGGACGAGCGTGCTATCCACTCCGCCACGCCAGCGCGATGGTTTGGAATGAACAAAGGCGCGTCTTGTGAATACGGTGTCTTCACTCACTCGCATCCTCCTCCCTCCCCTTGCGGCATACCTGCAAGGTGTACATGCAGGTATGAGAGACAGATACATTTCCGCCGCCGCGGTGGCTCAGTGGCTATGGTGCTCGGCTGCTGGCCCGAAAGACGCGGGTTCGATCCCGGCCGCGGCGGCTGAATTTCTTCGGAGGAGAAATTGGAGGCCCGTGTAGTGTGCGATGTCAATGCACGTTAATGAACCCCACCCTATTGAAAAATCCGGTATCGCGGCAAACCGGATTTTACCGGAACATATCGGTTTCATACCGGTCCGGTATCACTCTCATACCGGCGAGACCCGTCCGGTTTGATGGCTATACCGGTTCATACCGGTCCGGTATCGATCCCAAACCGGACAGACCGCTCCGGTACGGAGCTCATACCGGACAGTCCATTCCCGGTTCGAAGCTTAAACCGGACATACCAGCCTGTATTCAGAGCGATATGTGCTGCGGTTTTGGTGCTTGGTCTGCAGATTGACTGTTGTACGCCAGCAGATGTTTTTTAGGGGAAGGGGGGGGGGGGTCAGCGTGCGCATAAGTGCGATAATCAACACATACACGGTTTTGTAGAAAGGGCTAGGAAAAGAAAAGGGCTAAGCGTGAGCTTCTCAGTGGCAAAACATGCAGTTTGTTCATGAAAGGCGGGGGCTGCATGAAGGGGTTTTGCGGGAAACCGCCATATTGGCTTCCCGTGCAGCACCCTGACAAAGCCAGGGCGGCTGTGTGCGGGCAAACGGCTAGTATACATCCGCCAGCAGCCTTCCTAAGTCCTGCGCAGATTACTCTGGATTTCACAGTGCAGAACTTCACGACTGGCTGATAAACATGGCGAGCCTCCGGTGACTGCGCCAGAGGCTCCAAAAGGTCTGTTACTGTCGCGTTCATTGCAGCAGCTGTTCGCTAGCGGCAGTCTGTAGCGACGCATCGATGAAGAAAGAAAATTCTTCGTTTTCGTGCAGGAATTCTTTGCACTTCTTCTTCGTCAAGTGATTGCCCATTGATAACTCAACTTGTCCAAGCGCCATCGCGAGCGGCCCCACCCTTCACTCTATCAGGAAGAGATACTAAACACAAATCGCCGAGAACATTTCTATCGACGAACAAGAAAAGGTTAGCTAGTGAAAAGGTACAGTGCTAGAGAGAACAAAATAAAAACAAACTCCCATAGAAACGTCACACGAGTAACCTGTCTTTGCGCACTTTTTTTTTCAAGTTTTTTTCTTTCCTCTCACCAGCGCCTTCCCTGCTTTTCCTGGGTCCACTCTCAAAAAAAAAAAAAACCTGCTCAACCCTGTTTTTTTCTGTCTGCCTTTGTTCCTTCCCCGAGGTCTCCTTTTTGTCTGTCCTGTCCCTCCCAGCCCCCTTTCCCGAAATGGCGAGGAGGCACTCACTCTACAGCCCACTACCGAACATTTTAAGCCGCCCTCCCTACCACACTCCCCGCGACGCTCCATGAAGTGGAGAGGGGGCTCCGATTCTACTTGTTGTTCACTGTGTCGGGTCGCATTTGTTTGGAACAGGTTTTTCTTTCCTGCGGTTGGGTTGAGCGTCAAGGGATGAAGGTAGCTGCGAAAACACGCTGGCACTCGCTAGTCCTCGGTGAATTTGTGTTATACAGTTTTTTGTGCCTTTCATCGTGTTGCTTGATCAATCCACGATCGAAGATGACATCGCCTTCCATGCTTACGTCCAGTGCAAATATGGTGGAACCCTATCGTCCTTCTCTCAGTGTTGAATGACTTCACTCCGAAAGACTTGAGTGGTGAACCGTGACATTTAGACATTTGACCGGTGGAGGCCACGGCGGTGAAGGCGGATTTTATGACGGCGACGTCGTGCTGTTAGGACGTAAGTACGCATTTCAAATCACCCTGTTTTTTAAGTACTACCTCCGTCTCGGTTATATGCTCGGCGTCAACAGAAACGTTCTAACTGTCCAGTGTCTTTTTAACTAGCAATTTGTGGATTGCACAGCGTAGAGGGACGAAATAGCTCAAAATTTTCTTTCAGCTACATACCGAAATTGCTTGTCCTTCATGATAACGCGACTAAAATTAGTTTTATGGTTTGTATTCTTTCTTTACAGAGGCATGTCGTGTATACGTGCGAGAGCAATCAGCGATAAGCGTCCTGGGGGGGAGCGGCTCAAGATCTTGAAAAAACATCACGCATCGCATCGATGCTGCGGTATGTGCCGTAAATAATGGAGGATGACCACGCAAGCACCGGAATCGTCCGAGCAACCTGTTTACACACCAACGATGTCACGACGCAGATTTGCAATACATTATTGATTCAAATATGGAAGGCGTGAGGTGCATTCACGATACTGAGCATTGCCAATGCTCAGGCCCTGGCGTCTGGAGACGCCTGGCTTGTCTGTGGCTTGTCTGGGCCCACGAGGGCCCGCAATTCAGAGCATGGTTTGTGCTACTGGGGTATGCATTTGTAATTATTGCATACAGGTCCACCTCGGGAATGGGATTTTTATTCCTTCTGCAACGTGGGCAGCAGTTAGGGTGGCACAAAGATTCGCGTTTCTGCAAGGACGCAGCCTTTGGACGACTCCACAACTCCTGGAAAGGAGCGTTACAGGGCAAGCTTGCCATCGCAACCTGAAGTCAGAAGCCTCCACAGTGAGCAGAAAGCCAATGACCCCTGAAAAGCTACAAGCCATTGGCCGTAAGTTGCATGCCGCAGTGCTCAATGCATTATGTTGTGTGTCAGTGCCCAATTAAATTATAAGCTGGGGGCGTTATGTACTACCAATCATATTTTCTTTTCTGCAGGTGCTTTTGACTACTTCATTGGCCAGCACCCTGTAGAGACCCCAGCGCCGGTAGATCGTCGCGAAGAGTTAAATTATTACCTCAATGAGCTGGTTCAAGACATGCGAAAAAAATAAACATCTTTTGGAGTTTTTGATGCATTATAATACTCACCAAGCTACCAATACTTGGTAAAAGCTGGGAGCAAATAACACAATTGCACATCGACTGCAATACGAGTCGCTGATAATTGCAGATTACCAGTTTCTGAGGCTCTGTATATTGCAGCATTTGGCATGTACACTTATGGCCCCAGTTTTCGGGCAGATTTAGTCCAAGTGGGATATATTTGAAGCATTTTATTCCTGCCTTTTTTCTGTGATACAGGGCCCTCCTGCATAATACAGGCCTAGCCTGTAGAATACAGGACTGTCCTGTATGCCGGTCTGAATTTTAAACCGGAACCGCATACCGGGTTATTGTACAGGATTTGCGATACCTGATTACCGGAGTATCCTGTACGAAACAGGAGAGTCCTGTATTATACAGGACTGTCCTGTTTTATACAGGATATTTCGGTAATCCGGTATCGCAAATCCTGTACAATAACCCGGTATGCGGTTCCGGTTTAAAATTCATACCGGATATTTCAGTAGGGCAGATGGTCGAAATTTCCGGAGCCCTCCACTATGGCGTCTCTCATAGCCTTAGTCGCTTTGGGACGTTAAACCCCATAAACCAAACCAAACCAAACCAGATACATTTCCTTTCCTCAAAAACCAATTTACCGACGAGTGAGGCGTAGAACCGAATGGGCGATGGCGTTCGATGGACAGCGTTGCAAGACGCTGTCGCGTTCCACTCTTAGAGGAGAAGCTTAAAATCTTAACCACGCATCAGTGACCACACTTTAGGTGAAAAAAGTGCCCCCCCCTGAATTTTGACGGCTGTCCATCGAGATATGCGAGACAGTTACTGCGTAAATTCCTTTCCTCAAATACAATTTTCATTTTCATCATTACGGGCCCTCTTTGTCTTCTTTCACTCCCACTTTCTCCCTTCCTCTACGGTGCGGTTAAGGTGTCCACCGAGATGAAAGAGAATTACTGCGCCATTTCCTTTCCTCAAAAAGCCTTGCGTTCACAGGGCAAGGCATCGCGCCGAACGGGTGGTGGTGTTCCGTGGACTCCCTGGCAGCGATACAACACGCTGTCGCGTTCCACTCGTAAAGGCGAAACTTAAGCGTCATTAATTAGCAGTGAATTAGTAATTAGTGTTTAATTAGTGATTTGTCATCACTTAGTAATTAGTACTCAATTATATGTGACGCCACTATAGTGCCACAGAAGTAGCGAAAGTGGTGCGGAAAACGCTTTCGCCTCTGCGCACTTTAGACAGCCAAAGTGCCCCCTGAATTTTCACTCTCAATGAAGACCAGCGCAGGAAAGCACGGAAAAGAAAGCGGAAACAGAGTGTTGCTGCCTCCCTCCCTGCAGATGTACATAATTTCCCTGGCTTAAAAAATGGGAAGCGTTGCCCACAGCCGACCGCCTTGCGACGTGGGTCGTGGCGCCCTCCGCCTCATGCCCGCAATGCGGTCGAACGGGAACCTTAAATCATGCCACTTATGAATGCCCAGTCGCACGAAACTTTTGGAGACTAGTGTCACGCGTGTTTGAAATTCGTGTACAGTGGCACAGGCGCAACCGTGACGCTTCTTTATCTAATAATGGGCATCGGCAACTATGTGCTCTTGAAACGGAGAGGACTGGCTCTCTTGCGGGGACGCCCGCAGAAAGCCATGTTGCCTCTGTTGCATCGCCTCCGAACGTTGCTTTTCAAACATTTGAATGAGGAATTTGTCGTGCTGGGGAAGGAAGCCTTCCTCCTGTGTTGGTCCACCAGATTCATTGTTGTTGTGAACAAAAGAGTGACCACTCCTATCCTTCCATACTAGGAGAAACGCGGCAGCGTATCGCGTCTGCAAGACGTGTGGCGCTTCGGCTCCGTCATTTTCTGACAGGAGCCGCCAATCAATTCATCGGATCCCATCAATTCCGCTCCCTTTGGATTCGGCAAGTTCATCGGCAGCCGTGGACATCAAATTCATTTAGGTGGGCCCCATTAAAAAAATTTTAAAGCGGTTTTTCCTTCCCACCTCCGGCGCCCACGCCGTCTAACCGCTGCGCCGGCGTTCGGCTGCGAGGGAGCCGCTTCTTTCGGCAAGATGGCAGAAATGCATCTGCAACGTGGTTATGATCCGGACGCCATGTCTTGGTCGACCGTTCCCGTCACTGTGGAACTCAAATCGGCACCCGCGGACTGGATCCGCAATGCAAATCTTCTGCGTCTGCTTGAGCGCCGCTCCAGACGCGAGGCCAAGTTAGCGGCGAACGCCACGCCAACCACCGACAAGGCTGCTGCTACCCGCCAAGCTCCCGCCTCGCAAAAGGCGAAAGACGCCGGCCCAAAGAGCCGCAACCCAATTACCAAGTGGAGGCCCAAGCCTTCACCAAAATTTCACCTAGACGACTTTGTCATCGTCATAAAGCCCCGGAAGTCATTGGCCATCCGGGACGTCTTTCAATACGGCGAGCTCGGTGCCGCATTCGGCGCTTTCCTCGGGGCGCCTAAGGCGTCCGAGTTGAGCCTCCTTTTATGCAAGGACCAAAATTTGATCCTCGCCAGCACCCGTAACGCCCACGTCGCAGACCGTCTGCTGGGAGATTTTTCCACCAAATCGACCAAAGGAGATGTGCCTCTCGCCGGCCATCTCAAAGAACATGAATAGGACGTCTCCTATGGAGTCACTACGGTGGCCAACCATGAGACGTCCGAATCTCTTCAACCTAGCGTGCAGTGGAGGAGCGGCACTCTACTGGATATCCGCAAGTTCGGCAACTCCAACAAGGCCCGGCTCACCTTTGCCGGCACGGTGAAGCCGAAATACGTCCACTACAACTCTGAAATCGTTTCAGTGCAGCCGTATTTGCTCACTATTCCGGCCTGCAGCTTTTGTGGAACTGTCGGCCATCGGGCAGACTCTTGCCCCAACCCAGCACAAGATAAGTTTGGCCTGTGTGGACAGCAGGCACCCATAGAAGAGGGGGTGCGGGCCCCTCACCAGTGTATGCCCAAGTGTGCAGTTTGTGGTGGTGGCCATGCCACGAACTCGCGGGAGTGCACTGCAAAATACTGTCCCAAAAAGCCAGCCGCCCCTAAGGGCGGGAAATCCAGCGTGACGGGCAGTCAGCCACGTCACCCCGGGAACGTCGGCAGCGACGCTTCAAAACGACAGACGCCAACTAGCGGGAAGAACGTCAAGGGCTGTCAAGTGCCACCACCGCCCCCACACGGCAGCCAGGAGAAGCAAGCCCGCTCCCAAGACAAGAATGGCGCGGCCGGTTCCTGGGCCAACGCTGTCAAAAATGGCAAACAGGTGAGCGGTTCAGGCAGGGTTGCCTCCTCCTCCCACCCCCTCTCCCCTGCTCCTCGCTCGGCGGCTGACGCTGAGCTACACAACCTTGTAGCTTCTCTCCGGGCCCAAAACGAGATGCTACTTGCCAAAATTGAAGCCTTCGAGGCTAGAACAACTCCCCCTCCCCCCAGTAACCCCGACACGGAGGCTATGGAGAGCGAGACGGCGGCGACACCGGCTCTGGAACCTTTCCTTGCCGAACTCGAAGCACGTCTCAATGCCAAATTTGAGAACTTGATGGAGACAGCGATGGAACGCCTCATCGCTCGAGTCATGGAGGCTATCCCCTCTATGATCGCTTAACACGTCGTGACTAACACCTGCCTTTCTCGCAGAGCCGGTCCCCTTTAGGACGTATCTGGTCGGCCCTCCATATTGTCCCGCCGAGTCAATGACCTCGACGATGACGAAGACAGCTGCCCCCTTCCAGGTGCTGATCTTCAGCCCCTGGTATATGGCCCGGGGGCAGCCTCACTTCCACCTCTCACGTCAAAATCTGCGCATGGCGGGACACCCTCGGTGTAGGTGGTGGTGAAAAACATTTATAGTGCAATAAATATTTACAGAGATGTGATTGGGGTAGGCCCTATTGGCCCTTTCCCCTAACAATACTAGGTGGAGCCCTTATTCCGGGGCCCCATTGGCAAGCAACGCCGCCCGCGTCCGGTGAACCAAGGCCTTTTGGGTCTTTAGGTCCTGACAGCCGAGCAGGGCCGCCTCCCAGTCCTCTCTGGTGGGGTTGGGGTTGGGGGGGGGGGGATAGATGGGTTGGACTGACACGCCCAAACCATGTGGAAGGTGTCAGCCACCTCCCCACAGAACTGGCACGTGCCATCAAAGGATTCGTTGAAATGTTTACGTACCGCCGGGCACAGTACAGTGTTAGTAAGAATTTTGATGAGGAGGCGCTCGTCAGCGCGATCCAGTCCCTTACAAGGGGACTGGTAGCGCCGGTGCTCCTCCTTGTAGTAATCGGTGATGTGTTTGAATGTAAGGGCCAGATTGTCTGATTGGGAGTAGGCTTCCAAGGACAGGGAAATAGCCCGGGGAGAGAGTGCGCGGGCGGCCTCATCGGCCTGTTCGTTTCCCTGTAGGCCCTGGTGTCCGGGGGCCCAAATCAGGTTGCGTGGAGTTGGATCTTCGCATCGGCAGCTATATTCCAATATGCGCCAGGCAAGCGGGGGAGCCCAGCCCAACTCATAATTCCGACAGGCCCCTCGCGAGTCGGTGATGATGTGTTTCGACTTGGGAGTAGTGAGAGCCAGAGCAATGGCAATCTCATCCGCGTGTGTTGCGCTGTAGGCCTTGAAAGTGAGCCCGTTTACTGTGTTTGTGTTATGTACGACTGCGGCCGTGTGCCATATTCCGTGGTGTGGGCCGGCAACGTCCACGTAATACACATGTTGTTGGTTACCATAGTATCGCGCAAACGCTTCCGCGCGCGCCTGGCGACGACCGCTATGGTCTTCTCTGGACATATTGCGGGGAAGGGGTCGGACCCGGAGGGCGCGTCTCCAGGGTTCTGGCACTCTCTCCCTTTCCTCAATATGGTAGTCTTGTTTGATGTGTAGCCGGTCCAAGAGGCGGCGACCGGACGTGGTTTGTGCAAGACGCGTGTATTGGTTGACTAAGTGGGCTTCTCGAAGCTCCCGGAATGTGTTTACTACGCCCAAGGCCAGAAGTCGCTGGTTGGACGTGGTGACCGGAAGGTCGAGAGCCCGCTTGATGACTTTCCGGTGGATGACCTCCAGTTGGTCATCATCATGTTTGCGCAGGTGCAAGTAGGGGGTTGAGTAGAGGATTCTACTCGTCACGAAAGCATGGGCAAGCCGCAGTGCATCCTTGCTTCGTAATCCGCCCCGCTTGTTGGAGACCCGGCGGACCATGCGGCCCACCTGATCTCCCACTGTGCGAAGTTTGGCTAGGGTAGTGTCGACCCTGCGTTGATGTTGTATGAAGAGACCAAGGACGCGGATCTCCTTGGACTCCCAGATCGGTCCCGAGGGGAGACTGATGCAAAGCGGTGTTGTAGGGGCAGCCTCACTTCCACCTCACGTCAAAATCTGAGCATGGCGGGACACCCTCGGTGTAGGCGCTCCCCCCTTTCCAAATCGGCTGCCCCCATTACAATTACTCAATGGAACTGTCGGGGGCTCCGGTCCAGTTCCAAGCGCGCCGACCTCCGGTTTTTTCTATCAACCTTTGAGCATTTGCCAGCGGTGGTTGCCCTCCAAGAGCCAGGGAAAGGCGCCACACTAACAAATTATACGACGTTCCAGCAGGACCCCTCGTCTTGTCTGTGCGTTCATAGAAATTATACAGCCAACCAGGTCGACTTAGACATACAACTTGAATAATCCTATGTAATGGTGACCCTCCTCCCACTCCGCAAGCAGGACCCACCGTTACACATACTCAATATATACTGCAATCCGAAATTGCCGAATGTATCATTCGCGGACCTCTTTAGCCGCGCGCTGAGAGTTGCGGGTCGGGACCCCCTCCTGATTGTGGGCGATTTCAACGCTCCCTCTCGGATGTGGGGTTACTGCCGTGAAGAAGAGCGGGGACGCAAGTTGGCGGAGCTTGCGTCAACGCTGGGCCTCACTCTTCACACTGACCCCATCCATCCAACTCGTATAGGCAACTCCGCGACTAGGGATACGTGTCCGGACTTGACCTTCACCCACAACAATCAGTATGCAGACTGGGTCAACACCGAGGAAACCCTCGGCAGCGACCACTGCCTCCTGAACATTACGATTAGTACCTATGCTTTCGCGCGACCAACAACGCAAAACCGACTCTCAGATTGGACCAAGTTCAGGCAAAATTATAACACTGCCACACCAATATATGAACAAGGCTACCAGTCTTGGTCAGAACAATTGGTCTCTAGCGTTCGCTCCTCCGAAACTCAAATTCAGCTCTCAGAGGCGGTCTCTGATGTGGACAACCACCTGCTCCACCTCTGGGAGGCTCGGCATCGCCTCGTCCATCGGTGGCGTCGGCAGAAGCACAACCGGAAACTGAAAGCTCGCATCGCCGAGCTCACTCAACGAGCGGCTGAGTATGCGGCCCAACTCGCCGACTCCAACTGGGTGGCACGATGCAACACGGCCGCGCGGCAAATGTCAAGCCGGAACACGTGGCGACTTTTTCGCGTCCTAATTGACCCCACGCAAACACGCACAGAAACTCAAAAACACCTCCAAAGAGCCACACACAGGTTCAGGGCAACACAACTCAGTTGGGGCACAAGCTCCGGGATCAGTGCTTGTGCACCACCCAGGACCCCCGCGGGCCGGCGTACTCTTATGCAGGCTCTGAGAACGTTGAGCTGGATCAACTGCTCCAGCTCCATGACCTGAGGGCGGCCCTGGCAAAAATGAAACGTGGCACCGCTCCGGGTCGGGACTAAATTGCAGTCAAATTGTTAGCCAACCTCCCAAACCCGACATACTTGTCTTCACTGAATTACATTAACTCAATCTGGCTTGGGGAAGTACCACTCCCCATCGACTGGAAGACCGTCCTGGTCACCTTCATTCCTAAAGCTAGAAAGGTCATCAACACGGAGAGAGAGAGAGAGAGAGAGAGAAACTTTAATTTAACAGGAATTCGGGGCTCGCCCCAGGGTCCCCGCACGACCCCACTGCACTAAAGTGTTTATGTTCCTAAGGTTCATAACACTGGCAGCACGGCCGGTGGCGATGGCCTGCACGGCCGGGTCCTCCGAGCGCAGCAGGGTCTCCCAGTCCTCCCAGGTCTTGAGGTTCTCTAGGTCCCGCGGGGGAGGGTCCGCCGGGCAGAGGGAAAGGATGCGGAGGGAAGAAGCGAAGGGTTATGGGCATAGCGCGCAAGCAGGAGTGGGGAAGGAGGGATGATAGTGGGTTAAGGGACGAGGGGAGAGTATGTGTTTGTAATCTGCGCCAGAGTGTTGCGTGTCTGTTATCTAGGGAGGGGTGGGGCGGGGGGTAGAGCTGGCGAGAGGCTCTGTATGCCTGGGTCAGCTCACTGAATGAGTGCATGAGATCCTTCGCGAATCCCCGATCCAACACGGACAACCTCCGCCCCATCTCTCTGACTTCCTGTGTGGGAAAACTCATGGAGACGATGGTACGCGACAGGTTGTCCGAGTTCATGGAATCCAAACATCTTTTCGCAGACACCATGTTCGGGTTTCGCCCACACAGATCTGCACAGGATGTCCTGCTACAACTAAATCGGGCTGTCCTCAACCCCATCGAATGCCCTCACAATGACAAGGTCGTACTCGCCTTGGATTTGAAGCGAGCATTCGACAATGTTACCCACGAGATCATTCTCACCCACCTCTCTCAAACTAACTGTGGCAGAAACACCTTTCAATACATTCGGCAATTTTTGACAGACAGACAATCTTACGTTCGAATCCAGGATAAGGAACATGGCCCTTTTCATTTAGGAACCAGGGGTACACCACAGGGCGCGGTGCTCTCTCCCCTTTTATTCAATCTGGCTGTGACGCACCTACCGGCCCAGTTGGGCGCTGTCGCCGGTCTACAGCATGCGCTGTACGCCGATGACATCACCCTGTGGGCCACACAGGGTTGCCTTGGAGACATTGAGGCCAACCTGCAGGAGGCGGCGACCATAGTGGACCGTTATGCTCGCCGCTGCGGCCTCCAATGCTCCACCCAAAAGTCTGAATTTGTGCACATACGCCCCTCACCAAAGTGCACGGCCAAAATTTCATTGTCCCTTGAGACAGGTCCAATCCCTGAAAAAATCGACGTCCGTGTACTGGGGTTCTTTATACATCAAGACACACGGTCAGAAACAACATCGGCAAAACTCCGTCAGTTGGGGACCAGGTTGGCCGCTTAGTCCGCCGGGTTTCTAACAAGCGCCGGGGGTTACCATGTAAGGACGCCTTGCGGCTGGCGCATGCATTTGTAACCAGTCGAATTCTATATTCGACTCCATACCTCCACCTGCGCCAGCAAGACGAGAATTCACTCGAAGTCATCCTCCGCAAAATTATTAAACGGGCTCTGGACCTCCCCGTGAACACCTCCAACGAGCGCCTCCTGGGCCTGGGCATGGTGAACACATTTTGGGAGCTCCGGGAAGCCCACTTGACCAACCAATAAACACGTCTCTCGAAGACATCGCCGGGTCGCCGCCTCCTTGCCCGACTACACATCCAACACACCACTCTCATGGAAGAGCGCGTACGTATTCCATCCCAATGGAGATGCGCCCTCCACGTGCGCCCTCTTCCCGCGAACATAAACCGTGAGGACCATAATGGCCGGCGCCTGGCACGGGCGGAAGCCCTGGCCCGCCACTATGGATCGAAACCCGGCGTATTCTACGTGCATGCCTCCGGCCCCCACCATGGGGGATGGTTCACGGCCGCAGTCGTCCACGAATCCAAAACAGTGAACGGCCTTACTTTCCGAGCCCGTGACATAACACACGCGGAGGAGGTCGCCATTGCGTTGGCTGCATCTGATCCGACTTCAAAAACAATTATTTCCGACTCGCGAGGGGCATGTCGGAACGTCGAGCAGGGCTGGGTACCGTATCTAGCCTACCGCATTCTCCAAAACAGCGTCTAGACCGGGGACCCCGCTCACCGGCGTATCGTTTGGGCTCCTGCTCACATGGGCCTTGAGGGAAATGAGGCAGCTGACGCAGCCGCCCGCGCGCTCTCTTACCGCACATTCCCCTCCGACCCCGACGATCAGGAACCTGAATTCACTCCCGCTTACTCGTTTAAAGACATTTCTTTACTTTATCAATCTGGCCATGGTCTTTATCCCCGCCCGTGTAAAGGTCTCTCAAAGGCGGAGGAGCGGCTTCTGCTTCGCCTATATACAAATACTTTGCTGTGCCCTGCAGCTCTCAAACACTTCCACCCTTCTTTCTCTGGCAGCTGTCCGCACTGTGCGGAGAAGTCTTCGGACATCTACCACATGGTGTGGGCCTGTCCTTCCAACCCTGCTATCCCCCCTCACCCTAACCCATCCCGGGAGGACTGGGAGGCGACCCTGCTCGGCTGCTCTGACCTGCAGGCCCAACGCGCCCTGGTCGCGCGAGCCCGGGCAGCGGCCGACGCCACGTGGGTCCCGAACTAGGGACCTCCACCTAGTACTTGTGAGGGCTGGCCCCCTCTGGGTCAGCTCATACCTCACCTCCCGAAGTTTATCTGTAAATAAATGTTTTCCACCACCATTCAATACTAGGAACGTTGGCAAGTACTGTGTTTTTCGTTTGTCTTTTTCCCCCTTGCCTGTTTGTACATAAGTACGCGATGGAGCTACACAAAACCAGCTCTTCTTATCTTGAACCGCAAAAATTGAACACTTGTGATGTGATTTTGACCGCAGTCCATATTGTGAACTTGTTGAACATATCTGTTGAATTGTAGATTTTTTGGTAAACAATAAATTCTCTTAAAAGGGTGGACGCGGTTTTGCGCCGCGCCTGGGTAACGATACTTTTGTGTGTCCTCTCTGCTTGTGGCAGCGATTGACACGCAGCTCGGGTGTGCCGTCATTAATCTAAAAGTTTTCATCATCCAGTCACGTTGTCTCACACGCCGGGGGTGTGGCATCGTTTAATTACTTCCCAATTTTCCCTGATTTTAGAGCGTAGCTCATTGGCGCCCGTTTCTTGGTTTCGAGGCGACGCTGTTGTCCGTTGTAACCAGCAGTGGATACCTTACCCGCGCTTTAAGCTGCGAAACCAACGGAGCGGGAGCTTGTAAAGCAGAGGGTAAAATTGGTAAATTGGTTTCTGAGCAAAGAAAATCGAGCAGTATCTGTCTCATACATGGCGGTGGTCACCTGAACTAGAGGGAAGGCACATAACTGTTCTCTTGGAACAGCGGGCACCTCAATCATGCTTTAAGCTACGTAACGTCACGATAGTAATAGATGTACAGAGGGCAAAACGCTTGTCTAGAACACGCTCTGGGCGTGTTTTGAAGAGAGAGAGAAAAACTTTATTGTAACAGGAATTCAGGGCACGCCCCAGGGTCCCCGCACGACCCCACTGCACTCAAGTACTTATGTTCCGAAGGTCCATAACACTGGCAGCCCACCCAGTGGCGATGGTCTGCACGGCTGGGTCCTCCGAGCGCAGCAGGGTCTCCCAGTCCTCCCAGGTCTTGAGGTTATCTAGGTCCCGCCGGGGAGGGTCCGCCGGGCAGAGGGAAAGGATGTGGAGGGAAGAAGCGAACGGTTCTGGGCATAGCGCGCAAGCAGGAGTGGGGAAGGAGGGATGATAGTGGGCTAGGGTAAGGGGTGAGGGGAGAGTGTTTGTCTGTAGTCTGCCCCAGATCGTTGCGTGTTTGTTATCTAGGGAGGGGTGGGGCGGCGGGTAGAGCTGGCGTGAGGCTCTGTATGCCTGGGTCAGCTCGCTGAATGAGAGCATGCGCTCCTTCGGGAATCCCCAATCTGAGGCCACCTGAGCCCGGTTTAAAGAACCTCGCGCTAAAAGGTCGGCGGCCTCGTTTCCGGGATTCCCGGAGTGGGCAGGCACCCATATCAGCTCCACTCGGCGGGGTAGGGGTGCATCGGGCGAGTCCAGTACGCCAAAACCAGAGGCATAGACTCGGCCTCGAGCAAAATTTAGAATCGCAGTTTTAGAGTCAGTTAAAATGTACCGCGCTTCCGTGCGGGTGATAGCAAGTGCAATGGCGGCTTCCTCTGCAGCCTCTGGGGAGGTGTCTGGAGGGAGAGGTACTGTGAGGAGGGCGGATGCAGAGGAGTCCACCACAGCTGCTGTCGCTTCATCACCCGTGCAGGCAGCGTCCACCCATACGGCGTCCAGCTCGAGGCTTTACGCTCGATGGAGTGCCTTCGCACGGGCTCTGCGGCGCTGCTCATGGTGGGACGGGTGCATATTCCTCGGGAGCGGCCTGATGAGGAGCTCCCGGTGAAGGGGTCGTGGGATGGCGAGGAGGGTTGGGTCTCGTTGGCCGGTATTCTGATTGCGAGGGAGTCCAGAATATACCGGCCTGTGGAGGTTTGTGTGAGACTGATGTATTGAGCCTGTCGGTGTGCTTCCACCAGTTCCCCAATCGTATTGTGGAGGCCCAGGCATAGTAATCTGTCTGTGGGTGTTTGAGGAAAAGATGAAGTGCTAACATGAATTCCTTGCGGGCGAAGGCATCCAAAGTGTTTATGTCATGTTTGGATAGTTCTAGGTATGGGGTAGTGTACAGCACACAGCTGAGGACAAAGGCATGAAGGAGGCGACAGAGGTCGCGCTCCTTCATGCCTCTATGATGTCCCAAAACCCTGCGGATGAGGTGCGATATCGCGCCTACAACCTGCTAAGTTTCTTGAGGGTGGTGGTGTTTTTCAATGTGCAGTCCCTATACACGGAGGGTGCCAATCTCAGGTACCGGGTCACCATTCATTTCAATGGCAATGGGAGAGCGGGGAGAGCGGTGGTTCTTAGGCCGGATGAGGAGCAGTTCGGACTTCTCTGGGAAGCAAGACAGCCCGATGGTCCGTGCGTAATTTTGGGTGAGGAGGGCTGCTCTCTGTAAGGTGTTCTCTATGCCACCGTCACTGCCGTGGGTGTTCCACAGGGTGCAAGCGTCGGCATAAAGAGTGTGCTTCAGGTGGGGAATAGTGGCCAATTTTCCGGCTAGGGAAATGAGGGTCATATTAAACAAAAAGGCTGAAGGACGGACCCTTGAGGGGTGCCGATACTCTGAAGCGTGTAGGAGGGGGAGGTCAGACGGCCGAAGTGTATCTCAGCCGTGCGGTCAGTGAGGAATGCTTGAATGTAGGCGTACGTGCGCACACCCATATTCAATGGGAACAGAGGAGTCATGATGGCCTGATGTTCAATGCGATCAAAAGCTTTGGAGAGATCTAAAGCTAAGCCGGTCGAAAATGTGTGTGAGTTGCAGCATGGCGTCCTGTGCGGATAGATGGGGGCGAAATCCCACCATGCTATGCGGGTAGAGATTGTTGTCCGCCATGTGACTTGTGAGTCTCGCTAACACAATATGCTCGAGGAACTTCCCGAGGCATTAGGTTAGCGAAATCGTGCGAAGGTTCTAGAGTGTAAATGGGTTTAGGTATAAATATTACCTTCGCTTGGCGCCAAGACTGCGGAAGGTTACCCCTCCCCCCCTCCAGCACTGGTTGGAGTATTAAGGCGAAAGCCTTTATGCCTCATACTGTCGTTAGCAGGTGCGTCGGCAGCCGTGTCGGCAGCCGTGTCGGCAGATTTGTCCGCCTTTCGGCATCAGTGCTTAAAAAGAAACTGCGCTGAGGGTGGCAATCGAACCAGGGCCTTTGGCATTTGAAGCGGAGACGCTACCACTCCGCTACGAAGGCTCAAGGCTCGAGCATGAATAAAGGCGCATCTAATGAATGCATGGGTTTCATAAATAAAATAAAAGGAATAAAGTCAAGAAAAAGGTAAAATAAAAAATAAAAATAAGAAAACAAACATAAATATAAACAAAACAAAAACAAGATAAGAAGATAAAAATAAAAAACAATAAAGACAAGAAAAGGAGAAAGAATAGAAAATAAAGAAAAACAAAATATGAAAAATAAAAAGTAAATAAAAACAAACAGTGCGCCAGGAAACGCTTTCGCCTTCCAGCACTTTAGAAAGCCAAAGTGCCCCCTGCATTATTTCGTAATGTGGGTGATCGATTGGTCATCCAGATTACGGAGCATGGAGTTTGTGATTTGGTCTGCACCATGTGCGGAGTTGGCGCGGAGAATCAGGAGGGCCACACTGACTTCCCTCTCCGTGATGCCGGTGTCGAGTGTGGGATTTGCTTGTCCTGTGTGGTAGGGCAGTGGTGTGGGGGCGCCTGGAGATGTGTACATGGTTTGAAGTGTGTCTAGAAGGGTGTCGGGATCGTCAATGTGTTCATGTGTGGGGTGTGTCACGTGGTGCTGTGTTGCTGATTTGGTGCGTGTTGGGTCAGTGAGGCGTCGGAGAAGTTGCCATGCGCATTGCATTGATGCGTGGGCAGTTCCTCATTTTCGTACATTTTATAAATATCAGTCACTTACCCATAACCTCCCTACAATACTGAACAAATATGGACACACATAGGGCTTGAACAAAAAACAATTACATTCCTATTTCGTGCTGTTGCGATCCATTAATTTTTGTTTGTTGTTTCCGCGTATGTGGTTTTCAGTTATTTTATTTTGGTTTCAGTTCATTACTGGCTGCTTTATGTGATTGAAATCATTATTACTTGTCACAGTAACTGTTTTATTATTTCCTTATTACTGTCTACTTATGTACTATTCATCTATTATGTATCTATTCATTACGCTGCTGCCTTGTAATGGTCTCTTGGGCCTCGTCAAGCTTTTGTGTAGCTTTTAGCCCAAGAGACCATCCAGTTGTTTTCTGGAAAATAAAGATGTATTGTATTGTATTGTATTGTATTGTATTGTATTGTATTGTATTGTATATTGTATTTGCTGGACGGGTTTCCGGCGATGCCGTCACATATCTATCCCCAGTTGGATCGGCAGAGCTCCTCAGAATGCTGTTGGATTTGTGTCTGCAGCGCGGCCAGCTGCTTTTTAAGTGTTCTGCTGTGTTTGTTGCCTTTCCAGCGTTCCACGAGGCTGTGATAAGTCTGCCAGAGGTGGGCTAGGCGTGTGTCGAGGGTAGGGGTTTCAGTTGTAGTTTCAATGTGTCGCGTGTTGCGGTTGTAGGGGTGCGTTTATTAGGCGTCCTCAAGAGACCGAACCGCCGTGCAGGATCTGGCAGTGTAGACGGGCGTAGCCAGCACCAAGAGAGCGCGGCAACTTCGTCGTCGTCAGGCGCAGCGTAGTGTCGGCGCATAACTTCGTCGTCGTCAGGTGCAGCGTAGTGTCGGCGCAAGGCGGTAGCGGAACCTGTCCCAGTTGGCAGTTGGCTGTCCCGTCTCACTGCTACTCAAGAGGAGCTAGCCCGGCAGGTGGCGCAACTTACAGCTGAAGTTGCAGCCCTTTGTGCTCGCCGGCCGCGTTCGTCGTATCCACCACGCCATAGCAGCCCCAGTTTTTCTGGCAATCGTTCTCTGCCCCCGACGACCCTTTGCTGGTTCCACCGCCCATACGGCTCTCGCGCACGCCACTGCCGCCAGCCCTGCTCCTTCGCGGGAAACGGTCCGGCCGAACACTGAAGGCGACCGGTGTTCTCGGCCCGCGATCCAGTCGCCTCTTCCACGTCATTGACCGTGTAACCAAAGTCCGCTACCTCGTCGACACTGGTGCCGAGATCTGTGTTCTTCCGCCTACGTTGGCTGAGCGGCGCCGTCTTTTAGACTCTCCTCCTCTGACCGCACTCAACGGATCCACCATACGGACATACGGCCAGAAGTCGGTAACGCTTGACCTCGGACTCCGCCGTACCTTTCGCTGGGTATTTGTTATCGCGGACGTGCGCACGCCAATCATCGGCACCGACTTCCTATGGCCCTACACCTCTTCCAAATACATAATCGCCGACTCGCGAGGGGCTTCCCGTAACGTCACGCAAGGGTGCTTATGGCATTTACCAAAATTGTAGCCGAGACTCGGATCCCGCGCACCGATCTCTCGTTTGGGCTCCAGGTCACCAAGGCGTCCACGGAAATGAGGCAGCCGACGCCGCCACCCGCGCGCTCTCTCTCCGGGCATTTCCCACGGGACCCGACGCCGACCAGGACACTGATTTCAATCCGATTTATACTTTTAAAGAAATATGCGAGTATTACAAATTCACGCACCAAACTCTTCCCACCCCGTGCAAAGGGCTGGGGAAGGTCAACGAGCGGGTACTCCTGCGCCTGCTCACCAACACGATGTTGTGCCCGGCAACTCTGCAACATTTCGATCCTCAATTCGACGGGCGGTGCTCACACTATGGGGAGGTGTCTGACACTTACCACATGGTGTGGGCCTGCCAGCAGAACCCATCCCTACCCCCTATCCCAAACCCCACCCGAGAGGACTGGGAGGCGACCCTGTCTGGTTGCTGCACCCTCGAGGCCCAAAGGGCCTTAACGCAGCGCGCCCGGGCTGCGGCAAACGCCAATGGGGTACCTGACTAGGCATCCCACCTAGTGGTTGTAAGGGCGTGACCCTTCAAGTCACGACCCCCAACACCTCTCCCTATGATTTAATAAATGTTTTCACCACCACCACCCTACAGGCTCCTAGTTGACATGCGGCAAAACAGAATACTGGATTCAGCCTAGTCGTCCAAGGTGTCTCTTGCCGCGCTCCACCACTCCGGCTCTTCCAGGCGCACAACACCGTTTCCGACCCTTGGTCCAGCATCCTTGCTGAGTTTCCAGATGACTTCCGACCCCAGTCCCTCCAAGCGCCAGTCGCTCACAACGTGACTCACCATATTGTGACGACTGGGCCTCCCGTGTTTGCTCGCGCTCGTCGCCTCGCTGTCGCCAAACAGGAATTTGAGCATATGCTAGAGCATGGCTTCATCGCTAGAGGGGGGCCCTGTAGCGTGCCACCGTGGTCCAGCAGCCGAAGACACCGACTGTCCCAGTACGCCTGCCAAGCACGCGCAGACTGGATTTTCATGGCTGCTTAACTGCAAGGCCGGCGCAGCGCTGTTCCGTCCCAGCCTGGCTGAGCGCGTCCAGCCGAATGTATTTGTGGAGACCCGACGATGACTGGTCACGATTTGTCTCCACATCAGTATCAGTCGCGACCACAAGTTTGGCAGACTGCGTAGGTACGTCGCAAAAGGGAGCGTCACACAGGGGAGAAAAGGCAATTTCAGCTCGAGCGCAGTCAATAACGGCACGATGACTCGAAAGGAAGTCACATCCCAGGATGATGTCGTGTGAGCAATGAGACAGCACAATAAACTTGATGGTGTACAAAACATCTTGAATGAGGACACGGGCCGTACATGCGGCTGAGGGATGAATGCGCTGTGATGAGGCGGTGCGAAGCGAAAAGTCAGAAAGTGGGGTAGTCACTTTGCGGAGGCGGCGGCAGAGAGCTTCACTTATGACAGATACTACAGCGCCCGTGTCGACGAGGGCGAGAACCTTGGCACCTTCCACGAACACTACGATTACATTAGCGGGACGACACGGAGGACTTGAGGAGTTCGAAACAAGCGCAGTTCTTGCCCCCGGAACTGCGACTGTTAGTTTCCCTCAAGTGCAGAGCTAGAACGTCGCAGCATCGGAGAAGAGGAACGACGTCGAGGGGAAGGCGATCGGCGAGTGGTGTAAATTTGGCGATCAGGGGAAACAAAGGGAGGACCAGGTGGCCTTCTTGGCGAGGATAGTTCGGCATCGTACGGGTAGGAGCGCAGATCAGGTCGAGAAGGCGGAAGGCGCTGGCGGCAAAGCCGCGCGACATGGCCGGGCAGACCACAGGCGTAACAGATGGGTAGGTTGTCCGCAGTACGCCAGGGATTCGTAGGATGTGGGCGAACTCTTGAGAACGGAGCTTGAGACGGGGGCTCAGACGGCGGCGGAGGACGGAAAGAAGGGGCGACCTGGTAGGAATCGGGTGCCGGTTGTTGTCGTGGCCTGGCCACCGCTTGGGCGTACGTCAGAGGTGCTGTCACAGGCGGGAGCACAGGGCTGCACGGTAGCAGATCAGCGACTTGGTCTAGCACGACACGGCGAATGGTAGGAGCCAAAGACGGGGTCGAGTCAGGAACTTCGCGGGCGGGGTCTTGAATATGTGATATGAGGGACAGCTGGCGAGCGACCTCTTCACGAACGAAAACTTTGATTTGGCTGAGAAGAGGGGAGTCCTCAGGAGCAGTACCGCCCAGGGCCAGTGTGAAGAGGGCCTCGTCGCAGACACCGGGACGCCGTGTAGAAGCGCGCTGCTTGCGGAGCTCGTTGTAGCTCTGGCAAAACTTAATAACCTCACTGACGGTGGTGGAATTTTTCGCGAGGAGCATCTGAAATGCGTCGTCAGCGATGCCTTTGAGGATGTGGTGGATCTTGTCCGCTTCTGGAATGGCGGCGTTGACACGTTTGCAGAGGTCAACGATGTCCTCAATGTAACTTGTGAAGGTCTCGTCGGTGTGTTGAGCGCGGTCCCGTAAGCGCTGTTCGGCACGGAGCTTGCGCACCGCAGGGCGGCCGAACACTTCCGCAAAACTTCTAAATACGGGCCAAGTGGGTAGGTCCGCCTCATGGTTTCGAAACCAGAGGTTTGCCACGTCCGTGAGATAAAAGATGACGTTATTCAGCTTGATAGTGTCATCCCACTTGTTATAGCTGCTCACTCGCTCATACGATGACAACCAGTCGTCAACATCTTGGTCGGCAGTGCCACTGAAGAGGGCAGGGTCACACTGCCGGATGACGCCAGTACAAATGACGGTGGTTGAACTGGCCGCCGGTGTTGGGGCAGTCTCATCTGGCATGGTTGACACAGGCGGCAGCGTACGGCTCCGGAGTTCCAAGTTGGTAGGGGACGTACCCCGCACCTCCACAAATTGTAGGGGTGCGTTTATTGGGCGTTCTCAAGAGACCGAACCGCCGTGCAGGATCTAGCAGTGTAGACGGACGTAGCCAGCACCAAGAGAGCGGGGAAACTTCGTCGTCGTCAGGGGCAGTGTAGTGTCGGCGCAAGGCGGTAGCGGAACCTGTCCCAGTTGGCACACTACACGGTTAACGTTATGCTTGAGTGACTCCACCCATGCGTCGATGTCTGCGATGGGTGTGTTTGGGAGGGTGGTGTGTGCTGCGCGAAAGGCATCCCAGTTAATGAGTTTGTGTGTTGTATTTGCGTGACGGGGTGGTTTGTACGGGACAGTGATTTGTATAATGTATTCTGGCCCGACTACGGCATTTTTCGGGCACCCACGGCCCTTTCTTCTCTCTGTGACCTCTTCGCCTGAGCTAGACCTCGCTCCGCTGGGAGCTAGGCCTACTCCGACGGACGCTTCCGCCACCAACGCCATCATGGAGGTGCAGGTGCAGGGAGAGGTTCTTAACCCCCCTGACTACGACCCTAGGGACTGGACGCACATTCTTAGTGCGCCTGCCCTCTCCAAGGACGTTCTTTGAACAACCCGACACCAGGAGGCCGCAGCCTCTGCTACCGGTGCCCCCAAGTCTGCATGCCTTGACAAGTCAGCGCACCTGCAAGCAACGCGCACAGATGCGCAGCGTTCGCGGCAGCAGCCGCCGCTTCCTGCTGCGGACTACAAGATCGTTTTTAGATCACGAGGCGGGCTGCAGCTGGACCTGCTTGCACCCCGTCAACTACGAGAGGCTATCCTCCAAGCGGCATCCCAGCTCCACGAACCAGCGCGTATATGGTGGGGGGGGGGGGGGAGCACTAATTATCTTCCCATTTTAACTTGGAACTGCTGCGGCTTTCGGGCCAAGCGCGCACCTCTGCAACTTCTCCTTCCCACCATCACACACACGCCCCACATACTTCCTCTCCAGGAGACTGCACACCGGGCAACCCTCCCCTGCTACACATCTACACACTCGGATACCACTAACACACCCAGGGCGTCCACACACATCCACCGCAGCCTCACCTACAAAATTCATCACATCACGTCTGAGAGGCCCTGCGTGATCACAGAACTTATACATCACACAAATTCACTTCCTTCCATATTTATAGCAAACATATACCACCCCCCCGTCCCTACCGATGACCCCGCTAGAATCCCTTCTGCGAAAGCCACACAATCTAGCAGGGAACATCCCCTACTCATCGATGGGGACTTCAACAGTGAGCATACTGACCGGGGATACACAACCACGATACATCGAGATCGCAGGCTCTGGCTGCTCCTGCAGAACCTCCAACTCACTGTGCACAACACGCTTCATACGCCTACACGGATCAGCGACAGTGTCACCATGGACACCAGTCCGGACCTCACGCTGAGCCGCTGCATCCGCGGCGTTACCTGGAACTACATAGAGGACAACGGTCTGTTTCCGGATACCATGTTCGGGTTCAGAACGGGGCTCTCCACGCAAGACGTGATGCTCCAGTTAAGAGACACGGTACTAAAACAAATGTCGGGAACTCGAGAAGGCGTAATCTTGGCTGTAGACCTCAAGGGGGCCTTCACCAACATCGGCCACAACACCATTCTCACAGAACTCTCTGCAACAAACTGGGGCGAGAGGATCTTCGCATATGTAAAGGCCTTCCTGTCTGACAGAACAGCAACGATCGGCATCAACATTAGGTCAGAAAAGAAGACGACGCCAAACAGAGGGACACCACAAGGATCCATCATCTCACCTTTGCTCTTTAACATAGCAATGATTGGAGTAACTAGGCGACTGAAAAATATCAAAGATGTAGAACATTCAATTTATGCGGACGACGTAACAGCATGGACGACAAATGGATCGACGGGAAACAAGCAAGAAATACTGCAAAGAGCGGCGGATGAGATCGGTCAATTTGCTTTAATTAGCGGGATGCAGAAAAATCAGAAATTATTAGAGTTCACAAAAACAAAGAGGACAGGGGAACGATAGAATTAGAGATAGATGGACAACCCGTAAGAAGGACAAATAAGCTTCGCATCTTGGGAATGTAGCTGCAGGAGAAAGGCAAACGGGACCATACCATCCAGCTCTGGGAACACTCAACGAAAGAGATATGCAGGGTGATAAGCCGGATTACGAACAAGAGAAAACGGGTGAAGGAGCTTGATGCGTTGCAGATCACTTCTGCGCTCATCATACCGAGGATGACGTACGCGCTTCCGTACCTACAACCTAACAAAAGCGGAAAAGAACAAAATGGAAACATGCATCAGAAAGGAGTATAAGCAAGCCTTAGGCGTCATAACCTGCGCCTCGACAGAGTAGCTGATGAACATGGGGGTGTACGGCACCTATGAGGAGCACAGCGAAACCATGCTCAGATTTCAACTGGAAAGACTTAAAAGAACAGCCGCTGGCCACGCACTGCTGGTCAAGCTAGGATACCCGGCAGAAGACGAGAAGTACAGAACGGAGGAAAACGCTAGGGCGGTAGCAGTAGTGAACGCCAATGGGAAGATAATAACTGGTGCATCAGTGCGCACAAGGACAACACAAGCAGCGGAAGAGATCGCCGTAGCTCTAGCCCTGACTGAAGCCAATCGCAGGGACTGAGTTACTGGATAGCGACGGATTCTCAGGCTCCAGCGAGGGCATACAGAGATGGAAGTATCGGCTGAAAAGCCGCGAGGATCCTCTTCGAACAATAGCAACACAGACATGGATCAAACAACACAAACATTCAACACACCATCATTTGGGTCCCTGACACTGCGGTTGAGGGAAATCTCACGGTAGACACCGTTGTCCGAGGGTTCACGAACCGGAGGGCGCGTTTGCCGGTCGAACCCTTCGGCACGCCAGAATCTTACGGAGAGGCAATGAAGGCGTTGTTGGGAGCGCGCAAGAAGTACTCGGCTCCGGCGGATATCCTCAACAGAGAGCAGGCCACCACGCTCAGACGACTACAAACAGACATCTACCTAAGTAGAGCCATGTATCATAAAATGTGGCCGAACAGATACGAGAAAGAGTGCGTGTGGTGTGGGGGCTATGCCACAACGTACCACGCCACCTGGGGCTGTGAAAAAAGCCCTTTATTACGAAAGATAAATAGCCGCAGTCTGGAGCAGTGGGAGGCCCTCCTGGCTGGCTCCGACCCGAGCACACAGCTTATGGTGTTGACGAGGGCCAAGGCAGTCGAGGAGGCCAACGGGATCCTGGAATAGGGAAGACCGACCACTGAAGCTCCACATCTATCTATCCCCCACCCCGTACTCCCTAACTCTGCCTTTGGCAACAATAAATGTTTTTACTACTACTACTACTACTACTACTACTACTACTACTACTACTACCTGGAACAGAACACAACATACACTGGGCGTGTTTTGAAGTCAGCACGCGATATCTAGCGATAACATTTGATTAAAATGGTCTGGATGTAAGCATGTGCGGCTGAACACATAGGATTTCACCGTCATTTCTTGTCTTCCTTGTCGCAGCGGCTTTAGGAGCTGCGCAAAGCTCAGTTCAGTCGTTCTAGACGTGTTTTGTCCTCTGTACGCTGCATGCGTTGGCATTGACAACGTTTTTCGAGAAACGCGGCGCTGAAGCCATAGGCCTTCGACGTTCGTTGTGTTCATTGGCGTTGGCGTTGACGTTTTACAGTCCAATCATTTTAAGGAAAGGAAATGCGCATAACGGGCTCCCTGCGACAGTGGACGCCTGAATCATGCTTAAGTTACGTGGGGGCATGAGAGAGAGAGAGAGAGACGTGGGCTGTATGCCTTAGCGCTGACAACGGTGAGTGAATTCTCGCGATAAACCATTAATGAACTGCCACCTGCCAGGGTGTTGCAGGGTTGGTTGGTTGGTTTATGGGGTTTAACGTCCCAAAGCGACTAAGGCTATGAGAGACGCCGTAGTGGAGGGCTCCGGAAATTTCGACCACCTTTAAAGGGATGCTGAAAGGTTTCCCAGAAAAATTGAGTGGAGAGATGCACTTTACAGTTTTCCACCCTCGGAATTCGAATTCCTTGTCGAAATTAGGCAAAGGAAAGCGCAAACCTATTTTATTTTGGCGAGAAGTGCAGCAGCAGCCTCGGGCGTGCTCGCGCGTCTCGTTGCCGCCTGTGATTGGTTGGGCGCCTCGTGACGTCAACAATGCCGCTGGCTCGGTCGGCTCGGCCGCCGCCGCTGCACATGAACCGCGGCGCTCGGCGGTTCGAGGTTGTTATTTTGCTCATACGACGATGGAACACATCGAAGATTACCAGGAGTATCTTGGCGTCATCCCCTACATGTTAGAACCGATTGCAAAGAGCAAACCTCTACAATAAAGAAACGATGCTGGCGCAAGCCATGATTTTGACTCGAACGAAAGAGAAGTGTCAGCATCTCCACGTATTGGAAATGACTTTAGTAAGTATGCTTTTCTTGCCAAACTACATTCAGAGATAGAATGGATAAATTTTGAGCGAGCAAATGCAGTATAGCACTGCCCGAAGTAATTATCCTAATACAATGTAAGCGGGATGCGATCGTCGGCATTTTTGTCTTGCCGCTAGTGAGTGCTGCCGCAAATCTGCTTGTAATCCACAAAGATCATTGGCATGCGCAAGAAGTAATCAGGCTCTTTTTGCACGCAAATTTTATGCTTGCACCACTTCATAGTAGCTCCATGATGGCTCGATTCATAACATACAAGTTCGGAGCACTTTGCGATAAAACTCGTCTAGGTGACAAACGTGCGCCTTCCGTTTTGCGTGCCAAGATGGGAGCTAGCAGTAAATTAAAATCCTTGTTTACGCGAGTTGGTTCGTGCTACAAGTCCTTGTAAGAATACTTTCATCCGTTTGCGCCGCCTTTATCGTGCTTGTTCTCAGATCTAGCGGCAAGTGATTTTTTCACTAACTAGATGGACTCGTTCTGCAACCGAGCAGGAGGAATCGCAAGGCTGGCTGTTTGGCACTTGGCGCACAATTATATAATATTATTATTAATGTATGAAGCCATGCGGCAGTCGGCAATTCTTTACGACTACATGCGTTATTAGAAATGTATTCCTGGCAGTTGGGTGATGTCATTGTAAACACTCTACTTCCAAAACAGGTGTTCCTCCGTCCGCTGCATTCCAGTGTAGAATTAAGGAGACTGCTTGTGCTGCCAAGAAATTAATGAAATTATCAGAAAACAGACGACATTGCACCGGGTTTCAGTCCAGCTGACTGTCGACAGGCCCAGTGAATGCATTGTCGACAGGCTCTGGTGATAGTTCTAGCCACGAAAATGGCTTTGACGGCTTGAAATCCCTTCGCTTCACAGCAGCGACTCACTTCGCGGGGAGCTTCTTTTTTTGAGGGAAATAATGAAAGACCACATCGTCGCGGCCGCGGATGTTCGTGCAGCCGAGGGCTGCGCAGAACGCCGGCATGATGGGTCCACCGCTTCATTCAATGCTGCACACCTTTCTGTACCTAACCACAAACATAAAAACGCACAAATAAAGAAACACACGGCAGCTCGAAGCAGCTTATGATGGCACGCACGCAGAAACAAGCACGGCCGCGGAGGCTGCGAAGCGACGGATCACCGGTGTTTACGTCACCACTCCGCGGTTTCCGGTTTTGGCTCGCATCGTCAGGGTCATCAGCAGCGCTCGGCGGACCGCGGCGGGCGGAGCTACCGTGTAATTTTAAACGGCGATTACGTCGCTCCTAAGTTATGAATCTGTAAAAAAATTTTACCCGCATGATTTATAAAGTTCCCACATCCACACGTGAGTATTTTAACGAATTCAAAAAACTTTTCAGCTTCCCTTTAACGTGCACTGACATCGCACAGTACACGGGCCTCTAGAGTTTCTCCTCCAAAGAAATTCTTGGGTGGGTGGGGACTTTAATGTACATATAAAGACAAGCAGGAATTTCTTACCACTTATGCGGGAGAACATCCTGTTCCTCTCGCTCGTAACGCCTCCCACAGCTGTGACAACCTCGCAAAATGGCATACATCTCGTCTCTGAGAACCAGCCATTGGTGCAGCAAGTCGAGCATATATCCATCTACCCAGCCGCGGCGGCCGAATTTTGATGGGGGCAAAATTCAAGAGGTCCGTGTACTGTGCGATGTCAGTGCACGTTAAAGAACCCCAGGTGGTCGAAATTTCCGGAGCCCTCCACTACGGCGTCTCTCATAGCCTCAGTCGTTTTGGGACGTTAAACCCCAATAAACCAAACCAAACCAAACCATATATCCATCTATTTCTCCGACCACAAACCTTCCTTCAAGACAATCAAGAACTGTTAGTGTAGATGTTTCTTGAAGAAGGAATATGTGTGAAAAATAACAAGTTCTCTGTAATTGTACATACATGTCTTCATCGAATTCTTTGCCCCAATATATCGAAAAGTTGAAACAGCTGATGAGCTGCGCTCCAATTTCTCATTAGGAAATAGCGTAATCGTAGGCAATTTTTTTATTCTAATGTGTCATCACATCATATGGCTCATGATGTCACTCACCTTTGACGTCACAGGGTACCAACTTCCGGTGGCACATAGCCTTTTAATGTTTTCGCATTTAAAAAAAATTGCCGTTGATTACCTTACTTCCTAATGAGAAATTTGAGCGCAATTCATCAGCAGTTTCTGTTTTTCGATAGATTGTGGCACTTTAAATAACCCCAGGTGGTCGAAATTTCCGGAGCTCTTCACTAAGGCGTATCTCATAGCCCGTGTCTCTTTGGGACGTTAAACCCCATAAACCAAACCAAACCAAAGAATTCGATCAAAACATGTATGTACAATTACAGACAACTTGTAATTTTTTAGACACTTTCGTTCTTCAATAAACACACCACTAGCAGTTCTCTATTGCCATGAGGGAATCTTTGTGGTCGGAGAAATGGATATATGCTCGACTTGCAGCTCAAATGTCTGGTTCTCAAAGACCAGATCTACGCATGTATTTTTCGAGGTTCTCACAGCCGTGAGAGGTGTTACGAGCGTGAGGAACGAGATGTTCTCCCGCATCATCGTCATCATCATCAGCCTGACAACGCCCACTGCAGGGCAAAGGCCTCTCCCATATCTCTCCAATTAACCCTGTCCTTTGCCAGTTGCGGCCACTGTATCCCCGCAAACATCTTAATCTCATCCGGCCACCTAACTTTCTGCCAGCCCCAGCTACGTTTGCCTTCTCTTGGAATCCACTCCGTTACCCTTAAGGACCAGCGGTTATCTTGCCTTCGCATTACATGCCCTGCCCAAGCCCATTTCTTTCTCTTGATTTCGACTAGGATGTCATTAACCAGGGTTTGTTCCCCCACCCACTCCGCCGGCTTCCGATTTCATAACGTTACACCTATCATTTTTGAAGCGAAAAGCTTCAACACCCGCGCACAGCCGCGCTTCGCGTGAGCCGTTGGAACCAAGATTTGCCACAGCTGCGCATGCGCGACGTCACACGCGGCACAAATAAAATAAATAAATAAAAGACAAACAGTGCGCCAGGAAATTGTCATATCTCGGTGGACACCCGAACCGCGCCGTAAGGGAAGGAAAATGAAAAGAAAATTGGTTTTAAGGAAAAGAAACGAAGCCTGTCTCTCTCGTATTTCGGTGGATACCCGGACCGCGCCGTAAGGGTTTTGAGGAACATGAAATGAAATGAAAATTGGTTTTAAGGAAAGGAAATGCCTGTCTCTCATATCTTGGATGGATGGAGGAGGAGGAGGATAAACTTTATTTTCGTCGACAAATGTATCTGACGGTGTGGGGTTACAGCCCCATCAAGTGGCCATGAGCCCGTGGCGTTCGGCGACTTCTAGGGCTCTTGTCACAACCCGGATCTGTGTGTCCGAGTCTGAACTGAGCAATGCGGCCTCCCACTGGTCTGGATTCGAGAGCTGCAAGCCTCGAGGGGGGGAGTCCCGAGGGCAAGCCAGAGTATGTGGAATAGAGTGGCATGTTGGCCACACAGTTGACAGGAAGCGGAGTAGACCCCAGGGTATATGCGGGCATATATCGCGGGGTTGGGGAAGGTATTCGTTTGGAGTTGCCTCCACGCAACTTCTTGGGGTTTGGTGAGAGAACTATGTGCAGGTGGATATAGAAGTCTACCTAAGCGGTAGTGCATGGTTATGTCATTAAATGTAACCATACGATCCCTCGCCGTCCGCAGGACGGGCGACACCACATCCCGGTCGACGAATCCTCGGGCATAATTGTGGGCCGCCTCGTTCCCTGGATGCGATGAGTGCGCAGGGACCCAGATCAATTGGATCGGGGGGAGTTGAAGTTTGGTGGAGTGGAGGAGAGAGAGGGTGACAGGGGAGACCCGGCCTTTGGCGAAATTACGAATCGCAGATTTAGAGTCGCTGAAGATGGTCTCTGCAGAGGTGGAGACCATCGCCAAGGCTATGGCCGCCTCTTCGGCCTCCTCAGGCGATCGAAAACTTTATTATGCGAGCGAGTTTGGACCGTGCAAGGTCTCAGGGCCACCGCACAGCCCTCACATTACGCGCATGTGTCCAGGCCACGTAGGGCCATGGCACTGGCACCCCGGTTCACACAGCGAAGTTGCGCGTCCGGGTCCTGCGACGCAAGGAGTGCCTCCCATTCCTCCCATGTACCGATGGCGGGCTCTTCCTGCGGGGGAGGATCAGCAGGGCAGCCGAAGAGGATGTGGTCCAGGGTGGCGTGCGATTCTCCGCAGATGGTGCACTCTGGGGAAACATGGCGGAAGTAGGATAGACGCTTCGTAGGAAGAGTTCAGGTCTGGAGTCGCCTCCAGAGGATTTGTTGGGAGTGGGATAGGTGGTGGTGCACACCCGAATGGAATGGAAACCACAGTACATGTCTCTAAAGCAACCTACTGACAGCACCGTATTCACTACACGCGCGCCTTCTCCTCCGCGTCTGTATAGGCAGTGTGTGGACGGCCGAACGCCTCCACCGTAATCGTGGTGCTCCCAGTGCATTTCGTGCGCGAACTGCGACAGCCATGACGTCAAACCAAACACCACTGCAGCTTTTCGCTTGTATATCCAGGCTTCACCAGAGCTAAGCCACTGCCTGATTTTTTTATGCGAAGCATATTACTAGAGCTAAACTACAGCCCGTCGAGCGCAGCGGTGGAGCTACCATTGACCTTTAGCGTGACCACGTGACACCACGTGACAACATGACGTCACAGCAGAGGAGAGATGGGCTGCCGGCTCGCGCGGTCGGCCGCGGCGGTGGAGGCTCCACATCAGAGGCGCTGCAGCTGACCACGTGACGCTACAGCAGCGGTATAAAGCTGAGCTTGCCTCGCTCTCCGGGCTGGCGACACTGGGTATCTGTTCTCGCTTCGGCGAGCGCGGCTTCGGCCGCTTATCTGTTTTTTGAGCAGCGTCCGTTCCGGCGGACGCAGTTGTTGCTGCGACGCGCGTCTTTTCCTTCCTTTTTCTCTTTCCTCTGATCTTTTAACTCTCCTCTATCTGCACGTGGCAGCGGTGGTGGCTTGGCTCGAGCCAGTAGCAGGCCCGTGCAATTTCCTTTTCATCCTTCTCTCAGTCACAACACAACAGCTCTCCGGGCACTTACTAGGCGGCCAGGTGTTGGGATGCCGCCTAGAAGCAGGGCTGATTTGAACGAGAAGCGAAATCTTCAGCGTGCCACAGAGACCGATGAAGAGCGGGATGAACGTCTGGCTAAGCGGCGTGCTCAATATGCGGCTCGGCGACAACGTTCTACAACAACTGAAGAACAAAGCGAGGAACTTTACCAAGCCTAGCCATCAATATGCTTCGCATCTGACTAGGATTAACCTTAGCTAAGCCTCAGCCATTTTTCTTTCTATAGCTCGCTGCGTTGTTCTCAAGCTGAACCCTCTTTGTTAGCCTCCACGTTTCTGCCCCATAGGTGATTACCGGTAAGATACAGCTGTTGTATATTTTTCTCTTGAGGGATATTGGTAAACTGCCATTCATGCCATTCCCGAATTAGCGGCAATAAATTCCTGTTCGTCTTTATAAGTCCGCACCCACCATGCCATCCTGGAAGGTGGCAATTAATGGTAGATCGCGAGAGTTCGCTCATCGTTGTCATCGCGAACGCATGCACACCGCCATGTAGCACGATTAGGGTGTCCACTGTTCCAAGAGAAGAGTTATGCGCCTTCCCTGTGGTTCAGGTGTCCACCGAGATGTGTGAAGCAGATAGTGCGCCATTTCCTTTCCTCAAAAACCAATTTCCCCATTTTGCCCTTTGCTTTCCAAGTTTCTGCTCCATTGGTTTCGTAGCTTAAAGCGCGACTAAGGTGTCCACTGCTGGTTACAAAGGACAACACCGACGGCGACGCCGCGAAACGCAGAAACGGGCCCGAAAGAGCTGCGCTCTAGAATGAATGCTTTGTTCCCACACTTTGACAAGCTCTATTATCTATCGTACATGGCGGGGGGCTGTCAACAAAATTCCCACATACCTCCCCACCCTACCCCCCCAAAAGAGGCCTGGGAGACCTACCCATCACTTTAGGCTGGAGAGGCGCGCATATTTCCTCCCCAAAAATCGTTAACAAAAGCGCAGGAAGTTACCAGGCGCCGACTTAAAACACGCTCCCTTTTGAATCCGGGAGTGCTTGCCCTCATGTACCCTGGCCAATACGATCCAAACTGCCATAAATGTGGTGAAAGGGCCACCTACGACCACATTCTGTGGAATTGCGCAGATGATCCGCCTCCGGCGGAGTTGATACAGCTCCCTTCTCCCGAGCGGTGGGAGGCCGTGCTGGTCAGCTCGGACCCCAACAGAAGATCGAGCGGGCCAATGAGGTCCATGGGCTAGCGGCCATCTAGTACGTGTCCCCTGCAACCTGCTCTCGACGCAATGAATGCTTCGCAATCCAATCCTCCTCGAGTGCGTTGTGCCCCCAGTATGACGAGCTCTATTCTTTATATCCTACATGGTGGGGGCCTGTCAACACAGTCCCCACTTCCCTCCCCACCCTGCCCCCACTAAAGAGGCTTGCGAGACCCTCCTCGAGTGCTCGAGTGCGACGGCGCAAGCTCCCTCGCACGCCAGGCTCGCGGGACGGCGGGATCTTGCGGCATCCCGGACTAGGGACGCGGACCAAGGTGATGACGGCATTCACTATCCGCGCCGGCTCAGCCTCTATATTTGTATATTAAAGCTTTGCTCTCTCTCTCTCTCTCGCCACAGCCTTGCGTTGCAGTGCAAAAGGACTATTTCAGACGTTCTAACCCCGAACAAGAATCTTGTTTTGTCTGCCTTGCCTCGGTCGCAATATGTTGCTCGGGAACAGCAACATGGGTCGCAGAATCCCTACTCGTGGCTGTGATAGAGAAAGCCACCTGCTTGCGTTAACCCCTGCGCCACTGCGCACGCAGCAGTAGTACGAGGATTGGCCGCGATTTATGAATGCTAAGATCGATCAATTCTGCATATATGGTGTTACGTTCTGGGCGAGCCGAGTGAGACGCGTGCCGGCGTTCTCGGCCAGCCGAGTGGGACGCGTGCCGGCGTTCTGGGCCAGCCGAGTGGGACGCGTGCCGGCGTTCTGGGCGAGCAGAGTGGGACGCGCGCCGGCGTTCTGAGCGAGCAGAGTGGGACGCGCGCCGGCGTTCGGGGCGAGCCGAGTGGGACGCGTGCCGGCGTTCTGGGCGAGCAGAGTGGGACGCTTGCCGGCGTTCTGGGGATGCTATATAAACGCCACGGCAGAGCGCTGCGCCGCTCTTTCCTGCCCGTCTGCCGAGATGGAATAAAGGCATTCCAGACAACCTTCGGTGTCGCCGCTTGCTCGTCGTTTGTCGAATCGCCAGACTTAACAATGGCCATTACCCATCTATTGAGGCGGAGCTCACATGACCTCTCCTTTCGCGTGTGCACCCGGTTTAACTACGTAGAAACCCCAATCGCTTTGCGTTACTTCACAGAGCATGGCCGCTGAATGAGACGTGTTGGTCGGTCACTCACGTAACACGGTACGAATCAGGCGCCAACTCGCTGCAGTAGCTGATCAGAGCAGGTCGTGCGGCCAGCAGTTAGTAGTAACTGCGCATGGATGCTTCTGAACATCGCTAGAACAGTTTACCTGCAGTTCCTTTTCGTCCTTCGTTCAGTCGCAACAACCACCCATAAATGGGTTTGTTCTCAGCCCTGCGGTCCGCTATCGATACCGCGCCCCGCTGCTGTCTCTATACGCACGAACACTTCTCCGCCGGGATCCACGAGAGCTTGTAGCTGATGACCATGCAGGAGCTGGTATCTGACCTTCTGCTTACATGGAAAGTAATCACCGTTGAGGTGAAGCATTGTCAATGTGGAGCATCTTTCTCTAGGGGTAACGAGGAGATCCTCAGTCTTGTTGGGTGATCCAGTGAGTCCTCAGGGAGGCACGCCTGAACAGAGCCCATGGCCTGCTGCAATACTTCAACTGCCCGGTCTGTGTGCCCATAGAGCCTCGTCGTCTGCGTAGGCAGTGCAGCATGCAGACAACTGCGTGCGTGCGTGCGTGCTCGAGTGTGTGTGTGTGCGTGCGTGCGTGCGCGCGCGCGTATGTGTATCACCAACCACATGTGCTTGGAAAAGCCTATTACGAGCTCGTTAAAGGCATTACGCATATTATGCTAGATTCTTCGTGTAATTTGTCGGAGACAGCAGTACTGGGCCTCACTGACATTCGACTCAATTTTATCGGAGTTCGGGAGCACCTTTTGCCGCCGTTTCGACATTCTTACGCTGTGCACCAGGAAGGCACGGCTCATACACTTCAACTATGAATCTGAGCCCACAACATCAATGGCGCGACAAGCCGTGCCAATCACTGATAGTCTGGGGGTGAAATTTATATTTTAGGAGCTTCTGAAAAAAAACTCGCCCTTTATTAGGATGCTCTGCACTGCGTGGTGTACAACATGGAAATAGTTAGGGACCCCTAAAAGTCGGCCAGAAAATAAGTCATTAGCGTGTTCGAAAGGTGTTTCACCATAGTTTTTGACGGTGGTTCAACTATCGGACGCCACCCATTTGTCTACCTCCCCACAGTCCATGCTCCTCGCATTTCTCTGTAACCAACGGCCTGTTTACGGCATCTTCATGAAACCTCTCCCAGTCCATATGAATAGGAGGCCATTAAAAAAAGCAATGCAAAAGAGAAGGATCATTCCCATCAGCTGCCAATGGTGTCAAAGGGCGAGAGCTTGACGCAAACGAGCTTGGGTGGTTCTCAGCAGCGCACCAGTCCCACTGCTAATCATGGTTGGAATATACATCTGAATATATAGTTCAGGGTATTAAAAATTGGTTGTAATTTTAACAGTTTTCTCGACATCAGGAGCCGAGAAAAGACGAGTTTCTCGGAAACCGCACACCAAATAGAAAGCGTGCACACGGAGCGAGAAAAAATAGCGGGCAATATTTGCTGCTTTTGACACACAGCGGCGCTCTTCTGTCGGCAATAAAAGAGGCAATGCGAAGGTGCTGCACAGAGATACGGGCACAGGAAGCCTTCGATGGTTACGTACAAAATCGGTATATTTAAATTCACGCCATACAGGTTTACACTGAAAAGTAGGGACACTTGGCTGACAATACAAAAAGCGTACATATCGCAACTGACGCAGCAAACGTATACAGTACACACATCGGAAAGCACGGGCTTATATCTGACGTGTACATCTCACACGTCACAACAAAAATATAAAAAGAAACAGCATCCGACGCTGATACTAGTTCGGGTCATCCTGAAAATCATACTGGAAGGCCGCCCAGAATTAATGCAGAGCCGTAACTGACACCTTGCACAGTGCCAATTGCTTGGATGCCGAAGGTGCGCATTAAGAGAGTACAGACTCGGAAACGGGGGCTGGGTCCGATCTTCAGATGGGGCTTCCCCGTTTTGCTGCGATAACGAGACAGGTCTAAGCTTATCTGGAACCACAGGTGGTCGTTGTAGTTTCCAGAGAGGCCAAGCAAAATGTCCAGAAGGTCCTTGCGGGAAGTCTCTGGCCATGGCAAGTAGTGTTGCGTCATAAACCACTTAAGGCTACCAAGGCCGCTTGCTGATAGTTTTACGCCGCGGTACTGCGATTACTGAGGTTCGATGTCTGCGACTCGATGGCACTCGAAGCACGCTCGTACATTGCGTCTTCGACAAAAATGGCAACACAAAGCAGGCGGTGGTTTTGCTTCCGCACACAGACCGGTAGAAATTGTTGCACGGGTCTTGGGATCGGTTGACGGGCGATTCCATGGTTTCCGTACATTTCTGGCACGTCCCTTTGCCACAGCCGAGGGAAAACGGCAGGCTGGCGTAGTCCACCCGGGAAGTTGGAGGAAGACTCGGTGTCGCACACGATTGCAGTGCGTTGCTATTAAGCAGGCCACCGAGGCAGACAGGACGTCCAGCAGGCCAACAACAGCCGTGACCCATGAACCCGGCTGGCAGTTCACCTGGCGAAGGCCATCCTGTGCGCGCAAAAAAAGAAAGTATATATTGCGGTGTTCCACTTACAATTAAATGCTACACACATGCCATATGAGGCGCGAAGAGTAACTGGGTCGGGGGTCAGTTTCGGCTGTGTTAGTTTTACGCGATAGCCTAAGGAACTCGTTCTGGTGGTCCGGCGTCCGTCGGAGAATATTCTAGAGTTCCTATAATCAGATCATGAAAAAAAGAAAACACCCGGCATCGGAGTTGGCACTTCGAACACAGCCTCTCGCCCGCAACACGAAGTGCCGTTCGTTCAAGCTTGTTAGAGGAGCACGTAGTGAACGCGCTTTGGTGTGTACGACTTGGAAACGTGTGTTTGGGACGTGTACTGATGTTGTAATAGGCAAAAAAATACTCTTTAGGCGTCGGAAATGAAGAGGCGGTGTTATGGTGCTGAAACAAATGGCAAGCATGTATATGAGTATGTAGTGGCATAGTATGACGTCCAGCGCAGCCTAGATAATGACTCTTGGTGACTTGTAATCGAGAATGTGATCGGTAATCATGTGTGTAATCGATTAACGAAATCGGTAACGCCATTGTGGATGGGCAATCGGTGAGAAATATGAAAAAAAAATCAGGGGGCACTTTGACTGTCTAAAGTGCGTAGAGGCGAAAGCATTTTCCGCACAACTTTGACTGCCTCTGTGGCACTGGTGACGTAACATATAATTGAGTACTAATTACCAAGTGATGACAAATCACTAATTAGTGGTTAATTATTGATTAAATCCTGAATACTAATTTTACTGCTAATTAATGATGATTAAGCTTCGCCTTTAGGTGTGGTACGCGACAGCGTGTTGTAGCGCTGGGAGTCCACGGAACGCCACCACCCGTTCGACGCGATGCCTTCCCTTTGAACGCAACGCTTTTTGAGGAAAGGAAATGGCGCAGTAATTCTCTGTCATCTCGGTGGACACCTGAACCGCACCGTAAAGGAAGGGAGGAACGCCACCACCCGTTCGGCGCGAAGCCTTGCCCTTTGAATGCAACGCTTTTTGAGGAAAGGAAATGGCGTGGTAATTCTCTGTCATCTCGGTGGACACCTGAACCGCACCGTAGCGGAAGGGAGGAAGTGGGAGAGAAAGAAGACAAATAGGGCCCGTAATGAAGAAAATGAAAATTGTATTTGAGGAAAGGAAGTTACGCAGTAACTGTCTCACATATCTCGGTGGACACCCGTCAAAATTCAGGGGGCACTTTTTTGACCTAAAGTGTGGTCACTGATGTGTGGTTAAGATGTTAAGCTTCGCCTCTGAGTGGAACGCGACAGCGTCTTGCAACGCTGCCAGGGAGTCCACAGAACGCCATCGCCCATTCGGTTCTACGCCTCGCTCATCGGTAAATTGGCTTTTGAGGAAAGGAAATGTATCTGTCTCTCATACCTCGGTGGGCACCTAAACCTCGCCGGAAGGGAAGGGAGCAGGATGAGAGTGAGCGAAGACACCGTATTCACTAGACGCGCCTTTGTTTATGCCAAACCATCGAGCTGGCATGGCGGAGTGGATAGCATGCTCGTCTCGCACGCCGAATACCGGGGTTCGATTCCCGAGCTCGACCAATTTCCTACTCAGTTTTATTTATTTATGCGGTCTGACTAGAAACGTTAGTTGGGGTACTTGGTCAATTAAGCAATTGTTAAACTCAGTCCCACTTACTTGGAGCATCACTATACCATCCCATTAATTGTTGCATGGTTACTAGCCAAAGTTGAAATTCGGCGTAGACGCGAAGGGCCACGCTGGTCGGGCAAACAGCGTGGCGAGAGCCACCGCACGGAAGGAAACGGAAAGGCGACAATCCGCGCACCGCAGCTTTCAAACTGAAAGGGATCTAAAAACGTTGCTTTAAGCAGCGTGGCAGTGGTGACAGATGTGTGCTGCATGAGTTGATATTGGCAACGTTGTGTCACAAACGCGACACTGAAGCCATGGGCCGTCGGCGTTCATTGCCGTTGGCGTTTAGGTTTTACACGCCGATCATTTTAAGGGAAGGAAGTGAGCATAACTGGCTCCCTGGCTCAGTGGGATTGACGCGCCTCAGCAGTCGGGAAGAGCGGACGTGTCTCACGTCGGCTCCGCCGAATTTTATGATCCTTTCCCGAAGCATTTGCCGAAGCGCTGCGACACCATCTGGCTACACTTCCAGAACAACGAGGAGACCACCCACCCTTGTTCAGGTGGGACCGTTTTCTCAAATCCTTCGAGAATTTGAAGATCAAGCGGATCGCGCGAGTTGTTAAGCCTAACAGTTAGGCCACGACTCAGCTGCCCGCCGCGGCTCCGCGGGCAAATTCTGCCGCAAACCATGACGACCCTGATGGGATACGACCCGGAGGGGATACAGATTGCCACCATGCCGCAGGCGAAAACCCTAGTTTTCGACAAGGTTACGGAGGCGATTATCCAACGCAAGATAGAAGAGTGGGAACGCGCATCAGCCCGTGACAACCACTCGGCACGGCAAAAAGGTCAAACGCCAGATGGACGCGTCACCGCGGCAGGGGATACGCCGCTGCAGCAGACGCCCCGCACGCAAGTCAAGCGTTGGAAGCCTCCTCCGCAGCCGCGTCTGGATAAGCAAGATGCAGTGATCATAATCAAACCTAAAGGAACGCTGGATCTCAGCAAATTCAGGGGAAGCAGCGCGGTCGGAAACGCCTTGCACACTGCTGCTGGCGTCGACAAGGGCTCAGCCGAGCTCAGCGTTTGGCACATATGGGAACAGAACATCATCGTCGTCGGGGTGCGAGACGCCCAAATAATCAGAAAGATCCCGGCAATTCACGAAATTCAGCTTGGGGACAAGGCACAGGCAGTGTACTCCTACCTCCGCCCCTCCGACGACACCGGGCGGATGTTTGCCCTTGCCCTTCGAAGTCAAGATGTCCGCAGTGCGGTCAGCAAGATGTTCCAGAATCCCACGACTGCCAACCCAAGTGCACGGTCTGCGAAGGCCCACATCCCATGGCGTCGAATCAGTGCAAGTACAACTACCGAACATCACAAAAAACCAAGCCCAAGACAGGAGAAGTCAACCACCGGTCAAGATCCAGGCTTCGGAACCGGTCCGGCAGCAGAGGCCCATCGAGCAGCGGGGACCGGCTGACCCACCAGGACCAGTCCAGCAACAACTCAGCGCCACCCGGCTCACGCTCTTCAAGCAATGGATCTGGGACTACCGATAATGTGTCGCACAACAACGGCAGTCGTCCAGCCGAGAAGACAACAGGACCCCATAACAAGGAGCAGCGCAACGGCAACAAGGTGAGCTGGGCAGATGTAGCTGCCTCCTCCCTCGAAGCGTTGGCTTACAAACGACTTAAAGCAGAGACTGAACAACTAAAATCAGAAAATAGAACATTGAAACAGCAGTTAGTCATCGCAGTCAATCCAAACAACACATTACCTCCATCGACGCAACAGGCATGTCCGATGGAAGAAGATAGGGCAGAGCTACACCCTCCGTCTCCACACCAGTTAGATGCTAGCACCCCCGAGAGGCAAGCAACTACACCAGACGCACCCCACCAGGCACTAACTCCGCAGGCACCACCATCGCAGGCACTAAAGCAGCAATGTACAGAGCACCCCCAAACCCAGGAACGCATCACTTGCTTGGAAAAAACAATTCAAGACCTAATTGAAAATAAATTACAAATTATGATCGAGACGACAATCAAAAGTATGTTCGAATCAGTTATTAAACCCATGATGGAAAACCTCGAACCAGTTTTAATAAGGATGCAATCGCAGGAGATCAGAATTGACCGCAAACTTCAGGGAACTAGCATCAGAGAACTAGCATATGAAACATATATTCGCAGCAAACTAGAATACGCCTCAACAATATGGAACCCGCACCAAGCCTACCTTATTGACTCACTCGAGGCCATCCAGAACCGGGCAGCACGTTTCATCACCTCGCAGTACACACCTCGGCTCAGTGTTACTCTCATGAAATCATCTCTCGGTCTCAAATCATTAGCGCTTCGCCGAAAAATTTCAATCCTCTGCCTATTCCACAAACTGTACTTTAATTTTCCAGCACTTCGTGAAAACCTTCTGCGCACTCCGGTACGATCATCTCGCCGTTTATATAATTTATTTAGCATTCAGCGCTTGCACGGCTCCACCAATGCATTCAACAAATCGTTTCTTCCTTGCGCGATCGAATTTTGGAATAACTTACCTGAAAACATTCTCGTTGAAACTAATCCTTCCAACTTTAGACAGCTACTCATCGACCATTTCCAAGAAAAATAAAACTTTCCATGTATCAGCTGCGATGTGCTACAAAATGATCGCTTTATTGGACGCGTTGTTTTACTGTGGTGTGTATTTCTGTATGTTTTTTGTTTTCACATTGTTTTTGATTGACTATATTAATGTATTTACTATTTTGCTTGTTTCTCACATTGTCTTTGATTGACTTCATAATTTGTTTACTGTTTTGCTTTGTCTAGCTTTCTTTCTAGTTTTTATTCTTTTTTTCTCTCTTCTTGTTCTTTTTTTTGCCTTTTCTTATGTATGACCGTCGGACACTTGTATCCCCCCCCCTTATGTAATGTCCCCACGGGACCCTTAAGGGTTAATAAATGATGATGATGATGATGAATTATCAGATGTTTCTCACAACAGGGCCACAAAGCTGCAGGGTAAAATGGGAACTCGTCGTCTGCCAAGCACTCAGCCAGATCTACAACCTGAGGGCGCACCACATGATGAGGCACAAGTTTCTAGTGTTCAGCATGGCTCCACAACGTAGACATAAACTTACTATCCTACAGTGGAACTGCAGGGGACTAAAACGGAGGAGGGAAACATTACAGCAATACATAGACTCTCATCCCGATACGCCGCAAATAATAGCCCTGCAAGAAGTGAATATGGAGGCTAAGATCAGAGGATACTCAACACATCAAACAAATCCCTCGACATGCATCTTGGTCCACAAATCATGCACGGCAATCACTGTAGACCTTAATCTAGACAGCGACATTGAATATACCTTCATAAAAATACTGCCACAGCACAGAAACAGCAAGAGCACCTATATACTCAATATATATAGTCGCCCCAAACAGCACCGTGTAGCCTTCGACGTGATCTTTCTTAAAGCCCTAAGAGAAGCCCAAAAAGCTCCCCTAGCTATAGTTGGCGACTTTAATGCTTCTAGCCCCCTATGGGGATACCCCAGGGAAGACACGAAAGGCAGAAAACTAGCATCCGCCATCGCTGACATGGCCCTGACCCTACTCACGGACCCGCAGCACCCGACGCGCGTCGGCACCAGCGTAACGCGGGATACTTCTCCCGACCTCAAGCTCGTCCGCAATGCCCGCAACTATGAGTGGCTCAATACAGGAGAGACCCTAGGCAGCGATCACTACGTGCTGCAGACCATCTTCGAAAGCAACAAGCACAGCAAACCACGAGGGCAAGCCAGAATTACAGACTGGGAGACATTCAGAAAGGACACCAAACTAACCACATCCGAACAAATAACCAGCTACGAAGATTGGGCGGCTTCGATTCTGGACCTTAAAGAAAAGGTCACAGTCTCTTGCCACCACGGAGGACCACCCAGCTGTTGACAACCACCTCCTACACCTTTGGGAAGCAAGACGTAGTCTCATAAAACGGTGGAAAAAACAAAGACACAATCGGAAACTAAGACTTCGAATAGCCAAGCTTACTATTCAAGCAGACCAATACGCATGGGACCTCGCTCGCACCAATTGGCTAACGAAGTGCGAATCCCTCAAAGGCCGCCTAGACACCAAGGCTACATGGAACCTTCTGCGATGCCTAATTGACCCTCCGAAAGCGAAGAGTGAACAACACAGAAATTTGCATCGAGCCCTACACAGCTTTCAAGGCACGGATCATGAACTCGTGGATGAACTCACGCGTCGCTATATCTGCACTGCGCGAGACCCACAACCCTACAATAAGGAGTACCGTGGGGAGCCGAACGAAGACCTAGACAGAGATTTCACTTCAGAGGAAATCATTGCAGCACTAGCAGATATGCGCCGAGGCACAGCCCCGGGACAAGACAAAATTACTGTCGGACTTCTGGCCAACCTCGGCACGGAGGCTCTGCAGCAACTCACGGATTACATAAACGAATGTTGGCGTACCGGTACAATTCCACAAGCATGGAAAACAGCCAATGTACACTTTATTCCCAAACCCGGCAAGAAAATCAGCATCGAAAACCTGCGCCCCATATCCCTCACGTCGTGCGCAGGCAAACTCATGGAAAAGGCAGTCCACACGCGTCTCTCGAATTATCTTGAGGACAATGAGCTACTGGCACACACGATGTTGGGATTCCGGGCACACTTGTCCACCCATGATGTGCTTCTGCAAATCAAACGTGAAGTCATTGATCCCGCACGCACAAACAGTAACCGAGCGCTTCTAACACTTGACCTCAAGGGAGCGTTTGACAATGTCAAACACTCCACAATCCTCAACAACCTTCACAGCATGAACTGCGGACAGCGAGCCTACTCGTACATCTGCGATTTCCTTACGGACAGAACCGTCAACATCAGCACCGGCTCAAAACACACAACGCAAGTGAAGATGGGCACGAGAGGCACTCCGCAAGGGGCAGTACTATCCCGACTTCTCTTCAACATTGCACTCCTAAATCTCCCACCTCTTCTCAATCAGGTACAGGGCATACGCCACGCCCTGTACGCTGATGATATAACCATCTGGACAACCACGGGAAGTATGGGAATGATTGAAGAACAACTACAAACCGCGGCGACAACAGTTCAAAATTATGCCCGGGCGTGTGGACTAACGTGCTCACCCGAAAAATCCGAACTGATAGTCTTCCGTCAACGCAAGAATCAAGACACCATCAATATCCGCGTAGACAACTCACCCATCAAGGAAGTTCAGACCATGAAGATACTGGGTCTGTACATAAATAACAACGGCAACAACCTTCTTGCCCTCCAGAAACTACGGCTCGTGAGCGAGCAAGTCGCAGGATGATCGCCAGGATAACGACGCGCAAATCGGGGATGCGAGAAGACGATACTCTGCGACTGGTGCAGGCTTTCGTTGTAAGCCGCGTCGTCTACGTAGCGCCCTACCTCCGCCTTAAGAAGCGTGACATCAAAAACCTCGACATCATAATCAGAACTGCCTACAAGAAGGCCCTGGGACTCCCTCTTCCGACATCGACGGACCGGCTCTTGCGACTGGGTGTGCACAACACGATCGATGAGCTGATAGAGGAACACCTTACGGCGCAGGTGGTACGGCTCTCCACAACTCGAACTGGCCGACAAGTCCTGAGTGATTTAAACATCAATTGCCCCCGACAGCTAGACACCAAAACCGACATCCCAGCCTCACGGAGAGGACAACTCAAGGCAGCTCCACTACCCAGGAATATGCACCCTGATTTTCACCAGTCAAGACGACAAGCACGAGCCGAAGCCATGAAAAGACACTACGGCGGGCGCGAGGGTGTGTTCTATGTCGATGCTGCGGGTCCCGAGCAGGGAATGACTGCCGTCGCGGTAGTGCACCAAAATACAACAGTCGACGGACTAGTACTGGCTAGCCAGGACATACTGGCTGCGGAAGAAGTGGCGATTGCTCTAGCTGCAACACACACTAGCTCAATATACATTCTCACAGATTCACAGAAAGCGTATCGCAATTACCTCAGGGGCAGGGTCGCACCACTAGCAGCTAAAATTCTGCAAGATAGCTACATCCGTGGCTACCAACCCACACACAAACACTTAATATGGGTACCAGGTCACCAGGGCATCCCAGGGAACGAGAGCGCACATGCCTCAGCCCGAGCATTTCTCCCCCGGGCACCCAGTGAGGATGCCGTGGAACCTCCTACCCCACTACTAACTTACAATGACATACTTCAGCACTTAAATTATCCCGTCGGCTCTACCCTCCGCCGGCTAAGACACTTGATAAAGGGGAGGAACAACACCTCCGAAAGCTGCAGACCAACACTTACAACAACCCACGAAGACTACATGCCATAGACCCGGAGTCATTTGACTCACAATGCAAAATCTGCGGGGAGAAGGCGAACCTGTACCATATGGTATGGGCCTGCCAACGAAATCAGGCGATCAATGTTAATAACCAGCCAACGCAGGAGGGGTGGGAGGCAGCTCTGTCCAGCTCGGACGAAAAGAGTCAAAAGCAACTCATCGAAAGAGCCCGGACAGCAGCCTACGCCAATGGGGTTCCGGACTGAGAGCTCCAACCACGGCTACAACCTCCTAAACCATTTCATTAAAATATTTTCACCACCCTGGCTCAGTGGACGCCTGAATCGCGCTTATAGGTACTTGGAGTGATGAGAGAGACCAGGGCTGCAGGCATTCGCAACATTGTGCCAGAAACGCGGCCCTGAAGCCATAGGCCATCTCCATTCATTGTGTTCGTTGGCGTTTCCATTGACGAAGCTTTATACTCAGACCATTTTAAGGAAAGGAAGTGCGCATAACTGACTTCCTGGGTCAGTGGACGCCTGAATCGCGCTTATAGTTCATGGGGTGTTAAAAGAGATTGGGGCCGCATGCGTTAGCGCTGACAACGGTCAGCAAACTCTCGCAATCAACCATTAACTGCCACCTGCCAGGGTGGCAGGGTGGGTGGGGACTTATACAAACAGGAATTTCTTACCACTTATGCGCTAGAACATCCCGTTCCTCGCTCGTAACGGCTCCCAAAACTATGACAACCTCGCGAAATACTTGCATAGACCTCGTGTTTGAGAACCAGGCATTGGTGCAGCAAATCGAGCATATATCCTTCGATTTCTCCGAGCAGAAAATTTCCTTCATGACAATCAAGAACTGTTTGTGGAGCGTTTCTTGAAGAAGGAATATGTGTAAATAATAACAAGTTGCTTGTAGTTACACATAAATGTCTTGCTCGAATTCTTAGCCTCAATCTATCGAAAAGCTCAAACAGCTGATAAGCTGCGCTCAAACTTCGCACTAAGAAGTAACGTAACCGTCGGCAATTTTTTTGAACGAAAATGTTTAAAAACCTTATTTTTTCGAATATAGTAAGACCTCACAATAACAATATATCAGCAGACCTCCTGTCGGCGTGGTGTCATTTTTTTTTTCTATCAACGTTTTTGATATCGCCTAAATGTTCGCAACTGCTTTTTTAGGGAAATATTTTAAACGATTTTGCTGCTTATTGGAAGAATGGACAATTACCTTAAATATTTCCATAACAGTAACATACAGTATCTCAATATTCGAGTTTTTTGGCATACTGTTGGACATGTCTTTCAATCTTTCCTGACGTCTTTCAACACTTCTCTGTCTGCACGTGGCAAGAACTGTGGCTCAGCTCGAGCCGGTGGACAGGCCTATGCACTTTCCTTTTAAGGCGGAAGCCTTTAATGCCTCATCGTTGTCGACAGGAATGTCACGCTTTTCAATTGGTCGAAATGGTCGTGACGTCGCAGTGCGCAAATTTCGTGACGTCAAAGTGCGCAAATTTCAATTTTGGCTAGTAACCATGCAACAATCAATGGGATTGTATAGTGATGCTCAACGTAAGTGGGACTGAGTTTAATAATTGCTTAATTGACCAAGTACCCCAACTAACGTTTCTAGTCAGACCGGATAAATAAATAAAACAGAGTAGGAAATTGGTCGAGTTGGGGATTGAACCAGGGCCTCCGGAGTGCGAGACGAGCACGCTACCACTCCGCCATGCGAGCTCGATGGTTTGCATTAACAATGGCGCGTCTATAGTAAATACGATGTCTTCGTTCACTCCCATTTTCCTCCCTTCCCTTGCGGCGAGGTTCAGGTGTCCACCGAGATATGCGAGACAGACACATTTCCTTTCCTCAAAAACCAATTTACCGACGAGCAAGGCGTACAGCCGAACGGGCGATGGCGTTCTGTGGAATACCTGGCAGCGTTGCAAGACGCTATCGCGTTCCACTCTTAGAGGCGAAGCTCAACATCTTAACCATACATAAGTGACACAAGCAGCACCACCGCGCTTAATGCTTCCGACTCACCGCACTTTAGGCCAACAAAGTGCCCCCCTGAATTTTTCATCCTAGCCTTAGATGCCGCCCTCATAGCATTAAGCCCACGACCGGTGACCCTTCGGTGGATCCCTGTCACATGGACATTCCTGGCAATGAGCTGGCTCACCAGCTTGCCTGCGATACTATACACCGGGCGCCGGGGATCCCATGGACGAGCCCTACGACGGAGCAGGCGGTCAGGGCTTACACACACTGTCGGCGAATACTAAACGCAGAAAAAATTGGGCTTAGCTGATTTACCACTACCACACCCATCCTTATCGATCCATGAAGCTCGCATTCTTCGCCGAATACAGTTTAATCTCCTACGTACACCAGCCAAACCTTATCTATATCGGTACACTTCCACACCTCAGTGCCCAAACTGTCCACACACATATGGAAGCAGAGATCACTGCCTTACACAGTGCCACGCAGCCTTCCAGTCCCCCGCTTATCCTTTCCCCCCAACCCCACCTTGGCATATCTGGCTTGCCTCCCTGGATCTGAAACTGCAACGCGCCCTCGTCACCTTCGCCCAAAACCTATTGAACGCCTAACGTAAAGGCTGTTAATAAAAAAATTCAGGGGGCGCTTTGTCTAAAGTGCATAGAGGCGAAAGCGTTTTCCTCACCACTTTGCCTATGTGGCACTGGTGACGTCGTGACTGGATGGCGTCACACATAAATGATGACGAAGTAATGACAAATTGCTAATTAATGGGTAATTATTCGATGAATGACTAAGTACTAATTGACTGCTAATTAATGACGCTTAACCTTCGCCTTTAGGAGTGGAAATCGACAGCGTGTTGTTGTGCACGGAACGCCACCATCCGTTCGGCGCGATGCTTTGCCCTTTGAACGCAACGCTTTTTGAGGAAAGGAAAGGCGCTGTAATTCTCAGTCACCTCGGTGGACACCTGAACCGCAACGTACAGGAAGGGAGGCAATGGTTTGGTTTGGTCTATGGGGTTTAACGTCCCAAAACGACTAAGGCTATGAGAGACGCCGTAGTGGAGGGCTCCGGAAATTTCGACCACCTGGGGTTCTTTAACGTGCACTGACATCGCACAGTACACGGGCCTCGAATTTCTCCTCCAAAGAAATTCAGCCGCCGCGGCCGGGATCGAACCCGCGTCTTTCGGGCCAGCAGCCGAGCACCATAGCCACTGGGAGTGTAAGAAGAGGGGCCGTAATGAAGAAACCGAGCACCATAGCCACTGGGAGTGTAAGAAGAGGGGCCGTAATGAAGAAACTGAGAATTGTATTTGAGGAAAGGAAGTTACGCAGTAACTGTCTCGCATAACTCGGTGGACACCCGTAAAAACGCGGGCTCGGCTGCCGACACGGCTGCTGACGACAGTATGAGGCATTAAAGGCTTTCGTCTTAAAAGTGTCGCACCATCACCACCATCCTTCAGCCGCAACAACTCAAATGGTGTTGTCCTCCGTTCTGTGCTACTTTACAGAACATGGCGCCTGGACGCGCCACGCTTTTCTGCTAGTCACGTATCACGATGAAAAACAACAATTAGGCGGTATCTTCTTTCACTCCCACCTTCCCCCTTCCTTTAGGGCGCGGTGCAGGTGTCTACAGAGATCTGTGAGATAGATACGGCGCGGTGCAAGTGTCCACAGAGATCTGTGATATAGATACGGCGCGGTGCAGGTGTCCACGGAGATCTTTGGGATAGATACTGCAGCATTTCCTATCCTCAATAACCAATTTACGAGTTTATTACTCGCTGAAGAGTTTAGGTTTATTGGTTTATTGTGGTTTAATGTCCCAAAGCGACTGAGGCTATGAGGGACGCCGTAGTGAAGGGCTCCGGAAATTTCGACCACCTGGTGTTCTTCAACGTGCACTGACATCGCACAGTACACGGGCCTCTATAATTTAGACTCCATCGAAATTCAGCCGCCGCAGCCGGGATAGAACCCGCGTCTGCGTGCGAAAGCAGGTCGTGCGGTCTGCAGTTTTTGGTGACTGCGCATGAAGGCTTCTGTGCGTCGCTTGAACACATTACCTGCAACAGAAAACGAGCGCGTTGCTTCCTCCTGCTTATTATATAGCGTAGGTGTTTAAGTGCTCAGCGCATTCCTACTGCCGTAGTAGCGGTCCTTCCCCCGCGAATGGACAGATAAGGTGGGCAACTAAAGCAGGCCATTAACGGTAGGAATGCGTCTACTGTACCTGTAAAGTGATCCGCACATGCGCGTAAACAGGCGTCTGCAGCGAGTCCTGGCTCCTGGATGAAGAGCTCGCAGCAGCATGGGCGTCTCCGTGGTGAGCCGCGTTCGGGGCATCCTGACGCGTCTCGCCGAGTTGCACCGTCTCGCGCAGAGTCAGCCGCTGCTGGCCCCCGTGGATCAGAGTCCGAGGAACAGGAGCTCGCTGTGCTGCTGCTGCTGTACGAAGAGCTGGCCAAGTTGTCCTCAGCCATGGCGGCGTCTCCCAACTGGTCCGTTTCGCCTGTGCGCCTCAGCATGGAGTCCCTGCGTCCTCTGCGACTACCTGAGTGCCAGCCAGGAAGAAGAGCCTCGGAAGTCTCAGCTGCACTCTTGCTTTCGCTCTATCTGTCCGTTTTCGATAACAGCTCCGCTGCTGCTGATGCACCGCGCGGCACGTTCGGAATGCAGCGAGCTGCACGTGACTCTGGGGAGCGACGTCCTTTCCTTCTTGCTTCCTTTCGTGGCTATTAGCGGCGAAATTTCGGGCAGAATTTGAACTCGGAGGTGGCGCCCCCTTTCTCAGACATCGATAGGCTTGTTACCGTCAGATACTGCTTTTTTTACACACCTCTCTTCGCATTACTCGGTGACGATAAATAGTGAGCCTAAACAACCAAGTGGTTCTGTAATGCAATTCGGCTACTGTGCGGTGCGGGCTGCTCGTGCTTGGTCCCCATTCATTTTATTTATTTATTTATTTATTATTTATTTACATATTTATTTATTTATTTATTTATTTATTTATTTATTTATTTATTTATTTATTTATTTATTTATTTATTTATTTATACATACTGTGGTCTTTGTTCAACACCTTAGCAGGGTAGGTACATGTACATAATTTCACATACACAAAGGCTAAACAACATCAGTACATTATTTCAGGTGCTCTTCAAAAGATTTTAATGATTTCTGCGTGGCTGTGTCGTTAGTCAGGTTATTCTAATCAGTTATTTATTTATTTATTTACCCTAAAGACCCAGAAGAGGGCATTACATAGGGGGGGAATGATTAAAAGAAAGCACACATAACAAATCAACTCATAACAAATGATGGTAAATATACAGAAGGCAGAGTTTGGGTAACATTTGGTTAAGTGCAGTATAACACATTGAAACCGCAAAATTCAACACGTTCAAACAAGTGAGTAATAATTAGGGCAAAATAAGTAACTAAAAATACAATGGCTCACAAAAGAGGCTCCGGAGCTGTTCAGCAAAAAAAGGCCCGCCAAAAAGTCACGGACACGGTAAATCATCTAGCACTCTATGATGCATTTTCCGTGTTCAAAAATGTTAGTAAAGCTGTTTGAAAAGATGATAATTCACTATGGCCGACAATGCTGGATGGCAATGAGTTCCATTCATTTATTGACAAAACCAGCGGTGACTTCTGATATTTTAGTGTGCGAGCGAAAATCGGACGTACCTTATGCGCATGATCCAGGCGAGCTGAACAATGAGGTGCAGGAAAGATATGATTTCGGGAGAATGGAGTTTCGCTATAGTATAAGGTGTGAAATAATGACAGCCGGGCGAACTTTCTACGTGTAGCAAGAGGTTGAAGAAGAGGTTGAAGATAGTTCATGGGAAGTAAGAGTACTTAAAAGAATTAATTCTTGAGTTTAGGGACAATACAGTTCCCTCATGTCGTCTTGTTTTGATAATCTGTCGAGCAAGTAAAGATACCAGAGGTGTTATTAATGTAATTTATCCACCTGAAGGAACATTTTTCAGCGTTGCAGAGTTAGCGCGTCCGGCTCCCGACCCAAAATCAAAGCGGTTCGAATCCGCGTGACCACCTTTTTTCTTTAAGCGAAAATGCTTTCCTAACTCAGTACCCTTTGAACAAATCAGGATTTTTTAGTCTGATTGACAACGACGCCGGGGTTTCCGTGAACGGGACTTCCAAAGGGACACACTGAAATTATTTCAGTGAGCATATTCTAGTGCATAAGATCTGTAGATGTGGTCTTTTTGGGTATTCGAGTCAAATTTGAAGCCTATGCGTCGAGCCTATAATTTGGAAATAATTTTTAAAAATCGCTGCTCCCAGTAGCTCACTATCGATTAGGGCGACCCCCCCCCCCCCTCTCACTGCGCGTACCCTACCCCGATGACATTAGTGGTCTGACGGGGCGAGCTCGAAGGCTGGTTCTATTGCCCACTAACGTAACTGGGGTAGGGGAAGCGCGGTGAGCTGTGTCGCCCTAATCGGTTGCGACCTACAGCGAGCATCGATTTTTAAAAATTGCTTAGAAATTACAGTGTCCACGCAGAGCTTTGGAATCTGACTTATAGTGAACTAGAGTTCACTATAATCTGACTCGAATACCAACAAAGACCACATCTACAGATCGGTTGCACTGGAATATGCCCAACCAAATCATTCTAGGGCCCCTTCAACGGTGCCGCGTTAATAATAACCAGGTGTATAACGGAAATAAAGAACGAATAAGCAAGGAACAGGAGGGGACGGCCCCAAAGTACGGAACCAATGTCCGGTAGATGTCGTTTAACGTCCCACTCCAGCAAGCATTAGTGACACAATTTTCGAAGTCCACCTGAGAATATAACCGCTAAAGCATAACTCGCGTTAGCGTCCATGGGGTAACGCCCTCATATGCGGTACTGTTCGTTCTCTACTTTCAATGCATAGATCGCTGGGGGCCCTCACACCACTTCTACCGCAGTGGCATAGCGGTTAAGCGATGCGTCACTGCCCCGGTAGGTGGCTCACACACAGTGACCTGTAGGGTCTTGTGAGACCAGGGTGCTCCTCACGAGCAACCTCTCACGAGCAGTGATGACTTAAACTGCCACCCGCCACAGTGGACATTTTGTGATGGCGTAACGAGGTCACGTGACTATGTGGCAAGAGTACCACCTGCTTTTTCGCTCACAACACCGCCGCCACCAACGTCGACAACAGATTTTCTACAGAATGCCAGCCTTCACGCTTCCGCGTTAAAAAAAAAAAACAAATTGGCCGACTATTACGACCGCCAGTCGCAGTCGTCGTAATTAGAATTAGAGACCGCCCGATTCTCGCGTCTCCTGTGCTCAGCTTCAGCTGTTGACGACGTTGCCTGTCGTCTGCATTCTCAGCATATCGCTTCCCTCGCTCTGCCTCTGCAATGACATCCCTGTTACGCTGAATGTGGGGATCCCCAGCAGGCCGCCGTCGCTCTCTTCTAAACCGCTGAAGCCCCGCCTACCGTGCTCGGCGGGCTATTGCATCGCTAACCCAGGGGGAAAAATCCATCACTGGTCCCCTCCCCCGTGGTGCCCGTTTAAACAGGCATGGTTCACTGGACAAAGGAAGGTTCGACGGCTTGGGAGACAGAATTCTTAGCATAGGTCCGACCGCTTCAAATTGTTACGGAGAACTGAGCGTGTGTTCCCATTCACCCTCTCCACACCCTCTCCACACCCTCTCATTACATGACTCCTTCCACCAATTCCACCAATCTGCCACGCTCCTCCTCTCCATCGTCATTTCCACTCTCCGCTAAGCAACACTGCGCTAAGTGTTAGATGAAACTCCCTGTCTACATGGTCTTTCAACTAAGACTTTCCAACCCAAAAAGTCTGTTCAACAATGTGTGAACTCTTAGCTGAAACGCACTGTGTACAGGGTGTTTCAAGTAGGGCTTTACACAATTTTTAATAGCCTTTTGTTGCGGAAGCAACACTACGCTAGGTGTGAGCGATTTCGCGGAGCCCCGGAGAGCCCCAACTGCGCGTGCGCGAGGTGCTAGTGTGAGACAGTTACTGCGTAATTTTCTCTTCCTCAAATACAACTTTCATTTCGATGAAGGCGAAATTCTGGAGGCCCATGTGCTGTGCGCTGTCAGTGCGCGTTAAAGAACCACAGGTGGTCCAAATTTCCGAAGCCCTTCACCACGGCGTCTCTCGTAGCCTGAGTTGCTTTGGCACGTTAAACCCCAATAAACAAACAAACAGTTTTCCTTTTCTTCATTACGGTCCCTCTTTCTTCTTTCACTCCCACTTCCTCCCTTCCCCTGCAAACGGATGACGGGTGTCCACCGAGATATGTGAGACAGTTTTTTGAGACAGTATGTTGTGAGTATGTTGTGAGTATTGTGAGACAGTATGTTGTGAGACAGTTTTTTTTTTTGAGTAATTTCCTTTCCTGAATTTCATTTTCTTCATTACAGGTTCAGGTGTCGACCGAGATGACAGAATTATTGCGCCATTTCCTTTCCTCAAAAAGCGAGTGGTAGAGTGCCGTCGACGCCCTGGTAGCGCTACAACACGCTGCCGCGTTCCACTCCTAAAGACGAAGCTTAAGCGTCATTAATAAGCAGTTAATTAGTATTTAGACATTAATAAACAATTAGCCAATAATCAGTCAATTATAGTTACTTAGTAATCAGTACTTAATTACGTGTGACGTTATCCAGTGGTCCCGTCACCAGGGCCACAGAGGCAGTCAAAGTGGTGCGGAAAACGCTTACGCCTTCGGCCGCTTATCTTTTTCAGCAGCGTCCGCTCCGGCGGACGCAGTTGTTGCTGCGACGCGCGTCTCTTCTTTCCTTTTGCTCTTTCCTCTGATGTTTAAACTCTCCTCTATCTGCGCGTGGCAGCGGTAGTGGCTTGGCTCGAGTCAGTAGGCAGGCCCGCGCAATTTCCTTTTCATCCTTCTCTCAGTCACAACAACAACAACAACAACTACGCACTTTAGAAAGTCAAAGAGCTCACTCAGATGCCGCCGCCGCTGCGATTGCCCCGCCGTTGCTTCCGCAATTCTACTCGGGATGGCCATTGGTCAAACCACAGCCAATATTTTTTCAGTTAGTAGAGCCCTTTTTTCGGTATAGCATTGTCAGCGGTGCAGTACATCACAAATATTACGAGGAACTTTAGCGGCTGAAGTGCTGAAAGGCGAAAGCCTGAGTGCTGCATTCTGCTACACGATTGTTCGCTTCACATTTTGTTGGTGCATTAATTAACTGCCAATTACTGACGCTTAAGCTTCGCCTTTAGGAGTGGAACGCGACAGCGTGTTGTAGCGCTGCCACGGAGTCCATTGAACGCCACCACCCGTTCGGCGCGATGCCTTGCCCTTTGAACGCAACGCTTTTTAAGGAAAGTAAATGGCGCAGTAATTCTCTGTCGTCTCGGTGGACACCTGAGCCGCACTGTACAGGAAGGAAGGAAGTGGAGTGAAAGAAGAAAGAGGGACCGTAATGAAGAAAATGAAAATTGTATTTGAGGAAAGGAAATTACGCATTAACTGTCTCGCATATATCAGTAGCACTAGTCGAAAATTGTATTTGACGAAAGAAAGTTGCGCAGTAACTGTCTCACATATTTCGGTGGACACCCATCAAAATTCGCGCGTGGTGACATCACGACAATTTGGACCAATCTGAAACGCGGACAAATACGCCTTGCTCGTCAGTAAATTGTTTTTTGAGGAAAGGAAATGTATGTCTCGCATATCTCGGTGCACACCTGAACCTCGCCGTAACAGGAAGGGAGGAAGATGGGAGTGAACGAGACACCGTATTCACTAGACGCACCTTTGTTCATTCCAAACCATCGAGCTGGCATAGCCGAGTGGTAGTGTGCTCGACTCGCACTCCGGAGACCGGGGTTCGATTCCCAAGCTCGGCCAATTTCTTACTCGGTTTTATTTATTTATCTGGCCTGACTAGAAAGGTTAATTGGACTGATTGGTTAAGTAAGCAATTAACTAAACTCAAACTTACTTGGAGCATCACTATACGATCCCTTTAATTGATTGCATGGTTAGTAGCCGAAGTACAATTGGCCCCGTTTGAAATTCGCGCACTGTGACGTTACGACCGTTTCGACCAACTGAAAAGCGTGACATTTCTTGTCGACAGCTCCTGCTTACAACGATGAGGCATTAAAGGCTTCCGCCTTAACATAGCCAAGATATGCTAACTAGCACGCTGGTTAATTGATATTGAACAGTTAGCTGTTAACTACTCCTGCTAGGTTCCTTAATTATTGAGAGACGTGTAGCTCACCGCAAGTAAGAGCCACATCTGTTGTAAGTGGTTGTCAGCATTTCGAGAATGGGTTTAGCCGCAGTGCTGTGGCCCGACTAATTTGGGTTTTTTAGACGAGTTACGTGCACTGGAGAGGTTGTTTTGCCTGCAAGCTTCTCGAAAGCGCATGTATTAAGGCGGAAGGAAGCCTTTAATGCCTCATCGTTGTAAACAGGAGTTGTCAACAGAATTGTCACGCTTTTCAATTGGTCGAAGCGGTCATGACGTCACAGTGCGCGAATTTCAAACGTGATCAATTATACTTTGGCAAGTAACCATGCAACCAATTAAAGGGATCGCATAGTGATGCCCCAATTAGCCTAATTGACCCTTCTAGTCAGGCAAGATAAATAAATAAAACCGAGTAGAAAATTGGTCGAGTTCGGGAATCGAGCCCCGGTCTCCGGAGTGCGTGACGAGCATGCTAACCACTCCGCCAAGCCTGCTCGATGGTTTGGAATGAACAAAGGCGCGTCTAGTGAATACGGTGTCTTCGTTCACTCCCATCTTCCTCCCTTCCCGTTACGGCGAGGTTTAGGTATCTACCCACATATGCGAGACAGATTTCCTTTCCTCAAAAATCAATTTACCGGCGAGCAAGGCGTACAATCGAACGGGCGATGACATTCTATGGACTCCCTGGCAGCGTTAAAAGACGCTTTCACGTTTCTCTCTTAGATTAGTTAGTTATATAGAGTTTTATGGCTCATAAGCAACTGTGGCTATCATGAGCCAAACACAAGGTTAGATGTTTCACTCTTAGAGGCAAAGCCTAACTTCTAAACAACGCATCAGTGACACAAGCAGCAACACCGCACTTAATGCTTTCGCCTCACCGCACTTTAGGTAAACAAAGTGCCCCCGAATTTTTAAGCATGAAATGCTTTTAGCCCCCGTTGTCGGCAGTGTGGTGACGTCACGCCGAGACCGAGAGCCATCATACGGGCACTGAATTCCAGTCATCCGGGCACCGTACGAGACTTAACGAGATTTAACGAGACTCTCTAAGCCCTCCTACGCGACCGCCATGCAAGCGCCGGTTGGTCTCCGAAGGAGTCACAAAAAATAACTGCTGCCAGTGCCTTTTCAATGTTTATCAAGATATCAGTCGCTGTGCGTTTGATAATGCACGGAATTATAATTTCAGATTTCTAATAACGCGTGCAAAAAGCACATAAATGCCACGATACACTTCGTTGTCATACGTGATCTCTTAGGGGCTTCGCGCATCGAAGCAAAGCCGCGCAGGCGCACAGGGGCCCGGGGGAGAAGCGCTGCGTTCAAAGGGCAAGGCATCGCGCCGAACGGGTGGTGGCGTTCCTCCCTCCCATTACGGTGTGGTTCGGGTGTCCACCGAGATGGCAGAGAATTACTGCGCTATTTCCTTTCCTCAAAAAAACCTTGCGTTCAAATGGCAAGGCATCGCGCTGAACGGGTGGTGGCGTTCCTCCCTCCCATTACGGTGCGGTTCGGGTGTCCACCGAGATGACATTAGGCCCGTAAACATTTCATGCTTACTCTACTCTCGGTTACGGGAGAGCCAGAGTTTTTGGCACGATGTAGCCAAAATCTGTGCCAACGGTGGGTAAATGCTTTTACGAAGGAGAAAGCAGTATTCGGCCTCACTGACATTCGACTGAGCTTTATAGGAGTTGGGGAACACCTTTTGCCGCCCTTTCGATATTTCTGCGCTGTGTACCAGGAAGGCACTGCTCAACTACCACTTTAATTTGAGCCCATGACATCCATGTCGCGACAACGCGTGCCAATCACAGACAGTCTCCGTGAATCTTGCTTTTTTTTAGGGACTTCTGAAAAAAACTTCCCTCTACTAGGATGCTCTACACTGCATGGTGTACACTGTGGAAATGGGAACCTTAAACTTGGGCCGGCAAATAAGTCCTTGACGCGTTCCAGCAGTGTTTGACTATAGTTCTATTACGCTGATCGGAATATCGGAAGTCACCAATTCGTCTACCTCCCCACACAACTTGCTCCTTGCATTTCTCTTGAACCAACGGCCTCTTCATGGCATTTTCACGCACCGCCTTTTCCGGTCCATATGAATGGGAGGCCATTAGAAACAGCAAGGCAAAATAAACAAGGATCATTCCCATCAACTCCTAATGATGTGAAAGGCCGTTAGCTTGACATAAGCGAGCTTAGGTGGTTCTGAGCAGCACACTAGTCAACACTGCGAAGTATCGTTCTAATATACATTCTGAAATTATACTTCTTCGGGGTATTAAAAATAGATTGTAATTTGAATAGTTTGCTTCTCATCCGGTGCCGACGAACGCGCGTTTGTCGAAAGGGCACACCAAAGGCAAAGCGTGCACACGCAGGGAGAAAAAAGAGCGGCCAAAATTTTCTACTTTCGTGACACAGCGCCGCACTTCTGTCGGCAATAAAAGAGACAGCGCAAAGGTGCTGCACAGAGATACGGGCACAGGAAGCCTTCGATGGTTACGTACAAAATCGGTATATTTAATTTCACGCAATACAAGTTTACACTGAAAAGTGGAGAGACTTGCCTGACATAATACAAAAAACGTACACATCGCAACTGACGCAGCAAACATACAGTACACACATCGGAAAGCACGGGCGTATATATCTGACACGTGTATGTCTGACGCGTCGCAACAAAAAGATGAAGTTCGCGGCTTAAACCGAAACAGCACCCGCTGCTGAAACTAGTTGTGGTCATTCTGAACGTCATACTGGTAGGCAATCCAGAATTCATGCAGCGCCGTAACAGACGCCTTGCAGCGTTCCCCTTGGTTGGATGCCGCAGGAGCGCATCAAGGCAGTACAGACTCGGAAACTGGGGCTTGGTCCGATCTTCAGATGGGGCTTCCCCGTTTTGCTGCAATAACGAAGCACGTCTAAGCTAATCTGGAGCCACAGGTGTTCGTTGTCGTTTCCAGAGAGGCCAAGCAAAATGTCCAGAAGGCCTTTGTAGCAGTCTCAGGCCATGGCAACTAGTGTGTGGTCATAAACCACTTAAGGCTGCCAAGGCCGCTTTCTGATAGTTTATGCCGCGGTACTGCGATTACTGAGGTTCGATGTCTCCGGCTCGACGTCACTCAAAGCACGGTCGTACATCGCATCTTCGACAAAACTGCTAACTGAAAGCAGGCGGTGGTGTTGTTTCCGCACACAGATCGGTAGAAATTGTTGCGTAGGTCTTGGGATCGGTTGACGGACGATTCAGTGGTTGCCGTACATTTCTGGCACGTGCCGTTGTCGCAGCTGGGGGAAACCTGCAGGCTGGCGTAGTCCACCCGGGAAGTTGGAGGATGACTAAGTCCCGGTGTCGCACACGATTCCAGTGCGTTGCTATCAAGCAGGCAACCGAGGCAGACAGGACGTCCAGCAGGCCAACAACAGCCGTGACCCATGAACCCGGCTGGCAGTTCACCTACCGAAGGCCATCCTGGGCGCGCAAAAAAAGATAGTATATATTGCGGTGTTCCACTTACAATTAAATGCTACACACATGCCATATGAGGCGCGAAGAGTCACAGGGTCGGGGGTCAGTTTCGGCTGTGTTAGTTTTACGCGATAGCCTAAGGAACTCGTTCTGGCGGTCCGGCGTCAGTCGGAGAATATTCTAGAGTTCCTGAAATCAGATCATGAAAAAAAGAAAACACCCGGCATTGGACTTCGCAGTTCGAACACAGCCTCTCGCACGCAACACGAAGTGCCGTTCGTTCAAGCTTGTTAGAGGAGCATGTAGTGAACGCTCTGTGGTGTGTACGACTTGGAAACATGTGTTGGGGATGTGTACTGATATTATACTAGGCGAAAAAATACAATTTAGGCGTCAGAAATTAAGAGGCGGTGTTATGGTGCTGAAACAAATGGCATGCATGTATACGAGTATGTACTGGCATAATATGTCGTCTAGCGCAGCCTAGATAATGACTTTGGTGATTAATAATCGAGAATGTGATCGGTAATCATGTGTGTAATCGATTAACGAAATCGGTAGCGACATTGTGGACTGGCAATCGGTGAGAAATATGAAAAAAAAGGAATAAACAGAAGAAAAAGGAGAAATCGCCATCGCGTCCAGTCCCAAAGCTTAAGCGTCCTCCTAATTATTTTTTATGCACATGAGTGTCTCTAAAAGTGGGTGAGGTGCGATTTTATTTGTCATGCTTCAAAACGCGGCCGGCTTTGCTAAGACTCGAACCCACGCGCTGGTACTCCCCAAGGGGAGTTGACAAAACATTTTCAAGAAATCGATGCCACTTCAGTGCGGCCATAGCGGCGGCCTCTTAAGGACGTATCAGGGGTGAGGACACCATGTAATTGTCCGTTGAGTGGTGTGGGTGGCTAGCAAGGTTCACACATGTATTCGTTATAGTGTGTATTTAGCTGTAAGCCTTATATATAGCTTCAGAGAACACACAATCACGATTACAAAACTCAAGCTTGTTTTCTTGTAACCCTTCTACGTGTCTATGCTTCGAAACAGCCTTCGCTCAGATACTTTCTGGAGTCGCATCAAGGTCAAGCAACAGCTACACCAAAACATATTCTAAAATAATGGCTAGGCGAAGCATGCCGAGTTCATGCGGAAGCCCGACAAGTCATGGGCGCCAAGCCAGGGGTAACAAATTTCGATGAACACTGCTATCCAACCATTCCGGATATCGGTGCCAATTGGCCTACAAACGAAAGCCAGCTGGAGTGTTGTATCTTTGTCGACGATATCCAGTAGAAAAATAAACTACATGCCCAGAGAGATTGAAACCACCACCGGCGAAAACAGAGCAACTTCGTTTACCGGTGCCTCAGGCAACTGGATCTCATGCGCATTCTCTGGTGTGGCTTGCTTGCACACTAATTGTTCATTCGTAGACACCAGTTCTCCTTCACACACCAGGGTGTGCTGAAGTACCTCAAACCGAAACACCCAAGCCATGCCATAATTCGGAGTGGATCAATAAAAAAGGGAGAAAAACGTAGCACAACAAGATGATTTCACCGATGGCGTTCAAGTGGGCGGTTCCAGTGGAGAAGCACACTACTCACAGCTGGCCAGGAATCGCGAGAGGAGGAAATGATGACGTCGAATTTTAATGGCGCAAGGGCAGCTTCGGCTGATGAACGGGGAAGCACGCAGTTACTTTTATCCACACAAGTGAACCGTTTTCCAAGCCATTCTAACCCGTTAAGCCGAGCACCAGGCTAGGGAAAAGCTTGTACCCATTGCATCACCGGTGGGTATACACAGAGGCACAGGGGATCGAACCGCGCAGCTCCCGCATGCGAGGCGGATGGTCAAGCGAGTAGGCGAAACCCCTGCAAACCCAGAGTAGGACAGCTGCAACAGAAAATTTAGATCACCGATAACTACGTTTGTACAAAATATATCTCACCATAGCTGCATGTTCTTTTCTCTGTAACGACGTTTAAGATGCTAGATTACAGAAATCGCGACGTGTTACTTTTCTTCTCTGTAACGACGGTTAAGAAACTAGAATACAGAAATCACGACGTGTTATTTGTGAAAGACCGCTAAATAACTTGGTTTGATTTATTAGTTTAGTGGGGTTTAACGTCTTAAAGCGACTCATTCCGCGGCCGGGTTCGCACCCGCGTATTTCGGATCAGCAGCCGAGCGCCGTAACCACGCATCCACCGTGGCTGCGAATGCGTCAAATGGCCCGAGCGCGGAGCCCGGTGCTAACACAACGATTTCGCCTATACGCGCGGCAGTGTGGGTGCAACCGTTCGCGACCTCTTCGGGCCTAAGACGGCCAGGCAGCCGTGACCGGATCTGTGTGCGTCATGTTTTGTAATGTAAAGTAACGGAACCCGTACAGCCCGAGCTCCTGTGATGCAGTACGCGTCTGTTTGCTGTTGTGGTCAGCGAATGCGACACAAACGGAGACGCAGACGTCCATTAAGGCCTCTCCGTCTTTTCCTTTACACCGCAAACTTCCTCCCTTCCCTCACGGCGCGGTTGAGGTGTCCACCGATATGTGACACAGTTACTGCGGCTTTACTTTCCTCTAAAATCACAGTCGCTACTGAGACACACACTGGCCAATTCAGGGAGCAGCGTCACTACAGCCCGTTCGTGATCTCTTCCGGCGGCGGATGGGCTGTTTAGAGCGGCCTCCTAGGGACTCCTAGTGGATTTGTCCAGCGGGCAAGGCGTCGCGCCGACCGTGGACTCCCTGGGAGCGCTGCGACACGCTGTCGCGTTGCACTCTTAAAGGCAAAGCTTAAGCGTCCTTCATTTTTTTAAGAGCGCAGCTCTTTGGCACACGTTTCTGCGTTTCGCGGCGTCGTCGTTGTCCCTCATAACCAGCAGTGGACACGCGCTTTAAGTTGCGAAACTAATGGAGCGGGATCTGGGAAAGCAGATGGAATGCGCATGACTGCCCGCTTGGAAAAGTGGACACCTCACTCGTACTTTAAGCAATTAAGCAACGTGGCAGTGGTGACAGATGTGTGCTTCATGAGTTGATATTGGCAACGTTGTGTCACAAACGCGACACTGAAGCCATGGGCCGTCGGCGTTCCTTGCCGTTGGCGTTTAGGTTTTACACACTGATCATTTTAGGAGAAGGAAGTGCGCATAACTGGCTCCCTGGCTCGGTGGACGCCTGAATCGCGCTTGTAGGTACTTGGGATGATGAGAGAGACTAGGGCTGCAGGCATTGGCAACGTTGTGCCAGAAACGCGGCCCTGAAGCCATAGGCCATCTCCGTTCATTGTGTTCATTGGCGTTGCCGATGACGAAGCTTTATACTCCAACCATTTTAAGGAAAGGAAATGCGCATAACTCACTTCCTGGGTCAGTGGACGCCTGAATCGCGCTTAGAAGTTCATGGGGTGTTGAAAGAGAGATTGGGGCTGCATGCGTTAGCGCTCGCGATCTCCATTAACTCTCGCGATCAACCATTCACTGCCACCCGCCAGGGTGGCATGGGGACTTATACAAACAGGAATTTCTAACCACTTATGCGCTAGAACATCCCGTTCCTCTCGCTCATAACGGCTCCCAAAGCTGTGACAACCTCGCGAAATACTTGTGCAGACCTCGTCTTTGAGAACCAGGCGTTGGTGCAGCAAGTCGAGCATATATCCATCGATTTCTCCGAGCAGAAAATTTCCTTCATGACAATCAAGAACTCTGTGTGGAGCGTTTCTTGAAGAAGGAATATGTGTAAATAATAACAAGTTGTTTATAATTACACAGACATGTCTTGCTCGAATTGTTAGCCTCAATCTATCGAGAAGCTGAAACAGCTGATAAGCTGCGCTCAAATTTCCCACTAAGAGGTAACGTAACCGTCGGCAATTTTTTTTAACGAAAATGTTTAAAAACCTTATTTTCGAATATAGTAAGACCTCACAATAACAATATATCAGCAGACCTTCTGTCGGCCTGCTGTCATTTTTTTTCTATCAACGTTTTTGATATCGCCTAAATGTTCGCAACTGGTTTTTTAGGGAAATATTTTAAACGATTTTGCTACTAATTGGAAGGATGGACCATTACCTTAAATATTTCCACAACAGTACCATACCGTATTTCAATATTCGAAATTCGAGACTGTTGGGCATGTCTTTCAATCTTTCCTGACGTCTTTCAACACTTCTCTGTCTGCACGTGGCAACGACTGTGGCTCAGCTCGAGCCAGTGGACAGGCCTATGCACTTTCCTTTTAAGGCGGAAGCCCTTAATGCCTCATCGTTATAAGCAGGAGTTGTCGACAGGACTGTCACGCTTTTCAATTGGTCGAAATGGTCGTGGCGTCACAGTGAGCAAATTTCAACTTTGGCTAGTAACCATGCAACAATCAATGGGATGGTATAGTGATGCTCCAAGTAAGTGGGACTGAGTTTAATAATTGCTTAATTGACCAAGTACCCCAACTAACCTTTCTAGTGAGACCGGATAAATAAATAAAACAGAGTAGCAAATTGGTCGAGTTGTCGATCGAACCAGGGCCTCAGGAGTGCGAGACGAGCACGCTACCACTCCGCCATGCCAGCTCGATTGTTTTGGAATGAACAAAGGCGCGTCTAGTAAATACGGTGTCTTCGTTCACTCCCATCTTCCTCCCTTCCCTTACGGCAAGGTTCAGGTGTCCACGGAGATATGCGAGACAGACACATTTCCTTTCCTCAAAAACCAATTTACCGACGAGCAAGGCGCAGAACCGAACGGGCGATGGCGTTCCGTGGAATACCTGGCAGCGTTGCAAGACGCTATCGCGTTCCACTCTCCTTCTACGTCCTCCCTTCCTGATTCTGGCTCCCCCTCTCCGCTGACGACATATTCAGAAATGTTGCAATATTTGCACCTTGAAAGGCAGACACTCCCGAGGCCCGCTAAGGGTCTCAGTAAATCAGAGGAATGTCACCTTCGCAGGCTACAAACTATGTCTTTCAATAACCCAGCTACGCTTCACGCCATTGAGCCCGAGTCCTTTTCGGCACAGTGCAAATTTTGTGGCCAGAAGGCAAACTTGTACCACATGGTATGGGCTTGTCAGAAAAATGACAGCATTGAGATCATAAATCAGCCAACGCGGGAGGGCTGGGAGGCGGCCCTGTCCAGCTCGGACCTCGAGGAACAACGAGCCCTCGTCGCCAGAGCACGGGCAGCGGCTTTCACCAACGGCGTCCCGGACTAGGGACCCGATCAGCCTTCCCTTCAACTAAGGCGTTGTGGCTTTAATAAACGTTTTCATCATCAGGCGAAGCTTAACATCTCAACCACACATAAGTGACACAAGCAGCAAAACCGCGCTTAATGCTTCCGACTCACCGCACTTTAGGTACAGGAAGGGAGGAAGTGGGAGTGTGAGAAGAAAGAGGGGCCGTAATGAAGAAACTGAAAATTGTATTTGAGGAAAGGAAAATACGCAGTAACTGCCTCGCATATTTCGGTGGACACCCGTCAAAACGCGGAAAAGGCTGCCGACACGGCTGCTAACGACAGTATGAGGCATTAAAGGCTTTCGCCTTAAAAGTGTCGCACCACCACCGCCATCCTTCAGCCGCAACAACTCATTTCATTTCATTTATTGGTTTTGTTTGGCCAGCACAGAGACTGCAAACAAGGGAGAGCAAGCTAAAGGCGCCTAGTAGCGCCTGACAGAGGCCTGCCCTCCCCATGTAAAAAAAAAACAAAACAAAGTGGCACTTGGCAATGGTACAAAGTTTCCATAAGTAACAGAAACTAGAAAAAACAGCGGATATATTGACAACGAAACAGAGATCAGGCATGCATAGAGCTAAGCACAACAAACTAAGATCAAAACATTACAAAGACAAAAACTGATTAGGTAGAAACATACCACAACTAGCTATAACAAAAATATTCATGAACAGTTTTCCTAAATCTGACCTCGGACATATTTTCACTCAAATGGTGTTGTCCTCAGTCCTCCGTTCTGTGCTACTTTACAGAACATGGCGCCTGGACGCGCCACGCTTGTCTGCTAGTAACGTATCACGATACAAAACAAGAATTAGGCGATATCTTATTTCACTCCCACCTTCCCCCCTTCCTTTACGGCACGGTACAGGTGTCCACAGAGATCTGCGAGATAGATGCGGCGCGGTGCAGGTGTCCACAGAGATCTGTGAGATAGATACTGCACCATTTCCTATCCTCAATAACCAATTTACCAGTTTATTACTCGCTGGAGAGTTTAAGTTTATTGGTTTATTGTGGTTTAACCTCCCAAAGCAACTAAGGCTATGAGGGACGCCGTAGTGGAGGGCTCCGGAAATTTCGACCACCTGGTGTTCTTCAACGTGCACTGACATCGCACAGTACACGGGCCTCTGGAATTTAGCCTTCATCGAAATTCAGCCGCCGCAGCCGGGATCGAACCCGCGTCTGCGTGTGAAAGCAGGTCGTGCGGTCTACAGTTTTTGGCAAATGCGCATGAAGGCTTCTTTGCGTCGCTTGAGCACATTACCTGCAACACAACACGAGCGCGTTGCTTCCTGCAGCTTATTGTCTAGCGTAGGCGTTTAAGTGCTCAGCGCATTCCTACTGCCGTAGTAGCGGTCCTTCCCCCGCGAATGCACAGATAAGGTGGGCAACTCAAGCAGGCCATTAACGGTAGGAATGCGTCAACTGTACCTGTAAAGTGATCCGCACATGCGGCTATACAGGCGTCTGCAGCGAGTCCTGGCTCCTGGATGAAGAACTCGCAGCAGCTTGGGCGTCTCCGTGGTGAGCCGCGTTCGGGGCATCCTGACGCGTCTCGCCGAGTTGCACCGTCTCGCGCAGAGTCAGCCGCTGCTGGCCCCCGTGGCTCAGAGTCCGGGGGGGAGGAGCTCGCTGTGCTGCTGCTGCCGCTGTACGATGAGCTCGCCACGTCGTGCTCAGCCATAGCGGCGTCTCCCAACTGGACCGTGTCGCCCGTGCGCCTCAGCATGGCATCCCTTGCGTCCTCTGTGCGCAACCGAGTGACAGCCAGGAAGAAGAGCCTCGGAAGTCTCAGCTGCACTCTCGCTTTAGCTCGTCTGTCCGTTCTCGATAACAGCTCCGCTGCTGCTGCTGATGCACCGCGCGCCACGTTGGGAATGCAGCGAGCTGCACGTGACTCTGGCGAGCGCCGTCCTTTCCTTCTTGCTTTGCAAAAACTGGGGCAGAATTTGAACTCGGAGGTGGCGCCCCCTTTCCCAGACATCGAGGCGCTTGTTAACATCAAATACTGCTTTTTTACACATCACTCTCCCTATTACTCGGTGACGATAATCAGTGAGCCTAAATAACCAAGTGGTTCTGTAATTCAATTCGGCTACTGTGCGGTGCGGGGTGCTCGTCCAAGGTCATCATTTATGGCCCTGAACGAACATTCTTCAGCTGTGCAGAGTGAGCGCGTCCGGCTCCCGACACAAAGCAAAGAGGTTTTATTCAGCGTGTGTACCTTTTTCTTTCAGCGAAACTGCTTTCCTGACTCCCCACCCTCTGAAAAAGTCAGTACTTTTTAGTGTGATTGGCAACGACGCCGGGTTTTCCGCCGATAGGGGCTTTTAAAGAGACACTGGAATTATTTTAAAGGTCAGTATCTAGTGCAAAAGATCTGTAGAGGTGGCCGTTGTGGGTATTCGATTCAAAGTTGAAACCTCTGCGTAGACCCTATAATTTAGCAATAATTTTCAAAAATGGCTGCTCGCGGTAGGTCGCAACCGATTAGGGCGACCCCGTCACTGCGCGTCCCCTACCCCGATGACGACAGTGGGCAGACGTGGCGAGCTTGAAGGCTGGTTCTTCTGGCCACTGACGTCATCGGGGTAGGGGACGCGCAGTGACGGGGTCGCCCTAATCGGTTGCGAGCTACTGCGAGCATTGCTCTTTAAAAAGTATTTCTAAATTACAGTGTCCACGCAGAGCCTTAAAATTTGACTCGAATGCCAACAAAGACCACATCTACAGATCTGTTGTACTATAATATGCCCATCGAAATCGTTCCAGGATCCCTTTGACTCTGCCGCGTTAATAATAAAAGAGTGTATAGCGGTACTAAAGAACGAATAAGCAATGAAGAGAAGGGAACGGACCCAAAGTATGGACCCAAATATCCGCTAGATGCAGTTTAATGTCCCACGCCAGCAACCATTAGAGGCGTAGATTTTGAAGTCCGCCTGAGAATATAGCCGGTAAAAAAATTAAACGAAAACAGCTGCAGGAGACACTTAAGCGCCGTCGTAAGTGGTGACGCGATAGCGATAATTGGGCAATGCCCATACATGCCGAATTGTGCATTTTCTACTTTCCACTCATAGATCGCTGGGGGCCCTCACACCACTCCTAGCGCAGTGGTATGACAGTTAAGCGGTGGGTCCCTGCCCCGGCAGGTGGCTCTTTCACACACAGCCACTGTTGGAGGCTTGTGAGTCACAGGTTTCTCTTCCCGAGGTGAAACACCCTGTCTACAGGGTGATTCACCCTGTAGCGGCCTCCCCCCGCAAAGGAAGACGGACCCATCCGTTAAAAGCTGCAGGCATCCACGAAGATCTTTCTCCAGGAGTGCTGAAGGTGGCCCGTCGAATCGCCAGGACCGGGTGTTGGTTTTACTGCGCTTGGAGGGCTGTCGACACTTACAGTGATGGTCGGCTGCGGGGTGTGGAAGGACTGTGTAAGGAAGGCTCGGTTCAATGAGCTCCACATAGATGGCCCAGCGCTTCCCTGCACACCAGGAAATTCGGTTTCGCAGGCGGCTTAGGACTGTGGCTCCATCTGGGGCTTGTTGTAACCTGTCCATGGGGAGCATTGCAGTAGACGGAGGCACTTCCGCAAAGTAGAGGGATAGACCGTCTCGAGCTTGCTTTATCAGGCTGGTCGGAGCTTAACGAACGGGAGCGTGCATCAGAGAAGGCGTGACTGAAGCATGGCAGATCCGTGCAGCTCACGTGGTGGTGCAGCCTGTTCCGCATGCCAGGAGCTGGTTGACAGCAAGGCTAACTGGGTAAACCTAAGGTAGGAGCGGCTTATCTGCCGCGATCCACGAGACCTTGTAGTCGATGACCAGGCCTTGGTGTCTTATCTTCTGCTGATATTGGAGGTAGTCACCGTTGAGGTGAAGCATTTAACTGTTAGGCGTCTTCCTCTAGGGGGAACAGGGAGAACCTCAGTCTTGGTGGGTGATTCATTGAGTCCTAGGGAGGTACAGTATGCATAAACAGCCCCCAGGGTCTTTTACAAGGACTCTAACTGACCGGCCTGGGGACCAATACGGCCCAAAAGTAGAGGCGAAGTGTCTTGCCGAGGTCGTCGACAGCGTCCTCAATGTCCGAGTAGGGAGGCAGTCAGTTGGTGACAGAACGTCCAGAAGGACCAGTGTATTCGGCTAAGAACCAGTTGCCCCGGCGATCCGAGAGCCGCGACAGGACAAATGCCTCCAAGGTCTTGCAGGCGGCGGTGATTGAAACGGGCTGGTAGGATGTTACCACCCTGGTCGACTTCTTCCCCATGGGGCTGGGGCGATAGCGACGGTCCAACACATTTCTGGGGTCACCTGTGCCCATCTCGTGTTGGAGCACTCCAAGCGGCGCCGCATCTCCGCGGAGAACTTTCCATCGTTGAATTTATTATAAAGCTCTTGAAAAGTATCGATCTTACGTTATAAACACACATGACAGTCATTTAATGGAGATCTGCTTCACAGCTACGCATAAATTTCCTTGGTAAGCCATATAAACATGCTTTTGGCAAGCTGTGCCCTTCCATTATCCCTCCTCTACAGTACGCCGATGGCATACACACTGAAACGCTTCCTGGCGCTATAAAATTGCTCCTTCACACTCGCGTCGCTACAGGTGATTCTTCCCACAATCTCCATTTCCTTAATCACGTTCGGGACATTACTGCGCAGCCTTGCAACCACTTAATTCAAGATTTACCGTTCACTGCTGCGGAGGTCCAAGCTGAAAACAATTCATTAGATTTGTCGTCTTCTCCGGGGACTGATCTTATCTCTCGTCGTTTTGTTGTTGTTGTTGTTGTAGCCTACGACAGAATGGCACATACCCACTCCGGGGGATCGGCCAAGAATCGGGTGGTAAAGGTTGGTATTCACCTGTACGTAGTAAAGGCAAAAGGAAAGCATACGGGGGAGGAACACGGGAGTCTACCACAAGAAGGGCACGGACAGGATGAAAAAAAAAATGAAACAAAACAAAAAACAAATGTCGTCGCCTTGTTTAACGCTCATCCCTCGTTTTTCGTCTCAATCTATAATTCTGCGTTGCCCGTTGGTTACTTTCCGCAGATATGGAAAATTGGCAGGATTACTTTTGCCCGAAACCGAATAGACCAAAGCACCTTCCGAATTCTTACCGACCGATGAGTATCTATTCGTGTTTCGGTGAAGTGCTCGAGCGTTTACTATATGGTCGGCTGTATTACTTCCTGTTTCAAAATAAACTACTTCCCAGAAATCAGCATGGTTTCACGCATAGCCGAAGTTCTGTTCAGGTTATCATTGAGAGTTACATAGTATATAAACAACAAAAAAAAATCCTGTTTCGAATTTCTCTGGACTTCAGAGGTGCATTTGATAGTGTTTGGCACCCTTTGGTTTCGCATTTTTTATGAAAACACCATTGTCCTCGAAATATATATTCTCTTTTGGCGTGTTTCCTTCATAACCGCCATTTGACCTATCAATCTCCTTCGTGCACTCTTTCTGTGCCTTCTTCCCTCGTCTGTCCGCAGGGTTCGCCACTACTTTGGAACATTGTCCCCTCACCTATACACATTCAGGCATATGCAGATGACACCATTATACAGGGCGTTCCGTATTTATCTGTCCGGGTTGTAAAAAATTCTCCAGCGCAAACTACTGGTTTATTTGGTCTCAAGCACAGACCACAGGGCAGCATGTCATAGTCTTGAGTTTTCCGATAAATAATTTAACATCGGAACTTACTTGCATTGTCTGGAGTCGGCGAAGAACTGCAGTCGTCTGCGCAGAGAATTTTGTCTACTGCAGGCCCCAAATAAAGGTTTTCACAATCCCATGTCGAGGCGAGCGGAATAGACGATTTGAGAGGCAGCGCCATCTGGCGAACTGCGAGGCAACCAATGTGCCTGCTGGAGCTGGGGCACGTCTTGCAGTACCCCAGATGGCGCAGCCTGTCAAATCGGCTATTACGCTCGCCTCGGCGAAAAATTCTCTGCGCAGACGACTGCAGTTCTTCGCCGACTCCAGACAATCCAAGTAAGTTCCGATGTTAAATTATTTATCGGAAAACGCAGACTATCATAATCTGCCCTGTGGTCTGTGCTTGAGACCAATTAAGTGAGTAGTTTGCGCTGGAGAATTTTTTACAACCCGGACAGATAAATACGGAACGCCCTGTACTTGTCCCTGGTAAAACTAGCCGAGCGTTGTCAACACTGGGTGCAAAAGTTATTCTCGAAAAAGTTATTCTTAAACGGCTATCCTCCTTCACTGAAAGATGTAACATTATCACTACCGCTCAATATGGGTTTCGTAAAAATAGATCGACTGAGTTAGCTCTCCTTGCTCAGAAAGAATTCATACTAAAACATTTTGAATCCAAAAACATGGTACTTGGTTTATTTTTAGATTTTTCAAAGGCGTTTGACCTTGTTAATCACTCTGTGCTGCTTAAAAAATTAGACCACTACGGTATTAGAGGCATAGCCCATATGCTGATTTCCTCATACTTGCGACATAGATCTCAGTTTGTTAGTATTGCCGGTGAATGCTCCCAGTTGAAAGCGGTAGCTTCTGGCGTTCCGCAAGGGAGCATTTTGGGTCCGTTTCTTTTTGTTCTTTATATTAATGATATTGTTCGCATCGATAGCACTGCTAAGTACATAATTTATGCAGATGACACTAGTCTGTTTTTTTCGGGTACTTCAACGGCTGATCTCGCAAATCGAGCTAATAAAACCTTAAAAGAAATAAATACTTGGACTGCTGATAATCACTTAAGAATTAACGTTAGTAAAACTGCAGCCGTCATGTTCCACCCACGTCACAAACACTTTGAACTTCCTCTAATTGAATTAAACAATACCAGAATAGAATTTGTGCAGTCTGTGAAAACTCTGGGCGTTTACTTTGCAGCAGATATGTCGTGGAATGACCATATTAATTACGTCGTTCAGAAACTTTCCAGAACAGTTGGTATCATGCGCCGCCATTGCTTTAATTTTCCTACGTCAGTCAACATGTTACTTTATCACTCTTTGTTCTCTTCCATAGCCAGCTACGGATGTATGGTGTGGGCAACAACAACAGCTGAAAATATTAACAAACTCACTGTCTTACAAAAACGTATTATACGCATTGCATGTAAAGTGCCGTATTTCTTCCACACTGCGAGCCTTTTCCACCGACACAACGTTATTCCAATGAAATCCATGTATAACTATAGGCTGTGCTATAAATATAAACTCGCCATAATGAAAAATGATGACTTCTTACTTACACTTGCTAGGTTAGAGCAAAGCAGAACTGTGTATGATACCCGCGCAGCAGAGCCTTGGAATGTTAAGAAATGCCGTACAAACTATGGCAAACAAATGTTGCAGCATACCTTACCGACACTTCTGAACCAGTTGTACTGCCACAAGAATCTTGATGTCTCCAATATTTCTCTGAAAGAATTGCCCCAAATATTCGTGTAGTTCTTTTTTTTCTTGCTATTACCATTTTGAGTGCACCTGTCAGTTCTGCTGTCCTTTATTTTCTCCTCCCTGTGTTTGCCTTTATAGTCTCTTTGACCTAATATAGTTCTTTTTTCTTTTACAAGCAGAATGTACTGCTTACTGAACGTACATGTGTCATTCTATGTACAGAACATACGAGTTTTTTCTTACTATTTGTTTGATGTCCTATTCCGCCGCCGTCAATGCTGCACTGTAAGAGGAAGCCAGGACCTCTCAAGCTGTCTATACAGCTTTTTCCCTGGCTGTCCTCGCAACACCTAGTTGCGGAAATAAACGTTCAAACCTTCAAACCTTCAAATGTTTTAACTTTAATCCAAAACTGGTGTACCGCATCTCGCGTTCAGTTAAACCCAGAAAAGTGTTCTTAGGTTTTGTTTTTAAAGGAGTCCCGACGTTACACAAACGTAAGCCAACTATTCGAGTAGAGACAGCCTCAAGTGTGAACCGAGTAGTAAATTATTAGGCGCTGTCATTGACTCCACTTAAACTTTGTTACCCATGTTAACAAATTGCAAACGAAAATTCTTGCATCTACGTTTGCAATTGGTTAACATGGGTAACAAACGAAAATTCTTGCATCTACCCAAATGGCTAAAAGTTTTGCTTACGAAGAAACGTATCGGCTTTGGAGTTTGCAGACACATCAGTACCAATTTCTTCACTCAGTTGACCCACATCTTAGATCAAGACTCTCACCCAGAATTCCTCGACAACTGGAAACACTTTATCACCGACTTCGTCTGAATTCTGCATATACAAACCGCTTGCGATACCGTTTTGGACAAACGAACAGTCCGCATTGTGACAATTGTGCCTCGATAGAAACTGTGGAACATATCCTACTTGTGTGCCCTGCGTATGCTAACGAGCGTGCGTACTATGAACATTGCATGCAGAAGCTATGCCCAGTGCCCCTAACAATGGACAAAGTTTTAGGTCCCTTAGCCTGCTTCAGGCAACAGAGACTTGCAATGAACTTTCTTTTTACATATTTAAAAGACATTGGACATCTCGATAAGCTCTAAATTCACTTGCACGTTACCTTCATGCATTCTTGATGCAGTGAACTTCGTCAGCCCATTTGTCGGACTATGCGCTCCATCATTCCATAGGTTACATCAATACTCGCCATTGCATCCTTAGTACCCATTTCATGGCCGCATTTTATCTTCGTTTTTTTTTCTTTTACCTCTTCCACGCTGCTCTCCTTCTGTCTTTTTCTCCCAAATTCCCCTTCCTACCCAGAGTAGCATGCTAGCGATTTTTAAACGCCGGCTAAATTCTCTGCATTTCATTAAAGAGTCTCTCTCTCTCTCTCTCTTGCATCTACCAACCAAGCTCCTTAATTAGTTTCGTTTCCATTTTTCACGTTTCTCCTTCTCATTTGCGCCAAATTTATCATCAGGTTATTCTCCCTACAATTACCTATGCCGCGCCAGCTTGGTGGTTTCATTGCCCCCTTTCCCGGCTAAGACATCGATCGCGTTTTATCGCTTCAACGAATTCTCCTTATTGCTCTTACTGGTGCCTACAATACTCGCAAACCTCTGCTCTTCATGTTACATAGAATTCAGCGGAAAAAAAGAAACAGACAAGGGACGAAGTAAGGGACACAGAGACGGTCACGAGCGCTAACTACCAACTGTTTATTCATGCTGAAGTACAGGGGATATATAGGAAGGGAATGGAGAGCATGCGCGTAGAGAGGTACAGATAATGCACATCCGTCAAGCAAACAAGTTAATCAAAAAACGTATCTAAAAAAGCTTATTCAGCTGTCACTGACACAACGTTCGGACAGCTTTCTGATATCATAAGATTCTAAAACGAGCCTTGCCTTATCACTGCCGCTCTTGCCAAGAATCGTGGTCTTCTCTAATCCCGCCCTACATTTACACGAAGCAAGGTGCCGCACAAGATTAACATTCGTGTCGTTATTTTCTATGTTTTTGGCATGCGGCCAGTTTGGCCAACGTATGAAGCCCCACATGAGAAGGGTATGCTGTCCGAACGTTGTGTCACACACACATCTGTACAGCTCAGCTGAATGTGCTTTTTTAGATACGTTTTTAGATTAACTTGTTTGTATGACGGATGTGCATTATCTGTACCTCTCTACGCGCATGCTCTCCATCCCAGTAAAAAAAAAAAACATTGGAACCAATTGGATTTCCAATGGGTTCCAATTGGACGAGTTCAGTTTCCAATTGGTTCCAATTGGAATGGTGTTCCAATTGAACGGTCCAAATGGACTATCCAATTGGACCGTTTGGGTTTCCAATTGGTGAGCCCAATTGATCTTACCCATTGCATCCAATTGGTCCGCCGAACTGCACCCAATTCATCCAATGAATGTCTGCATGTTTGACGAAAAAGGTAGAACTAATATGGTACTACAATAAGAGCTATCAGCAGCTTAGCCTAATAAATTGTACTCACCACCTACACCACCACTGGAGCTGAAATTAAATAACTGCGCTCAGTGGGCAAGCACCACCGGCCCCAGCATGAGAGCCTAATAAATTGGGTATATAAGTTGGAGCAGAAGAGTGTTCTCTGGATGTACATATTGAGCTATGCTACTAGTGCCTGAATGTGCAGTGTTGCTTGTGTGTGATGTATGTGTGTCTGTATTGGCTTTGATTTCCATAAAAGCATGTTAATTTCAATTCCGTAGAAAAATGTTGATTAGCACTACCCAGTCAAAAAAAAAAACCATTGGGACCAATTAGTTTTCAGACACCATTGGAACCAGCTGGCTGAAAAGCCAACTGGAACCAATTGGTCTTTCCAATTGGTTCCAATGGTGCGCAAAAATCAACTGGTTCCAATTGGAAATCTCAATGTTTTTTTTTTACTGGGATTCCCTTCCTATATATTCCCTGCACTCCAGCATGAATAAACAGTTGGTATAGTTAGCGCTCGTGACCGTCTCTGTGTCCCTTACTTCGTCCCTTGTCTGTTTTTTTTTGCGCTGAATTCTATATAACATGCTTGACCAACAAGCCCAGCAGCTTGCTCTCCTGAACTGCTCTTCACGTTGTTGCAAACGATCTTCCTTTGCGTATTTATCTAGATCAGTTACGTGCAGAGTTCATGCTTCTCACATTGCTACAATCCGTAATATACGGCAATACATTTTATGACCCATCTGAAATTCAACCTTTATTTAATCCCTGGTTCGACCATCCCTCACTGAAATTAAAATTTTCTTTTGTTCAGCTTAGTTCTCGATAAGCCCTATTCTTTTCTTGTCAACGCGCACTGCATATTCACACTGATGGGTCTTTCACCCATCGCTCAGCTGGTGCTGCTTTTGTTGTTTTTAGCTCAACACAAAATATTGTACACGTTTATCGTCTCTGTTTAGAACCACCCTCTAGTTCCTATGCCGCTTAGCTTGCAGCCTTTTTTGCTGCTCAGGGTATATAGTTCCAAACTATGTGGGGGACATCGAAAATCTCGGAGACTGCAGCAAACTTCACACCGCTATACGATCGTTTGCGCGTTTACCTTCGCGAAGATTGATTTTCGAGTAAAGGAAATAGTGCAGTACTTTGTCTTATGTATCACGGTGGTCACCCGAACCGCACGGCAAGGCAAGGGATAAATGAGGTAGTGACAGAAGAGGTACCGTAGTGCAGGTCTCCGGAATAATTTTGACCATCTGGGGATCTTTAATATGCACCGACATCGCACAGCACACGGGCGCTATTTACATTTTGCTTCCATCGAACGCGGCCGCCGTGGTCGGGTACTCCGGCATATGCGATTTTCTGCCATAGCTGAGCACTTCGCGCTATGTGCATTTGCCTCCGCTACTTGCCACCCACACCACCAGTCATGTGGTGTGTGTGTGTGTGTATGAGCGGGGGACGTCAGGTAGCATAAGCGAAGCGGGCGCGCGCGGTCGTGCACAACGACGACGAAGCCGTGATTGCAACAAACGTGCTGCCGGCGGATGTGTCGATATATCCTGGTGGGCAACTTCGTATTGCTCGCTTTTGTTCGAACAAAGCTGTGAAGGGAATCAATACCTTTTCAGCAGTTCTGTACGTCACACGGCGATTATTAATCTGTTTTTCTTGTGTCGACAAAAGGCATTTACCTTCGGTAAAACAAGGAACGATAGCTGGTCATTAAGCGTGCGGGTTAACTTCCTACGTCACGTTTATATAGTGAATTTTGAGACATCAGGTGTGCAGTCAATAGCAAGCTAATCATACCCACGACACAAAGACGACGTGATGCAGAAAGAAAATGCAGAGATACAAGCGGCGCTCGGCTGTGTTACATATAGCACACAAGATTCTAGGGTGCCTCGCGGCGGTTGGTTGCGCGTTGGATCCTCAAAGAACATGTGCATCATATGTTCAAGAGCTCCCTAATCCCTACCGCTGAGTAGAAGTAGTTAGTTAAGAAGAACTTCTTGTTGGGCGAGTTGGTGCATACTGTTGTAGGTACGAATTGCGCACAAAAGACACACAGAGGAAAACACACGAGAGAGACTGAAAGAGCGTAATTTTTCCAAGATTCACAAACATTTAGCTACTTCTCTCAATGAACATAACATATTTGGTGAATATTTTCTGAGTGAAATAACTGCCTGGCCTAATGGGTCCAATTGGCTAGTCCAGGTGGGTCCAATTGGTCGGGTGTCCAAAAACACCACTGGAACCAATTGGTTCCAATTGGGAAATCCAATTGGAACCAATAGGAATGTCCACTTGGTTCCATTTGGAATGCCCAATTGGTTCCAACGGTATTTTTGACTGGGATAGCCCCCACACCACACGCACTCTATCACGCTGAGCGCTTACTTACCCACCGGCTTCTCCCCCACCCCAAGAGAAATTGGCCAACGGTCGATGGTTGGCAACTCGCCAGCCTCGAGTTGGTGGCCGACGTGCTCAGCCGACTTAGCTAGGACCAGCGTTGGGCAACGGCAGGCCAACTGCTGTGTGGGGGTACGATTGGCAAAACGCAGACAATCGACCGCTGGCAAACGCCTGGAAATAGCTGGCCACCGACGCGTAGGCAAGCAAACAAAGGCCGACATCAGGCCACCAAACACATCCGGTAAATTTTTTGACATTTTTTGCTCGAGCACTGCTTAACTTCCCTTAGTACGCCAACACGTCAAGCTTATTTCCGAAAACAAATATAATACCTGTGTTTAGCCTTTATAATTACAAGTTAAGTCAAGCTTTGAAGCGAGATAAAAGACAATTTAAAGTTCCTTCATGAATTATCAAATCTTAACACGAACGCACATTCCTATGTCACAAGATACACGGAACAGTGGAAGATGGTCACTCCGCAAACCAATTATTCTACACAAAAAATATCACACAGTACCATTACTTTTTAATAATCAGGTTTTGATTTGTATACATTTCATGTCCGACCGCTGCATACTTTTTGTCACTGATTCTTTCTCAAATAGTTGAGCATTTTTCATGTATTTTACGATTTCTTCTTTACTTTTACTCATATTTCATATGTAGTCAATTGCTGTGTGTTTATTCCTGCTCGATCGTCGTAGCCTTGTAAAAGAGGCTGTGGGCTCCAGTCAAGTCGACTTTTACCCACGGTCTCCTCTATCAGTGATGTAAATAAAAGCGCAAAAAAAAATCTCTGCCTCTCCCATAACCGAGATTAGAGTAAGCATGAAATTTTTACGGGCATAACACATCGATTGTAGATGGTACTAGTCAAAATCTTGAAATGGGTCTAGTGTTCAACACACCACACCACACTCTTCTTGACGCGTCGAAGCGATCGCCTGCAATAGTGCGGGCTTAGGTAGGCAGCCGCGAACTGTGGCGGCCTTGTCGCTTTCGGGAGCGGCCGCATAATCATGGCGGTTGTCGGGAGGGGCAAGCTGTCTTCTGCTGTGGCGTATCACTCGCAAAGCGATCGCTTTCCGCAAGACGCTTCCTACCTCTCCTTTCATCAGGCTCCATTGCTCGGCTTAAGCAGCTGTGACGGTGGCGGCATTGAAATGCAGGACGATGCAGAAGCGTACGCGGACACGACAAGACGCAGGCCTGAGAAGAATGTATATGCAGCGCGTTCAAACACTCCGCGAGCGTGTATACATCTGCCTGCCAAAGGGGGAAACGTCATGAGCTGAAGGCCCAGCGGCCGGTCTTTTACATGCGTGAGCGTGGGACTGCGGCGCCATCCTTGGGGACGGCGCAGAAGCAGTTTTTCCGCCCAAAGCCCTTCTTTCCCTGGAGCTCCCCTCTTGCTCTAAGCGGCCCTCTCTCAAAGTCCCTAACAGATCATGTATGTGTCTCGTTAAATCTCGTACGGTGCCCGGATGCTCTCGTTTCAGCTCCCGGATGTGTGGAATTCAGTGCCCGGATGTTGGCTCTCGGTCGGCGTGACGTCACCACACTGCCGACAACGGGAGCTAAAAGCATTTCATGCTTAAAAACACTGTGTTAAGGCTGGTTCGTATGCAAGCGACTGAGCGATTGAGCGGCGGGCCGCAGTGAAAACTTCCAACTTGAAACCTCACTGCTAGCCACCGTGACGACTCAAAACAGGTTGTTGCGCCGCGGCAGCAACATTCGCACGCATGCCTATTTTGTTGCGACAGGCACATTCTCGTGGGGCGCTTAGCCATTCTTCGACACATTCATGCTCCCTCGTTGTGAAACCCCTTCCTCGGAACGTTCATCCCCAGTACCACATCCCTCGCCGCACTGCTCGCGCTAAGGCCCTTCACAAGTATTACGGCCAAGCGCAGGACGCCATTTGGGTAGATGTCGGTTAGTTACAATCCAGCCCTAGCACAGCTCCTCACACACCGCCTTCCCTCGGGCTCTACGCCTGAGGAGGCAGAGGAAACCGCCATCGCCCTAGCTGTTGTACATTCCAATGCAAACTACATCTTTAGCGACTCCAAAACGACTCTGTTCAACTTCGCGAGAGGCAGGATTCATGCCCCTGCTTGGGAGTTGTTGAACACCCCGTAGAGCTCCAGTGGGTGCCGGCTCACTCTGGGAATCCAGGAAACGAGGCTGCCGATAAATTAGCCCGAGGTTTGATTTGCCAGGCTCAGGACGGCCTCGGTCCAGGCTTCTCGAGAGAACGGGCGCACACCTTTGCAGAGCTCACACAAATGCCCCGCTTGGACCATCGGACTTACCCTCCTCCACACCCCTCCCTTACCAACTCCCAACAGATCCTCTGGAGACGCCTCCAAACCCGCTCTCTCTCATCCCCTCAGATGCTATCTCACTACTGTGGCACCTCCCCTGCATGCTCCCTGTGCGGCAACCCTCACGCCACACTCTCCTACATGCTTTTCGGCTGCCCTGCTGATTCTTACCCGCACGGACAGCCCGCGTTATCAAGTTGGGAGGACTGGGAGGTTGTGCTCTCGTCTCTGGACCCGCCATCGCAGCTTGCTGCGGTGCTTCGGACATCATGAACACCACAGAACGTTCCGACGTAAAGTGGGACCGTGCGGTGGTCCAGGGACCCAAGGGGGGTCAACACACTTGCCATAATAAGTTTCTCTGTTGCCATTGTTTTTGAATGCTGTATGTGGCCATTTTTTATCAGACCGCGTCATCGAGGCAACATTGGCAGTCTACAAGTCGAAAGGGCCCCGAGTTGCATGAAAACTAAACAAAACAAAAAGAAAAATTATCACCACAACCTTACGAAGCGCCTCGCTTAACTGCCCAACGGATGCTTCAAACAACCCCGCCGCACCGGCCGATCCGATCTTGGCAGTTCCAGCGTTGGTGGCACTGAACGCTGTGCTTCAGTGGCGTCACCTGGCCATTGCAGGTTGCCTGTACACTACTTTGCACGGTGTTATGTTCATACCTGGTGTAGGTAATGCGGGACACACAATCCCACACGTTTTGAAGAAAAACAGCCACAAAGTGGAAAAAATCTTTTATGAACAAAGTATATAAAAGCATTTAAAAAAAACCGACTCTTTTCAACTCTTTACACAGCAAAAGGCTGACACGTCCTCTTTCTGATGTCAGCTATCTGGTTTTCCGGACTGAGCACAGATGCCAGCAAGAGCTGGCCCACACTGAAGATATGGAATTGCAAAGAGTGAAGTGCCAGTCTGTAGGAGTCTTAGCACATCGCTCAGCGCATTGGTTGCCTCTAGCTCAGCTTAATGCGGCTGATTACCACCAAGTCGCAAGTTTCGTCGACACCCTGGCACAGCTTTGAAACTGCCGCCATCACATGCACATAGCTGCAAAGATGCGTTCTTGTGCCGCGAACATTGCATCCATAAGGAACAAACCTGTGGTCTTGACTGGAAGAAGCCATTACCACATATGCGCTATCACCATTAAAGAGACATGAGGAGCTTTGTACCCGCAAAAACTCCGATGCTGCTGAATATTTCCCACTTCTCCCAGGTGTTCTCTAAGGCAATGGTGGTTACAAACATGACTCATTTGCATAACGCTACCACATCCATCTTTGGTCTGCTTTTTCGCTTCCCTGTCCTGTCCACAAACAGAAGGGCTTTTTTCAGAAACGCGCGTTTTCCTGGCTGCCTTTCTGTTATTCACTAGAAGAGTATGATGTGAAAGCGTTCTTGAAAGAGCAGCGCCTGTGCTTAACCCTACTTTCATTCTTTGGCATGTGCTGCCTAGCACAACCCCAATGAGATAACCAGCCCGCGAGGCTCTCGGGCGAATGAACAAATAAATAAATGACAATGCAGCTGTCCGGGGCTCAGCTCGGCATCGTGGAGGACGCATCGGCAGCTCCCCCTGGAGAGGGCAGCCTCTTGCGGCGGTGTCGTGCGTAGCGGACGGCTGGCGCCCGCAGCAGCCTTCGCACCTGGGCCCTGAGCGCGCGGTTCTCCAACTCCGAGCGTCGGCCCCTGGCGAGGGCGACGGCGAGCCGCTTCTGGGCGCTCAACAACTTTTCCTCCAGGTCGTCAATGCGCCCTCGCAGGTCCTCCTCTGTCTTCAGCGGCCGCCGTTCCAGCACGGCCGCCAGGGCGCTTGCTGCACGAGTACATAAGCACACTTTGGTCAAATGTTTAGGGGAATCCCCCAAGGTGGAGTAGATTAGTAATAAGGGAGTAATTAGGAATTAACCCTAATTACCCTAATTAGAGTAATGGTGGATGTCAATGAGTAGTTACTCCCTTATTACAAATCTACTCCACTGTAGCGCAGCAGCGCCACCTGTACTCGTGAAGTAGAAATAAAAAGCACGAACAGCCTGCGATGAGGTCCGACAGGAGGAGCCACGGAAGTTAACGACTCCTTTCACTCCCGTGGTGCAATCGGCAACAACCCAAAAGTTAACGACTCCTTTCACTCCCGTGGTGCAATCGGGAGGATATAAAATGGGCAGTCGGGAGCGAAGGGAACCAGTGGTCCCCGGAGCTAGAAGGGAGCATAAGCCCTCTCTCCTTAGTTCGCCGTGGGCCGTCGGAGTTAGCGTTGCGGCACTGGTACCCACCAGAAGCCCTCACTGATCCGATGGTTCCCGGTCGAGGCAGTGTAGACTCCCCACGCTCGGACCCGAGGACTTAGCGTTGCGGCACTGGTACCCACCAGAAGCCCTCGTTACTTCCACGGCCTCCGGTCCCCTAGTCTGTTCCCTGGGCTGTACAACCAACTCGTCGCACATCAAAGGTGTTCGAAGTACCCGCGACACCACCTTGGGGGATTCCCCTAAACATTTGACCAACACAGTTCCCACTTCAACTTACTGATCAATTCGCTCTCGCCCTACCATAAGCTTGCCGTCCTGGTTAGCTCAATTGGTAGAGCGACTGCTCCGGTGAAGCGGTGGTCCTGGGTTCGAACCCCAGACCAGGACGAATTTATCTTTAACTACGAAGTTTCTGAGAAAGCTGTATTAGAGCACTGCATGGGCCTCAATTTGAGGCCCAAGCCCGGCCCGGGCCCGAGACCTGAAGCCCGAGCCCGGCCCAGGCCCGCGGCTTCAAGCCCGGGCCCGGCCCAGGCCCGCTAAATTATCGTTCTAGCGAGCCCGGCCCGGCCCGTGAATCCCGGAGTGAGACCCAGCCCGGGCCCGGCCCGGGCCGTTTCACAGTAACGCTTGAGGTATACTGCTCTGAGTAAGTAGACTGCTACTAGACCGATAAGGAACTGGCCGACAAAGGTTCTGAAACCACTGCGTGGCTGCAGAAAGTTGGTTCTTTTTAACCCAGAAGGATGTGATTAAGGCCCGTCTTTTGGACAGTGATATCGTGTAGGTGCGCAAAGATAAACTCGGAAGTTCCGACAGCCGAATAAAAAGGGCTGCATACGAGCGTAATATAATACTTTTCATTCCCCCACGCTTTTAATCAGTTATATATTTTGCCGCCCGCGAAGTAAACATTAAAGCTGCCTAGCAAGCAGTGCGATGACATTTTTTTAGTGAACGCGATCTCTCAGGTTGTACTCATAGCCGAACTAAGTGGTCGCCTTTCAGCAGAAACGAAAAGCTTAAAGGCTTGAGTTTTTCACGGTGTGTGTTTGAAGACTATAAGCGTCCTAAACTTATATGTTCTTCCCGAATGCATTTCCAATAGTCTATAGGTATGTTTTGGGATGACGAACAATCAATGACCGATTAAGGCTGGTTGAATTTTACTCTTACTGATGGAGCAGAAGATAACGCGCGAACCACGTGATAACTTACAGGGCAAAGCACTTGTCATGACAACCAGGCTGAAGAAGCAAGGAGGGATAGATGTGGTCATGAGATGAGATTTACAAACTCTCGCGAGTTTTTGTGGCTATTTAATTTACGAGATGTTCCGGTCAGCTGATCAAAAAGAAAACCAAACGCGCTTTAGTTTGTAAATTTTCTCTCACGAAAAAAATATAGCTATAAAATAAAAGCTATGTTTTTGGGGCTAAAGGGCCCAAGAGGAGTCAGGCTGTGAGTGAAACCGAAGCAAAGGGCTCCGGATCATTTCGACCGCCTGGGTTTCTTCAACGAGCAATGATACTACAAAGTGCACGGCTGTCATGTTTGCCGCCGAAAAAGAAATGCGGCCGCCGAGGCTAGGAGCAAACCCTGGTTCCCCGGCTTAGTAGTCAAGAAAATTGACCACTAAGCCACCGCGGCGTGGAAATAGAGAAATAAATGAGTCAATGAATAAAGCTTTACTATAACTTTACTATAACTATATAAGCGTACTATAACTCATAGCTCATCCGTGCCGCTGCTCCAACGCCGTAGCTTTGTACTTCACACTGCAATAGTGAATGAATAGTCGGACAGAAGCCGTTTCTGTACGGACTCAAGGCCGGATCGGTCCGCGGCTTTAAGCCCGAGCCCGGCCCGGGCCCGCAACTTCACGCCCGGGCCCGGCCCAGGCCCGGCAAAACAAATCATGTCCCGGCCCGGCCCGCGGGCCGGGCCGGGCCCGGGCTTTCGGGCTGGCCCGAGCCCGTGCAGTGCACTAAGCTGTATAGCTTTCCTTTGTAGCCATATGGCTACGCTTGGGTGGATGTCAGTGGGTAATTCCTTATTGTAAACACACTTTTCTCTTGCACCCACAGGCTGGAACGTGTGTGATCTAACGCGCGCCACAACCGTGCTAAGGCTGGTTCACAGGCAAGCAACTGAGCGGCGTGCCGCAGCGAAAATTTCCAACTTGTTGGAACCTCACTGCTCACCAGCGCGATGACTCAAAACAGGTTTCTGCATCGCCGCGGTGGTAGGATTTGCTAGCGTTTTCACTTGCATGTGAAGCAAGGCATTATGTAAGAAAAGTAAAAGCAGAAATACTTCAGAGCGTCGCTGAAATAATGCTAAGCATGTAGGTGGAATATCTTATAACCATTAGCCTGACCACTTCCGCTGCAGGACAAAGGTTTCTTCTACCAAGGACCTCAGATTACCCCTGTAGCGGCGTTCATCATCGCAGCACTGCGCCCCTCGCGTGAGCGTCAAACACAGCGACCTGGAAGACAGTGAACAGCTCGAACGCTTCTCTCCTCAGCCGACTGGGCCTCTTGGCGCCGGTACCCATTGTAGAGTGTAATAAATGTGACTAATGCTGCACCACATTTCTGGTGACCCCCTGTCATATTTAATTACAACTTGCTTAATTCGAACTTTCTGTTTACTCAAATGGCTCCCCATAAATACCACATCACATATTACTTGACTGATCTTCTTTTTCATGCCCGCGCTACAGTGCTCCCCGCTAAGACAGGGGACTCAGGGTCACGTGACACGTGTGCTATGGAGTGGCATGAAGTAATGTGTGCTGCAGCGTGCACGCCAAAGACACGCACGCATTCTTTGAAACGTGCCAGCAAAGGGCACAAATTGTTGAGCTAAAATGCCGAATGTAATTACTTTTTAGGATTACGCAGAGGTGATATGGTCATTAACAACGGCCAGCTACAACTCTGATTGCAACTAGGTGCCTCACTGTAAAAGATTAACTATTATAAATTAGTTAAAAAGCTCATCAGTGAACATGATACATCTGTTTCACAATTTCGACCAACACTCGTATTACAAATCTGCAAAAGACGTGTCTGTACCTGAAAAAGCCTATTTATAAAGATTCCGGTCACCTTCGTTCAAACAACCCGTATATTGCCTTCCAGAAGGAAACAGCGGAGATATGCATGGCGCTTTTGCAACATATTAGACTCACAAGATTGTGAAATGCACGGTAAAAAGAACACGTTTACAGAAGAGATCAAACTATACACGTTAGCGAGCTTTTCCATTCACGAACCTAGATGCTGATCATTGCAGCTGACTCATGCGACCTTCCACTCACTAGAAGTGTGGGCAGTGTTACGTTCTTATCATTTTTAAAAGAGAAGTGTCGAAGAGGCCTGATCACCCTGTACTATCTAAGCATTAACAACGTTGCATAAAAGTTATGAATTTAGCAGATTCCATGTATTCCGTGTATTCATATACAGAATCACGCAAAAAATAGGAGATTTATTGAGTAAAGCATAATTACGGAATAAACAAATTAAGCTAATCTTGATGCTTTCTCAGAGAAATGCCTTAGGAGGACAAAACTGCACATAAATATGCAGGTGTCCATACTGAATCGAGAGAAATTCAAATCTGCTCCTTCCCATGCCACTGCAGCATTACGACTACAGGAATTTTAGGCTGCTTTGCTACTAGAATTAGCTTTGGCATGAAGTTATTTTTCAGTGGGCCTCCTGGGCATCTGAGAGCTGACAGTCTGATCTTGCTCAAATATGTTGCTAAACACCACATGAAATCCAATTTCCGTATATGTGTCGCACAAACAAGCACAGTGCTGTTTCCCTTTCAAAAACTGCTAGCCGCACTGTTCACGCAACATGCACAGCACACATTAATGAACGGAAGCACTACTCACCACCAACAGTGACCACATGGTTCATCAATGGAGAGAAGGTGGTCCCAACAGCTGAGAAGGAAAGAGAAAAATCTTGTTAAAAAAAAGAAACCACTGAAGACAACTGTGCTTCTTCACACATGGTGAACATATGAAGCTATACTATGCTTCCACTGAAGGAAGGCAGGAATAACCCTTTCAGGCGCTTTGTACACAATCGTGTAAGCGGCAAACTTACAGCTTTTTCTGAGAAACTGGAGCACTTAACAGTGATTTCATTATTTCAGTCAAATTGAGCACCCTTCTTGTTGCTTTTTTGTACCATATAGCAAGTGCAGTAAATAATATTTCACATAAGAGTGAGCTAGGCAGCACTTTGTCCGTCATTTTTGTGCAGACAGATTTTGCTGCCAGGAAAAATATTGATTGTTTTTGCTCAATATTGAGCGTAATGTGAATCTGCAAAATACAAAGTAATTCCACAATCCCTAGGGTGTTTACCTGAAACACGAGAACATTTTGATGTTATTTATTTCTAACAAATCTGACACTTTGTACGGAATTCTCCACATCATTGCAAAAACTTACCTGCTGGTCTTTTACATTCGAAAACTAACAAATTCCCTTTCTTGAGGCCTGAATATACTACTTAGGTGAAAAATAATTGATTTCAGTCGAAACAAAAAATGGGCGCCTGAAAGGTTAAATGCTTTATCGCTGGGTGACGACACCTAACTTTGTCTCCTTTTTTCAGTTCAAAGACTACTTTCCGGAAAAAAAACTTCAATGCACTGCTTCACAATTAAAGAGGGCGAGGAAGACACGGCAGCAGAAAAGTACAGTAGAAGAATTCGAATCCTTGATCTATACGGCTCGGCCATTTCTGGCGTACAGAATGAAACAAACGACGTGCACATCTACTGTTTGGCCAGAACACGAAGGAATGCCATTCCAATCATGATCTCGCTCGATCAGTCTGGCTGGCATAACAAGAATGACAGAACAGGTGCTTGACGCAAGGGCAGAAAAAGAAGAAAAAGTGCAGATGGTCAACGTGATTCATGCGGAAGAGAATGCGTTTGCATTAGAGTCCATTAGATGGAGCAGCCGCTACCATTGGTGGGTTCAGACCGTGCGAGCGGGTGATGTGATCCAGTATGTCAATCACCGTGTGACACGACCTGCCCTTCCACTCTACCCCACCTGTCCCCTCCCACTTTTTCATCTCCCCTTTCCCACATTCCCTCTTTCTACCCTATCCTGAAAGTGAAGAGGGTGATTACCCACTCTCCACTTTGTCACTTGTCAACCAGGCTTCAGACGGACGGATTTTTACAATGTGGGGGTTCTAATGCTAATGCATTAAAAGAAAACAGCTGTCACATCTGCAACCACAGCAGGAATGCATGCGCCTTGCTTCTCACCACAAGTTCCTTCTCCTTGCAACGCTGATCACGACTATAAGGCTGGTGACAAAGACAGAGGTGAGCAGCACAACCACACTTTGTCAGTTCTTTGATCCATACCCGGGAGCAAAAAGTCACTCCTTTACTGTGAACTACCGAGAGCTGTTTAGGCTATATTGCTCGTTCATGTGGAGTCATTACTGACGCCATAGCAAGACGTGATGACATCTCATCAAGCTGATTGGTCAGAATGGAGTGACACCACGCATGGCAACGATGATTGGCCCGAACACAATGACGACACTCACGCATCACGAGTTCCCCCCTTCCTCATTTCACCGCTTATCCTTTTCCCTCACCGCCTCTTTCACACTGGATGCCACGGCTTATATCATCACCTTGATGCTTATTGGATGGATGAAGAAGTGGCTGTGTGCATGGCTCAAGTTCTACAGCCAGTTATTACACCTGGCTACGGCAACACGCTCGGCTAAAGGAGCCCCTACCCAGGGTTAATAAAAACACCTCCCCTGGCACGGCATGTTGCACCACCCACGCTGTAGCTGAAATTCCTATTACCACAAGGGCAAACGTCCGGCAACCTTTCCTACGAAAGATCTAGGATCAGGAAAAAATAACCACTGGATCTAATTGAGCACTCTAAATGGAATCAAATGAATTCAATAGGTTATTGCCGCAGGCCACTGCATAACATTTCAGTGGGTACCTGCTCACTGTGGCATTCTGGCTAATGAAAAAGCAGATGAAGCGGCCCGTAAGGGCCATCAACATCGGAGATACATTTGAACTTTTTTCACGAAATCGGATGCGTCCCAAATGGCTAAAAGTTTTGCTTACGAAGAAACGTATCGGCTTTGGAGTTTGCCGACACATCAGTACCAATTTCTTCACTCAATCGACCCATATCTTAGATCAAGACTCTCACCCAGAATTCCTCGACAACTGGAAACACTTTATCACCGACTTCGTCTGAATTCTGCATATACAAACGGCTTGCGATACCGTTTTGGACAAACGAACAGTCCGCATTGTGACAATTGTGCCTCTATAGAAACTGTGGAACATATCCTACTTGTGTGCCCTGCGTATGCTAACGTGCGTGCGTACTATGAACATTGCATGCAGAAGCTCTGCCCAGTGCCCCTAACAATGGACAAAGTTTTAGGTCCCTTAGCCTGCTTCAGGCAACAGAGACTTGCAATGAACTTTCTTTTTACATATTTAAAAGACATTGGACATCTTGATAAGCTCTAAATTCACTTGCACGTTACCTTCATGCATTCTTCATGCAGTGAACTTCGTCAGCCCATTTGTCGGACTATGCGCTCCATCACTCCATATGTTACATCAATACTCGCCATTGCATCCTTAGTACCCATTTCATGGCCGCATTTTATCTTCGGGTTTTTTTTTTTACCTCTTCCACGCTTCTCTCCTTCTGTCTTTTTCTCCCAAATTCCCCTTCCTACGCAGAGTAGCATGCCAGCGATTTTTAAACGCCGGCTAAATTCTCTCTCTCTCTCTCCAATTGGATCATGAATCCAACTGGGGAGCCTAATTGGTTTTCTTACTTCCAGTTCGGCAGTGCATTTGATTCCAATGCACTGCCGAACTGTAATGGTGGTTCTGCCGATGGCTTGGACTCCGTGCGCGCAAACTGTGGCGATCAGTATGAGGCGGTTCACCTGGCCCGTTTTTCCGAGCGCTTTATTGATGAAGGTGTTAGGGAAATCAAAAGAACGTTCATACCAGCATGAACTTATTGTTTAAGAAGTAGACATTTTTATATGATTACTGGCGGCTAGTTCCTAAGCGCTTTCCGCTTCGGTTTGAGTGCAAGCACATTAGGCCTAGCGACATCGAATGAGCCAGGAGCGTGGCGTGCTGTCGCCCGGCGAGCCGCACATTGCTACAGAAAGTGTGCCGCCGGCCCATTAATGCCGCAAGCGAACATAGTTTTCCTTTTTTCCCTTTATGATGCGAATTCCTCGTACAGACAATGCTGACTGGTGCAGCAGAGTGACAGCGGTTTTAGAGCAAGTCTGAACAGAAAGACATGTCACTGGCATGCCCGCACAGAGCGAAGGGTCGGTGCAGTACAGGCGCGTTATCCAAATCACTGTTTTCGAGGTGCATGTGACGTCCATTTAACATGCAGAGACGGGGATGTTCGCGCACCTTGTCTAAAGCCACCTCTTCGATACCGAAAAGCCTGGTTACATGCGGTCTCAGAATTAACTCTCTTTTAAACTGGCAAGAGCCCTGGAGCAGGATGTCGGTAGCATGGATAGCGTTTGATACACGATGCCAGATGTTTGCTCAGTACCCGCGTTATGACCCCCGCTCCTAAAAGTTGCTTTCAATCATAATCTCAAATTAGATTTAAGATCACCGGTTGAATGAACACTTCTCTGGACTAAGCATGAGATATCCACTAAGCTTTATGCAGGGTCTCCAGTTTTGTTCAGGATAATGTGCGTCCTCTATGTCCTTTCATATATACGCATATTTTAACAAGTCCCTCATTTCCTTGCCTGTGTTTGTTCTCTAGAAGGGACATTCCTGGGGAGAAATCAGGTTTCAAATGTGTTCGTGGTGCAAGAATTGGGTAAAATTAGTTTTTACCCAAAAACGAAGGGCTCTAACTATATAGCACGCAAAGGATCACGAACAAACATGCAGAATTCCATGATGTCCAATATTGACTGCGACAATGCATGCACATTAGTTGGAACATGCAGAGTCATGCTGAATATGAAAGATGCCAAGAGCAGCAGGGGTTCTGACCGACAACTACCACGAGTGCACAAGTTTTGGCTCTTTTACGAAAGCAAATTTCACGACTTATGAGTAAACTTTCAAGTCCTTCGTCACCTTTCGAGTCGATGAAACACTTGGGTCAACCTTTGAGTCAAAAGCATGATAACGCGACAATTGTTGGCGAAAAATGCATCTAAAACGTGTGAGAAGTAATCTAGGCACAAGGGCACTATATGTGCCAATGATCACGTAATTTGACTACAACATGCTGGAGAATGTCAGCCCGAATTTAATCTCTACAAATCTGGCCACGCGCAACTGCATAAAGAAAGCGGTACCTGCTCCGGTTGCTGATCATGTCTCCTACTATAAGCCGCTTCTATCGGCAGCCACTGCAGCTTTGAAACAGCCTTTAGAGTCGAGCTGGGTTTGTCCCGCCTCGCATCCGAACTCTTTCTGCAGTAACAATTTCTCCCAACTCTTTCAAGTCAACACGAAATGCACTCACCAGATATAGCAGCAGTTGCTGCCTCCTTTTCAGTCCTTTCTGGAGCGTCACCGCGCTGACACGTGCCCTTGCCCTCGATGCGCACCAATCCAGAGTGGGCGTCACTCACACAATCATCTGGTGGTCCCTTTTCTGCATCCTGAGATGCCATCTGTGCACTCTCAACGCCAGTGCAGGTCACAGAGTTCTGGGGACAACTAGCGAGGCTGTCTGCATCCACCACGCGAGTTTCTCCCATTGCAGCAGTTCCATGCCCGTTTCCACACCCTGTGTCGTGAACGGGAGCTTGGTGAGCGTGACCTATGGCACCATTCACTAATGCGTTTTCCGTTGCTTCCACCTGGACTGTGCCCCCATGTCGTTCAGCTGGGATGCTGCTGTGGACCAAGGGATAAGGTAGGATTATACCGGTCGATGCCTCTTTTGGTGCGTCCTCACACTCCTGCCCATCATGTACAGTGATCGGTGCTAGACCCAGACAACTTGCAAAGCTGCTTGCTGCAGCCAGCTTTGCTTCTCCCGCCCCCTGCATGTGCTGGCCTCCGTCTTGAGCTCCAGAGCATCCTGGAGCCTGGAGACGGTGGGTGACCGAACCAAGCGACAACACCTTCTCTGGCTCTGTTTCAAGCTGATGATCCGTAGCCAGAACAGCACAGTCAAAATCTTCGAGCAGTCAACTAGCAGTGCCACATTCCAACTGCGTGCCAATATCTCGTGGTCTGGACTCAAACTGGCATTCATCAGCAATGCTTGTATGAACCAATCCTTGGCCCAAATGACTAAAAAATCCATTCGGCAGTCCATTGCCACCTCCTTCCACACTCAACACGTTCTCGCTTGTTGGCAACCCATTTACGCAGTACATACTCTCGGACTGCACTCTAGACTGACTCCTAGCTGCCAGTGTCCTCGTTTCCACTGTTCCGGTCTCATACCAGTCCTGCTCGACCATGCCCGAGGACCGGCAATAAGTGTGACCGCCGACATACTCCGCTGGCGGTGCCGGCTCTGTGTCTACTGTCATCTCGTGATCGCCTGCTCCATATACGCTGACGATGACCAAGTTCTGGTCTTCGTCACTAGAAGAACTGCCAGACTGCAAGTCTCTCGCTTCTCCAGTTGTGAACTCCAACAGTTCTGTGGGTCCAATGCTAGTGGAGTCCTGGTGAGAGAGTCCGTTTTCTCGGGGGATTTCTGGACCTGCATGTTCAAAAGACGACAGGCACGCACTGTTATGATCCAAAGCAACATTAAGTGGAAAAGATGAGCAACCCGCTTGAGTATGTGCATACACAGCACAGATAAGTACAAGCGTAACGGTCGAAAAGCCCAGATCTGGGCCATCTTCAAACCAGTCACTCGAAGTTGATCAGAAACAAGGGGCTAAAGTGACCGGTTGTTTGTGTGTCAACAAATGCCATGCCTTCTGTCTTTCTTTAAAACAGTGGATACAGAACAATAGTTTGTTTGCAAATAAAGTTTAGTTGCGTCTTTACGCCGTGTTTGCAAGCCTAGTTCTATACAGGCTTCGTCAAAGGTGTGAAGACTATATATAGTCTACCATGACTGGAAAATTTGCAACCTTAAAACTTGCCTGTGCGCCTGCTAATGAAAAACTTCGGGCAAACAGAAGGAATAACATAACTACGTGCTAGCAGTACCTTTAGCAATACAAACACACAGCTAGGTGCCGGAGGTAATTTCAGGCTTTTGTCAAAAGACACTACCGGCATTGGCATTTTATTTAATTTTTTTTTGCAACCCAAGTCCGCCTAGCAATAGTCTGTCCTCCATGTTCTGTGCGATGCACCAACAGCATAGAAGACAGCCCCCTCGCGAGTGGGAGGCACCTGGCTCAAATCACACCGCTGTCGTAAAAAGCCACTGGTACACAAGCGAACAAACAAACAAAAATATTGAGTGCCGATCTCTCCTTCGCTCTGCCAATGGAACAGCCACGCATGAAGGTACGAGTCAGAAGAAAGAGGGCAAAAAAGTTGCAACCAGTGGCGACCTCTCGATGGCTGAAGGCAACGTAGGTACGTATTGAATGGTTAGTGTCTCATATACACAACCCCGCATATATACAACTTTTTAGCCGTACAAAGCTCATAACAGCAACCAGTGTTGATCTGGAAGGCTACTGCACTTCTTTGCCACTTATTATTGCGAGAGCAATAGTACGCCAGGTCTAACCGCTCGTCGCGCGGTCCTTGGACCCCCCTGCTCCTCGAGGAGCCGCCGCCACGCCTAACAGATAGTGTGACGTCAGCCTCTCCATTGCTACGGCGACGCGTGACGACAGCTTGCTCTCTCCAACGCAGCCAGGAGGAGCCGGTTGTGCCGCGCTCCTCGAGGAGTCTCGCCATGGAAGTCGCCGACGAAGAGACTATATCTGAATCTAGTTGCTCTGCTCCTTCTGAACAGTTAAACTCTAAGGCGACAGCCAAGCAAGCTAGGAAGAATGCAAGAAAGAGATTACAACGTGCCCAAGAAACGGAAGAACAACGAGAAGAACGACTGCAGAAACGACGAGAATCAGAAACAGCTAAGCAAGCTAAGCTTTCGCAACCAACCAGGTTTAACCAGAGCTAAACCACACCAATTTTCAGGGGAGCAAGCTGCCGGGCTAGTTGGTGAAGCATGTTATATAGAATTCAGCGCAAAAAAAAAGGACAAGGGATGAAGTAAGGGACACAGAGACGTTCACGAGCGCAAACTACCAACTGTTTATGCATGCTGAAGTACAGGGGATACCTATATAGGAAGGGAATGGAGAGCATGCGCGTAGAGAGGTACAGAAAATGCACATCCGTCAAGCAAACAAGTTAATCAAAAATACGAATCTCAAAAAGCACATTCAGCTGAGTATATGGGTACAGAAATGTCAGTGACACAACATTCGGACAGCTTTCTGATATAATAATATTCTAAAATGAGCCTTGCTTTATCATTGCCGCTCTTGCCAAGAATCGTGAATCTTGTGCGGCACCTTGCTTCGTGTAAATGTAGGCCAGGATTAGAGAAGACCACGATTCTTGGCAAGAGTGGCAATGATAAGGCAAGGCTCATTTTAGAATATTATTATATCAGAAAGCTGTCCGAACGTTGTGTCAGTGACACGTCTGTACACATATACTCAGCTGATTGTGCTTTTTAGATACGTTTTTTGATTAACTAGTTTGCTTGACGGATGTGCATTTTCTGTACCTCTCTACGCACATGCTCTTCATTCCCTTCCTATATATTCCCTGTATTTCAGCAGGAATAAACAGTTGGTACTTAGCGCTCGTGAACGTCTCTGTGTCCCTTAATTCGTCCTTTGTCCGTTTTTTTTGCGCTGAATTCTATATTATTGCGAGTGGAAGAAAAAGACGAGGAGCGATTGCCGCGCGCCAATGACGACGTTGCTGCTGGTGGACCTGTCTGTTCCAGGCTCACAGTTCACCAGACAGGCAGGTCCACCAGCAGCAACGTCGTCACCGGCGCGTGGAAATCGCTCCTCGTCTTTTTCTTCCACTCGCGACAATATAACACACCAATTTTTTCACACTAGTCTGTCTGCGACAAAGTTGCAACTGCTTCAGCAAGGCGGCGCTATCTGGCTGGCTTATACAGAAATGGCGATCAGTTCGCTTCCGCGTCAATTGCACCATAGGCACCAAATTTGTACCTGCATAAAAGGGATGAGCAGCGGTCAATTTTCTCTGCGATTCACTCTAGCGGCGTCAGGTGCGCTGGCTTAGTTGGTGACGGAGTGTGCTTGAACTGCCTTCTAGCGGCAGGAGCGGCACAGGACATCGAAGGCGGGCGCCAATACCCTCTCTTCAGGAACGAATGCTCTAATACCAGTTCCACAAGGACATATTTAATGCCATTAAGTGCTTACTGTCTTTAGCTTTAATGGCATTCATGCTGTGCCACACGCACAAATTTAATTGCAATAGCGTTACTGCTATGTGCGACCTATTGAGTTCGGCACAACTCATTCGCCCGTGCAATGCGTACTCTTGTTCCCATTCCACACGCAGAAAAGCATGCAGCTTTGTGCGTAACAACTTCCTAACCAGTAGCAAAAGGTTAATTCTTAACTTTCAGGCAGATGAGGCATCTATACCGCATTTTCGATGCGAAGAGCGCCATTTCAACCAGCCTTATTGACAGGTACTCTAGACTTCTGTGCTGACATGAGAATTTCTGGCTACTTTTTCGACTTGCAAAGCACAAACAGCCGTATTTTCTGGGAAATCGTTTTTACATTGCATCTGAACAACATTCCCGATATATTGTGCTCATTAGCAATGCTCTTATTAAGATGAAACTTTTGACTATCTTGCAAGCGTTATCATCATCGTCACTTTCGATAATGGCATTAAATGTGTAGCATTAACTCCGCAAATAATGGCATTAACAAACTTATGGCCTTAAGCATTTACTGCCATTTCTTGTGCGCGTGTGGCACGGGTAAGAACTCCAAGTGCGACTGCGTGTACACTTTGAACATGTTAATTGTAGCCGATCCCACATATTCCTAAATTAGACGCCTTCTTTAGTGGGCACAAATTACCCACAATCATTGACAAGACCTTACAGCTAACACATTCTTATCACTTTCACCGTTACAAAAGTAAGCTTTCCATCGACGCTTTTTGCTATCACCAGCCAGTGATGGGAGGTGATATGTATGTGTATATATATATATATATATATATATATATATATATATATATATATATATATATACGAGGGGGTACCCAAAAGAAACCGGACTAAATTTTTTGGTCGGCAAAGCTTCTATGGTACCGCGTTTTGCCACTAGGAGCGCATAGAACGAACATTCCAGAGTCAGTAAGCCGAGTGCCGTCGTTGAAGGAGGTCAGACTAGGTTAGGCCGAGTTTTCGAGTGACGACTGTTTTGTGTGAATGTCGTTTTTGCAATGGCTGATTTTCGTGAACAGCGTGCGCCGGTGAAATTCTGATTTTTTCTCGGAAAAAGTTGAATGGAAACTCTTGAAATATTAAGAAAGACGTACAAGGACGATGCTATGGGGACACCTCAAGTGTTCCTGAATCGAATCCTGAATCAAAGCAACAATCATGCCAATGGAAAACTTCAAATTCACCTCGCCTCAAGAAAGCTCGTTAGGTGAAACCAAACTTCAAAACAATGCTGATTTGTTTTTTCGACGTGAGAGGAGTCGTCCTTTGAGAATTTGTTCCGCAGGGTCAGACAGTTAGCCAGGCTTTCTGCTTGGATATTTTGAAAAGATTGGGCAACAGTGTGCGGTGGAAGCGGCCAGATTTGTGGCAGTCAGGTAACTGGTTTTTACATCATGGCAATGCCCCTACTCACACATCCCTGTCTCTAGAACAATTTTGGACCAAAAATGGCATGACCCCTATTCCTCAACCCTCATACTCTGCCGACCTTGCCCCGTGCTACTTTCTTTGTTTCCTAGAATGAAAAAATAGGTGAATGGAAAGCGTTTCGCTGATGTTCCTGAGGTGAAGAAAAAAACGACGGAGGCCCTGTCAAGCATCACAAACGATGAATTTTAACAATGTTTTGAAAAATGGAATGAAAGATTCGACAAGCGTATCAATGCAAGTGGGGAATACTTTGAAGGAGATTGAAGGTCTGTGCTTAAAATGTGAACAAATAAGTTCAAACAAAAATAAGTCCGGTTTCTTTTGGGTACCCCCTCGTATATATATATATATATATATATATATATATATATATATATATATATATATATATATATATATACACATATATATACATATATATACACACACACACACACACACACACACACACAGACACACACACACATACAGACACACACACATACACATATGGCTTCACTCACTGAGGCTTCACGCAGACAACAGCAGCATTTTTATGTCAGTGTTACTGCTGTCGCAGCAAAAGCGCACAAGCATCGCCATGGTTCACTCCATATACGGTGGCCACTATGACTTACGCACACCTCATCTACAGGGGCATAAACTATGGCCCTCTTTTGAGGAATCCTACAGTGCCTCAAAGGGTATCCATAACCGACAAATAGCTCAGATTCAACTTGCACGCTGTAAGGACAGCATAGTGGCAAGTATCAGCTATGTATCGCCAAGTGTAAGTTAGGTGAAGAGTGCAAACGCTGCAAAAGCTCTCCTGCATTGTCGTACGGGCAAGAGTACAAAGCCGTCCAAGTATTGTCAAGGCTAACAGCACTGCAGAAGCATTGCACAGTACTCCACGCGCCTGTCAGTAGCGCCTGAATGGCACACTGGGAAGGTGTTCGTGCACGAATGGCCTGGGGCCGGAAACAATAGCCTAGAGCGTGTGTACTTTTCTAGGGGCCGTGGCTCACCTTCAATGCTTCAGAAAGCTCTACTGGGTCAAGGAGGCAGCAGCGTAGGTCACCAACGCAGCCTGCAGTGCGCCGTTCAAGTGAAGCCTGAACAGGACTGCACAGTCTCACGCGATATGCAGGTTATCACAATTGTTCCGACCAAAAATGACTAATAATATTTTTCCTTGTATGCCGGTTTCTTAATCCGCAATCAAAATTGGAGGGGCAACTCTAGCTCCGCCTCAAGCGTATGATGCAATAGCTAATGAGTTAATGCCCATATGTGCGGAATTGAGCTTCTGTAATTAACATTCAAAGATGCCTGAGAGTCCTCATACCACTCCTTGCGCAGTGGTGCGGCGATGTGCCGCTGCCCCATCGTACCTGCATGGCAGGTACCATCATACCTGCAGTACCTGCATGGCCGGTACTGTTGCCGGTGGGACTTGTGCAGTCCAGGCTGCTCTTCCCATCGACCTCTAGCCGGGGTTTTTTTGCCCGCGGTCAACGACGCTGATGCCAAATTATCTGCAACATGAGCTCCCTAACACTATCGCATTAAAATGACGGTGCAGCATAGGGGGATGCTTGAGCTAACTAAACTACGTATTCCTTTCAGCCTTTCTGCCAATACAAACCGCGTAAGAACAATTTAATCTCAGTTTAATCTAAACTGATTGCCTTCAAATCACGTCAGACTGTCCTGCGAAAGCTCTCTCGGTACTACAACCCTTCCCCCCGCAAGTGATTATTCCTGGTTCTGTATACTTACGCCTTGCTGCTTGAGGATCAAGTTCAATCCGGTGCACGTGCACTTCAGTCAGGGAGCCTCTGTCTTCAGAGGGTGCCACGGCTGCGTGGAGAATGGGACATCTCAGTGCCGCTTGCATTCGCCACTGTGTGTCATGCGGTTTTTGAGCATGGTGGTGACAGCAGTCAGCATGACTTCATATGGCGCAACAGTCCATGTAGCACTGTATGTATAATACACTCAGAAGCAGGCCTATGGTTGTAAGGTGTTTGCATGTAGGGAAGTATCTTACCGGTACTCACCTATGGGGCAGAACCGTGGAGGCTAACAAAGAGGGTTCAGCTTAAGTTAAGGACAACGCAGCGAGCTATGGAAAGCAAAATGATAGGTGTAACGTTGAGAGATCGGAAGAGGGCAGAGTGGGTGAGGGAACAAACGCGGGTTAATGACCTCCTATTCGAAATCAAGAGGAAGAAGTGGGCTTGGGCAGTGCATGTAATGCGAAGGCAAGATAACCGCTGGTCCTTAAGGGTAACGGAGTGGATGCCAAGAGAAGGCAAACGTAGCAGGGGGTGGCAGAAAGTTAAGTGGGCGTATGAGATTAAGAAGTTTGCGGGGATACGGTGGCCGCAACTGGCAGAGGACAGGGTTAATTGGAGAGACATGGCAGAGGACTTTGCCCTGCAGTGGGTGTAGTCCTACATTGCACAGCAGCTGTGTGGTTGGCGGGTGATCGACTGGGCAATCCACCTTTTTTTCACAAGATGTGGCGCCCTCTGGTGAGTCACAAAAAATTGACGGCTACTGACTGAAAACAATTGCACGTGCGAGACACAGGCATGATCTAGTTCCACGAGGAGCCAGCTGCACCTATGAAGTGGCAAGAGTGCATGTGCTTGACAGCTCCCACCATCTGTTGCATGCGCCTGTTACTAACACGAACTGCACATGCGCAGAGCGCCCTTGTGAAGAAGGCGGATTAGTTGCATTGAGGGACCTACTCCAGCATCACCATCACTTCTTCGCCCCAAAGTAAAGTCGGAAAGTTGGTCTGTTTCGCATTTCTGAGCCAATGTGGGCGTTGCCATAGCACCAGGTGCACACAAAAGTCCAGCAAGCAATAATGCAACACCTACGTTGGAAGAAAGCCCATACTTCAAGGAGGATGTGCGGACCGTACAATTATCCTACGGAGGAAACCCTCCACCCAGCGATGAACTCAGCCCGCGCGAGAGAGAAGTTTTCTCGCAGCAAATAACCAAAAGGACACATGCAGATTAACTCACCAGGGGGCGGCCGTATGGGTTTGAAAAGGCAGCTGTTCTTGGTTGTCCGGATGGTACCTGAAAAATGGTAGAGGCAACAGCTGCAGCAGCAGGCCTGGCAAGCAGAGAGGGTGTAGTCCGAATGCCAATTAACAGAGCAGAACAGAGGGGACCAGCTAACGAGCGGTGCGGAGTCGGATCTCCGGCCTGGTCCCTGTTGCTCTAATCTACTGACTCACAACATGGAGATTAAATATTTGCAAAAAGCAAAGGTTGCAGCTGTGCAGTGGTGCTATTGTACAGTCTGTGGAAGGCACAACTTTCAGAGGGGTGATGACAACAGTTCTTCTCACCTTCTAGAGATTTGGAAAGCTGGCAGTTCAGAATGAGCAGCACAGCCTGTTGCGGTGGTATCACACAGCACAACCCAGAAGCAAACCCTGTGGTTTCTCTACTTCCGACAAAGGCCCAGTATATACCAAGAAGACCATCTTGATGTATTCAAGAAACAATTAAACTGCCTGTACAAAAATGTCCAGTGCGATCCTTTGGCTTCACAGGTGATGCCTGGCGCACAGCTGCAGTGCTGTGTAAGCTACTCTGCCACCACTTTAATGTCCCTTCAGCCAGCCAAGGAATGGACCCTTGTTGCGCCTAACCTTATGCCCCACCTCCAGCCTTGCCCAACCTCAAGGGGCAGTCTTTTATAAAAGGCCGCTTTCAACAGCAAGGACCACCAAACAAACAAGAAGTTACCCTCATGGGAACAGATAGCCCTAACTCTGCAGAAACAAACAAAATTGTCAAACCACATGAGGTCATAGCTAAAGGAGTACTGGGGCACTCAAAAGAACGTTCGGATTATGCTTGACGAGTTGCTCATTACCCTTACCATGCATTTTCATTAGGGGTGTGCGAATATTCGATAATTTAAAACATTCGATCAAATAACACAGTATTCGATATTTGCTTTGAACCGAATTTTCGGCATTCGAAATTTCAAAGCATTCGTTTCGTGCGAATAGTGTTTCTGGGACGCTGGCCCACTTGCTTTATGTGGTTTCAGTTTCGAGTATTGCCACATAGATGGCTCTTTTTATCGCACTTTCAAAGCTCGGGGGTCAGTCAATACGCAAATCACAGCCAGGTCAGTACGCGAACCCAGCTACAAACTAAAGAAAGGCAAGGTCGACGCGCTATTGCGGAAGATCCTACGTTCTGGCCGTCTTCAAGCCTCTGCACTAAGGTAGTTGCTGCCATAAGTCACGTCACTGCCACTGTGTCGAGGCAGACGCACTGAAGGAAGAACACAGCAGACAATCGTCTCAGCTCCAAACCAAGGAACCTCAATTTATTGTCAGTGAACAATTTATATATTCTGGCTAGCATTTACGTTATCGACGAGCTCGGACGCCACAGGTATTCGAATGCGGGCATCGCTTGGCCGCGCTCATCCGATCAGTAGTTGAGTCCAACGCAACTAAACAGCATATTTACTACAGGGTGGATCTGACTACCCCCCCCCCCCCCCCCCCCCGCTCCTTTTTTTTTCAAGAGAGCTGCGGAAGAGATTATCTGACAGGACAGATGCGAAGATAAACACGCAGCCGTACCGCGCAACCATTTAATCCAGTCATGTGACGAATCATGTGTAACAAACATGGGCGACCGTTCTCGGCACTACTGAAGCAAGCCATCATATTACCGGTGGAGGCGTGAAAAATTCAGCAACAGCTCGGGGGCTTGATGCCGCCGAAGTGTACAATTACGTCAAAGCGAAGGGCGCCTTTAGTGTCCTCATACCATTCCTGGTGCAGTGGTTAAGCGATGCACCACTGCCCTGCGATGGAAGGTGCTGCCACCGGTGGTGCTTCTGCGACCCACGTTGCTCTTGCCGAGCAACCTCTAGCGACCGATCATTAACTGAACTGCCACCTACCACCGTAGGCAGTTTGCTTAAAATCCAATGGGCAGGTTCTGATGTCACAAGGCCATGTAACCTTAGTCGCCTACATGCCACCTATTTATTTATTTATTTATTTACAGAATACCTGCGTCGCCTCGAAGGCATTATCGCAGGGGAGACAGTTTCAAAACAACGTATTCATTTTCACACAAAAAGCAACAAGAACATTAAGCGAAGTTAACATCAAACACCTATGTTCCTTCTCGGGAGATTTTTCACTCACGGCCAACAGTGCTGACACCGGATTTTCTGCGATACGGGGCCCTTAACACTACTGCGTTAAAAATACCTTTGCTCATGCTTCCCTTGTGTTTCAATAACTGTCGACTTCTTTGATAAGCAGATCGTTAACGAGCCTCCCCTTCCACACCCTTGTGTGATGAACTGCCATGCGTCCATCACTTTGTCGAATGCGATAAGCATCAGTTGGCACACCCACCGCGGAAGCTCAATGGTTGGGGAGCTCGGCTGGGTTCCTGGGTTTGAACCTGGGTTTCCCGGTTCAAACCCGGCCGCGTCGGGTGTGTTTCGCCTTTATCAAAATGCAAAGGCACCCGTGTGTTGTGTGATGTGAGAGCCATCTCCCTGACACCTCTTTCTGTTCTTCTTTCACTCCCACCTTCCTTCCCTCGCAGCATGGTTTGGGTGTCCACAAAGATGCCAGACAATTACTGCCCTATTTCCTTTCCTCAAAAACAAAACACAAGAAAACCAGTCGGTGCAATCGTTAACAGTGACGGCCAACATTTTCGTAATTAAATACGCAAAAGCTCTAGGCTCCATAGTCAATTACACCGAAGATGTAGGAAACTGCCATAATTAAAAAGCCACCAACAGTGGCAAGTGCAAGCAACACTCAGAAACTCTTACACTTAGTGATATATTCCAATGTGTTTTAACCCTTTCAGGTGCCATTTTTTTGTTTTGACTGAAATCAATTATTTTTTTCACCTGAGTAGTATATTCAGGCCTCAAGAAAGGGAATTTCTTAGTTTTTGAACGTGAAAGACCAGCAGGTAAGTTTTTACAACAATGTGGAGAATTGCGTACAAAGTGTCAGATTTGTTAGAAATAGTCACATCGAAATGTTCTCGTGTGTAAGGTAAACACCCCAGGGAGGGATCGTGGAGTAGCTTTGTGTTTCGAAGATGCACAATACGCTCGAAATTTAGCAAAAATAATCGATGTTTTCACTCGCGCCAAAATCTCTGTGCACAAAAACGGCGGACAAAGAGCTACGTAGCTCACTCTTATGTGAAAAATTATTTACTGCATTCGCTATGTGGTACAAAAAAGCAACTTATTTGCAACAAGAAGGGCGCTCACTTTGGCTGAAATAATGAATTCACTGCTAAGTGCTCCAGTGTCTCAGAAAAAGCTGTAAGTTTGCCGCTTACGCAATTGTGTGCCAAGTGCATGAAAGGGTTAGTCTTATAGTAAAGAACCTTTCATACCGTACAGGGAGTATTCACTCAAGCCACAGCGACTGCCACTTTCAGGCACGAACCACTGCAACAGGCCGCGTGCATGTCTAGTGGATTCATTGTCACCTGCTCCTGCCTGTGACACTGAAGCTGCTGTGCTCTGTACAACAAAACGGCGCCCATGAGGCCACGCGAATGCCTCGTACAGCTTGAGCGGGCGGACGCTCACCTTTGGCGAGCATTTTACTTCTGGGGCCCAGCTTCGCAACGGTGTCGTAGCAGAAGATCGTGGGCACGGCGTCGCGACGCAGCTTCTTGATGCCATAGCGCTCGAGGGCGATGCGCTCGAACTGGTCGATCGCAAAATGGTCCTTTAGGGGGAGAGGAGGAAAATAAAAGATCAGTGCACGCATCTATCAGGCACTAAAGCTTCGTACACTAGACAACTGAGACAAGAAAGAAGGCAAAAAACAAAATATTGCCGCGAATGTTTGTAGTGTTTGTTTGTTCATTCTTCAAAGCTACTGGCACGCTGCTTTATCGCTTTGTTTGTGATGCAAGACGCGCCTAGATTTATCTCGATCGATCGCATCCAGATGGAGCGGACTCTACGTTGCTCCGGAGTGTTCTAGTATATTTACAAGCTTTATCTTGAAGGTTCGCTATCAGTTTCAAAAAGAGCATGGCCCAGAGCGGCGGGGATTTCATTCGACGATCGCCGAGCACGCTTGTTGCTACGCCGCCGCAGAGTGATTCAGTTCTTTGCGGGCGCAAGTCAGCCCAAATAAAGAGCTTCATTTCGAAGACATTCTCGCTGTGTTCCTGCTCGCCGGACTGCAGTCACCACTACGTGACAATATGTCGAAACTAGGCTGCAGCTTAGTTACAGCATTCAGCAAGAGCCACCATGCCCATTTCTTTCTCACTTCCATTCTTCATTATTATTTTAATTTTTTGTGTATTTGTTTTCATTTATTTGCCTCTCCACATTGCCATCCCTCCATTCTCTTTTCTTTCTCTCTTGGCTTGGCTCTCAGTTTGGCTCGGCTTGGCTTGGTGCACAAGCAAAGCCAAGGATGAACTACAACTGCAACAGGCTTCAGTTACACGACGACTCAGGGTCAGCTTCCATCAACAGCTCTTGCCGCAAAATTCATGGCGCATTATGCTCACGCTAACTGCAACGACAGGTGAGGTGGTGCAAAGTGCTAATGCTAGTGGCAATGTTTAGTAACCCTGGTGAGAAGTGTGGGATGTCTGCTGAGATGACGCAGCTACATTCGCATTACTACCAAAGATAAGCTCAAGTGAATGCCTCTTCCAGAGAACGTTGAAGTAGTCTGGTGCAGTAACAATGAAATGCAGCAACCTGAGTGTGGGGATGGCGCATAGGCATGGGGTCATTCATCCATTCATACAAGGCAGACGTCCGGCATGATAGGCGTAGTGAAAAACGGGAGAGGGGGAAGAGAGAGGCCGGCCGCGTTTCTCGAGGCCGGCCTGTCAGCCTGGATGCCGGCCGCCAGCGTCAGAAAAACACGCTAGTATTATTTGTACACGTTCATAACAAGCCGTGGGATAGATGAATGCCAAAAATGAATCATTCTTGAGGATCGTTGGCTGATGCCGAGTTGCTGGCAGTATTAAATTCGGCGATACAAGCAAATTTCATCCCATGACCGCTTTGCTGCCTGGTCGCCGCTCGCATAGCTGGCATTTGCTAGCTCCGCTGTTGAAGGCGTAGCGGAAATCGAGCATATCTTTATTTTATTATGGGACAGCTGAGTTAAAGGGGTGACGAGAGTAGTACCTTTTACAGCGCTGACCAGAGCTCCCTCAGCTGCGGTATCGATAGTAGTTCACTGTATCGATAGTAAGGTCATTTTTTTTACCTACACTGGCTACACTGGTGTAGCAAGTGTATAATGAAATCAATAAACACTGGCTACACTAGTGTAGCCAGTGTAGGTAAAAAAATGGCCCTAGTATCGATGCGAAACCAGGTAGGCTTAGCGACGACCAGGGCCGCCGGCAAGCCTCGCAGTTCTTTGCCCGGCGCGTCCGCAGGCGGCGTCGTTGCCGAAAGCTCGGCATGCTGCCACTGCTCGAATATAACAGGCAGCCTTTCTGATAGCGTGGCTGTTTTGTCTTTTCTGGTGCGAATGTGAAATACATCGAGCTTGCAGGCCGGCCGGCAAGCACGCGTCCGCTGACGTCATAAAAATGAGCTAAAGATTTTTCTTCACGTAAATAATAAACTGTGGGAGCAAGAAGTGTGGAAAATAGATCATTTCTGAGGATCGTTGAACAATGCCGAGTTGCTGGTAGAAGCAGCAACTATAATACGAGCAAATTTCTTGCCACAACCGCCGCTCAGCTGCCGCTGCCCGGCCGTTGCGGTCCGGCTTGCACGCCTGGCGTCCGCTAGCATGCGCTGCCAAGCGCACCGCAAAAATGACCATATTTTTTTGTGAGACGATGCTGTTGACAGTAAAGCGATGCCAAAAGCAGGCATTTTATTATAACCCAGGCTACTTCCGAAGCGCTGTCCACCGCGACTTCGATGCGAAACAGGCCTAGCGACGACCAGGGCAGCCAGAGAGCAGCGCAGTTCGTCGCCCGGCGCGCCCGCGTCCAGCGCCGTTGCCGAAGGCGCGAAAGCAACAACCACATCAAGACCGTATACCCACCCGCTGCAAGAACAACATCTCATTTCCGTTCTTTTTTTGTCATATCATCTCGGGACTGGAACGATCTGCCGCCGGAAGCCGTACTCATCGTCAACTGCATCGACTTCAAAAAAAAGATTGAGGCCATCCTTATGTAATCAGCAATCTTTATGTATCCTGTAATCTTTATGTATCCTGTAATCTTTATGTATCCTGATCTTTATGTACTCTGTAATCTTTATATAATCTGCATGTAATCCGCCCATCCCTCATGTAATGCCCCACAACCGGGGCCTTTGAGGTAATAAATAAATAAATAAATACTGGGATATGCCTGCAGGCATATCCCAGTAAAAAAAAACCATTGAGATTTCCAATTGGAACCAATTGATTTTTGGGCACCAATTGGAAAGACCAATTGGTTCCAGTTGGCTTTTGAGCCAATTGGTTCCAATGGTGTCTGAAAACCAATTGGTCCCAATGGTTTTTTTTTTGACTGGGTAGTGCCAATCAACATTTTTCTACGGAATTGAAATTAACATGCTTTTATGGAAATCAAAGCCAACAGACACACATACATAACACACAAGCAACACTGCACATTCAGGCACTATAGCATACATTAGCTCAATATGTACATCCAGAGAACACACTTCTCCTCCAACTTATATACCCAATTTATTAGGCTCTCATGCTGGGGCCGGTGGTGCTTGCCCATTGAGTGCAGTTATTTAATTTAATTTCAGCTCCAGTGGTGGTGTAGGTGATGAGTACAATTTATTAGGCTAAGCTGCTGATAGCTCTTATTGTAAGTACCATATTAGTTCTATTTTTTTCGTCAAACATGCAAACATTCATTGGATAAATTGGGTGCAGTTCGGCGGACCAATTGGATGCAATGGGTAAGATCAATTGGGCTCACCAATTGGAAACCCAAATGGTCCAATCGGATGGTCCATTCCAATTGGAAACCCAAACGGTCCAATTGGATAGTCCATTTGGACCGTCCAATTGGAACCAATTGGAAACTGAGCTCGTCCAAATGGAACCAATTGGAACCCATTGGAAATCCAATTGGTTCCAATGGTTTCTTTTTTTTTACTGGGATGCCTTGTCGCCGCCCGAGTACAGCCGGCAGTCTTTCTGATAACATCGCTATTTTGTCTTCTCTGGTGCGAACTTCAGTAGCCAAGCAGCGCGCAGGCGCTGGTGTGCGGTGGCAAAGTGTAACACCGGATGTGGGCCGGGCATGAGTCTAGCGGCGCAAAGATGCTTGCCGCTCCGTGTCCCTGCTTGCAGTAGGCGGCAGTTCGCAAGCGGCGACTGGTGCGACGCGCCGGCCAAGTTTTCACACATTTGTCAGCTTGACAGCTAGCAGACTCCATTCTGAGCAGACGACGGCACGACGGTGCCACATTCGAGTCAATATGCGTGCTGTGACCTAAGTCAACTATGGCTCAACAGGCCTCGCTAAGCCGCCATGTTGTGTTGACGATAGAAGCCTCTGATTGGCTTCTTAAGATGACGTTTGTGTGAGTTGAGGGGGACGCGCGCTGGGAAACAAAAATTTAGTTTTTTTCCCTATTCAGTCAACCCAGACGATGAAACTGTTGGGGTCGCCACATATGAACTTAATAGTGGCGCCCTCTAAGCTGAAGCGCAGCTAGGGGGTTTTGAAATAAATCACTTTTGTGTTTGGTCCTGGAGCGGAGTGGTCGTCTGGCTCTCTTCTTTCTCACGGCCTCCCGGCACGACAGCACGGGAACGCCCACGCAACATGGTGTCAGGAGTGGGGAGCAGCAAAGCTTATCGGAGAGACGCGTGTCGAGCAATCCAACGACAAACCTGTCCCGGACCAAGCATTCTTCCACCGCCGGTGACGGGTAGTTGCAACGTTTGACTAACTTGAACAGTTCGGCGTAAAATGCGTCCAAAGTACCAAAAAAAAGGATGGAAAGTATCGTTTGTGTGTGGATCTGACTCGACTAAACAAAGTGGTTCTCAGGGAAAGACACATTTTGCCTACTGTTGAACAAGTTCTTGGGCTCATCGGTGACGCAGCCGTTTTTTCGAAGCTCGAGGCAACTGCAGGCTTCCACCAAGTCAAGTTGTCAGCGGACTCGCAAGAATTGACAACTTTCATCACACCTTTCGGTCGCTATTGTTTTTGCCGACTGCCCTTCGGCATCACTTCCGCCCCGGAGTATTTTCAAAAGCAAATGGCCAGAATCCTTGAAGGTCAGGAGGGTGTTGTCAACATGATTGACGATATTCTTGTTTTTGGACGTACCAAGCAGGAACACGATGCAAGACTTGAGCAAGTGTTGACTCGTCTTGCAACTGCAGGCGTCACCTTGAACAAAGACAAGTCTTGTTTTGGGGTCTCCGAGGTCTCCTTCCTAGGTGTCGTTGTCTCAGCACAAGGCATCAAGCCAGACCCAGGCAAGATCGATGCAGTGTATGCAATGCCACCTCCCACAGACGTTGCAGGTGTCAGACGTTTACTCGGGATGGTAAATCATCTTGCCAGGTTCTTGCCTCATATTTCGGAAATCACTGCACCGAGACGCACCCTTCTCAATAAGAATGCTAGTTGGACTTGGCAGCATGAACAGGAAGCTGCATTCAAGAAAGTCAAAGAACTTCTGACGTCCGAACGCTGCCTGGCCATGTACGACCCATCGTATGCCACAACAGTCTCTACCGACGCCAGCTCTTTTGGACTCGGAGCAGTCCTGCTACAAGCACAACCGACTGGTGAGCGGAGGCCAGTAGCCTTTGCCTCAAAGGCAATGACGACTACAGAACAAAGGTACAGTCAAACAGAAAAAGAGGCCTTGGCTACAGCGTGGGCCATCCAGAAGTTCGACGAGTTCATCAGGGGCATCACCTTTACCGCAGAAACTGATCACCTTCCTCTCGTGTCATTGTTTGGCAAAATGGAACTTGACGTGGTTCCTCCGAGGGTGCAAAGACTCAGGCTTAAGACAATGCCTTAGCAATTTCAGATCATGTACGTGCCCGGAAAACTGTTGGCTACAGCGGATGCAGTCTCGCATCCCTCCCAAAGTGCATCCAGTAGACACAGTGGAACTTTTTGCTACCGAAGTCGTGGCTTCTGCTCCAGATGTGCTTCCTCTGAACATGCAGGATATCAGGTATGCCCAAAGTTGTGATGGAGAATGCACCACGCTCATCTCTTTCTGCCAGCACGGCTGGCCAAAGAAGTCAAAGATACCTCTTCACGTCTCAAAGTATGAATCAGTGAAGGATGAACTTTCTGTTTGTGATGGTCTTCTCCTCAAAGGCACTCGCCTCTTGATCCCTGCAGCAATGAGGCCAGCAGTCTTGACGCTTCTGCATGAAGGACATCATGGCATCGGCCGCACCAAGGCCCTCGCTCGTGAATCTGAGGTGGCCTGGCATAACAGCGGAGATAACCTCCCTCGTGACCAGCTGTGAAAGGTGCGCCCTTACTCGAGTGAATTCAGCGGAACCACTCCTTCCTACAAATCTGCCTGGTCGTCCCTGGGAAGTTCTGGGCATGGACCTCTTTCACCACAATTCTCAAACCTTCTTGATGGTAGTGGACTACTACTCCTGGTTCCCAGAGGTGGTGACACTGAAAAGTACAACAGCTCCGGTGGTCATTGAGGCGCTCAAAGGTCTGTTCGCCCGTCATGGGATACCGCAACAGGTTAAGTCACACAACGGTCCGCCATTTTCTTCACGTGAATTTACCGTATTCGCCGCATCTTATGGTTTCGACCACATCACCAGTAGCCCCCATTACCCACAGTCTAACGGAGAGGCAGAGCGGATGATCCGGACTGTGAAAGATACCTTCCGTAAGGCAAAAGATCCTTACTTGGCCCTTCTCAGCTATAGACCTTTTTCAGATGCGCGCGGCCATCTTTCGACAGCAGCGCCGTCTTGCGTCTGGCCGATTTCTCTGCCATGTTGGCTTGGGCGGCCGCCGCTGCGATACAGGCAGCGAGTACTCGCCGCGCTGTTCAGCCTTATCCGAGTGTTGATTTTTGCATGATTTTGGCCTGCAAAGTGTTGCACTGTATGCACTGAACAACTGTGAACAAAATGGCCCGTGTTTCGGCGAGCGGCGACGCGGATGTTTCCCTGCAAGTTGTGCCGAAAATCGGCATTGGAGGTGCGCTTCTACGCAAGTGTGCGCAATTTCTTTAACGGCTTTCTGGTATCTATAATGGAGACATTTATTAATGCGAGCACGGAGCTTGCTGAGCGCTTCTATGTTGTAGTTATAATTATAAAAGAAAAACCGCTCCCTTCCGAGCTAACAGCAGTGTTGCTGTCAAGCGCTCAAGCGGTCTGATCTGCGTTGCGCCGGTGACACGAACTGATTGAAATTGCGCTCGACCGCGTCTTTCACTACATTTTCCCTCCGCACTGTCCTAAAAAACGGTACTTTCTGTAGTGCTACATGGAGAAGGCAGCGCTGGAGCGCATAAGCGCACAGAATTCTGTTCCGGCTTTTGGCTTTGCATAAATTCCTTGATTACTTCGTACTAACGGTAAAATAACTGGTGAAGCGTGCACATGTAGGGTGGTCCACTCTTAGCGTGGACATGCGAGTGTGTGGCAGCGCTCTTCGGAGCACCAGTGCATCCGTGGCCGGCGTGCGTCGAAGGAAAGTGTCGCAGGAACAGAGGAAACTGGATTTGGAGCTTCGCGTTGTCTGACATTTCGCTAAACTCAGAAAAAGAAGTAGTATAGAGTCGTGGCCTTTGAACGCGATGTAATTTATACACTTGAAACTGGTGCACCTGCTGTGACAGTTATTGAGGAGCATATCTGCTTGGTCAGTCTCGGGTGCGGCCGCTGATTAATGCCGAAAGAGCGAGAAAGCGCGTGCGTGTGGTCGGGTGGGCACTGCGTGCCTGCTGATTGCACGTCCCTAATAGACACATTTTTTTTAAACAATCGGGACTTTGCATTATGGCGTCAGTTGAAAAAAGAATTTGGTCGAAGCATCAGGTGTCACGATGCAAGGTGGACACGCCAAAGCTGCGGCCTTCAGTTTTTTAAGTCCTACTGGTTTATCGGATATTTACTGCAAGCAAACAGCTGTGGCATTTGCGCAATGCATCATGGCTTTCAAGTACTGTCAAATAGCTATGTTTACAGTGCCGTTGTCTTTATGTAATCAGTCGCCAGTATCGGCAGTTATAACAGAAATGTTTCACGTAACCCGCCGTGCTGCTGCATCATTTACCCAAGTTATTACTTATGTTTTGATTTTGCAAGGGTTACAGACAACACATATCTTAGCGACATCAGCAGTAGGTGCTCGCGTGTAAGGTATGTGTAGCTGAAAAAGCCCGCAACCGCACTGCCGCCGTGGCTCTCTGTGTTCTTCACACTGCTCCGCTTCAAGCCGCCTTCGCTTAATGTAGTTGTTTGAACAGCAGACGACTGTGCAGTGGTTTCCCGAAGACCTCGTTGCAGCTTGAATCGCACATACACCCAAATCGGGCTAATACAGCTAGGCAACCGCATACAGTAAACACGGAGAACCGCAGAGAACGCACGGGACGCACGGACACCGCCTTTCCGAACCAGCCAGAGAGGAGGAAAGCAACATGGCGGTGTTCGGCGCGCTGGGAGCGAGGCTAAAACTGAAAACGGTCTATAGGGATACACCAGGTGTGAGTGGCTTCAGCCCGGCTCAGCTCCTAATGGGAAGGCAACTGAGAACTCGAGTCCCAAAGCCGGATGAAAAGCTTCGTCCACACTGGCCCGAAAGGGAGGAGGTAGCCCTCAGAGATGATTCCTACAAGAAAAGGACTGCAAAGGACTTCAACCGACATCATCGCGTCAGGGATCTGCCATCACTTCGGTCTGGTGAGCAGGTCTGGGTTCGACCTGACCAGATGCGTGCTACAGTTTTGAGCAAGGCACAGCGTCCAAGGTCCTTCGTAGTCGAAACGGAGCGAGGAACGATTCTGCAGCGGAATCGTCGACACCTTGTTCCCTTTGTGCTGAGGGCAGCAGATCCAGCACTTCTCCAGCCTCACCCCCTAACTCAAGAGGCAGCAGCACCTGATCCGCCGCCTGTTACAGCGGGACCTTCACGTCCTGGTGATGGTGTTGTGTTTACCCGTAGCGGCCGCCGTGTAGTACCACCGGACCGCTTGAACTTGTGACTGAAGGGGGGAGACGTTAAGCTGAAGCGCAGCTAGGGGGTTTTGCAATAAATCACTTTTGTGTTTGGTCCTGGAGCGGAGTGGTCGTCTGGCTCTCTTCTTTCTCACGGCCTCCCGGCACGACAGCACGGGAACGCCCACGCAACAGAAACGAACCAAGGTATACTATAGCATGAAGGGTCAGAATTCCAAATACATACGTCGTTCAAAATTTTCGGAAAACATTTCACGACCCTTTTAAAAATTGGATGAATTCAATGGAAAAGAAACATAGCGTAGAACTATACTGATACTGGAAAAGGCAGATCAGGAAAGAATTTTTCTATGATAACTCAAGAGGCAGTGCCCTACTTTTTGAAGCTAGGTCAGGGTGTCTTAGAACGCGCAGCTACAAAAAGAAATTTAACGAAGAAGATGACACATGTGCAGTGTGTGGTAGATCCCTCATAATCAAATGTGATGGTATCCATCCGGATGTCGATGCAGGCGCAGTCACTCTTCCTGAGGCCCTAGGGTTTAAAGATAACAATGGTCATGTAAATAAATCTGCAGTGGAAGTTAGCAAAAAGCGATTGGAGGATTGGTGGCTGAAAAGCAGAGATGTGGCATAAGGTTAGAATTGTAGGAAACCGTAGGTAAAGATGATGGCGATTCTTACACAGTAAACAAAAAAAAATAAAAAAAAAGAAAAGCTGAGCATGGTGGCAATTGCCACCACCCCGTTTCAAAGGGGGCGCTCCTATCCATCCATCCATCCATCCAGCCCCTAAAAACGTTGCCTCCTATAGCCTGTTTCACATGACAGCGAAAATGCTAGCGAATCCTGTCGCCGCGGCGGAAAAACCTGTTTTGAGTCGTCGCTGCGACGAGCGGCGAGGTTTCAACAAGTTGGAAATTTTCGCTGCGACGCGCCGCTCAATCGCTCAGTCGCTTGCATGTGAACCGGCCTTATCACGGCCGATAGCACAAATGCTCGCTTTCATGCGCGCATGCATGCGCGCCGATTGTTACTAGCTAACCTTTCATCAAGTGATCCTCACGCACCACGAACTATACTCTGATTTTCGAAACGACAATAATAAGCTGACTTATTACCTGAACCCCAGGACCGGCTCTGCCGGTACAACCGGACGCGTAGCAAGGTCCATGTACTACTACTGTATTTAATTGTCTGCAGCGGTAACGCGGTACCGCTCCATCGCAAGGACGCACATTCGAGTAACCTCATCAAGTATCGTCATTTGTCTAAAGGCATCGGGCAGATTAAAGCAAAATACACGCACCTCACACAGACGAGTCGCCAACGTCGGGATGAAATGTGCTCGCCTGATACGCCGCAGCCATTCCTCCCTCCGAGCTTCATTTTGTTTGCCCCAAGGTATGGAGAAAACCTTCTTGCCTTCGCGAGATCTGTTCCGGCATCCAATTGCACAGCAAGACATTGCAACTGGTCTTCAAGCAAGGCAAAGCAAGGCCACCACCACCATGCGCAAAACTTAAATGCCCAGAGTTTTCACAGTCTACAGTTCCACCGTCGCAAAAAATGCCAAAATGTATAAATAATAATTAAAAGTCACAGGTATACTCGCTACCTAGAAGCAAATTTTGTAGCTGAAACTGCAAAAGTAAATAAAATATTATCCAAGAAAATCTTATATTATTGTCGCTAGGTGGCGCGACAATCTGTGTGTTAAAGCAGTGTGTTGTTTTGTTGTGTAAAAATAAACAGCTGTGTCGAAACGAAGTAGTACCATACTTCAACAGAACGCTGCAATGTTTGTTTGATCACCGAGCTGTCTGCTACTGGCATGTTCTGCCGGTTGACTGGTTCAGTTGGAATGAAGATTTTTACATAATCTTGCGCGCTGCTGTCACTTTTCCATGCTATATCTTCGTGAGAGAGGCAGCGAACTACTGCTTCATGACACCCGTAGAACGGGAACTGAAGGCGTTTCTTGCTCGAAGAACCAGCCCATTTTGAATGTCGTTGTGCTCATAGGAAACCTGCAAGCAGTACAATGCGGTGAAACTTGTGGGAAACGCCAGATGTGCTAGTGGCGGACACGGGCGATTCTGTTATTCGCTGATCTTGCGTGCATGCAGAGCGGCTGACTGACTTATCGGGAGCGTCCAATCGCGAGCCTGTTCTCCATCGGAAGATATAGCGCTGTTTCCTCGTAGTGCGAGCGGTGTATTCAGGCGTTCCTGCTCAGAAACACCGTGTGCCGGCAAGCTCGTTTTCAAATCCCTCTCGTTTGACCGGTGAGTCTTGGCGCTCATTTTATGAAGTGTGGGTGAGCTGCTTTTATGAGCTCACTACAAGGAGGACCTTCTTGGCTCAGTAGTTGCATCTGTACGCGGAGGTCACTAACTATTCCTTAGCCACGGCATTCGTGAATAGTCTTTGAAGCTATATTGGCATATGCTTTTTCCAAATTAAGCATGCGGTGTCGTCTGCCAAGAATTATGGGAAGTGCAGACGAACGTTGGCGCAGACGACAGGTTAAGGTCGATCTTCAGGAAGGGTTTCAATGCAGAGCAGTAAAATGAGGTGTGTGGCGCTCCATGTGGTACTTAAGTACACTGGTATGCATGCTTGCCCAGGACCATGAATTTATTTTGTTTATGCTGTTTCAAACAATATCTTGCTTTTTACTTGCCTGCTTACAGTGATTTGTTCTGAGGCTGTCTTTATGTGTATCATTCGTTCATTCCTGTGGCCTCTACTTTGCTAGGATGCTTCATGCTTGCAAAACATTGGCCTGCCTGAGGCTGCACCCGCATTTATCCCAATGTTAGGTGCACGAGTTTAGCTTGACTTGCATTTTTACCATAACAAATCCCATGCTGATCCGACTTCTTTCTTCCCTCCACAAGCTTTTTATGCTAGAGAAACACCTTTCCCACTGAAGGCATTGCTGTTTGATGTCTGCATTGTATGCATATGCAGTGCAGTATGGGTGCTTGTTAATTGTGGCAGACTTAAATTCAAGACGAATGCCTGTGCCAACCACGACAGGGTGGGACTTGAAGCTCCATAGGAAAGTCGGGACAGACAGACATGTTGTAGATTGAGATCTAAGCAAGATAGGAGGTGTCTGCCCACACCAACGAGGTATCACAAGTGGGATAAAATGCTGATTGCTGATTCTTCCGATCATTTGGCAAATTGTGGGGAACGAAATTACAATAGCTACTAGGCAACTCGCCACTCGTCATAGCAAAAAATACAAATGCAATGCTTTATCCATATTCCACAGTGTGCATTCGTCTTCACTGCTGAACGTTACACCATCTCTGTCGCCATAGAAAAAATGATGAATGAGAACATCACAAACAGTATTATTTATACACAGACTCGCTAAGCATAGTCACAGCTTTTTCATTTTAGAAATGCAGTCACACCGCCGCTACTTGGGGACATCATACACAATACAACAACAGCCATTGCTCAAGGAAATTCTTTGGGTCCTGGATCATGTTGGAATTAGAGGCGACGAGAGAGCAGATGGGTGCATTGCTCAGCTCGCAACAAGGAAATTAATAAAGTAAATGTGCCTTATGTTCTAATCTCTTAATGTTACACCTATGGAAAGAAAAATGATAGGTGTAATGTTAAGAGACCAGAAGCAGGGGGCAGAACGAGTTAAACGTGGGTTAATGACGTCCTAGTCGAAATCAAGAGGAAGAAAAGGGCTTGGGTAGGGCGTGTAATCCGAAGGCAAGATAACCGCTGGTCATTAAGGGTAACAGAGTGGATTCCAAGAGAAGGCAAGCGTAGCAGGGGGTGGCAGAAATTCAGGTGGGCGGATGAGATTAAGGAGGTTGCGGAGATACGGTGGCCACAGCTGGCAAAGGACAGGGTTAGTTGGAGAGACATGGGAGAGAGGCCTTTGCCCTGCCGTGGGCATAGTCAGACTGAGGATGATGATGATGCCTTGTAATGATCACATGAAGTTAGTACAGTGGAGACTAAGGGAATAATGGCAGTCTTTATTGGATAGCAAAGTTAATAACAAACTAGGTACACCTGGTAAAGCCCCATGTTAGGGGGAATGGTAATCGTGCATGCACCAGGATTGCTTCACGGAAGTGGCTGTATGCCTTCTTCACATAGGTCACACACACCTTGCAACTTCAAACTCACTAAGATAAGCAAGCATGCGCCAATGAGCTCACAGTAAACCACATTTTACTCTAATGCAGAAAACTTGAAACACTAAAGCTCTGTTTTACAATGAACACACCCCTTTTCATGAGACATTGCTGTGAAGTGAGAATGCTGTTGTTGATTTGACCTGTATTTTTAGGTTTCCAAAAGGTGCAAATGTAAAAAGTTTAGTCAATTTAGCACAACAGACACACATTTCAACCCTGCATTTGATGCATGATAGCCTTAGTTGCCTATGTGCCATAAAACGCAACACAATGCTGTATCTAGCAAAAGTTATTTTACTTGTACTCTATACTTACTTTTTTATTGATTTAGCATTAGAAGCGATTCAAACTAATTGCTCAAAAATATTTAGCAATGTTGGAATTTGATAGCCAGTCAGTAAAATCTCAAGAAATGCTATTCGTGCAGCATGATACCGCAGCCCCCTCTACCGTTTTCTTTGATGAACATGTGGATTCTATGACAGTGTTACTCAGGAACTACAAATGGGCAAGTGATTTGTTGCCTTGGTCTACCTATGTACTGGTACAGTGTGTCTTGACTGATTGTTGTTTAGAGCGTCATTTGATTGTTTTCAGCAGTTCCTTTGTTCTGTCAGACTTGATGACAGTTGCAGTTAGTTGGTTGCACATTGTTTACACTGCAGGAGGGATAGTGGAAGGCAGAAAAGCGAAGATAACATAGCTACTGCACACCCTCACAACTTTTGCCTGTGCTAAATGCTGATGGGCAGGTGCCTGAATGAGAGAAACGAGAGACCATGAGAGAAACATAGAGCAGAACAAGGAAGGCACACACCTAACTAAGCACATTAATAAGTGCCCGTCCCGCAATTGTGAGCCATGCTTCACTGATGCGCGCATTCTGGGCAAAAGCAATGATACTAATGCTAGGGAGTTGATAGAAGTGTTTTTTATCAAAAAGAAAGGCAACTTGTGCGTAAGCGACACATCAATTGTATTGTATAACAGTTAAAAGAAATTCCTGGAGTGTGCCTTATCATGTCGTTCCTGAGCTTTAGGTGACCAACCTGCGCATGTGACGACACGCTATATACCGTATTTTCCGGTGTATAAGACGCACCTTTGTATAAGACGCACCTGCCATATATGCAGGCTGTTATTGAAAAAGTTGGCATATAAGACGCACCCCATTTTGCCCAGTTAGGCTAGTGAGGCTTAATTAAACACGCTTGTGTGGCCATCGTGAAATGCACCGTACCAGTGAGTTCTTAAGCAACGCTAAGTGATCGATAAGGCAACACTCATGTCATACCCGCCCACGTGTTAGCAAAAAAAAAAACAAAAACAAAAGAACTCTTCTTATGTCCATAACATTTTATTTTCACTTAAAACTTTCGAAGTCTTCATCTTCAGATGCGCTATCAAAAAGTTTGCCCCTTTCTGGAGGCAATGCAGCTGAAAAATTCTCTTGGCACAATGCACGTACTACGTACACAGAACAAACAAAGTTGCAATGGGAGACTAAAAGAAAATGCCGGCTGGTCTTGACAATGGCGAAAAGCGCGATTGTCGCCATCTTTTTGGCATTTCACATTACTTTTGCTTGGGGCCTCCGAAACGGCCGCGTGTTTTTATGATCCCGGAAGTCATCATCCCCACCGTTTCATGATAATGTTCACCTAAAAAAGTTGCGCATTGCGGTCCCCGTATTATAGCCGTGTTACAACCGCGTTATTGGTAGTGATATTTTTCCGTTGAAAAAAGCTTCAACATTAATCAGAGTAATTTCTGAACTCACAAAAAAAAAAGCCGAAAAATTCGCATATAAGACGCACGCTTGTATAGAACGCACCAGCAAGATTTTTGAGAAAAAAGCCGCGTCTTATACACCGGAAAATACGGTAAGTAACGTTTCATGCCTGCAATAAAACCAGTTGGAAGTTGGCGATTCGTCCTGTCACCTACCTATGTGTCTTATCTGTTTATTGCACCTTAAAACTATTTAATTATGAGCTAAATACTTGTTTCTACATTTTTTCAGTTGGGTAACAATACACATGTTTTTGCAATTTCAAATCTGAAGTTACCGTAGCATGGGGCACACTGTGTAGGCTTTATGGTGTTGGTTGTCGTCCACCGCCTTTTGTTGGGTCATTTGGTCACAGCTGAAAGCATCTTGTTCATGTAGTGGTAAAAGACTAGGATTCCATTGGACTATATAGCTGGTTTATTGGTTTATTGGGGTTTAACGTCCCGAAACAACTCAGGCTCTGAAGGACGCCATAGTGAAGGGCTCCGGATATTTCCACTACCTGGGGTTCTTCAACCCTGGGTGGTGGAAATTTCCGGAGCCCTTCACTACAGCCTCCCTATATAGTGGTCAGGGTGGTAGTGCTGTTGAGGTCGTATGTGCCACAGGTGTTTTTTTTTTATTTATTTATTACATACTACCAGTCCTTTCCAGGACTAAGGTAGGAGTGGAAACATTACATTGTATAGTGACAGAAATACCAAGACAACTGGTACAAACAAACAAACCTGTAACAAAATATGCTTGCTAAGTACTACACAAATGGTCCTAAAGCAGAGACGAAAACTCATCACGAGATTCCACAGACACCACGTCATCAGGTAGCAGATTCCAGTCATGTGCGGTCAGCGGAAAGAAGGAATATTTAAAGCTATCTTTAGCAGCACGGAATTCTTCGACATATCGAGTGTGTTTATTACGGGTTATGCGAGATGTGCACTCCTTTATATAACATTGCTTATCAATCCCAACAGTTTCATTCATAATGTTATAAAAGAGACACAGTCGTTTATGTTTTCGTCGAACAGAAAGGAGCGGTAAGTTGGCTTCACGGTACAAAGGTGATTCTGAATCCTTCCTCCGAAAGCGGTTGAATATGAAACGTAATGCGCGCCTCTGAACATGCTCCAGTTCCTGCACTAACATTTTGCTTTTCGGGTCCCACACCTCGCATGCGTACTCCAGCAAAGGGCGCACCAACGTTTTATATGCAATTAGTTTTGTTTCACTTGAAGCAAACTTTAGTGTTCTCCTGAGGTAGGCTAACTTCTTATTAGCTTTACCAACAATGGACACGACGTGTTGCTTCCAATTAAGGTTCGATGTGATAGCCACCCCTAGGTAATGAAATTCATTTGTGCGTCGGAGCGTGTTTCCTTGTACGGAGTACCCAAATTCTAGTGGTTGACGTTTGTTCGATATAGTCATGCATGTTGATTTAATGGGGTTTAAGGACATTTGCCACAATTTACACCAGTCATTTATTTTATCCAAGTATTGATTTAGTCTAATTTGGTCATCTACTGTTTGAATCCTAGTATAAATGATGCAGTCGTCTGCAAATAATCTTAATGTTTTTGGCACTACTGCGCCTACTAGGCTGGAACTGCCCAGGTGGATAGCTCTTAGTGGAAAGGTCCTCTGCAGAGCCTTTGCGTTGGGCAAAATGGAGACGTTGCCATGGCGACCATTCTTGCAGGAGCAGGGAGTGAGTGAGAGGCCATGCTTCATGCCATCCGGTACCAGGCGGGCACCCTGGAGATCCTGGATCAGCTGCGGCTGCCCCACGAGAGCCGCTACCTGACGCTACCCGATGCGGAGGCCGCATGGGAGGCCATCCACTCCATGAAGGTCGGCACCCCATGTCCCCTGCCCACGTCTTTCAGTGCCCACCAGCTGGGCAGAGCTCCCTGTGGGGCCTTCGCTTTATTTATTAAGCGGAAAGCCTTTAATGTCTCATCATTGTTGTGGACAGAAGGTTGTCAGCTGAAGCGTGTCAGCAGAGGTGTCACCCTTTTGACGGGTGTCCACTGAGATATGTGAGACAGTTACTAATTTCCTTTCCTCTATTCTCTTTCTTCTTTCACTCCCACTTTCTTCCTTCCTCTGCAAAGGGATACAATACAATACAATACAATACAATACAATACAATACAATACATCTTTATTTCCAGAAAACAACTGGATGGTCTCTTGGGCTAAAAGCTACACAAAAGCTTGAGGCCCAAGAGACCATTACAAGGCAGCAGTGTAATGAATAGGTTGGAAAGTACATATGGGTGTCCACCCTAATTTCCTTTCCTAAAATACAATGTTCATTTCCTTTACAGCCCCTCTTTCTCTTTCTTCTTTCACTCCCACTTCCTCCCTTCCTATACAAACCAATGCCGGGTGTCCAACCAGATATGTGAGACAGTTACTGCGTAATTTCCTTTCCTCAAATACAATTTTCATTTTCTTCACTAGGACCCCTCTTTCTCCTTTCACTGCCACTTCCTACCTTCCTGTAGGTGTGGTTGAGGTGTCCACTGAGATGACAGAGAATAGGCAAAGCTTAAGCGTCATTAATGAACAGTTAATCAGTAATTAGTCATTGTTCAGTAATTAGCCATTAATTAGTAATTTTCATGACTTCATAATTAGTACTGAGTTATTTGTGACATCATCCAGTGGTGACTTTACCAGTGCCACAGAGGCAGTCAAAGTGGTGCGGAAAACGCTTTCGCCTCTACGCACTTTAGACAGTCAAAGTGCCCCCTGAATTTTTTTATTCAAGTACCTGCACATTTCCTTGCCAGGCATTAGAGTAGGTTGGGCAAAGGAAAACGTAAAACTCTTGAATGGCACTGAGTTCGCCATAGCTGAAAACACAAGGCATGAATCAAATAGTAGCAATACACAGAAAGCAACACAGATTGGAACTCCAGGACCAAAACAGAAACTGCAAAAAGTGTAATGAAATACGTATGCAGAAAATAAAAGTAAAGAAGGTACACACAACTGTTGGTCTTAAAGGGATTGGTCCGAAATTTAGAGGTTACCAAAATTGTTGCACCATTCAGCGTATTGTGTTCGGTGCAACTCTCCAAAATGGAGTAGGCTTTAAATGAGGCAATAATTACTCATTTCATTCACATTTACACTCGCAGACCTTTGCCCACAAAAGAAACTTCACTTCACATCACAGTGAATATTAAGGCGAAAGCTTTTAATGCCTCATACTGTCATTAGCAGCCATGTCGGCAGATGTGCCCGCGTTTCGGTTACGTGCCTTATATGGGCATATGCCAATCATTACTTAATCGATACTCAATTGATGTCATTCGAATGACTAATTGAGCAATAATAGTTAAGCATTTAGCCTAATTAAGCTTTCTAGTCAGACCAAAAGAATAAATGAAACCGAGTTGGAAATTAGTCGAGTTGGGGAATCGAAACAGGGTCTCTGGACCGCGAGCCACTCCGCCATGCCAGCTGGATGGTTTGGAATGAACCAAGGCGCGTCTAGCGAACACTGTTCACTCCCATCTTTCTCCCTTCCCATTACAGCGAGGTTCAGGTGTCCACCGAGATGTGCCAGACAGTACATTTCCTTTCCTCAAAAACCAGTTTACTGAGAATGAGGGACGGTGTTCCGTGGACTCCCTGGCAGTGTTGCAAGACACTGTCGCGTTCCATTCTTAGATGCGAAGCTTAGCAACTTAAACACACATCAGTGACACAAGCAGCAACACGGCGCTTAAGGCTTTCACCTGACTGCACTTTAGGTCAGCAAAGTGCCCCCCCTGAATTTTTTTTTTAAATGATCAAGATTTCAGAAAACTGCTAAATGGTTCTGCTAGCCATATGGCTGGGGCCAGATGCATCTCCAGCACTGCTTGCTACTTGCCATAGTTTGTACGCCTGCTTGAACGATTTGCAGAGCACACTTCTCGAGAGCTGCAGTGGCTGTCTGGTGAACAGTGAGAAGCGACAGATCTCCTACTGTGCCTAGATTATATCTTTGCTTACATAGAACACTCTTGCAGGCTATTGGTTCATTTTTGACGAAGGTTAGAAACTGCGCAAAAGGACTAAGACAGGAGCTAAGGAAATGGATATGACACCACGGTGTTTATGATTTCCTCAGCCCCGATGACAAATGACAAACAGCAGAGCAAAGCTACAAAGGTGGCTAGATGGTTGGTCATCTTGAATGTGTCAGGCGTGTGGTAATTAGGTACTAAGCATACAAGTGGATGTGCGTTCCCTGTTTTGTCTCTGTTTCATCCCCATCTGTCTCAGTGCCTAACTCATCATCATCAGCCTGACTATGCCCACTGCAGGGAAAAGGCCTTTCCCATGTCTCTCCAAGAACCCTCTCCTAATCGCCAGTTGCGGCCACCATATCTCCGCAGACTTCTTAATCTCATCCGCCCACCTAACTTTCTGCCGTCCCCTGGTACGTTTTGCCTTCTCTTGGAATCCACTTCGTTACCCTTGAGGACCAGCGGTTATCCTGCCTCCGCATTGCATGCCCTGCCCAAGCCCACTTCTTCCTCTTGATTTTGACTAGGAATTCATTAACCTGCGTTTGTTCCCTCATCCACTCCGCCCGCTTCCGATCTCTTAACGTTACACCTGTCATTTTTGTTTCCATAGCTCACTGCGTTGTCCTTAACTTAAGCTGAACCCTCTTTGTTAGCCTAACTACAAAGTGCCTGATACAATCACAACAGCAGAGGCTATCCTTGACAGCAGAGACTGTCAAGGATAGTGTCGATCTTTGTTCCATGACCGTGATCTTGTTAGAATGCCAGATTACAGTAGAATCTCTATGATACGAATTTCAGAATGATATGAATTCGTAAAAATTCCCCGGCCAGAGTGCATTGTGTACAATGTGCAGAATTTCGGATGTGCTGAACATTTTCCCGCACCACTGAGGATGATATGAACGGATGAGCCACGATGGCACCCTTGAGCACTAAGCATAGCCCGTACAATGCCGACTGCACGATCTCCAGTCGCGCTGTGTTCACCGCGGTGGCTCAGTGGTTATGGCACTCGGCTGCTGACCCAAAAGACGAGGGTTCGATCCCGGCCGTGGCGGTCGAATTTCGATGGAGGCAAAATGCTAGAGGCCCATATACTGTGCGATGTCAGTGCACGTTGAAGAATCCCAGGTGGTTGAAATTCCCAGAGCCCTCCACTAAAGCGTCTCTCATAGCCTGAGTTGCTTTGGGACGTTAAACCCCTATAAGATCAAAACCATCCAGTTGCGCTGTATGCGCAGGAAGCTATGGCCATGCTGCCATAAATAAATCCCGTCAGCCGTGAACACATCTGCATGAATGTATTTTCCATACGATTGCTCGTTTGGGTTGTATGAAATTTCATATATGAATTTTTTTCGCGAGATCATGAGATTTGTATCATCGAGATCCTACTGCATACAACGCAGAGTTATGTCCATTATACAGTATGCTGGTTGCTTCGTGGAAAGCCTACAGCAGCCTGGTGATGGCTTGCATTGCCTGTACTTCACCACAGAGTACAAGTGTTCTAGCAAACAGTTCCTGTTTTGTAGAAAAGGCAGTGAACACAAGTGGCACATTATGCTTTTGTGTGGTATTTTTTATGCTGTACGATACTTGATGATTGAGACCAGATCAAGCAAGGAATGTGTCTCCAGTTCTTCTCATCCCCACGAAAACTGTTGCTGAGGACACCCAATTTTTGAAAAAATTATGCCATGTGTTTGATGCATGATAGCCTGAGTTGCTTATGCGCCATAAAACCTGATACAATACAATTCTCATTCCCACAGCTGTTTCGCTGTCATTGTTACAGCTGCTATCAACAGATAACTTGCTACAGTCAATTTTGTAATTTCTATATGTGCTCAAAAACTTTTGTTTCATTTATTTTATTTATTTAAAGTACTGTTGGCCCTGCAAGAAAGAGCTCTTGCAGGCTACTGCTGTCTCATTAACATTGCAGCAAGAATTTTCCAGAGCAGTCTGTAGACAGAGGGCAGTGATGGATATATGTTCAAAAGTCTGCACTGTATGCACAGTGAATATCTGCACACAAAGATAAGGTGTTGCCTTTTTTAGACTAGATAGTGACGTGTTCAGCAAGCATGTATGGTCTTCTGACAAACCGATGGTTAAGATATATCCATTAATATCCTTTATGTGCTTGTATACTCATGTGGAATGAAGTTGCTGGGAGGCACTGTACAGCTTAAATACCTAAAAATAGCCTAGCTGTTCACTCAGAAGTTGGCTGAACAGTTGGGTAGAATTTCATCTCGTCAGGTATCAGAATGTGAATAGAAGAAATGGAGTCATAGATTAGGTATAAGGAGATGAGATTGGCATTTCAGAGTCCATACGGGTTTGATGTTCAGTCAACAGGGAACCTGTAAAACTGCGAAACCACTTTCTGTCTTCCCTGACTTGGTCACCGATTGCATTTATTTTGTTTACGGTTAAGTATTTAACCAGGCAGGTGTCTAGAATGCGCATCTCTAAGATAAGCATGAGAATGCGCATCTGAGAGCTTATTGCAGTAGGTATGGTCTTACAGTGCGAGTTTTTTCTCTCCTAGTAGAAATCAAGAGGAAGAAGTGGGCTTGGGCAAGGCATGTAATGCGAAGGCAAGGTAACCGCTGGTCCTTAAGGGCAACGGAGTGGATTCCAAGGGAAGGCAAGCGTAGCAAGGGGCGGCAGAAAGTTAGGTGGGCAGGTGAAATTAAGAAGTTTGCGAAATACGGTGGCCACAACTGGCGAAGGACAGGGTTAATTACAGAAGACATGATGGGAGAGGTCTTTGCCCTGCAGTGGGCGTAGTCAGGCTGATGATGATGATGATGAGCTCTCTCGCTGTGGTACATTCAGCATCTGCACTGGAGTAGTGTTGCCAGCAATACATCTAAGGAAGCACCGCAAAATAATGAGGTACAAAACGGCGGAGTGCAGGTGCGGGGTGCACCTGCCATCGCCATGGTGGCTGCCCTCGGCCTGGCTGCGGAGCTTACGCGAGCCCAGCTGCCCTCAAGTCCAGCGGACCTGGCTGCCCTTGTGCATAAGCGGCTGGACTACCTCAAGACGTCCCGCCCGACGGCCGTCAACCTGGCCAACATGGCCGCCCACCTCGGCAGCATGGCTGACACGCTCGCCAAAAAAGAAGGGCTCTCCGTAGAGGCGATGCGCGATGCGTAAGAAACTCTCTCTCTTCTTCAGACTCTGCTTTGCTTTGGTCGTTGCTAAAGGCTGTCGCAATAAGCGCTGGGATTACTGAGACAAGGTTGCTCGTCACAGCTTGTGCTCAGCCAGTGCCCGTCTCCACTTTGGTGCTGACGAGATCAGCCTCGGCTGCAACAGATCAAGGCCTCTCCAACCACCCCATTCCTTATGGTCTTGCATTCACTGGGAGATAGAGAGGGCAGCCCATCATTAGTGATCCACACTGTGGGAAAAGAAAAAATGTTCTTCTCTTCATGAGGTGACGCTTTGGAGAGGAACATTTGCCAGCCATGCCGTGCCTCCCTGCTAGTGGTGCTGCACTGCAACGAGAGAGTGAACAGGGGCATCGAAATTGGTCCCATTGCAATGCAAGTGGACTGGCTGACATTGAAATAGAGACAACACAAAAGGCACCCCGTGTGCTGTGCGATGTCAGTGCACGTTAAAGATCCCCAGGTGGTCAAAATTATTCCGGAGACCTCCACTACGGCACTTCTTACACTCCTACCACACTCCCTTCCCTTACGGCGTGGTTCAGATGTCCACCAAGACATGTCAAACAGATACTGTGCCATTTAGTTTTATCAAAAACCACTAATAAAGGCGGCATTGAACTCAGTGTCTGCTGTTCTGTTGCTCATGCACGTTCCAAAGAGATTATCTGCCAGTCCACTGTGGTGGATTTCAACTTTTATTATTCAGAATAATCCTTGTTCTCACTGCATGTGCTTCATGTGAAAAGGAATGAGGTGAACCATGAATTACGTGTTTTGTCGTTCGCCTGGGTTTGTTTCGTTTCCAAATGAGGGTGAGTGAGCGTTGATCTGTTGAGGTTGCAGAATGATCCGCTGTCCGTGCAGCATCTGTGCCGAGGCGGAAGGCATGTTGGCCGCAGATGTGGCCGCCAACCAGGCCATTGGCCGGTACGGAGCAGAGCACATGGTGGCCAACTGCCGGGCTGTGGCTGGCGACGGGAAGCTGGGCGTGCTCACCCACTGCAACACAGGCAGCTTGGCCACGGCGGGTTACGGCACTGCACTCGGTGAGGAGACCAAGGCCTTACTGCTAGCCGGGATTATGTTTTCGAGATGCTACTGTATGCTGTATCTTCCGGCTTATAAGTTGCACCTGAGCATACATAGCACCGCCCTGCAAACGGCACTTTTTCTTAAAAAAAAAAAATCATACAGATGTCATGCCGATTTATAAGATGCATCTGTTCATCCTGCCAATCATGTAAAAATGCACTGAGGATGCGTTTTTTAAATACTGTGGCGAAAAATGCTTGTCGCAACTGCCGTGTCCAACGAGGTCTGGCTCATCATCATCATCAGCCTGACTACGCCCACTGCAGGGCAAAGGCCTCTCCCATGTCTCTTCCATTAACCCTGTCCTTTGCCAGTAATTGCAGCCACCTTATTCCCGCAAATTTCTTTGCAGGTTCTGTGCAGTTCGGTCCACTGTTGAAGGGAACATACGACCGTGTGGCCTCCGCGCTTTGTGAAGCCCTGTTGCCTGGATGCAGCGAGAATGGGCGGCATCAGGCGGATGCGCGGAAAGACCAGCCGCCATGCTTACTGTGCACGCATCTTGTGCCGTCAGTTCTCGTATGTTCTGGGCGGCAGCGCTTTGCGAAGCGCGGAAGCCACGCGATCGCATGTTCCCTTCAACAGTGGACCGTACTGTACTACATGTGCACCCCATGCATACTCCATGTGTGTGGCAGCTGTACTGAGTGTGTACTGCCTGTGAGGTGTCATAAGCAATGACGTGCAACCTTGTAACAATGACGAAGTACCTGCTGGTGCGCAGGTGTGGTGAGGCGTCTGCATGAGAGTGGCCGGCTGGAGCGGGCCTACTGCACCGAGACGCGCCCCTACAACCAGGGCTCGCGGCTTACAGCCTACGAGCTCCTGCACGACCGCATTCCAGCCACGCTCGTCTGTGACAGCATGGTCGCAGCCCTGTTGGCCACGGGACGCGTGCATGCAGTCGTGGTTGGGGCCGACCGGGTCACCGCCAACGGCGACACGGCCAACAAGATTGGTGCGTCCCTTCCCCCTCCCTTTCAGTGGTGGCTTGAGCCGGGTGGCGTACTTGAATAGATTTTAAGGCAGAAGCCTTTAATGGCTCATACTCGTGGCCATGACTCTGTTCGTTACATCTGAAGTGAAAGTCATTACTAGTCATTGCTAGTCACAAGTCATGACTAACTAGTCATTAGCCAGGTGTCAACTAATTAGTCATGACTAACTAGTCATTAACCAGTCATCTAATTAGTCATGACTAGTTAGTCAATAGCTAATCATGACTAGTAAGTCTAACCAATTTTGAGTAGTTAGTCATGACCAGTCATAAACTAATTATTCATAACTAGTTAGTCATTAGCCATTAATGTACTAATTAGTCATTACTAGTTAGTCATGAACCATTCATGACTGGTTAGGCATGGGTCATGACTAATTTGTTTTTAATTACATACTCCGCTTATTTCTTGATTAAGAAGCACAAGTTCAGAGTGGCACAAATATGACCCAGTTGTTGGCGATCCGCATAACTGTCTTCAGCTGCCATTTGTGCATTCATGTAAATATAAAAAAAAATTGAGGGGGCACTTTGACGATCTAAAGTGCGCGAGGCAAAAGCCTTTCCACGGAACTTTGGCTGCATGGCCGTAGGCACACACGAGGGCCAACTTAGATTGGCTATTCATGACTTATTAGTCATGACCTATTACTAATGGGGCGTGACGCAGGCTAATCAATCCAACCCCAATCCAACTAGTCATGACCCAGGCCAATCCAAGTCGCCTCATACCCACCTCGTGTGTGCCTATGACTATGCAGCCAAAGTTGAGTGGAAAGGCTTTCGCCTCGCGCACTTTAGATCGTCAAAGTGCCCCCTCAATTTTTTTTATATTTACATGAATGCACAAATGGCAGCTGAAGACAGTTATGCGGATCGCCAACAACTGGGTCATATTTGTGCCACTCTGAACTTGTGCTTCTTAATCAAGAAATGAGCAGAACATGTAATTAAAAACAAAACGTTTCTTGTGGTGTCTTCAACTGCTAACTTTGATCCTCTGACCCAGAGTGCACAAATCGGGAGCGAACACTGAATCTGAGTCTGAGGACAGATCGCCCAGCCAATATCCAGCTTGACTGCATTCAGTGGTCTCACACATGGACCGATTTCATGAGCCACTTATGCTCAGTTTGTGCAGGTGGGCTTTTATAAAATGAGGGTCATCCGTGCGAAAGGGTAGGGCAACAGGAAGTAGTGCATGTGACACTTAGAAGCTCAGACCGGGTTCGACATTTGGCCACGGCAGTTAGATTTGCACCAGTCTTATGCAAGTCTAACTGCCGTGGCCAAATGTCAGACCTGGTCTGTGCTCCTAAGTGTCACATGCACTACTTCCTGTTGCCCTACCCTTTCACACGGATGACCCTCATTTCAGTATGAACAAACTAGATGCTATATCCAGATGCTATATCATATTGGAATAAATTGCCTGAAGATGCGGTGAAGTGTACGTCCGTGGAACTATTTCGTAATTATATAAAAAAAATTGACTTTTCTGTTAATTAATTCTCTCCTATTCTTTTTGTGTTTGGATGAGAGAACATCTCTGTATTTTTGAATTTTTGTTTTTACTCTGATTACAATGATGCATTGTAAACACTCCTGCATGGGCCCGAAAAGGGCCTGCAGTATGCTTAAATAAATAAATAAATAAACTAGCCTGGTAGATCTTGTTTTTTTTTTCTTGTTTCTTTGTGCAATTCCAAGGGAAAGAAAGCATATCTGGGGGCTGGCTGAGAGTCAGGTGGAGAGATGGGACTGGCGAGGAGACCTGTAAGATAGCTGCAGTGGATCAAAGAATGACAGGTGAAGTCCAGTATCTGCATGGACGATGCACCCTGTCGGGTTGGGCTGGTTTAGTAACCCCCTTTTAACTACTAAACTGAGTACGTATTTACTGGTGCCACTTGTATTTTCACCTGTGCCTTTCACACACTTGTACTGCAAGCTGGCCATGGTAGGTGACACTGTTCCCCCCTGTTTGCAGGCACCTACCAGCTGGCCATCTGTGCCAAGCACCATGGGGTGCCCTTCTACGTGGCCTCCCCCACCACCACCGTGGACGCCAGCCTGCCCACTGGCCAGGAGATCCCCATCGAGGAGAGGCCCCCACAGGAGATGACCTCCATACAAGGTGTCGAGCTGGCTCCCAAAGGTAGGTTTCATTGCATCTTAAAGGGCAAAGTGCAAGCGAGTTGGTTCAACATTATAGGAACAGCGCAAAGACATGGACACGAAAGCAAGACAGGCAGGACGCTGACCTACACATCTTCGCCCTGTTACGACAACACTTAAAGGGTCCCTGAAAAGGGTGTTCGAAGTTGGCTGTAATATGCTCGCATTATGTAGAGTACAAGCCACCGAGTGGTCATGCTGCGTACGTGACCTCAAAAGCGAGCTGATCATTTACAATATATTTTAAAATTTTGAGCTTATACACCTCAGGGCGACCATCGGTGCCAGGCTTTTTCCCGAGCATTCGCCCGAATCCGTGCGCAACATGTCATGCAGCACTCATTACATCAGCAGCAGAGGGCTACCATTGGTTCGGCCCGCCAACTCTTTCTGATGTCACGCAGCTACCATGGCTGCAACCAGAAGCCCCCCCCCCCCCCCCCCCTCCTCACGGGGAACTCCCGCGCTCGTTGACAGCCAGCGGAGGGGCCGTTTGGGTAGGGCCTGCAGGGGAGCGCCAACATTTCAGAGTGCAAAAGTGACGAGAGGAGAGAGAGAAAGGCATGAAAACGAGGAAATTCAAATTTGGACTACTGATAACCGAGTTTCCACAAAATGCATTAAAAAAACACTTGCCGGAGGATATTTGTGACGCTGCGTCCCTTAACATCCTAGGTATAGTGAACGTTATTAGAGCCCCTTTAAAGGGACAGACACCAAGGACAAGTCTGTCTAACGTGTTCTTGGTAAAAATTGATCACATGGCTCATTCCAGGTATTACTCATCCCTCGTTCCAAGGTGGGCTTCCTTTTCAAGTTTGTATGCTTCACCAATTTAACTGGCAGAAGCCTATGCTGCAGAGGGTTAACATGAGTTTACACCTGTCAAAGATATTTTAAAGAATGGGGGCAGTAATAGTGCCCAGAGTGTGCTACCCTTATACAGAAAAGACCAAAAAAAAAAAAGGGACAGTAGTGGAGGAGCACAAGGCAAGATCAAGGAGGTCATAGAGCCCTCAGAGCCACTGGCCATTGGAGAGCGATGGGATGAAACGATAAAGGAAGCCAAGTGCCCAGAGGCTGGCAGATGATGCGATCAAGGATGATGGCGTAGGACGGTGGTGCCTGAAAGGATGATGAACTGACGACCGGTTGTTCGACACACAGCTCACAAGAGGGAAGATGATACGCTCATACAGGGTCTTTTGCCCCATCTGTCGGTCGTTGTGGATCTCCAGTGAGTGCACAGGTGCTATTTGCTGAAATGCAGGCACTGCACTGCACTGCCTCGTTCCCTGTCTGATCAGTACCGAATGTTGCTGTGCACAACACAACAGGGAATACTGTATTGCTGCATGGGGAAGAGTGTTCAGAACTTGGACAGTGGCTGCTTGCACAGGGGGAATGTTAATGCCTCTTGTGTTGCATTATTTATTAGGCTTATGCGCATATTCGGTCGAATAGTAAAGTATTCGATTTGATCCGAATCGTGTGGTATTCGAAACCTGGAAGTATTCATTCTCGAGCGAATAACGTTTCTGGAACGCTTGCTTCATGTGCTTCATGAGGCACATGGAAATGCCCCTTATCAATTGACGCCTGCCGCATTGTGGTATGGGGCACATATACCAGTGTCCCAGCTAAATGTAACCAAGCTTTTAAAAAACACGGGCTGTCCTAGCTGTCTGAAACCAACTGAAGGTTGTTTAGTGTCGCGTGACCTAGTCTCCAGTATTTTTTTCCTTCTTCAAGGTTGACTAATTAGTCAAGCTTAATTAACTAACTTTTTAATTACTGACTTGAGGAACAAAGTGTCAATGGAAAAGTTGTAGATCGCTTTGAGAAACAGCTTACTGGGACATTTGCCGCAAAGTAATATTTACGTAAAGTAGTGTTTTTACCGGCCTTTAACCATAACCTGCACAATAAGAAAGAGCTTCCACATGACAACTGTGCCACTTCAACATTCCAAGATGGGTTCTAAAGAACAAAATCCGTTCTTTCTGAAGTCCTCTCCTCGATGAGACTTTGGGTGCACATTGGGGCAGAGAAGTGAGCGAGCAGCTGGTCACGTGACAACTTTCTTTTAAGGCCAATAAATGAAGCTACGTAAGTCGTAACTTGACGGAAACAGCACTAGCGATTTTTCGAGGTGATCTAAAACTTTTTCATTGGCACTTTCTTCCTGAAGTCAATAATTAAAAAGTTAGCTAATTAAACTTAACTAATCAGTTAACTTTGAAGAATGAAAAAAAAATACTCAAGACTAGGCCACGCGACTATGAACAACCCTCAGTTGGTTTCACTGGACTAGGTCACTTCGCCTTTTTTAAAAGTTTGGTTACATTTAGCTGGGACACCCTGCATATACGCCTTGCAGGTGTTCGTGAAGTCACCAGTTAAAAGCAACATCCACGGCGCACCAGCAGTCGGAGGTCCCACAAATAGCTATAGGCTCCGTCTATAGGTTGACTCCCCTAATTCCTGGTGGCCATTTTCACAACTGGTCGACATAGCTGCAATGAGTGCAACAAAGCTTCAATGCACTCCTTTTATTTTCATGTAATGGCGCTGTGCGCTAAAAAAAATGCATTTTGGAGATGCCTATTTTATTGTTCAACCTTTTTTGAAGTGCAGCCAAGCTGAGATATATCACACACACGATTATCCCCTTGAAAATCCTCTGTGAATGTATGCAAAAGTTGCGCAGTTCACCGAACTGCGTGCCGTGCCCCTGAATGTGGACTTCTCCTAATGACACTCTTCAACCACTTTCTGCATGCAGAGACAAATCAACTGCGTGGTCTTAGCACCTGCATGCTGGTAGCACTTGTGCTGTGAAACCACGTGATGAGGTGACCTCAATTGGGGTGTTCTTGAGGATGGCCTTCGGTCTCTTGTACCGCTCTTCCACACCACATTGCCATCATGCTAATGGGTAGTTAGTGCACATCGCTGCCGAAGGCATTGCACAAACTTTTCAAGAGTTCCTCCACTCATTGGCACTGCTCAGCAGGAGCTTGCAATGACTAAGCGCCAGCACTAGGGCCTAGTCAGGTGCCCTCATGTGTCATCTTTCATCATCATCATCATCAGCCTGACTACGCCCACTGCAGCGCAAAGGCCTCTCCCACGTCTCTCTCCAATTAACCCTGTCCTTCGCCAGCCGCGGCCACCGTATCCCCGCAAGCTTCTTAATCTCATCCGCCCACCTGACTTCCTGCCGCCCCCTGCTACGTTTGCTTTCTCTTGGAATCCACTCCGTTACCCTTAAGGACCAGCGGTTATCTTGCCTTCGCATTACATGCCCTGCCCAAGCCCACTTCTTCCTCTTGATTTCAACTAGGATGTCATTAACCCGCGTTTGTTCCCTCACCCACTCCGCCCTCTTCGGATCTCTTAACGTTACACCTATCATTTTCCTTTCCATAGCTCGCTGCGTTGTCCCTAACTTTAGCTGAAACCTCTTTGTTAGCCTCCACGTTTCTGCCCCATAGGTGAGTACCGGTAGGATACAGCTGTTGTATACTTTTCTCTTGGGGGATATTGGTAAGCTACATTCATGATCTGACAGAACCTGCCACATGCGCTCCACCCCATTCTTATTCTTCTAGTTATTTCCCTCTCATGATCCGGATCAGTTGTCACTACCTGCCCTAAGTAGACATATAGCCCTGCACAAGTGTGGAGAACTGAGCTTGTTGGTGAAGGTTCATACTTGAAACAGCGCGAAAGACGGGACAGAAGAAGGAGACAATAAGCAGAGAAAGTTGGGCTAGTTGGTGTGGATTCATACTTAGCAGCGCAAAAAATGAGGACCAAAGCGAACGAGGAGAGACAACACAAGCGCAGACTATCAACTGAATTTTTTATTCACGAAAGGGAAGCTTTTAAAGGCGTTAGAAAATACAAAATTGAAACACAACAACCACTACCACACGTGCAAAAGAAACGTATGACATATCATTCCTGCGTGAAATACGAACACAACAACAGGATAACAAGTGCAATCACATCAAGCCAACCCCCCGTACTGTCTGCTCAAGAACCTGTGCAGAAAAGGAACCTCCTTTTCCTGCAGGCTGAAGCTTACTTGATTAAAAACGAAGGAGACGCGTGTGCCGCATCACCGTCGTCCAGCCTGCAGGAAAAGGAGGTTCCTTTTCTGCACAGGTTCTTGAGCAGACAGTACGGGGGGTTGGCTTGATGTGATTGCACTTGTTATCCTGTTGTTGTGTTCGTATTTCACGCAGGAATGATATGTCATACGTTTCTTTTGCACGTGTGGTAGTGGTTGTTGTGTTTCAATTTTGTATTTTCTAACGCCTTTAAAAGCTTCCCTTTCGTGAATAAAAAATTCAGTTGATAGTCTGCACTTGTGTTGTCTCTCCTCATTCGCTTTGGTCCTCATTTTTTGCGCTGATAAGTATGAATCCACACCAACTAGCCCAACTTTCTCTACTTATTGTCTCCTTCTTCTGTCCCGTCTTTCGCGCTGTTTCAAGTATAGATCTTTAGCCCTGTCCGCAGAGACAATTGTATATATTGTCTAAATTCCGATATAAACTCAATCTCAATCGTATGTTAATTTTAACGAGTGATTATTCATTTATAGTGTACTGATAACAGGATTAGACTTCTTATGATAGCGAGTTGCTAGTAGCAAAGCACCATCCTCATAAGTTTCGATGCCATCATTGCACCATTTGCGACACGCCCAGATCTGTGCCATCACTGGTGCCGACTCTAGAAGCACCATTTTGTATTCATTTGTAAGTTGTAGTGTGTATATTCTTTCATTCTTGCGTCTGACAGTATACTTTCGAGCAAAATAGCTAACAGTAACAAAAAAAATGCTTTGTTGTACACGACTTTACAAAGTAAACGCAAAAACATATCAATAGCACTGTGCGTTATGCAATAGCATGTCAAGCACAAATTCATTTATAGCCCTAGGCACTTCAGTTAACCTTGTTCTACGCCTGCGACACTTTTTTCTCCCATGTTGCCTTGAGGTTACGTCAGCTTCCAGCGGGATGAAATGCAGCACGGCTGTGTTTGTTGCACATGCAGGCATTGAGTGCTGGAACCCGGCCTTCGATGTCACCCCAGCCGAGCTCATCACCGGAGGCATCATCACCGAGAAGGGCGTCTTCCCGGCGTCGCGGGTGCTGGACAGCCTCAGGAGCTGAATTGTTGATCAGCACTGAACCACTGCAGCAGAGCGACTTGTAGACAGCCATTCTGAAATGGCAGCAAGGAACGTCCTCGAGGAATCAACAGCTTGGTGGTAGAGAAAAGGCAATGTAAGGTGTGCTCTTGGCTTGTCGGGAGATGCCTTCTATCACCACAGACATCGGGTGCCCGGTGGTCCACATTAAGGACGTTGTTAGGAAGCAGAACTGTATTTTTCTAATAAAAAGTACTTTTGTTGTATAAAATGCTCAAGCACTTTTTTGGAACCACATTGCAACAAGCGTTAGCTACATCCCACACTTTTTGTGTGTGCATGAAAAGTGTGAGGTTTAGCGTGTCGCTTCTTTTTCACCTATCTTGTCATTTTCAAAGAACTGCCACGTGAAAATAGTTCAGGGGGCACTCTGACGATCTAAAGTGCACAAGGCCAAAAGCCTTTTCATGCAACTTTGGCTGCACGGCCGTAGACACACACGAGGTGGCTATGGGGCGACTTGAACTGGCTAGTCATGAGTAATTAGTCATGACCCATGACTAACTGGTCATGCTTACTAGTCATGATTGGTTAATGACTAACTAGTCATGACTATTTGGTTGACACTAATCGTGACTAATTAGTTGATGACTAACTGATCATGACTAATTAGTTGACTAACTAGTCATGATTGGTTACTAACCAGAAATGACTAACCAGCCATGACTGGTTAATGGCTAACTAGTCATGACTGGCTAATGACTAGTTAGTCGTGACTAGTTTTGACTCACCTCAGATGTAACGGACGGGTAGAGTCATAGCCACGAGTATGAGCCACTGAAAGCCTTTAAACGTGAAGTTACATTAAAACAATGCAAATTGTACCCGAACTCAAGGCCTTGGGCGTAGCGCAGAATGAAATCATAATTTCCTTTCATTAAGCATGTTTATTTCACGCCCTGTAAACAACAGCAAGCAGATTGAAAACTCCTCAACCTTTCAATACAGACTGGAGACCTAAAAGAGCAACATAAAATGCGGTAACTGCATTTAATCTCAAGGGAAACAAAGTTCAACAACCATTGCAAAGCAGCACATTCTGCTGCAGTTTGACCAATTCCACTTCATTAGGAAAATGTCACACCCGCTATTATGTAGTGAACACAGCCCCGCTATATCCAAAACAGTAGCATGCAGTATATATGAAATGCATAAATACGAAAATACACATTACCCATTAGTACCGTTGCTCTGTGACAGCTTTTCTTGGCAATGAAGGGAAGGCTACGGAGAGACAAAGCGTCCGTAGCTACGTCATTCGATCAAATAGTTCGGCTTCATGATGGTATTCCTGGCCGCCTGGCACACTGTTCTCTTCATTCCATGGATGGAAAAGCTCATGCCATCTATGGAAGCTTCTTGTAACTAAACGTGCCTCGCAGATTTGTTGCAATCAGAGAAATATTTTTTCCTTGACTTTGTTCAAAACACGCAATAACGTCTGAAATATGCTTTAAATAAGGAATATTGACAATACACAATATTTTAAGAGAACACTGATAACTTCAAGTCAGGACAATATTCCGCTGTAAAGGCATGGAGGGCATGTTTGCGCTCCATCTTCTGCTCCACTGCCAAGAAAAAAGCCGTTGGGGAGGAGTATGGTACAATCATTTTGTCCAATCCAATCTGATCCAAGTGAATAAACAGTGTCCATGTATCAGATACGTGCATAAAGTTCTCAATAGCTTTGGCAGCTTGAGTCATTTGCTATGCAGCCATGGAATAAAACATTGGCATAGAGAGATCCAACATTCATAAAAGTGCGACTATGCACCAAAATTTTTTTCCCAGAGAGAGTTGTAGAATATGTTGACTCAATCCTATGCAACGTGTGCGAAAAAGTACAGTGCACTGTGAGCGCACAATCATCAAAAATAACACCCAATCACAAGTTAACATTAAATGCAGTTCATCCTATTATGACATCATCACCTACCATGTACACCCGGCCAAATCTTTGACTGGCTAGGGTGTTGCATCGCTAAATGCACCTTGTAAAAGGTTCTTTTCAGCTGCACCGCTGGCATATTCATGCTGCAATTTGACGCGTGAGATGGCATTTCGTGGTTCCTTTTTGTTCATATAATTTTTGAGTGGAGTACTTGCGTGTTTACATCAAAGTTATCAGAGATATTCATCGTCTGCCACTACGAAGAGCCCAAACAAGCGGAATATGCAGCAATAGTTCTGGTCCATATGGCTTCCTCCTCTGGGTAACCTATAACTCCTTTCATGGCAGACAAGTCGTTTACCCAGAGTAAGCGTAAATGCGCCACCAGAACCATTGCTGCGTATGCCGCTTGTTTCGGCTCTTCGTAGTGGCAGACGATGAATATTTCTGATAACTTTGATCTAAACATGCAAGTACTCCACTCAAACATTATATGAACAAAAAGGAACGAAATGCCATCTCACGTGTCAAATTACAGCATGAATATGCCAGCGGTGAAGCCGAAAAGAACCTTTTACAAGGCGCATTTAGTGATGCAACACCCAAGCCAGTTAAAGATTTGGCCCAGTGTACTCTCTCCCTCGCTTCTTTTCTTCCCTTTGCCCTCTGGTGAGAGGCAGCAGATCAGGGACACTTTCCTCCAGACAACATTTTCCTCTCACTGAAAACTCTTTCCCAACACGAAAAAATGCCAGCGGTGGGAAACTGCGCAGCTAAAAACAAGCACCAGGAAATGATGGAACAATAACCCTGCCGTGACATTTCGCCAGATCAGGGTTGTCGGATCACCACCCACAACACCCATGCGTTGAAATCTGTTGCTCGGACTGGTCCAAAACTCTGAGGTCAGCAGACCTTCACGCCACAGGTAGCATGCACATGAACTGGTCAGTCCTGCTCCAAACATGGATGTTGAGGGGAAAACAAAGTTGCCATCGATGGCCGACTGTGCAGCCCAGTACCCGAAAGTGGCCACTGCTTATGCTCGGACTCTGTGGGTTTGGTAATCGGTAACACTGAAGGGCTCTGTTGGCAGCCAATGCTGCTGTGATGCCCCCAACACCTTCGTTCCTTGACATCATATGTGCTGCCGTTTACTCCATCATCATCATCAGCCTGACTACGCCCACTGCAGGGCAGAGGCCTCTCCCATGTCTCTCCACTTAACCCTGGCCTTTGCCAGTTGCGGCCACCCTATCCCCGCAAACTTCTCCATCTCAGCCGCCCACCTGACTTGCTGCCATTTACTCCTTCGTCATCATCATCAGCCTGGCTACGCCCACTGCAGGGTAAAGGCCTCTCCCACGTCTCTCCAATTAACCCTGTCCCTCGCCAGTTGCGGCCACCCTATCCCCGCACACTTCTTGATCTCATCCGCCCACCTGACTTCCTGCCGCCCCCTGCTATGCTTGCCTTCTCTTGGAATCCACTCCGTTACCCTTTATCCTGCCTTCACATTACATGCCCTGCCCAAGCCCATTTCTTCCTCTTGCTTTTGACTAGGATGCCATTAGCCCGCATTTGTTCCCTCCCCCACTCTAACCTCTCACTTCAGGACACTTGTGCAGCTGGAAAAATGTTGGAGGCTTTCACATAATCTGGCACAAGCTTTAGCATTGCCTGTTAAGGGACCTGTGTAAGGACATGTAGGGCGTAAGCCGCTTGAAGATTCTCAGACAAGACGAGACGTCTGTGCAGTTCGACCATTTATTCTCTGTGTGGTAACGGAGCTGCGGCGGGGAGCACGAGAGGCGCGCCCCCCGCTGTTGCAAGAGGGAAAAGGGAGGAGAAGGAAAGAGCGTGCCAGACGCGAGAGTGCACGGGGTGCTGTCTGATTGGTCTGGATCGTTTCAGGTGACAGCGCAGACTCCAACCGCAACAGCGACTGCCAGAGAAACTGGCAGAGCTTCATGCTTGAAGTAGGCTTGGGAAACTCAATGATGGCGCACAATTTTTCGGGAAGTGGGCGGATGCCGTTGTTGTCCAAGTGATGGCCGAGAAATTCGAGAGCTGGCTGTCCGAACTCACTCTTTTCGGTGTTGACAACAATGCCGTTAGCCGAAAGAGTCTGGAAAAGTGGGCGGAGGTGGTGCAGGTGTTCTTCAATACATGAACTTGCCACGAGAATGTCATCCACGAAGGCGAACACGAAGGGAAGGCCGTGCAGAGCCGGCGTGAAATCTTGTATGTTGGGCAGCGGGTATCGGTCTGGGACGGTCTTGGTGTTCAGGAAACGATAGTCTCCGCATGGTCTCGTCTCCTGACTTCTTCGGGACAAGATGGAGATGCCCACCTGCTGAATCAGGGTCTGATGATACCAAATTCCAGCATATGCTTGAATTCTGTACGGGCCACTTGGAGTTTGTCCGGAGCCAGGCGTCGTGGGTGAGGGAAAACAGGTGGTCCTGATGTTATATATAATGTGGTGCTGAACGTTGTGGCAAACGAGCTGAGTCCAATCCGGGGGTAACTTGGGAAATTAGCTTGGGAAATTCACTAATCAGGGCTGCAAACGGCTCTTTGGAAACTGTAGCGCATGAGGGTGCTACATCGGTAGTTGCACGTGCTGCAAGCCATGAATAAAGAGAGTCGTTGTGGAGTCAATGAGGTGCCTTCGCTTGACGTCGATGAGGAGCCCGTGCTTGCTTAGAAAGGCGGCACCAATTATGGCAGAACCAATGTCGGCGACTAAAAACACCCACCAGAAAACTCTTCGAAGCCCGAGGTTGAGCATCACAGAACGGAATGCATGTACTGGAATGCATGTTCCGTTAGTGACTGCGACATTGCAACTAGCGTGGAAAGCACAAGGACAGCGACAAAAGGAACCGACAGGAAAGCACGCTAGACTTCAACCGACGTTTTAATGCACACATAACAAACAGATTTTTACACTTCTATTCGGCGCATGCTCAGGAGACTGTACCCCCGCCCCCTTCTCTTTATCACGAAGCAGGCTGTCATAACAAAGAGTAAACCTTTAAACCAAATTGACGCGCAAGTTTTTTGACAAATAGATTATCTCTTTTTTCGTGAGGGCTACTGAGGGTGTGCTCACGCACTTCCATGAGCATGTTCCGTATGCTGCTTGGAGGTAGGAAATTGCAGCGGAAGCACGCTCTGCTTTTGTGGCTGGGAGAATGCTCACCTGAGCCCCGGTGTCAATAAGAAATTTCTGTCCGATGGTTCTGTCAAAGATGTGGAAGAGGCGATATTCTTCTTGGCACTGACCGCTCGTCACCGCTAGTGGTCAGCCGGTTGGCCGGTTTTCCGCCCAGCTGCAAGGCAGGAGGCAGTGGCGGGCGCTGGCACTGAAGCAACGATGGTAGCAGCAGATGTGTGGGCCCAAGGATTGACTTCGCTCACGCTGTCCGCACTGTCGAGGCGTTGAGGAGCGATGACGTTGGCGTCGACGGCGTGGAGGCGGCTCTGGCAGTGTGGTTGCCGCAATCAGTTTCTTGAGCTGCGAGCAGAGGCGGTCAACTTCGGAAGGCGTAGCAGTGGTGGATGCAATATGAGACGGTTGAGGAGTGGTGACAGGAACGGCCAACGGCGACGACTGCGTGGGCGTGCTGACAGCAACGACAATGAAGTGTGGTGTGGCCACTTCCATCACTTTGTCGGCTAGCGCAACGAGTGATGCCAAATCCATGGTTGCGGCTGTGGCAAGCACCATTTGGACGTTGGACAGTAGGCGCTGTATAAAAAGTTCACGCAGCACAGCATTGTCCATGGTCTGCGCACTGTTACCGAGAAGCTGCGTCATCCGCTGCAAGAGCTGACTTGGCCGTCAGTCACCAAGCTCCTCCGTGGAGAGTAGCTGTTGTATTCTCGTTCTTTGCAGTACGGTTGCCTTCAGGTCATTGTATGGATGAGCCGGAGGATTGGTGCTGAACGAGATGAGTATGTCGAACACCTCCTCTGTAGCTGTTGATGGCAGTACGCCGACCACATGGTGAAATTTCTGCTTCTGCAATGTAATTCTCGAGAGCTGGAATTGAGATTCCACTTGCAGGAACCACATGGCTGGGTTGCGTTCCCAGTACGGTGGGAAACGCACTGTGACATCAGAGACGGCTTCGCCGGGCACATCTGGCATTGTCTGGCTGAGGTTGGGCGTAAGTGGTTGATTCGCCTCCATTTCAGCTGCGTGAGTTGACGTCCTGTCTTCGTCAACGTGGGGAAAGGCTTGGCTCTACGTTACTCAGGCGCGTCGAAAGCCGGGTCACCAATTGTAGGGGCGTAAACCGCTTGAAGATTCTCAGACAAGACGAGACGTCTGTGCAGTTCGACCGTTTATTCTCTGTGTGGGTGAGAAAAAAGCACGCATACGTTGTGCCGGCGAGGGCTGGCGCACTATGGACATTTGATGGCCACACACACTGGTCATGGTGATGTCACTTTTTGTGGACAACGTCCATGAGTAATCATTAAAGAGTTTAGAGGGCTAGCTGGTACTGGTTTTCTGATCTCTCACAATTACTAGCAAAACAAAAGATGCCGACAGAACAAAAAATGACAGGAAAAGTGCTCGTTGTCCTGTCAATTTGCTTTGTGTACTGTCTGCGCCTGTTTACTTTGCTAGTAAACACGAATTCAGGTAAACATCTACCAGGTCTTGTGGGGATGTAGGGTCTGGCTATAACAGATGATGCTATAAGAGAAGCGCACATTCCACATTTGCATAATGAGGCTCTGCACGCAGTGGACTACTGGTGCCATCTGTGAGAGGGGGAACAAATGCGTTCCAGTTCAAACAGGGCCTCTGAGCTTGCCAACACACCGCACACTGCGCAAGTGATCTCAGAGGCAATGCATCAGGAGAAGTAACTCAGTTCACTTCCAATAGGCAGTGAAAGTGTTCTCTCACTTAGACCCGTCGTAGGTGTAACATTTGGCAGTTAAGGAGAGATGAGGATCTTAAAAACTTTTTTTCATTTGTTAACATATCTTTCTGAAACTTAGCACCTAGGTATATCCTTGCATGCTGATTTCCAATATATGCATTCAGATTTCAAATATCTCAGCTGGAAGGAAATATATGCCAAAATAAAATATCCTAATTAGGTCATTTCTTACGGGTCTTGATAGTAATTTATCAGGTAAAGAAAGATTTTTAAGAATAAGCAGACATTTGCAAAAGCCCAAAGCACATCCTAAAGCTAACAAAATGAGTATAAAATCATTTTGTTGATCACAAATAAATAACAAAGTTGGAAAGAAAAAATGATGTGCCAGTAATTTGCCACCCCTGGCCTAATTGCTAATATATCATGTTTAAAGGAAAAAAGAAAGCTTTAGGATGTGCGGTGGAGCTTTGGAAATGCTTGCATATTCTTAAAAAAGTTTTTTTTTAGCTGATAAATTACTATAAAGGCCTGTAAGAAATGGCCTAATTTTGATGTTATTTTGTGATAAATTTTCTTCCAGGTGAGATACTATTCGAAATCTAAATGCATATTTGAAATCAGCATTCTATGATACGCCTATGTGCCAAGTGTCAACAAGTTACAAGTAAGAAACAAGTTTTTAAGACCCTCCTCCACTCCTTGGCAATTCAATGAGTGGAACTCCATGAGTGTGTTATGTATGACAAACATAAAGCAGCCATAGGCTGTCACTAGTCCCACTGTTGATGCTTTTCCATGAACAAAGGCAAACATTATCATTATACGCTAGAAGTTCCCACTGGGAGCGGGCTGCAACTAGTGTGCAGCAGATTGCATGTGGCTGCTGCTGCCAATGATTAGTCCAGCTAGGCCCTGCACTGGTCACGAGCTCCCCCTGACTGGCCGGGGGTGAAGTAGGGGTAGGCAGAGGTTGTAGAAGGAGCTCTCCATGAGGGAATCCAGAGGGCGCCACGCAACCCACCCATTCTCCTGCAGCCGCTGCCTCGCTCCTTCCAGCAGACCCTGCTTCGCATCATTCCTGTACCAGTGTGGGTCCTGCAGGGCAGAGACAGGAACCACACTGTTGACTCCCATCAGCACTCGCCACAATGATTCACAGTGCATTGTTTGTCTTGGGCCCCTATTCTAAATGCGAGAAAAAACAAACGGACACAGTACCCAACTGTTACCTACCATTCCAATGTTGAGAGCTGGGCATAATGGCACAGCCATACTACACTGCGCACAAAACGCAGAACATAGAGAATACAGTAAAGGGTAAAAAGAACCACGACAAGAACAGGACGAGGGAAGAGAAGTGGACAGGACGAGCAATAACCAGCAACTCTTTTTACACTTTAACATGCCAGACCAAATGGCCCAGAACTTGGCCGTGTGGCACAGAGAAGAGGGCAGGACAACCGCGCCCTATGGACCAGCAATTGACAGAACGTTACAGCAAGGGCACTTATCATGAGGAGGACAGCACAGAGAGAGCATAACTGCAGGCTGGCTGGTCATTGCATCATGAAACAGCATGCTCCCACATGCCTTCGTGTCAGTGAAACAAGGTCAATCCTGAGACGGAAGCTATGTTCGCCATGTGACTGAACGATGTTGTTACAAACTGGTGCTTATCGCATCCGCAATCAGCTCACAATGGGCTTGCCTAGAAACCAAGATGTGGATGATGCTCTGAAGGGGGGGGGGAGACCGAGGACTGTCATGAGGCAGGGGAACGGTCCGTGTCGCGAGGACAGGAGTGGGATTTGTAAGACAGATGGCAGACAACCAACAGGTTCCGAAGCAAACAAGTCCATGCCCCTTTATTTAGTAGGTGTATATATACACATACGCTGGCTCAGGGGGGGGGGGGCCACACAGACAGGTGGCATCATAAATAAATGTGTGCGACCTCTATGAGGATGAAGTTCAGCTACTAATGCTCGCAGTTAGCACATCACCCTATGTACTGAAGCTCGATGCCATTGTCATCTGAGTAATGCACATATCAGGCTTTCTAGATTAGATGAAGCTGTGCACTATTTGTGAGCGTCACACGCTATATGGATATCCAGATTATCTAAACAGTTGGGTGACATTTAGATACCCTGCACTTACAATAATTTTATCAGGGTTTTCAAGGACAGCAATCGGTGAAAGCTTCACAGTTTTTGGCAGGTCTAATGGGACTAATCTGTTTGTCAACTGCACACCAGAAATCAAATTCTGTGGCCAGTCTATATTTGTGGGCCATATACAACCAGCTGCAGATGACTGCTACCATGACCAGCATCACGAATGTCAATTTACTGTCTGTCTTTAAGGGGGCAAGCCTGGCCTTGAAAAGAAAATATTAATGATCTCTTCATAGTTAAGAAATTTTTAGAGAACATGTATTTTTGTGTGCTGAGTCTAGATATGTAATTTATTTTCATGTAAAACAATTCCTTGAGCTTATGAAATTTGCTCCAGGTAACTCGCTGAAATGTATGCCATTCGGTTCTCTTATAAGGGAATGCAATGAGGGTAAAACTATCATCCCGGCTATCATAAAACTTGAGTTATAGGGTACTGAAGCTGCCACTTCAGAAACAGGAGTACACATTTTTCTTCCGATTTCTGAAGCGACAACTTCTAAACCCTATAACCTAAGTCCTATGATAGGTAGGAAGACAGTTTCACCCTTATTGCATTCCTTGGTGTCAAGAAAACGCAATGGCATACGTTTCAACAAGTTTCCCGCAAGAAATTTTCTTCAAAGCTCTTCACAAAATACATGCTTTTAAATTACATAAGTGCTCATGGAATTGTTTTACATAAAATTAAATGACATATTTAGAATCGGCACGCAAAAATACATATTCCCTGAATATTTCTTAACTGTGACTTTAGTAATAAAAATCTTTTTTTTTCAAGACCAGGCTCCCCCCTTAAAAAGCATTCAGGATCAAAGTCCTATGTGCAAGCATTAATTACATACTGACAGTTTCCACAGTATTAAACACAGCAGCAACAAAAAATGTGCAAACTGTCTTCCAGAAATGTTTCTTCCGCCATGTTTGGTAGGGCCCTTTTGAATGCAGCATGGTGGAGCAACAAACGTGCTCCTCGAATTCTTTCCCCCAATGTTTACTCTCTGGCACACTTTTCACTGAGGCTATTTTCGTCCTTGCTGTCACGTGAGCTTGACGAAAAAATGGAGCAATGTCACTGCTTTTGCACCCTTGTGATGTCTCTGCACTCGTCTCGGCAGTGAGGCGTACCTACCTCAGCTGCAACACTCGCCAAGGCTGCTTGTTTGCAATGCAGCACCAATTCTGCGGCTCCACCATAGGACAATGTGAATCCACGGCAGTAGGCAGCATGGACCACTACTTGCATTGTTCACTCTTTAGCGGTGAGCACAGATAATCAATGCAGTTCACACAACAGAGCAAGTGTTAGTATTAGTGTTCCCCCCCGATTGTTGTGGGTGCCGTGAAACAGTCCATCAATCACCACATGTCACGCTGTACCCCCTCTGAACTCGCCAGATCCAATCCAGCAATCACCTGCCGTGGTGGCTCAGTGGTTACGGCGCTCGGCTGCCGACCCAAAAGACGTGGGTTCGATCCCGGTCGCGGCGGCTGAATTTTGATGGAGGCGAAATTCTAGAGGCCCGTGTGCTGTGCGATGACAGTGCACGTCAACGAACCCCAGGTGGTCGAAATTTCCGGAGGCCTCCACTACGGCGTCCCTCCTAGCCTGAGTCGCTTTGGGACGTTAAACTCCAAAAAACCAAACTAAACCAAACCACTCCAGCAATCACAGCGTGCCACGCTGTAGCCCCTCGAATCTGCTTGGTGCGTGCGGTTTCCCTCTTGCCACCCCGTTGCTTTCCACAAACTCTCCCTTTCCCTCCTTCCCTCTCTCCACTTGACCTCCTCTCCCCCGAGGCTTCACACGCTCTTGCCAATGCCGGACACTCCTTGCGCCAATGGGGGATCTAAAGTCAACGCATTAAAAACATTTTCAACACAAATCTGCTTGGCTCTACAAAACTCAACAGGGGTGAAAGCTAGTCTAGCTGACCGCTCCCAGACCACTCCCACCTCTACCGAATATACCTAGTACAAGCACTAGAGCATGAGAAACTAATTCCCTAAGTTCAAAGTTTGTATTTTTTGTTCTGAAAATTGCACTCTTTCCGAACAAAGTAAGGGTTTAGGGGCCTAATCAGGTACACAGTACCTTTTGTCCCTGATCCTTTAGGTCTCTGTACATGGAAAACTAAGAAAAATAAAAATGAAATGAAATGAAAAACACTGCCGTCCAGAAAGGCATGGCTGAAGGCGACTGGCATCCTGTCGAGAACTTCCAATACAGCAGCAAACAAGGCTGATAGAAGGACGCAAGGTAACCATTCACAAACTGTGTGAACATGCCTTGATAATTGCCTCATTCAGCGAAAAAGAAAGCTGGATCACCATTTTTGGAAACCAGTGTCCTGAAATTAGTTAAATGAAGACATCACAACTAACCGATAGCCCCATCTTACAAGACCTCTCGCCCTACCATGAGCTTGCCGTCCCGGTTAGCTCAATTGGTAGAGCGACTGCTCCGGTGAAGCGGTGGTCCCGGCTTCGAACCCCGGACCAGGACAAATTTTTCTTTGACTACGAAGTTTCTGTGAAAGCTGTATAGCTTTCCTTTGTAGCTGTATGGCTGTGCTCGGGTGGATGTCAATCAGTAATTACTCCCTTATTAAAAAAAGACCTCAACAAGGACCTTTCTCTTCGAATAAACAGGTAAACATCTTCAAATGGTACCAGGAACCAAAAAAATCTCCACCTGTGATTGATCTGCAAGAACAGCCCTGCATCAAATGGGCACTCCAACTGCCCTGGTCCCTCTCCAATGCGGACAACAAATTGCCAGAGGACTGGGGACAGCCGCCTCCTAGCTCTCAAGAATGTGGTGAAGAGATAGACAAGTTCTAAAGTCCAGTTTCTGAACCAGGTTATGACCAAAGAGCTCTGGCAATAAGTTATAAGAGGAAGGTGGACTGGACTGCAAAAGTCCACATGCACACATATGCAGGCAACAGTGCTACTTAACAATTGATAAAAGCCAGCCAGAAGAATAAGAATGGGGTGAAGCGCATATGGCAGGTTCTCTGAGATCGTGAACGGCAGTATACCAATATCCCTCAAGAGAAAAGTATACAACAGCTGTATCCTACCGGTACTCCCCTATGGGGCAGAAAAGTGGAGGCTAACAAAGAGGGTTCAGCTTAAGTTAAGGACAACGCAGCGAGCTATGGAAAGGAAAATGATAGGTGTAACGTTAAGAGATCGGAAGAGCGCGCAGTGGGTTAATGGCATCCTATTCGAAATCAAGAGGAAGAAGTGGGCTTGGGCAGGGCATGTAATGCGAAGGCAAGATAACTGCTGGTCCTTAAGGTAACGGAGTGGATTCCAAGAGAAGGCAAGCGTAGCAGGGGGCGGCAGAAAGTTAGGTGGGCGGACGAGATTGAGAAAATTGCGGAGATACGGCGGCCGCAGCCAGCAAAGAACACGGTTGGAGAAGAGACACGGGAGAGGCCTTTGCCCTGCAGCGAGCGCAGTCAGGCTGATGGTGATGATAAAATGCCAGCAGTGCTCCTGACCATCACACCGTTATTTCTGAGTTCACCAGTGTAATACTGTTCACTGCTGAAGCTGAAAAAGGCTCCCCTCCGAGAGTGCAGCCATCACTCACCAGCACCAGCAGGTAGGATCTTCCAGTTGCCGTCCGGCATGCTCCCAGAATGCCCTTTGACGAAGCATCCGTGTCGCCACCTGGGAACAGGGGTGAACACTAGGAACACTACGAAATGAACACTAGGCACAAGGCTTCACAACAAGAGCAGTCTGAATGCCAGCTGCTTCTCCCAAGGAACGCCACCTAAGACGAATACCTGCTGTGTGATGAGTGCAACCTCGCCCAACAGTAGCGCTCATTAAGTAACTTCAGTGTCAGCAAGTTGGTTACTTGGCTACCCATACACACTGCTCTATGAGAGTCTGACATTTAAGGTAAGGTTCACTTTATTTCGGAAAAGTGCAAACACTCTTTAGAGTAAGCCACAGGCCGAAAGCTAAAGGAAATAGCTTGAAGATGCCTGTGGCTCATCTAAAAGCCATTAAAAAAAAATAAAATAAACACATGTATACAATGGTGGCAGGTCACATACTAGCACACTATAGCAAAGAAATTATGATATAAAAGAGATTGTTATACAGAGAAAGTAGTTCTCACACTAGCAAAAACATTATAACTAAACAAAATGCATTTGAAAGTGACACACTGGTGGGTCAGTGACAAGCGGGAAAAAGACACCGATACATACACGAACCACAATATATAGCAAGAAGTTATTTAATATTATTTACAAAGTACACTTTTAAATCATGTGGTCGGAGGTTATACATGTTAAGCTGTTTAGAACATGAGGTATAAGGAAATTAAATGCTTGTTTGCCATAATTTGTTCTAATGCATGGAAGTATTCATTTTTCAGTGGATCGGGTTTGCACATACTTTTCTATGGGCTTTAACATTGCGATATTAAACAAAAAATTACATATTGATGGTGAAGAAAATTTGAGGTAGCATAATAGGCGGTACTCGAGAAAAACATTTACATGAATTACTTCATACTAAGTAAACAATTCAGCCGTATGGGCAGTAAAACTGGCATCTGCGATAATCCTGATAGCTTTCTTTTGAAGAATTACAATTATCTGCAGATTTGTTTATCTTCAAGTGCTTGCACAATGTCTTAAAGGCCTGCAGACACCAAATTTTAGTAGTGTGTTCTTCCCTTCCAATCATCCACAAGACATTACTAGTATAGTATATGCCATCCCCCCTTCACCCCCCCCCCCCCCCCCCCAGCACAGATTTCGCTTGAGCCAGCTAAATAATTTATCATTGAATTCCTTCTATCACGTGGCTTCAGCTTTGGTTTCAACAGCCAAACGGCGGCTGCGACGACAATTTGGACTCCAGGTCAAGTACGGCATAAATGAAGTGCAATGCCTGTTCAGTTCTCATCATTCCAGCTCTTGGAGCACGCTGCTAAAAACAGCCTTGGAAGGTTAAAACGACGAAGCAGTCGTTACACTGCACTCTTTCTTCTGCCTCACACGGTCTTTCAGCCACCATTCCGCTGCTGAAATCAAGACTAAAATAGCACATGAGAAAGGAAACTCAGATATAGGTTATTTATTTACAGGGCTTAGATAAATTGTGATGAACCATGTATAGAAATTTATAATCATCATCAGCATTTATTACACCTCTAAATGCCAAAAGGCCATTACATAATAGATAACACATGTGATGACTGACAAATATCACCCATTGTCACAGTTTTTAGCATCCAAATATAACAAATATGTACGGCAAAAAAACGACAACCACGAAGATTCAAGGAGGTCATTCCCATATAAATGATAAAAGTGGTAATTAAAGATGCTTAAAAAGGTTACTGGCTGCGGTGAAAAATTTTTTAGGATTTGTTATGGTAATGAATGAGACGGAGTTTGTTCCACGATTGAAAAGCTACTAGTAATGGTCGGAAAGAAATGGAAAACTGCGCTGTGTGTCATTACAGAGAAGAAAATGCGGAACCAAAATCCGATGCCTGCACTACCTTTAATGTGAAGAATATAGAACTTCAGATGGCCACTGTGTCCTAGTCAATTTATTGCAAGGAAAAAATTGAAGGACGAAACTGGCTGTAACAAAAATATATAAAGTCGAATGAATAAAAGATGTGAAATCCTAATGACGACAAAGGGTCCCATGCTTGTTGAAATTGCCTTATATGGTAAGACCTCTATAATTTGAACTCAATTAATTTGAAATCTCGGATAATTTGAGGACTTTCTGGGGTACCGTAATTGCTAATGCAAATATCACAGGATAATTTGAACCGGCACAGCTGATTACTTAGCAGAGTCTATAGTAGTTTTAGACGAGCAGCGAGTAGTATGAGCCCCGTGCCAGCGACCATTCCCAGCAGGATGCATGGGGCTATAGGTGTAAAATAAAGTAAGAACTTTTCGTATGCAAATCGGCTCCAGTAAAGAAAATTCGGATTGCGCATCGTTTACATGGTTCTTTCATGCTGGTGGTCACTTTTTCGAACTACCGGTAGGCAGATCGAGAACAAACGTCCAATAATCTCTAAGGCCTGTGGCGAGCTGGAATCTGAAACTACAGGACCGCTCGCAGTTCGGTTTGCCGCTAGTCTGTTAGGCTGTCGGCGAGTGTGGAGGGTAGGGTGGAGCACCATTTTTCTGCTTTTGATCCGCACTGGCTTTGGAATGCTCTTCTCATGATGGGTCATTATGTGTTTGTTGCTTTGAGTTGTGTGCGCGCGGTGATACTATTCCCCGGGAAACTACAGAACAAAATGAGGCGGCACGACGAAGCAGAGTTGTATGTGTCAACTTATGTTTGCAGTCAACTATCTTTTGGCTAGCAAGCTTTACAAGTTAGGCATAAACTTTTACGTGGTAGTATACAGCAATCGCAAACTTCGTCCAAAGAGGGCAGCAACTAAATTTTTTGCCTGGGTCGCATTTTTTTGCTGTGTCAGTTAATTTGAAAAGCCGGTCCATTCGAATATTTTCCACAGTCCCAATGACTTCAAATTAACAGGGTTTTTACAGTAGATATATCTAAACCCTCATCATGTTAATTACCCAGTCAGAATGCTAACCAGTTTTTTTTTTATGCACAATCTGAGATATATATGGCACAGGCTAGAAACATTACTGGAGGGGAAAGAACATGCACATAAACTTGCAGTGTTTGCCATGTGACTGGCCTCGTGTCAGGGCTGCCGCACACCTACCAAGCTAGATAGCATTGCATACCCTGCATTGGGTGGGCCACATAACTTACAGCCACACGAACAGTACAGGGAAGCCTCAAAACGAAAGAAAATGGGGTGGCAGTTCGGGCTCTCACCGAAAAGATGGCTAGCCACATCGCTAATGCTGGCAGGTTTGAAACGTACACATTCCTGGCAACAGCACAGCCTGAGTAGACTGGAAGTATTATAGCAAAGCTCCTTCCGACCCAGTATGCTATCACAGTCGGGCTAGCCATTCTGCTCAACAGCAATCTACCACAGGTATGGATGCAATGTCCTTTAGCACTTCAGCATGTTCCGGTACAGACATCACAAGCACAAGAGCAACTGCCATGATGAGAGAATAGGTTTCCTTTCTTCGAGACACTTATCTGCCAAGTGTGACTTAACTTTGAGGGCAGGATGACAATTCATTAACCACCCAATGGGCACAGAAACTGCAATGGATGTCCGCAGGACGTCCCAGACGTCCCCAGGGCGTCTGAGATGTCTGCTAAACGTCCCAAATGTCCCCAAAATGTCCCAGATGTCCCCAGGACGTCCAGGTGAGTTTCAGTGCCCATTGGGCACTTTCCCTGTTCTGCAGAGTTGGCAAACCTATCCATCCCGCTCTGTGGAGCAGCTGTGTTGCACTCACCCATCATGACAGGTGAGCCCTGCTGCTCGAAATGTGTGAGCAGGGCGTCCACGTGGCCGGCCACTTCCCCACCACTGCTGGCGTGAAGGATGCGGCAGGGCACCTGGGGTTGCCATGAGAGGAGGAAAGAAAAACATTTTGTTAATTTCTTGTACACTGCTCCAAGCCACCTGATAGTGGCCACAGCTGGAGTGGATTAGGTACAGCCAGCCAGACAGTATATTTAACCATACAACATGAACACTCAACAAATGATTGTACAGCACCGTGTGGCAAAGCTGAGGGGCAAGAAAAGGTTGGAAACAGCATTCACTTTGTGTGCACCCATATGTTCTCATCTGTTTTGCTGCTTTATTGCATCATACAGCACTGCAACACCAATTGTAAGACGTTCGCCTGATATTGTTAAAAAACTGGCAATCTGCACATATGCAAACAGGCACAGCACTGTGTATACTGGATTATGATGTGGTGGTGGTGGTGGAAAACATTTATATACGGATACACTTAAAGTAGTTTTGCATGAGCTGGACCACAGGGGGCCAGCCTTCACAAGTACTAGGTGGAGGTCCCAAGTTCGGGACCCCAGTGGCGTTGGCCGCCGCCCGGGCTCGCGCCATCAAGGCCCGTTGGGCCTGCAGGTCAGAGCAGCCGAGCAGGGTCACCTCCCAGTCCTCCCGGGTTGGGTTGGGGTGAGGTGGGATAGCAGCGTTGGAGGGGCAGGCCCACACCATGTGGTAGATGTCCGAAGACTTCTCCGCATAGTGCGGACAGCTGCCCAAGAAAGAAGGGTCGAAGTGTTTCAGAGCTGCCGGGCACAGCTAATTATTAGTATACAGGCGAAGCAGAAGCCGCTCCTCCACCTTTGAGAGACCTTTACATGGGCAGGGATAAAGACCGTGGCCAGATTGGTAAAGTAAATGTCTTTCAAGGAGTAAGCTGGAGTGAATTCGAGTTCGTGATCGTCGGGGTCGGAGGGGAATGTCCGGTGAGAGAGCGCGCGGGCAGCGGCGTCAGCTGCCTCATTTCCCTCAAGGCCCATAAGAGCAGGAGCACAAACGATACGCCGGTGAGCGGGGTCCCCGGTGTAGGTACTGTTTTGGAGAATGCGGTAGGCTAGATACAGTACCCAGCCCTGCTCGACATCCCGACAGGCCCCTCGCGAGTCGGAAAAAATTGTTTTTGAATCGGGATCAGATGCAGCCAACGCAATGGCGACCTCCTCCGCATGTGTTATGTCACGGGCTCGGAAAGTAAGGCCGTTCACTGTTTTGGATTGGTGGACCACTGCGGCCATGTACCATCTGCCATGGTGGAGGCCGGAGGCATCCATGTAGAATACGCCGGGTTTTGATCCATAGTGGCGGGCCAGGGCTTCCACCCGCGTCAGGTGCCGGCCATTATGGTCCTCACGATTCATGTTCGCGGGAATAGGGCGCACGTGGAGGGCACATCTCCACTGGGTTGGAATACCTGTGCGCTCTTCCACGAGAGTGGTGTGTTGGATGTGCAGTCGGGCAAGGAGGCAGCGACCCAACGATGCCTTTGAGAGATGTGTGTATTGGTTAGTCAAGTGGGCTTCTCGGAGCTCCCGAAATGTTTTCACCATGCCCAGCCCCAGGAGGCGCTTGTTGGAGGTGTTCACAGGGAGGCCCAGAGCCCGCTTAATAATTTTGCGGAGGATGACTTCGAGTCAATCCTTGTCTTGCTTCCGCAGGTGGAGGTATGGAGTCGAATATAGAATTCCACTGGTTACAAATGCATGTACCAGCCACAAGGCGTCCTTACATTGAAACCCCCCGCACTTGTCAGAAACACGGCGGACCAAGCGGCCCACCTGGTCCCCTACCTGACGGAGTTTGGACAATGTTGTCTCTGACCATCTCTCTTGATGTATAAAGAGCCCCAACACCTGGACTTCCACATTTTCAGGGATTGGACCTGTCTCAAAAGACAATGGAATTTTGGCTGTGCACTTTGGTGAGGGGCGTATGTGCACAAATTCAGACTTTTGGGTGGAGCATTGGAGGCCGAAGCGGCGAGCATAACGGTCCACTATGGTCGCCGCCTCCTGCAGGTTGGCCTCAATGACTCCAAGGGAACCCTGTGTGGCCAACAGGGTGATGTCATCGGCATACAGCGCATGCTGCACACCGGCGACAGCGCTCAGCTGGGCCGGTAGGCGCATCATAGCGAAATTGAATAACAGGGAAGAGAGCACCGCACCCTGTGGTGTAACCCTGATTCTTAAATTAAAGGGGTCATGTTCCTTATCCTGGATTCGAATGTAAGACTGTCTGTCGGTCAAAAATTGCCGAATGTATTGAAAGACGTTTCTGCCGCAGTTAGTTTGAGAGAGGTGGGTGAGAATGATCTCGTGGGTAACGTTGTTGAATGCACCCTTCAAATCCAAGGCGAGTACGACCTTGTCATTGTGAGGGCATTCGATGGGGTCGAGGACAGCCCGATTGAGTTGTAGCAGGACATCTTGTGCAGATCTGTGTGGGCGAAACCTGAACATGGTGTCTGCGAAAAGGTGTTTGGATTCCATGAACTCGGACAACCTGTCGCGCACCATTGTCTCCATGAGTTTGCCCACACAGGAAGTCAGAGGGATGGGGCGGAGGTTGTCCGTGCTGATGGCCTTGCCAGCTTTAGGAATGAAGGTGACCAGGGCGGTCTTCCAGTCGATGAGGAGTGGCACTTCCCCAAGCCAGATTGAGTTAATGTAATTCAATAAAGACAGGTATGCTGGGTCGGGGAGATTGGCCAACAATTTAACAAATTTTGTCCTGACCCGGAGCGGTGCCGCGTTTCATTTTTGCCAGGGCCGCCATTAGGTCGTGGAGCAGGAACGGTTGATCCAGCTCAATGTTCTCAGAACCTGCATTAGAGTACACCGGCCTGCAGGAGTCCTGGGTGGCGCACAAATACTGGTCCCGGAGCTTGTACGCCAACTGAGTTGTGTTGCCCTGAAAGCTGTGTGTTGCTCTTTAGAGGTGTTTTTAGCTTCCATGCGCATTTGCGTTGGGTCAATTAGGGCTCGAAAGAGCCGCCACGTGTTCCGGCTTGACATTTGCCGTGCGACCGTATTGCATCGGGCCACCCAGTTGGAGTCGGCGAGTTGGGCCGCGTACTCAGCCGCTCGTTGAGTGAGCTCGGCGATGCGAGCTTTTAAGTTTTCGGTTGTGCTTTTGCCGGTGCCACCGACGGACGAGGCAATGCCGGGCCTCCCAGAGATGGAGCAGGTGGTTGTCCACGTCCGAGACCGCCTCTGAGAGCTGAATTTGAGTTTCGGAGGAGCGAAGGCCAGAGACCAATTGTTGTGACCAAGACTGTACTCATGTATGGGTGTGGCAGTGTTACAATTTTGCCTGAACTTGGTCCAGTCTGAGAGTTGGGCTTGTGTTGTTGGTCGAGCGAAAGGATGGGTCCTAATCGTAGTGTTCTAGAGACAGTGGTCGCTGCCGAGGGTTTCCTCAGTGTTGACCCAGTCTGCATATTGAATGTTGTGGGTGAAGGTCAAGTCCGGACATGTATCCCTAATCACGGAGTTGCCGATACGAGTTGGGTGGGCTGGGTCAGTGTGAAGAGTGAGGCCCAGCGTTGACGCAAGCTCCGCCAACTTCCGTCCCCACTTCTCTTCACGGCAGTAACCCCACATCTGAGCGGGAGCATTGAAATCACCCACAATCAGGAGGGGGTCCCGACCCGCAACTCTCAGCGCGTGGCTAAAGAGGTCCGCGAATGATACATTCGGCAATTTCGGATTGCAGTATACATTGAGTATGTGTAGCGGTGGGTCCTGCTTGCGGAGTGGGAGGAGGGTCACCACTACATAGGAGTGTTCAAGTTGCATGTCTAAGTCGACCTGGTTGGCTGTATAATTTCTACGGATGCATAGACAAGACGAGCGGTCCTGCTGGAACGTCGTATAGTTTGTTAGTGTGGCACCTTTCCCTGGTTCTTGGAGGGCAGCCACGGCTGGCAAATGCTCAAAGGTTAAGGACAACGTAGCCAGCTATGGAAAGAAAAGTGATAGGTGCAACGTCAAGAGATCGGAAGCAGGCGGTGTGGGTGAGGGAACAAACGCGGGTTAATGACATCCTAGTCGAAATCAAGAGGAACAAGTTGGCTTGGGCAGGGCATGTAATGCGAAGGCGAGATAACCACTGGTCCTTAAGGGTAACGGAGTGGATTCCAAGAGAAAGCAAATGTAGCAGGGGACGGTAGAAAGTTAGGTGGGCGGATGAGATTAAGAAGTTTGCAGAGATACGGTGGCCGCAACTGGCGAAGGACAGGGTTAATTGGAGAGACATGCGAGAGGTCTCTGCCATGCAGTGGGCGTAGTCAGACTGATGATGATGATGATGATAAAAAAGGGAAAGCCGGAGGTCGGCCCGCTTGGAACGGGACCGGCGCCCCCGACAGTTCCATTGAGTAATCGTAATGGGGGAAGCCGATTTGGAAAGGGGGGGAGCGCCTACACCGGTGGTGTCTCGCCATGCTCAGATTTAGAGGTGAGAGGTGGAAGTGAGGCTTGCCTCCGAGCCAGATACCAGGGGCTGAAGCTCAGCACCTAGAGGGGGTCATCGTCGAGGTCATCGACTCGGCGGGACAATCTGGAGGGCCGACCAGATACGTCCTTAAGAGGACTGGCTCTGCGAGAAAGGCGGGCGTTAGTCGTGACGTGTTGAGCGATCATAGAGGGGATAGCCTCCATGACTTGAGCGATGAGGCGTTCCATTGCTGTCTCCAACAGGATGTCAAATTTGGCATGTAGACTGGCTTTGAGTTCGGCAAGGGAAGGTTCCAGAGCTGGCGTCGCCGCCGTCTCGCTCTCCATAGCCTCCGTGTCGGGGGTACTATGGGGATGGGGAGTTGTTTTAGCCTATAAGCCTTCAATTTTGGCAAGTAGCATCTCGTTTGGTGCCCGGAGAGAAGCTACAAGGTTGTGTAGCTCAGCGTCAGCCACCAAGCGAGACGGAGGGGAGAGGGGGTGGGAGGAGGAGGCAACCCTGCCTGAACCGCTCACCTGTTTGCCATTCCTGATGGTGTTGGCCTAGGAACCGGCTGTGCCATTCTTGTCTTGGAAGCAGGCTTGCTTCTGCTGGCCGCCGTGTGGGGGCGGTGGTGGCACTTGACAGCTCTTGATGTCCTTCCCGCTAGTAGGCGTCTGTTGTTTTGAGCCAGTGACATTGCCGTAATGTGTTCAATCATCACTGCCGATACTGCCGGAGTGACATGGCTGCTTGCCCGTCACACTGAATTTCCAGCCCTTGGGGGGCTGGCTTGTTGGGATGGTATTTTGCGGTTCAGTCCCGCGAGTTCGTGGCATGGCCACCACCACAAACTGCACACTTGGGCATACACTGGTGAGGGGCCCGCACCCCCTCTTGTATGGGTGCCTGCTGTCCACACAGGCCGCACTTATCTTGGGTTGCGCTGGGTCAAGATATTGTCCATCCGACGGCCGACAGTTCCACACAAGCTGCAGGCCAGAATAGTGCGCAAATATGGCTGCACTGAGACAGTCTCAGAGTTGTAGTGGACGTATCGAGGCCTCACCGTGCCGGCAAAGGTGAGCCGGGCCTTGTTTGAGTTGCCGAACTTGCAAATATCTAGTAAAGTGCCGCTCCTCCACTGCATGCAAGGTTGGAGAGATTCAGACGTCTCTTGGTTGGCCACCGTAATGACCCCATAGCAGACGTCCGCTTCGTGTTCTTTGAGATGGCTGGCGAGAGGCACATCTCCTTTGGCCGATTTGATGGAAAAGCCACCTGGCAGACGGTCTGCAATGTAGGCGTTTTGGGTGCTAGCAAGAATCAAATTTTGCTGCTTGCATAAAAGGAGGCTCAACTTGGCTGCTTTAGGCACCTCGCGAAAAGCGCCGAATGCGGCACCGAGCTCGCCATATTGAAAGGCGTCCCGGATGGCCAGCGATTTCCGGGGCTTGATCACGATGACAACGTCGTCTTGGTGAAACTTTGGTAAAGGCTTGGGCCTCATGCTGTAGGGACACAGTGAACGAAGAAGTCAAAGTGAAGGAACTGCCAGCCACTGGAGGTGAAAACAACGTGCCTTAGCTAATGCCAACACACTCTGGGAAAAAATATGCAGCCAACTTTGGGCACGTCTGCCTTATGCAAGCTCGTATGTCTCCTCATCTCCATATGAATCATGCTTCTAGGGAAACTTATGTCATGTTACGGTACAATGTCCACTGTGGGGATCAAAGTCTCAAAGCAACATATGTAGGATGCTGCGTTGAGGGGCTCCAGATTAATTTTACACCGCCAGACATCGCACAGCACACGGACACCTTTTGTGCTTCGCCTCCAGAAATGAAACCACTGCAGCCAGGATTCAGTCCTCTCACCTCGGGATCAGCAGCTGAAGGCCAAAGCCACTAAGCCGACACAGCGGGTTGGAAAAAGTTTGCTCAACGGGCCTTCCTCTCAGCTTGAAATAGTACTAAAGCGATTAGCACAAGTATTTGTAGATGAAAGTACACAGAACATGCTCCAGTCTTCTAAAACTGCTTGTGCATTGCCTGTTGGGAACTTGGTGGTAGTACAGTTCGGCATGTACTTCAGGAGATAAAACACTCCAAGACAGAAGCCAATAACTCTGTCACCAGCAGGTGGTTTGATAGTACACTTGGGGAGGCGATAGACAGAGTCATGTGATAATGTGTGCAGCAGTAAAATGGGCTAATCACAGCTAACATAGACAAGCAGGCTATGTGGTAGCTCTAAGTGGAACACATACTTAAACTGCGCAAAGAAACAGGGTTGCAGGCAAGAAGAAATAGGACAAGGCACAGCCCCCTGGGTCCAATATGAGGTAATCATCTGCTAACATGGTACCGATGTGCATAGACCTCTTTCTGCATGTCCTGTAGACTTTTATCCTCGATAGTATATGCTTCATGACTTCTGCTGGGACACAGGTGAATTCAATTAGACCACGGGAATGATCTGCTTAATTAGTGCACAGATGTGTTCCCCAAAAGTCTTGCGGTGCGTTTTAATGAAAAGGAAATTATAGTATCTATTATCTTGAGCCTCGCATGGGGAGCAAGTAAACGGTCTCAAAATTGTGCGAGACTACGAAGGCGCTGCGAGGGGAAGGGAAGAGCGAAGGATACATGTCATTCACAACCGCCGACGTCCAGGTCGTCAAGAAGCAAGCGTCCTGGCGGATTACACAGAAGCCTGGACAGGCACAGCAGCAGCTGTAGGATCCAGCATGTGGGCAGTGCGTTATGACAAAGTGCGATGCAGTAAGCCATGAACTAACTGATGGATGACCAAGTCTCAGTGAAAACGCCAGTGATGGTCAGCACCGAATTAATAATGAAAGAAATATAAAAAAAAAATTGTTTACATCAAAACACAAAATAAATGCCAGTTGCACTTCATACAGTGTCCATACAGTGTCAGTGTCCATATCGGTAATTATGCATACAAGTAATTACTGCTTTGTCACAAATCTAGTACAACTAAAGGGATTCAACTAAACATTGGTGATGACTCTATTATACTACAGGTGTTCACAGCAGCGTGCAAACCAACTGAGCATTCAGGAGATTTTTCAAAACTGTTGTGCAGTACTAGTTGGCAGCTTCCTGGGGTTAGGCAACTGATATGTCAACTACTATGACAACACAGCGAGCTATGGAAAGAAAAATGATAGGTGTAACGCTAAGAGATCGGAAGTGGGCGGAGTGGGTGAGAGAACAAACGCGCGTTAATGACATCTTAGTTGAAATCAAGCGGAAGAAATGGGCTTGGGCAGGGCATGTAATGCGAAGACAAGATAACCGCTGGTCCTTAAGGGTAACGGAGTGGATTCCCAGAGAAGGCAAGCGTAGCAGGGGGCGGCAAAAGGTTATGTGGACGCATGAGATTAAGAAATTTGCGGGATATGGTGGCTGCAAATGGCGAAGGAGAGGATTAATAGGAGAGACATGGGAGAGACCTTTGCCTTGCAGTGGGCGTCGTCAGGCTGATGATGATGATGACTGTGCTCAATAAATTCTTAGTTTAATTAAAAAAATAAACTGCTCACTCATGCATCTTTACAGACGCCCAAGGCTCTAAACCAATTTTCTGTTGAGATTTGGGGGCAAGTCAGTTTCAATGCAGTTCAAGAGTTGCGGTTGGAATACCTGATATGCAAGGAGTGTCTGGAAAGTAATCAGACTGCTGTGTCCCATGAGGATTTTACCCAGGAAGAGGTGTGGCTAGGACATGCAGGGTTCAAGGTATGTATTCGATCCCTTTTTACGTTGTGCTTGATACCTGCACTGACATGCTGAGAACTGATGTATCCCTGTTGAAAACATAGTACCTTGTCACAGGAAAAGCATGGGCTAGTTTGGAACAACACACTGCGTTCCGAAAACATAGCATGGAAATGTTAACACCGTGTTGGGTGCTTAGTAAGTGAGACAGATTTTACGAGGTGAGTCATCACTTAAGGTGAATACTGGATGCCTGCATAAAATCCTGACATGAAGACACAATCTGCCGAGTGCCATACCACTCCATCATTTCATCTCAAGCACACTCAGCTGAGCCAACCAAAAATGAAGTCAGAGCTGACAAAATGAAAAATCTGACAAACTGATGTCATCTTTTCAAACAAAGCTGTTGCTTGCATCTACGAAGTGGTGCTACAGAATCACGAGAACACTGCCGTTGCTGAGCAGCGTCAGCGCAAGGGGACTGCACAACCTTGGATGCCATGCTTGCAGTGATTGCTCAGTGCTAACAGATTTTGCTGGAAGCTTAAAAATATACTACCTCATATGACTGATGGAAAAAGCCGTACCCAAACCTGAAGTACAGTTCCTCTGCAACACAGTGGACAGGGTTACTTGTCCAGAAGTCCTTGGATTGCCTACAATGGGCTGTTCTGATGATGATGATGAATTCTTACAGGCCCAAGGGCATCTGTGGCCAAAGAGCGCCACGGCACGAGGTGCTTTCGTCTTCTCAAGGTGGGGTCAACGACCCGTTTCCCAAGCATTTCACCCTGAATAAGCCGAGCACCTGACCAGGGGAAAGCTTGTGCCCACTGCATTACCGGTGGGTACCCGGCGGCACTGGGGATCGAACCTCCGTACCTCCATCACCTGAGGCAGATGGGCCATTGTGTGCCATCATTCAAACTGAGCGATTTGAATAGGAACAGTAAGGAAAGAGTTAATGGCAGCAACAGGTTTGGAATGCTATTTATACTTCTGTTTGCTTCCATTTTATTGCACTCGTGACTTATATGTTCGTTTGATGACACCCTTTGTGTCAGCTGCTGCATAATAAATGTGGACTGCATATCAGTGGCTGTATGAAGTGTTGGTTACAGTACACTTGCTTTGCTATGTGAAGCTGGACTGTCACCTAAGCACTCGAGGAGTGCATTCTTCCCACTTGTCAGCAACAGCAGCAGTGTACACCTTTGAACCAATGTATGTCTACCCCATCCTCCCTTCTACATGAAGCAAGCGAGTCGCTCAAACAACAAGGTTCACATCTATACAGAGAATTCCGTTTTTATGTGCGGGAATTTAAAAAATTCCTGTGAGCAAACTACTGGCCTAATCGAGAGCAAACTTCGCTCACGGGGTAGCATATTATGGTCTATGTTATTTGAGATGTAATTAAACGTCGGTACTTGCCTGCATTTCCCGAAATTAAGAAGAAACTGCTGTCAACTGCGAGAAAAGCTGTCGCAGACCAGAGCTATACGCGAGCCGAACAGCTGGTTTGACAGGGCGCGCCATCTGCCGGAAGGCGAGGCAAACGACGTCCCGGCTCGTCTGCTCGTCGAATCTCTCCTTCCGGTAGATGGCGCGCCCTGTCAAACCAGCTGCTCGGCTCGCGTATAGCTCTCGTCTGCGACAGCTTTTCTCGCAGTTGACAGCAGTTTCTTCTTAATTTCAGGAAATGCAGGCAAGTACCGACGTTTAATTACATCTCAAATAACGTAGACCATAATATGCTACCCCGTGAGCGAAGTTTGCTCCCGATTAGGCCAGTAGTTTGCTCACAGGAATTTTTTAAATTCCCGCACATAAAAACGGAATTCTCTGTATATGCTCTCCCATTACTCTCACAACTGGTCAGAGTGGAAAAGTGCCTTACGAACTGTGGAGTGAGATAACAGATAAGAAGGCTATCTTTGCCTTCCATGAAACCGTCATTTGGAGAAGCAGTTTCCATGCAACTCACTTCGAAACAGAAAATAAGCCTTCCTCCTTGTTGTTTACATTACTGCGTCGACCCAATCTGTTCTTGCTGTGTCTGCATTGCACTCAAGAGAACACTTCTGAATGGAGCCTGGGCAAAACTCTGCTGTTCCTTCATCATGCCAGTTAGCTTGACTTTAGGCTTTCTCCATTCCACTTGCATGCTCTTCAGTGCACCCAGTGCTTTTTCCTTGAATTTCATCTATGTATTGCCATAATGCTATAAGGGGACAGGAGCATAAATGATTAAGCAACAACCAACTAACATGGCAAGAACGGGGGCTAGTTGGCTGCTTACTTTTGAGGAACATCACCTAAAAGGTACAGTGCGAAAATGAAGGCAGACATAATGGAATCAGCATGCTTGTACTTACAGCTGATTTCACTGCATGGGAATCAGGTCTTGTTTGCGCACAGGGTTAGGCGTGCTGACTTTTAGTAGACACAGAAACGTAATGTTATGTAGAAAAAAAAAACAACTGTTCCCAAGTTTTTTTTTATGCTTCCTCACCTCTCTACCTTTAACAAATAGTCACCACACCTCAGCTTATGTACAAAAAAGACCTGTTTCCGGACCAATAAAATCAGTTGTGAGCACCTGCGTCATCCCTTTGTGTGTGCCTTTGTTTTTTCCTAACCAGGTTGGTGTGGTTTTCCTCAAGAACAAATAACCAAAGGACACTCACACAGATTTTTTTTTCCACAGCTAAACAGCATCACAGATGAAAACAGTGGCAGCAGAAGAAATTTTTGAGAACACAGTTATGAGTAGACCTTATGCTCTGGAATGCCATACAAAACTGTAATGGCATCTATAGTGGGTGTTTCCAGTAAAATCCCAGCTGGGGACCATCTTAATTTCGTTGGGACTGCTTAACCCTTTCAGGTGCCATTTTTTGTTTTGATTAAAATCAATTATTTTTTCACCTACATAGTATATTCAGGCCTCAAGAAAGAGAATTTGTTAATTTTCGAATGTAAAAGACCAGCAGGTAAGTTTTTACAACAATGTGGAGAATTCCGTACAAAGTGTCAGATTTGTTAGAAATAGTACCATCGAAATGTTCTCGTGTGTCAGGTAAACACCCTAGGGATCGTGGAAACACTTTGTGTTTCGAAGATTCACATTACGCTCGAAATTGAGCAAAAACCACCGATGTTTTCACTCGCGGCAAAATCTGTCTGCACAGAAACGGCGGACAAAGTGCTGCCTAGCTCACTCTGATGTGAAATATTGTTGCCGGTGAACTGGTTACAGTATAAGTGGACTCGACTCGTGCATGATTCGTGAACGGCGAAGTGCCGGTGCGCTGGATGATGACGACGCTGACAGTGTGAAGCTGGGCCCTTGGAGTTTGAGCTGGCCATCTCAGCGCAGCCATCAATACAGGCCGTAACATCCCCGTAACAATATTATTTACTGCATTCGCTACATGGTACCAAAAAAGCAACTTATTTGCAACAAGAAGGGTGCTCAATTTGACTTGAAAAAAAATGCCCAGGCTTAGCTTGGTTAAGCCAAGAATGCGTTGCATATTGCGCGGTCTTTTTGCGCGAGGTATTGCTTGGCGGCACTCGATTTTCTCAGCAGCTTTTCCTCCGTGACGTATGGATGGATGGATAGGAGCGCCCCCTTTGAAATGGGACGGTGGCAACCGCCACCATGCTCAGCCGTCTTTTCTTTTTTTCTTTCATTTTTCAATTACTTTTTTTTTTTTCACGTGGTTTGGTGGCTGCCCGGCCGTGCCCAAGGGCTGAACTGAGTGATTGCAATATGCTACGCATAATAATGAAATCACCATTAAGTGCTCCATTTTCCCAGAAAAAGCTGCAAGTTTGCTGCTTACACAATTGTGTACAAAGCACCTGAGGGTGTTGACTGTGATTCCTTCCAAGGCCTATGCACAGAGTGCTTGAATGTTTACCCTAAGAAAAAGGAATGGCCGAGGCCTTCCTCTGCTGACCTGGTAGAAGTGATCGAGGCAGAGGAACACTTCAGTGCTGCCGATCCAGTCACGAGAACCCTGGAACCGGGCCTCCTTGTCTTCCATCGCCACCAGGGCGGCCTGGACCTCGGCTATGGTCGGCACGGACCTTGCATCCTCCTGCAAAGAGTATTCCAAGCCAACCTATAAGCTACGTGGTACTTACGGTTGCAAAAAAAAAATGGCCAAAATCTCCGCGAAAATGCCAGTTTTCCCAAAAGCGTTTCTTTATCCAACTGCCCTGCTTGCACAAAGCATAGCATGACAGCGGCTTCACTCATTTTCATACGGTTTGTTGGAATCTGTGCCTAGATAAATTCTTTATGCGGTGATGTTCCCATATTTTGGAATTACTTTCTCATTTTTTGTTTGGTTTGGTTTATGGGGGTTTAACGTCCCAAACCGACTCAGTCTATGAGGAACACCTTAGTGGAGGGCTCCGGAAATTTCGACCACCTGGGGTTCTTTAACGTGCACTGACATCGCACAGTACACGGGCCTCTAGAATAAATTCTTTATGCGGTGATGTTCCCATATTTCGGAATTACTTTCTCATTTTTTCATTTGGTTTGGTTTATGGGGGTTTAGCGTCCCAAAGCGACTCAGGCTACGAGGGACACCGTAGTGGAGGGCTCCGGAAATTTCGACCACCTGGGGTTCTTTAAACTGACATCGCACAGTACACGGGCCTCTGGAATTTCTCCTGCAAAGAAATTCAACCGCCGCGGCCGGGATGGAACCCGCGTCTTTCGGGTCAGCAGCTGAGCGCCGTAACCACTGAGCCACCGCAGCAGGTTTTCTCTTTTTTTCACTCTGTCACTAACTTGACATGACGGTAATGAGTGCATTATGTAAGCATGGATATAACTCTTTGTGTAGAAAATGATCAGGCTGCTAAAAATATCTGGCGAATGTCACTGCATCAACCATTGCTTCGGGTAAAACTTGCAGGTTCTTACCTTGTTTTGTTCTCATGTCAAGCTTTGTGCAAGTTTGGTGCAGCAATGAAGCAGATAAAAATTTGTAATGCCACAACTACTGAAGATATATGAATAAAAATTTGTATTCATTCATTTAGTGCACTTATCTATAAGCGCGCCAAATTTAATCTCTCTAAGCCAAAAAGTACAGAAAATTTCACCCCCAAAAAACGCGTCCTCCATCAAGGAGCCACCCCATATGTACAAACACACCCAGTGCGTAGCTCATCTGCTTATTGGAATGTCGAGTGTCATACCAGGGGCATTCAGTGAAATTAGTCATGTGGCTTGTGGACCATCATGGCTGTTGTCATACCAGAGTAGATCGTAGAAACCTTGCAAGCAGCCAGCATAACATAACAATACATATCAACAATTGGCCATCAGCATCTGCTCAACACTTCCAAATTATGGAACAAAGGCAACAAACTACATCTACTGGATGCCTGTCTCTGCCTGTCTCACCTTCCAAGCAATGCACTAGCAATGCGTCTGAAGCTGAGGCAGAAATACTCCCCGTGTCAATGACGCCCTCCATCTATCCGTTGAAAGTGTAGAGTGAGTGATGAGGCCCTTTTTTGCCACAGGAGGAATTGGGCAAGGTGAATATGCTTCCTTTGTAACCAGCTTGGAGCAAAAACAAGGTAACAGAACATCCCTCAAGTAGGGATATGATATCATCTTAGGGATATGATAACGTGAAGTAGTATATATAGGACAGACCGGCCGATGTATAAATATTCGACTTAGGGAGCATCTTCGTTCACTATCAGATTCAAACTATTCGCATCTAAAAGAGCACTGCAAAGCTTGCAAGCTTGAAAATAAGAAAGTATGCAGACCTCTAGTCGCGTACACACGTATTTTATTCCGCCATAGAGATAAGACGACAAGGGAGCTCATTGAGGCATATCATATTCGGAAAAGACGGGATGAATGCGTCAGTCAGCCTTCCTTAATGATGGTCGATAAAGAGGTCGCATTTCTTGACAACACGTGATTTGTGTTTTGTTTTTTAGTGCCTTTCTTTTTTTGTTTCTGGCTGTCTCGTGTTTTTTCGGTTAATCACAGTGTTCTGAAATCGAGTTGTAAGGTTTTAATCTTGACTCATGATATAGTTCTTAGACTGTTGTATTCTGGGCATGTGCACGAGTGACGTCAGGTCATGTGACTTTTTAACTATAAATGTCTGTTTTTTCTGAATAAAAAATAGTTGTGAGTCAGCGCTCGTCCATGTGGTTTCCTTCATCTTTGTCTTCCGTCCCTTTCGCGCTGTTTTTTCCATCCAAATATGATAACAGACACCAGCGTCTGTTTTTTCTACGTCCGTCGTCTTTTTGCACCTTTCCAAGATGGTGTACTAACTAGCTCTGATGTCAATATTACTCCAGGATGATATCATCAGTAAATGCCGGTATGTGATATAAAAGGAAGCATAACCTCTAAGAACAATAAGTCAATCTCGACCGGTGTCATGAGAGTGAAGTCCAAAAATGGTACCTTAACTTCGTGTAAGCCAGGCCTATGTTCGGAGTAAAATGTAATCAGAAGATAAGGCATGGCATGGTGTATGGGGTTTAGGTAACCCTTCGTGAGGACTGAAATTTCATTATGTCTGACACGTATACACATAGAAGAATTGCACTCAGAATAACTCTAGAAATATCACTTTAACTCTAGTGATATCACTTTCAAGCCATTTCGACCAACAGTTTTGTAGAAGAAAGTGGTATGCAATTGTACCACTAACTTCATAACGAGACCTCAAATGTGGTACATATTCACCCCGCTGTCCTTTAGAGATATAAAAAAAATTCACATAGGAACAAAAAAATTGCTTCAAGAACTATTACGAGGCAGTTAAACGGTAGAAAACGCTTGCAAGCTGAAAAATTTTTCAAAGGTTCTTGGGCCGCACATATCTGCTTACTTAAGAAAAAGAACAAGGGAGGGGAAAACCTCAGTTTGCTAGAGCCAACGTTTCGACAAGGGGACTTGTCTTCGTCTGGGCAAAGCGTTCATCATCGGCAGGGATTATATAGGGCCTTCGCTCCGAGGAGGAAGGCCCGGGGGGTGGGGAAGGAAAGTGGTGTGGGAGGGGATGCGTGTCAGGAAGGGGAGGGAGGTGAATCATCATTCGCTAGGCTGCAATAGTGCAACAACCTATATCCGGGGGGTATGCAATGAACAAAAGGCTTTGAAGGGGCTTTGAAGGGGCTCCCCTTCCTGACACGCATCCCCTCCCACACCACTTTCCTTCCCCACCCCCGGGGCCTTCCTCCTCGGAGCGAAGGCCCTATATAATCCCTGCCGATGATGAACGCTTTGCCCAGACGAAGACAAGTCCCCTTGTCGAAACGTTGGCTCTAGCAAACTGAGGTTTTCCCCTCCCTTGTTCATTTTGTGATCGCCAAGGACCATCTACCACACCCTCTCTCTACCATGTACTTAAGAAAAAAACACATAGAACACCAAAGATCCCTACTAGCAAAAGATAAAAAAAAACACTGAATGGTTTGTTTGATAGTTTAGTAGCTTTCAGCGTACAAAAATAAAGAATACATGTACACCATTGCACATTTTCCGGCACTTCAAGCAAATGGGACACATATGTCCTGTTGTCCCACAAAGGGTAAACGTTCCAAAGCAGCACATGGGACAAGAAAGAGGCCGTAGTGGAGAGCTCCCCATTACTTTTGACCACCACAGGTGCACTGACATTGCATCAGCACATAAATGTTTTTGCACCTTGCATCATGCTTTCACCACAGCTGGGATTCGATCTCCCATCCCTGGGCACTGCAACTAAATACCACAGGCACTGAGCTACCGTAGCGAGGTCAACTGCATGATAAAAAATGTTATATGTTTCGAACTGTGTTACAGTGTTTCTTTGCTACCAATGCCCTTCACTGTTAACAGTGTGAGATTCTGTCACAGAAGCTTCCAGCATGCAAACTGCAGCAAGTAATACTGGATTCCAAGAGTAGGGAAGAACGGGAGGGGGTGGCAGAAAGTCAAGGTGGGTGGATGAGATTGGGTAGTTTGTGGGGATAGTGTGGAGGGGGCTAGGGGTAGTTGTGAGGGTAGTTTGTGTATTGCAAGTGGGTCCATGCTCACCCCTTTCCTGTGCCTCTGGTTCACCACCCAGGAACACATGGTCTGCAGGGTCCTGTAGCCACAGCCCCAACCCTGCATGGCCGGTTCACAGGCACAAAGGTTCACACCAACCGTCCATGACCAGGAACCAGAAGTGTGAAAAAGAACTAGCTGCTGTTGGCAATACAAAACATTTGAAACCCAACTTGCTTACAAGTGCAGCATAATGGCCTTTAAGCACTCATTGCAGAGAGATTTCACACTACTGCGCATGTATACTGTAAGAAAAACCGGTATCAACATCTGAACTGTAAGACAAGTTCCGGTCCTTGAAAACGGGGCTTTTAGGAAATAAAACAGGACTGCACTGAATTCAGTATTCATGGTATACATTTTGGTACTGTGCAGCATTCTATATACGCTTGCAGCAGCAAGAATAAGAGTGATGTCAGTCTGAAAGTGGTCGTTATGACTCAAGGCAAGCACTTGAGCCGAAGCGGCAGGGATTGTCCTTCCAGTATGAACCCATTTTCGGGTCATATTCTGTGCACTATTCACATTCGACACCCAGCTGTTCGCCCACAGTTGATAACGACCATAGAGAAAAGTGGCAAGCACCGTGAAAATGCAATGGGAGAGGCGTAGCACACCCGGAACCTCAAGTCGAGTAGTTGAGAATTTGAGTAGTTGATAGATAGATTTCCGAGTGAAATATGACTCGGCGCAGAGTAATCACGCAGTCTGTGGAGCTTAATGATTACGATTACTACGCATAACGTCCGAAAAACGTGCGGCTGCTCACACGCGCAATAGAAACGTAGCTTACCGACTGAAGCACAACACAAAATAAGCTCAGAGCAGTTCGCGTATGCCACTTCACAAAACACCACCGCAGAACTCGTGCTCTTTTTCGTAGCTACACAGCGATCAGCCACTGTGTTAATTATGCTGTCGCAAACTATTCACATTAAAAGCAACGATCAACCAGTCGCTACTGATTACAATTAGACCCGAAAGCTGGTTATTCGTCAGCTGGGCACATTCGCGACGTACCCTGTCGTCAACGCCGTCACAGCCGTAGTGGTAGTACGCGTACTTCCCTTTCACGCACGCGAAGCGTTCTGCTTGCGGAGGCAAGTCCAAGCCTTCATGGACGTCTTCGAGCAGAACTGCGGTAGTCATTCCAAAGTATGTGTCACTTTGGCACCACACCGGCTTAAAATAAATTTCCAGGGGCTTTGGCTTAAAACACGTGGCTAAAGCGCGTCAGCAGCACCTGCACAACCACCACCAAAACAACGCGCCCTCACAACTACGCTCCCTGTCGGAGATGCCCTCTCGTGAGTTGCAGGCTGCTACCAGGAGTGGCGCTAGCTACCTTTGCTCCGTAGCTTGAGTAAAATGAATTTGATTTAAAATGGGAAATGAGATAAGATGAACATAATATCCTTCCGTCCGATTACGATAACATCTGTTATGTACAGGCTGGAAATGCAGACGGTGAAATTAAAAATGCAGTCATGGGTAGAAGGGATACTCGGAGTACCGCCGCGTTGGCTCAGCGGTTATGGTGCTCGGCTGCTGACCCGAAAGACGCGGGTTCGATCCCGGCCGCGGCGGCTGGAATTTCTTTGGAGGAGAAATTCTAGAGGCCCGTGTACTGTGCGATATCAGTGCACGTTAAAGAACCCCAAATTTCCGGAGCTCTTCACTACGGCGTCTCTCATAGCCTTAGTCGCTTTGGGACGTTAAGCCCCGTAAACCAAACCAATACTCGGAGAACTTCATAATGGGTGCAGAAGGGATAGCCTGTTCGTGCTTACCCAATGCATAGAAACAGCTAAGGCGGAAAACAGACCTCTGTATTTAGCCTTTCTGGACATAAGCGGTGCATACGATAACGTGAACAGGGAACTCCTTTGGAGCATATTAAAAGATTTAGGTATCGGTCATGAGGTAATTGATTTTGTACAGGAAATCTACGGACACAATGAAGTTGAAATTACATGGGAAGGAAAAAGAAGTATCACAACTGTGGGGGTGCACAAAGGATTAAGGCAAGGTTGTCATTTATCACCGTTGCTGTTCAGCTTTATGTGATAAACATGGAAAGAAGCCCAGACAACACAAGTACATCCTCAGGACGTCCTGAGGATTAATTTTTGAGGAGATTGTGTTGTCCTGAGGACGTCCTCTTCTAATCCTCAAAAGGTCCTCATTTAGTCCTGTTGTCCAGCCTCAGTATGTCCTCAGGATCCATCCTCAGATTTCCTCTGGAGGACTTTCTCAGTCTGTTTTCGGGACATCAGGTGATGATGCAGCCCAGGGAATGTGGGTCACTGCTTTCTTAATTATTGTAGGCAGTGTGCACAGGGATTGTGAAACTGCTTTCTTCGTGCTTCTTTTGTCTTGTATTTTAGCAAACAAATTTTGCAAACGTTTCGCATACTCAGCAAGTAACTGGTTCGTTCACCATATTTGTTGGCAGTTACAGGTTATTCTACATGCAATATTTTCCTACAGCAATGACTATATAACTCTCACAGGAGTTGAAATCTGTCGCCTCAGTGCAATAGCCAATCCAACAAATTGGCAGGAAATCTGCACACTCCAACCCCATCAGAAGCATGCAGTACATGTAACCAGGTTTGCAAACCAAAATAACTTCAGATATGTCCTGAAGGCACACAATTTATTCAATCTGAATGGTTTCCTACATTACATCTCTATTGTACACAAGTATCTTTTAATAAACCTGAACTTTTTACGAAATGAAAGCCGAGTGCGAGAGATAAAGCTGGTTTCATCTCAGTTCAATACCACAATATTGTCCTGAGATAGGACATTTGAGAAATTTTCGTCCTCGAGTCGTTCCGCGAAGTACAAACTGTGGACATCCTCATGAGGACATTTTGCTGTGATGCACTCAAAAAGTACTCAGAATGTCCTGTTCGGGATGAGGACGTTTTGACCATTTGAGGACGTCCTCAGGACGTTTGGTGCTGTCTGGGAGGCTAGAAGTAATCTAGATTATAATGTGTCGTACAGATTAGGCGGAAATGTAGTTGAGCAGCGACTCTCTCGTATGCGGACGATATTGCACTGTTAGCAGATAGCTAGGAAGATTTACAAACTTTGGTTAATTGTTGTGGAGACGAAGGAGCTAGACGCTCTAGGATTCAGTTTTAGCGCAACTAAATCAGGTGCAACTAAATCAAAATTTTCAACGATACAACTGATCAGGTGCTTACAATACAAGGTCACGAAATACCCAAAGTGGCTGAATACAAATACATCGGGATATGACTAAACGAAGGGCAGATATACACGGAAAAACATGAACAGGCTCTTACGGCAAAAGGACGAAGAGACGCCGGGATAATGAAACATAGGGCATTATGGGGGGACAAAAAATATGAAGTACTGAGAGGTATTTGGAAAGGAATAATGGTGCCGGGGCTTACTTTCGTCAATGCGGTTCTGTGCTTAAGGGCAGAAGTTCAGTCGAGATTGGACGTAAATCAGAGAGCTGTTGGAAGATTAGCACTTGGTGCTCACGGAGAAACCACAAACGAGGCAGTACAATGGGCTGCGCATCGTTCGAATTTCGAATCACGGGAAGCTAAAAGTAAAATACGATATGAAGAACGCCTGAGGAAATTGGACGATAACAGGTGGGCAGCTAAGGTATTTAAATATTTATACAGAAAGAGCGTTGACTCACAGTGGCGGAAAAGAACTAGAAAACTAACCAGTAAGTATGCCGGTCATGAGGACGGAGAAAGAAAGAGCATTAAACGACGGGTTAAAAACGCGGAAGTTAGAAATTGGATTAATTCAATGGAAAAGAAACAGAACTATATCGATACTGGAAAAGGCAGATCAGGAAAGAATTTTTCTATGATAACTCAAGAGGCAGTGCCCTACTTTTTGAAGCTAGGTCAGGGTGTCTTAGAACGCGCAGCTACAAAAAGTAATTTAGCGAAGAAGATGACACATGTATCCATCCGGTTGTCGATATGGTTAGCAAAAAGCGATTGGAGGATTGGTGGCTGAAAAGCAGAGATGTGACATAAGGTTGGAAATGTAGGAAACCATAGGTATAAAAATAAAGAAAAGCTGAGCATGGCGGCAATTGCCACCACCCCGTTTCAAAGGGGGCGCTCCCATCCATCCATCCATCCATCCATCCATCCATCCATCCATCCATCCATCCATCCATCCATCCATCCATCCATCCATCCATCCATCCATCCATCCATCCATCCATCCATCCACCCACCCATTCACCCACCCACCCATTCACCCACCCACGCACCATCCATCCATCCATCCATCCATCCATCCATCCATCCATCCATCCATCCATCCATCCATCCATCCATCCATCCATCCATCCATCCATCCATCCATCCATCCATCCATCCATCCATCCATCCATCCATCCATCCACCCACCCATTCACCCACCCACCCATTCACCCACCCACGCACCATCCATCCATCCATCCATCCATCCATCCATCCATCCATCCATCCATCCATCCATCCATCCATCCATCCATCCATCCATCCATCCATCCGTCCATCCGTCCATCCGTCCATCCGTCCATCCGTCCATCCATCCATCCATCCATCCATCCATCCATCCATCCATCCATCCATCCATCCATCCATCCATCCATCCATCCATCCATCCATCCATCCATCCATCCATCCATCCATTCATCCATCCATCCATCCATCCGTGCTGTGCGGACGCATGTTTAGGGGCTCTTCGGATCACGCGTGGAGACCGGGACCGGACCGACTGCGAGAGCGACTGTGTAAAATAGATGAGTACTTTCGTTTAATATTTTTAAAGTAGGGTGTGTTTAGTTTTTAGGCTGTTAAGGGAAGTGCAGAATAAAGAATAGAATTTAGGTCAGTGACCTATATTCGGCCGGGTCTATTTGGCCGACAGTTTTTCAGTGCTTATTTCTGCGTTAACATTGTAGAGAGATAGTTATTTTTTTCTAAGTGATCGATCGGCATTTGCGGTCGGCAGAATTTTATTTTATTTGTGCACGTGTTTTCAAATGTTTGTTTTTTTGAGCCTGTAGATATCTTAGTTTTTGGTGGTAGCAATAATCGAGTGTTGCTAAGATGGTTAAGCTACTGAGGGTTAGATGTAAGGAGTGTGAGGCGTCGGTGAATTTAAAGGAAACGCGGTTCGATTCAGTGGAGGAGGCCGAAGGCGCAGATTTTATGTGCAAATTCTGCGTATTAGGTGCACGCCTGGACAGGGCTGAACAGGCGAACAGAAAACTAGTGCTAAGGATGGATGCTCTAGAAACAGAGTTACAGGTATAGAGGGCAGAGAAGCACAAGCTTCTACAACAGCCTTGTCAGTCGGAGTCAAAAACGGCTGACACCGCCATTGGAAGCCACAATGGCGGGCATTCCAGCGCCAGCCACTTGGATGGGGCTTGCACTGGCATGGACAGCGATAAGCCAGTAGGTCAGACATGTTCAGGCAGGAAGAGCTACACACAGGTGGCAGCTGGGAAGTCGAGAGGCGATACTGAGAAGGGGTACGAGCTAATTCCAGGAAATGAGGTCACAGTCGCTGATAAGAGGCAGCAAGATCCGGAAGATAGGAGGGAGGGGCAGAGTAGGCTAGTGCTTATCGCTGGTGACTCAAACATGAGGCACTGCAAAAGAGCTATTCTGGACCCTGTGAAGGGTGATAGGCGGGTAGCAGTCGGGGTGTTTCCAGGAAGGACAATGGACGATGTTCTGAGAGCGACAAAAAGTGAACTTTCCGAGAATGTTGGTAGGCTTAACTTGGTAGTGGTAGCGGCGGGGCTGAATGATGTACTGAATGGTGACGCCGCACAAGTAGTGAAAAGATTAGCTGAGGGAGTTGACGGTATAAGGGCGATAGCACAGCGAGCGCAGATCGTGGTGTGTACAGTGCCGGAGGTACATACAAGGAAGGTATGTAGAGGTTGCTAACGAAGTTGTGAATCTTAATCGACAGATAAGGCAGTTAGGCCTCGAGAAAGGCTTTGAGGTGGTAGACATAAACAAGGAAGTGCACAGAGCAGACTTGGGCGGATGCTTTAGACGAGATGGCATCCATTTAAGTGGAAGGGTAGGAGAAGAGATAGGCTGGCGCCTGGGAGGCCGAGCGGTAGCTTTTTTAGGGGGTCCACGGTGGCTCAGGGCATAGGGATAGGTAGAAGCGAAGTAGTAAATGTAACAATGGCGGCTGAGCCCAGCAAAATGGCGACTAGGAGGCCCAGAAAGAAAACTACGAAAAAGAAATTTAACGCCAGGATCAGTTACATAAACATGCAATGGGATAGAAAGAGAGCGAAATGGCTAGAAATAGAACAGCAGTTAAAGGGACCATGCAAAGAATTAAAATCCGCCTGTAAATGTTAGAAGTGATGCTCAGAAGCATTGACACCAAGTATGAGTCTTCGGAACTGAGCCGGCAATTTATTATGAATTTTTAAAAATCCTGTTTTTTAAAATTCGCGGGCCGGTTGGTGTCTTCGTAGGGAGCCATTTTGAAACCAAAATCGGGAAAACAGACGTCACTAGTTCCATGACGTTGGCAGGCCACCACACGCTGTCATTCGCTAGAGCCGCGGCAGCTACGACGTCACGGGCACTCTTCCGGTAGCGGTGAAAATCGTTTGCTCGAGCCGCCGCGCGACCCCCTCGGGAAAGCGCGAGCCCGCTAGGCATTGTCTTCACGCACATGTTTTCAATTTACCTCTGCCGCCTCTTTCTGTCGCGAGTTCGGGAGCCAAGAAAGCGCTGAGACTGGAGAGACACTGCCGACGCACGCTGCTCCTCGGGAGTGCGACAACCGGAAGTCGTAAACCAAACGTCAGCGAATGACGTATTCATGGGAGGAGCCCAGTCGCGGAGCTGTTTTCTTTATTTTTTTTATGGTGATAAATATGGAAAAAAGGCTAGAAGAAAGTAATCTAGGTTATAATCTATCGTACAGATTAGGCGGAAATGTAGTTGAGCAGCGACTCACGGGTTTAATGTATGCGGACGATGTTGTACTGTTAGCAGATAGCCAGGAAGATTTACAAACTTTGGTTAATGGTTGTGGAGACGAAGGAGACGCTCTAGGATTCAGTTTTAGCGCAACTAAGTCAGGTGTGATGATTTTCAACGATACAACTTATCAGGTGCTTACAATACAAGGCCACGAAATACCCAAAGTGGGCGAATACAAATACCTCGGGATATGGCTAAACGAAGGGCAGATATACATGGAAAAAGCATGAAGAGTCTCTTAGGGCAAAAGAACGAAGAGACGCCGGGATAATGAAACATAGGGCATTATGGGGGCACAACAAATATGAAGTACTGTGAGGTAGTTGGAAAGGAATAATGGTGCCGGGGCTTACTTTCGGCAATGCAGTTCTGTGCTTAAGGGCAGTTCGGTCGAGATCAGACATAAATCAGAGAGCTGTTGGAAGATTAGCACTAGGTGTCCACGGCAAAACCACTAACGAGGCAGTACTAGGGGATATGGGCTCGGCATCGTTCGAAGCACGGGAAGCTAGGAGTAAGATACTATATGAGGAACGCCTGAGCAAATTGGACGATAACAGGTGGGCAACTAAGGTATTTAAATACTTATGCAGAAAGAGCGTTGACTCACAGTGGCGGAAAAGAACTAGAAAACTAACCAGTAAGTATTCCGGTCATGAGGACGGAGAAAGAAAGAGCATTAAACTACAGGTTAAAAACGCGGAATTTAAAAATTGGATTAAATCAATGGAAAAGAAGCATAGTGTAGAACTATATCGATACTGGAAAAGGCAGATAAGGAAAGAATTTTTCTATGAAAACTCAAGAGACAGTGCCCTACTTTTGGAAGCTAGGTCAGGGTGTCTTAGAACGCGCAGCTACAAAAAGAAATTTAACGAAGAAGATGACGCATGTGCAGTGTGGTAGATCTGTGGAAACAATTGAACATCTCATACTCAAATGTGATGGTATTCATCCGGATGTCGATGCAGGCACAGTCACTCTTCCTGAGGCCCTTGGGTTTAAAGATAACACTGGTCATGTAAATAAATCTGCAGTGGAGGTTAGCAAAAAGCGATTGGAGGATTAGAGGCTGAAAAGCAGAGGTGACACAAGGTTAGAAGTGTACGAAACCGTAGGTAAAGAAGATGGCGAATCTTAACGGGAATTGACAGCACAGCTGAACATAAATAAAGAAAGAAAAGGTGAGCATGGTGGCAATTACCACCACTCCATTTCAAAGGGGACGCTCCCATCCATCCATCCATCCATCCATCCATCCATCCATCCATCCATCCATCCATCCATCCATCCATCCATCCATCCATCCATCCATCCATCCATCCATCCATCCATCCATCCATCCATCCATCCATCCATCCATCCATCCATCCATCCATCCATCCATCCATCCATCCATCCATCCATCCATCCATCCATCCATCCATCCATCCATCCATCCATCCATCCATCCATCCATCCATCCATCCATCCATCCATCCATCCATCCATCCATCCATCCATCCATCCATCCATCCATCCATCCATCCATCCATCCATCCATCCATCCATCCATCCATCCATCCATCCATCCATCCATCCATCCATCCATCCATCCATCCATCCATCCATCCATCCATCCATCCATCCATCCATCCATCCATCCATCCATCCATCCATCCATCCATCCATCCATCCATCCATCCATCCATCCATCCATCCATCCATCCATCCATCCATCCATCCATCCATCCATCCATCCATCCATCCATCCATCCATCCATCCATCCATCCATCCATCCATCCATCCATCCATCCATCCATCCATCCATCCATCCATCCATCCATCCATCCATCCATCCATCCATCCATCCATCCATCCATCCATCCATCCATCCATCCATCCATCCATCCATCCATCCATCCATCCATCCATCCATCCATCCATCCATCCATCCATCCATCCATCCATCCATCCATCCATCCATCCATCCATCCATCCATCCATCCATCCATCCATCCATCCATCCATCCATCCATCCATCCATCCATCCATCCATCCATCCATCCATCCATCCACCCACCCATTCACCCACCCACCCATTCACCCACCCACGCACCATCCATCCATCCATCCATCCATCCATCCATCCATCCATCCATCCATCCATCCATCCATCCATCCATCCATCCATCCATCCATCCATCCATCCATCCATCCATCCATCCATCCATCCATCCATCCATCCATCCATCCATCCACCCACCCATTCACCCACCCACCCATTCACCCACCCACGCACCATCCATCCATCCATCCATCCATCCATCCATCCATCCATCCATCCATCCATCCATCCATCCATCCATCCATCCATCCATCCATCCATCCATCCGTCCATCCGTCCATCCGTCCATCCGTCCATCCGTCCATCCATCCATCCATCCATCCATCCATCCATCCATCCATCCATCCATCCATCCATCCATCCATCCATCCATCCATCCATCCATCCATCCATCCATCCATCCATCCATCCATCCATTCATCCATCCATCCATCCATCCGTGCTGTGCGGACGCATGTTTAGGGGCTCTTCGGATCACGCGTGGAGACCGGGACCGGACCGACTGCGAGAGCGACTGTGTAAAATAGATGAGTACTTTCGTTTAATATTTTTAAAGTAGGGTGTGTTTAGTTTTTAGGCTGTTAAGGGAAGTGCAGAATAAAGAATAGAATTTAGGTCAGTGACCTATATTCGGCCGGGTCTATTTGGCCGACAGTTTTTCAGTGCTTATTTCTGCGTTAACATTGTAGAGAGATAGTTATTTTTTTCTAAGTGATCGATCGGCATTTGCGGTCGGCAGAATTTTATTTTATTTGTGCACGTGTTTTCAAATGTTTGTTTTTTTGAGCCTGTAGATATCTTAGTTTTTGGTGGTAGCAATAATCGAGTGTTGCTAAGATGGTTAAGCTACTGAGGGTTAGATGTAAGGAGTGTGAGGCGTCGGTGAATTTAAAGGAAACGCGGTTCGATTCAGTGGAGGAGGCCGAAGGCGCAGATTTTATGTGCAAATTCTGCGTATTAGGTGCACGCCTGGACAGGGCTGAACAGGCGAACAGAAAACTAGTGCTAAGGATGGATGCTCTAGAAACAGAGTTACAGGTATAGAGGGCAGAGAAGCACAAGCTTCTACAACAGCCTTGTCAGTCGGAGTCAAAAACGGCTGACACCGCCATTGGAAGCCACAATGGCGGGCATTCCAGCGCCAGCCACTTGGATGGGGCTTGCACTGGCATGGACAGCGATAAGCCAGTAGGTCAGACATGTTCAGGCAGGAAGAGCTACACACAGGTGGCAGCTGGGAAGTCGAGAGGCGATACTGAGAAGGGGTACGAGCTAATTCCAGGAAATGAGGTCACAGTCGCTGATAAGAGGCAGCAAGATCCGGAAGATAGGAGGGAGGGGCAGAGTAGGCTAGTGCTTATCGCTGGTGACTCAAACATGAGGCACTGCAAAAGAGCTATTCTGGACCCTGTGAAGGGTGATAGGCGGGTAGCAGTCGGGGTGTTTCCAGGAAGGACAATGGACGATGTTCTGAGAGCGACAAAAAGTGAACTTTCCGAGAATGTTGGTAGGCTTAACTTGGTAGTGGTAGCGGCGGGGCTGAATGATGTACTGAATGGTGACGCCGCACAAGTAGTGAAAAGATTAGCTGAGGGAGTTGACGGTATAAGGGCGATAGCACAGCGAGCGCAGATCGTGGTGTGTACAGTGCCGGAGGTACATACAAGGAAGGTATGTAGAGGTTGCTAACGAAGTTGTGAATCTTAATCGACAGATAAGGCAGTTAGGCCTCGAGAAAGGCTTTGAGGTGGTAGACATAAACAAGGAAGTGCACAGAGCAGACTTGGGCGGATGCTTTAGACGAGATGGCATCCATTTAAGTGGAAGGGTAGGAGAAGAGATAGGCTGGCGCCTGGGAGGCCGAGCGGTAGCTTTTTTAGGGGGTCCACGGTGGCTCAGGGCATAGGGATAGGTAGAAGCGAAGTAGTAAATGTAACAATGGCGGCTGAGCCCAGCAAAATGGCGACTAGGAGGCCCAGAAAGAAAACTACGAAAAAGAAATTTAACGCCAGGATCAGTTACATAAACATGCAATGGGATAGAAAGAGAGCGAAATGGCTAGAAATAGAACAGCAGTTAAAGGGACCATGCAAAGAATTAAAATCCGCCTGTAAATGTTAGAAG